>NW_027641093.1:4800000-6000000 GCF_949752795.1 Hyperoodon ampullatus | reverse complement strand
ATCCTCTCAGTCCCAAGTGTCCAGCCTTATGCCACATCCAGCTGTCGTTGTAGATAGGGTCATTCCTGGTTTCATTAGAGCCCCTGAAGGAATTGTAAAGAATTTTCCTGTTTATGCGTTTTGTTTTTGAAATTCCTCTTTATAGTGGGTTTGAGCTGATTCTCACTGCCATGTATATGCCAGTCTTGACACACTTGATTCCCTTATGGAGACATATCAATACATAGGTTTTAAGATTCTTACTAGTCAGATATATTCCTCTGCGGGAAATATGGGGTTTTGAGTCCCTTTCACTGAGGAAGGTGTAGGTCTTTTCTATTCCGTAGTTGATTTTTGGAACGGTACCTGTACAAATATCAAACTCTGGTTTTATGCATCACCCCACCTCTCCTTCCCCCTTATGCAGGCATAAGAGTGTTTTCTCAATGTGAGACTCTGTTCTCTTTCGTAACTCAGTTCATGTGTAGCCATGTTAACAGGACCTTTATAAGTGATATCTTATGATAAGATTCTTTTTCTCTGTGACTTATTTCACTTAGAATCATCGTACCTGAATCCACTCATTTTGATGCTACTGGCCTTATGCCTTTGATGTCATGGCTGAGGGATATTCCATCATACATAAGTACCACAATTTCTTGAACCATTTTTGTCTTTCCTGGGATATTTAAGGTGTACTCAAGTTGAAGTTCTTGTAAGCAGTGCAGCCCTAAATTTTGGGGTGGCTCTGTCTTACTGATTTTCAGTTTACCCAAGGTATATTCACTTGACTAGAAGTGCCCTTTGATCTGTAGCTCTGTTGTTTACTTATTTTAGGGAACACAATGCACTCCTCCAGAGAGGCAGTTGGCAATTTACATCCTGCCCATCAGCATAACTAGTCTCCCTGTACTTCAGGGCCTTTCTTGCATTTCTGGATTTTACACATTTTGCGAATGTCCCTTTTGATCGGTGGGAAGTGATACTTCTTTGTAGTGCAGATTTGCATTGCCCGCTTGCTTGCTTGGCCACAAAGGGTGTATTCGGTTTCTCCTGAATATATTCAGGAGAAAACACATACGCCCTTTCTGGCCAAGTGCATCATTGTCGAAGTTGTGCCCCTCTTCCTGTTCTTTAAAGGGGATTCCAATGTACCTCTTGAAATCTGTTTCCTGCTATGCTGGCACACTTTCAATTCCGCCTCGTTGCCTTCCCTCAACAGATTTTTGGACGATAGTTGTCCTTTATTACTCTGCCAGTTTGTGAATTGCTGTGCCCCTGAGCTCCATTTTTCAACTCGTTTTTTGTGAGCTGACGGCAGGTCCAAAACTTTGGTTCAGGAACTATACTGGTTCCCGGCGTGTGGCTGAGACTTTGGCTAATTCTTCTACCTGCTGGGAAACTAGAGTGACATGTGCCCGTCCAAATGCCTAACAGCTACTCTCTCATTGGTTCTCCCTCTTTCCTTTCATCCTCTGCCAAATTGGCAACCTGTGCGAACCAGGAGGTTAAAGGGGCTGTCTCGCTAAGTTGGGACATTGATAGTAAAGCAGTTGGAAAGTCAAACCGGAGCACCAGGAGAGGGACTATTTGTTGAGTTTTAGAAACCTTTCGTATTCACAGTGTGTCCATTCTCTAGTTTTCCCATACATGTTATAGCTGTAGTAATATTCCCTTCAACCTGGAGAGTTGGGACCCTTGGAATGTGTGCCACGCATTAATGCTTTAAATGGTCTGCATTTGCTCACCGAATCTCACCAATCCTCTCAGTCTCAAGTGTCCAGCCTTATGCCACATCCAGGGGACGTTGTAGATAGGGTCATTCCAGGTTTCATCAGAGACCCGGAAGGAATTGTAAAAAATTTCCCTGTTTTTTTGTTTTGCTTTTGAAATTCCTTATTATAGTGAGTTTGAGCTCATTCTCACTGCCATGTTGATACCGGTGTAGACACACTTGATTCCCTTATGTAGACATATCAATACATAGGTTTTAAGATTCTTACTATTAAGATATATTCCTCTGCTTGAAATATGGGGTTTTGAGTCCCTTTCAATGAGGAAGGTGTAGGTCTTGTCTTTTCTGTAGTTGGTTTTTGGAACAGTACCTGTACTAACATCACACTCTGGTTTTATTCATCACCCCACCTCTCCTTCCCCCTTAAGCAGGCATAAGAGAGTTTTCTAAATGTGAGACTCTGTTCTCTTTCGTAACTCAGTTCATGTGTAGCCATGTTTACAGGACCTTCATAAGTGATATCTTATGATAAGTTTCTTCTTCTCTGTGACTTATTTCACGTAGAATCATCGTACGTGAATCCACTCATTTTGCTGCTACTGGCCTTATGACATTGATTTCATGGCTGAGGGGTATTCCATTGTACGTAAGTAACACAATTTCTTGAACCATTTTTTTCTTTCCTGGGATATTTAAGGTGTACCCAAGTGGAGGTTCCTGGAAGCAGTGCAGCCCTCAATTTTGTGTTTGCTCTGTTTTATTGATTTTCAGTTTTCACAATGTATCTTCCCTATTCTGGAAGCGCCCTTGGCTCTGTAGCTCTGTTGTTTATTGTTTTAGGGAACACAATACACTCCTCCAGAGAGGCAGTTGGCAATTTACATCCTGCCCATCAGCATAACTAGGCTCTCTGTTCTTCAGGGCCTTTCTTGCCATTCTGGTTTTTACACATTTTGCGGATGTCCCTTTTTACCGGTGGGAAGTGATACTTATTTGTAGTGCAGATTTGCATTGCCTGCATGCTTGCTTGGCCAAAAAGGGCGTATGCATTTTCTCCTGAATATATTCAGGAGAAAACGCATACGCCCTTTTTGGCCAAGTGCATCATTGACGAATTTGTGCCCTCTTCCTGTGCTTTAAAGGTGATTCCAATGTACCTCTTAAAATCTGTTTCCTGCTATTCTGGCTCGCATTCAAGTCCGACGTGTTGCCTTCCCTCAACAGATTTTTGGACGATAGTTGTCATTAATTACTCTTCCAGTTTGTGAATTGCTGTGCCCCTGAGCTCCATATTTCAACTCGTTTCTTGTGAGCTGACGGCAGGTCCAAAACTTGGTTCAGGAACTCTACTGGATCCCGGCGGGTGGCTGAGACTTTATCTAATTCTTCTACCTGCCGGGAAATTAGAGTGACATGTGCCCGTCCAAATGCCTAACAGCTACTCTCTCATTGGTTCTCCCTTTTCCTTTTCATCCTCTGCCAAATTGGCAACCTGTGCGAACCAGGAGGTTAAAGGGGCTGTCTCTCCAAGTTGGGACATTGATAGTAAAGCAGTTGGAAATTCAAACCGGAGCACCAGGAGAGGGACTATTATATGAGTTTTAGAAACCTTTCGTATTCACAGTGTGTCCATTCTCTAGGTTTCCCATACATGTTATAGCTGTAGTAATATTCCCTTCAAACTGGAGGGTTGGGACCCTTGGAATGTGTGCCACGTGTTATTGCTTTAAATGGTCTGCATTTGCACAACGAATCTCACCAATCCTCTCAGTCCCAAGTGTCGACCCTTATGACATATCCAGCTGTCGTTGTAGATAGGGTCATTCCATGTTTCATCAGAGACCCTGAAGGAATTGTAAAGAATTTCCCTGATTTTTTTTTTGTTTGTGAAATTCCTTTTTATAGTGTGTTTGAGCTGATTCTCACTGCCATGTTTATGCGAGTCTAGACACACTTGATTCCCTTACGGAGACATATCAATACATAGGTTTTAAGATTCTTACTAGTCAGATATATTCCTCTGTGGGAAATATGGGATTTTGAGTCCCTTTCACTGAGGAAGGTGTAGGTCTTGTCTTTTCCATAGTTGGTTTTTGGAACGGTACATGTACTAATATCACACTCTGGTTTTATGCATCACCCCACCACTCCTTCCCCCTTAAGCAGGCATAAGAGTGTTTTCTAAATGTGAGACTCTGTTCTCTTTCGTAACTCAGTTCATGTTTATCCATGTTTACAGGACTTTCATAAGTGATATCTTATGATAAGTTTCTTCTTCGCTGTGACTTATTTCACTTGGAATCATCGTACCTGAATCCACTCATTTTGCTGCTACTGGCCTTATGACATTGATTTCATGGCTGAGGTGTATTCAATTGTACGTAAGTAACACAATTTCTTGAACGATTTTTGTCTTTCCTGGGATATTTCAGGTGTACCCAAGTTGAGGTTCCTGTAAGCAGTGCAGCCCTCAATTTTGTGTTTGCTCTCTCTTATTGATATTCAGTTTTCCCAACGTATGTTCCCTAGATTGGAAGTGCCCTTGGCACTGTAGCTTTGTTCTTTACTTGTTTTAGGGAACACAATGCACTCCTCCAGAGAGGCAGTTGCCAATTTACATCCTGCCCATCAGCATAACTAGGCTCCCTGTTCTCGAGGGCCTTTCTTGCCATTCTGGTTTTTACACATTTCACGGATGTCCCTTTTGACCGGTGGGAAGTGATACTTCTTTGTAGTGCAGATTTGCATTGCCCGCTTGCTTGCTTGGCCAAAAAGGGCGTATGCGTTTTCTCCTGAATATATTCAGGAGAAAACCCATATGCCCTTTTAGGCCAAGTGCATCATTGTCGAAGTTGTGCCCCTCTTCCTGTTCTTTAAAGGTGATTCCAATGTACCTCTTGAAATCTGTTTTCTGCTATTCTGGCTCGCGTTCAAGTCCGCCTCGTTGCCTACCCTCAACAGATTTCTGGACGATAGTTGTCCTTTATTACTCTGCAGGTTTTTGAATTGCTGACCCACTGAGCTCCATTTTTCAACTCTTTTTTTGTGAGCTGACGGCAGGTCTAAAACTTTGGTTCAGGAACTATACTGGTTCCGGCGGGTGGCTGAGACTTTGGCTAATTCTTCTACCTGCTGGGAAATTAGAGTAACATGTGCCCGTCCAAATGCCTAACAGCTACTCTCTCATTGGTTCTCCCTCATCCCTTTCATCCTCTGCCAAATTGGCAACCTGTGCGAACCAGGATGTTAAAGGGGCTGTCTCTCCAAGTTGGGAGATTGATAGTAAAGCAGTTGGAAAGTCAAACCGGAACACCAGGAGAGGGACTATTATATGAGTTTTAGAAACTTTTCATATTCACAGTGTGTCCATTCTCTAGGTTTCCCCTACATGTTATAGCTCTAGTAATATTCCCTTCAACCTGGAGATTTGGGAACCTTGGAATGTGTTCCACGCATTATTGCTTTAAAGGGTCTGCATTTGCTCACCGAATCTCACCAATCCTCTCAGTCCCAAGTGTCCAGCCTTATGCCACATCCAGCTCTCGTTTTAGATAGGGTCATTCCAGGTTTCATCAAAACCCCTGAAGGAATTGTAAAGAATTTCCCTGTTTTTTTGTTTTGTGCTTGAAATTCCTTTTTATAGTGGGTTTGAGCTGATTCTCACTGACATGTTTATGCGGGTCTAGACACACTTGATTCCCTTACGGACACTTATCAGTACATTGGTTTTAAGATTCTTACTAGTCAGATATATTCCTCTGCGGGAAATATGGGTTTTTGAGTCCCTTTCAATGAGGAAGGTGTAGGCCTTGTCTATTCCGTAGTTGGTTTTTGGAACGGTACCTGTACTAATATCAAACTCTGGTTTTATGCATCACCCCACCTCTCCTTCCCCCTTAAGCAGGCATAAGAGTGTTTTCTAAATGTGATACTCTGTTCTCTTTCCTAACTCAGTTCATGTGTATCCAGCCATGTTTTCAGGAACTTCATCAGTGATATCTTATGATAAGTTTCTTTTTTTGTGTTACTTATTTCACTTAGAATCATCGTACCTGAATCCACTCATTTTGGTGCTACTGGCCTTATGACATTGATTTTATGGCTGAGGGATATTCCATCGTACATAAGTAACACAATTTCTTGAACCATTTTTGTCTTTCCTGGGATATTTTAGGTGGACCCAAGTTGAGGTTCTTGTAAGCAGTGCAGCCGTAAATTTTGGGGTGGCTCTGTCTTATTGATTTTCAGTTTTACCAAGGTATATTCCCTAGACTGGAAGCGCCCTTGGCTCTGTAGCTCTGTTGTTTACTTGTTTTAGGGAACACAAGTTACTCCTCCGGAGAGGCAGTTGGCAATTTACATCCCGCCCATCAGCATAACTAGGCTCCCTGTTCTCCAGGGCCTGTCTTGCATTTCTGTTTTTTTACACATATTCTGGCTGTCCCTTTTGACCGGTGGGATGTGATACTTCTTTGTAGTGCAGATATGCATTGCACGCTTGCTTTCTTGGGCAAAAATGTCATTTGTGTTTTCTCCTGAATATATTCAGGAGAAAACGCATACGCCCTTCTTGGCCAAGTGCATCATTGTCGAAGTTGTGCCCCTCTTTCTGTGCTTTAAAGGCGATTCCAATGTACCTCTTGAAATCTGTTTCCTGCAATTCTGGCTCACTTTCAATTCCGCCTCATTGCTGTCCATCAACAGATTTTTGGACGATAGTTGTCCTTAATTACTCTGCCAGTTTTTGAAATGCTATGCCTCTGAGCTCCATTTTTCAACTCGTTTTTTGTGAGCTGACCACAAGTCCAAAATTTTGGTTCAGGAACTATACTGGTTCTCGGCGGGTGGCTGAGACTTTGGTTAATTCTTCTTCCTGCCGGGAAACCAGAGTGACATATGCCCGTCCAAATGCCTAACAGCTACTCTCTCATTGGTTCTCTCTTTTTCCTTTCATCCTCTTCCAAATTGGCAACTTCTGTGAACCAGGAGATTAAAGGGGCTGTCTCACCAAGGTCGGAGATTGATAGTAAAGCAGTTGAAAATTCAAACCGGAGCACCAGGAGATGGACTATTAGTTGAGTTTTAGAAACCTTTCGTATTCAGAGTGTGTCCATTCTCTATGTTTCCCGTACATGTTATAGCTGTAGTAATATTCCCTTCAACCTGGAGAGTTGGGACCTTTGGAATGTGTGCCATGCATTATTGCTTTAAATGGTCTGCATTTGGTGACCCAATCTCACCAATCCTCTCAGTCCCAAGTTTCCAGCCTTATGCCACATCGAGCTGTCATTGTAGGTAGGGTCATTCCAGGTTTCATCACAGCCCCTGAAGAAATGTAAAGAATTTCCCTGTTTTTCTGTTTTGTTTTTGAAATTCCTTTTTATACTGGGTTTGAGCTGATTCTCACTGCCATGTTTATGCCAGTGTAGACACACTTGATTCCCTTATGGAGACATATCAATACAAAGGTTTTAAGATTCTTACTAGTCAGATATATTCCTCTGCAGGAATATGGGGTTTTGAATCCTTTCACTGAAGAAAGTGTAGGTCTTGTCTAATCCGTATTTGGTTTTTGGAACGGTACCTGTACTAATATCAAACTCTGGTTTTATGCATCACCCCACTTCTCCTTCCCCCTTAAGCAGGCATAAGAGTGTTTTCTAAATGTGAGACTCTGTTCTCTTCCCTAACTCAGTTCATGTGTAGTCATGTTTACAGGACCTTCATAAGTGATATCTTATGATAAGTTTCTTTTTTTGTGTTACTTATTTCACTTAGAATCATCGTACCTGAATCCACTCATTTTGCTGCTACTGGCCTTATGACTTTGATTTCATGGCTGAGGGATATTCCGTCGTATGTATCTACCACAATTTCTTCAACCACTTTTCTCTTTCCTGTTATATGTAAGGTGTACCCAAGTTAAGATTCTTGTAAGCAGTGCAGCCCTATATTTTGGGGTGGCTCTGCCTTATTGATTTTCAGTTTTCCCAAGGTATATTCCCTAGACTGGAATTGCCCTTGGCTCTTTAGCTCTGGTGTTTACTTGTTTTAGGGAACACAGTGAACTCCTCCAGAGAAGCATTTGTCAATTTACATCCCGCCCATCAGCATAACTAGGCTCCCTGTTCTACAGGGCCTCTCTTGCCTTTCTGGTTTTACACATTTTGTGGATGTCCCTGTTCACCTGTGGGAAATGATACTTCTTAGTAGTGCAGATTTGCATTGCCCACTTTGTTGCTTGGCCAAATGGGCCTATGCGTTTTCTCCTGAATATAGTCAGGTGAAAACGCATATGCACTTTTTGGCCAAGTGCATCATTGTCGAAGTTGTGCCCCTCTTCCTGTGCTTAAAAGGCGATTCCAATGTACCTCTTGAAATCTGTTTCCTGCTATTAACCTTGTTTTCAAGTCCGCCTCATTGTCTTCCCTCATCAGTTTTTTGGACGATAGTTGTCCTTTATTACTCTGCTAGTTTATGAAATGCTGTGCCCCGGAGCTCCATTGTTCAACTCGTTTTTTGTGAGCAGACCGCAAATCCACAATTCTGGTTCAGGACATATACTGGTTCCTGGCGGGTGGCTGAGACTTTGGTTAATTTTTCTTCCTTAACGGAATTTAGAGTGACAAATGCCGGTCCAAATGCCTAAGAGCTACTCTCTCATTGGTTCTCCCTCTTCCCTTTCATCCTCTGGAAAATTGACAACTTCTGCGAACCAGGAGGTTAAAGGGGCTGTCTCTCCAAGTTGGGACATTGATAGTAAAGCAGTTGGAAAGTCAAACCGGAGCACCAGGAGAGGGACTATTAGTTGAGTTTTAGAAACCTTTCATATTCACCGTGTGTCCATTCTCCAGGTTTCCCATACATGTTATAGCTGTAGTAATATTCCCTTCAACCTGGAGATTTGGGACCCTTGGAATGTGTGAGACGCATTATTGCTTTAAATGGTCTGAATTTACTCACTGAATCTCACCAATCCTCTCAGTCCCAACTGTCCGGCCTTATGCCACTTCCAAGTGTCGTTGTAGATAGGGTCATTCCAGGTTTCATCAGAGCCCCTGAAGGAATTGTAAAGAATTTCCCTGTTTTTTTGTTTTATTATTGAAATTCCTTTTTATAGTGGGTTTGAGCTGATTCTCACTGCCATGTTTATGCCAGTCTAGACACACTTGATTCCCTTACGGAGACATATCAATACATAGGTTTTAAGATTCTTACTAGTCAGATATATTCCTCTGCAGGAAATATGGTGTTTTGAGTCCCTTTCACTGAGGAAAGTGTAGGTCTTGTCTTTTCCGTAGTTGGTATTTGGAACGGTACCTGTACTAATATCACACTCTGGTTTTATGCATCACCCCACCTCTCCTTCCCCCTTAAGCAGGCATAAGAGTGCTTTGTAAATGTGAGATTCTGTTCTCTTTCGTAACTCAGTTCATGTGTAGCCATGTTTACAGGACCTTCATAAGTGATATCTTATGATAAGTTTCTTCTTCTCTCTGACTTATTTCACTTAGAATCATCGTACCTGAATCCACTCATTTTGCTGCTACTGGCCTTATGACATTGATTTCATGGCTGAGGGGTATTCCATTGTACATAAGTAACACAATTTCTTGAAACATTTTTGCCTTTCCTGGGACATTTAAGGTGTACCCAAGTGGAGGTTCTTGTAAGCAGTGCAGCCCTCAATTTTGTGTTTGCTCTGTCTTATTGATTTTCAGGTTTTCCAAGGTATATTCCCTAGACTGGAATTGCCCTTTGCTCTATAGCTCTGTTTTTTACTTGTTTTAGGGAACACAATTCATTCCTCCAGAGAGGCAGTTGTCAATTTACATCCTGCCCATTAGCATAACTAGGCTCCCTGTTCTCGAGGGCCTTTATTGCCTTTCTGGTTTTTACACATTTCATGGATGTCCCTTTTGACCGGTGGGAAGTGATACTTCTTTGTAGTGCAGACTTGCATTGCCCGCTTGCTTGCTTGGCCAAAAATGGCGTATGCGTTTTCTCCTGAATATATTCAGGAGACAATGCATACGACCTTTTTGGCAAAGTGCATCATTGTCGAAGTTGTGCCCCTCTTCCTGTGCTTTAAATGTGATTCCAATGAACCTCTTGAAATCTGTTTCCTGCTATTCTGGCTCGCTTTCAAGTCCGCCTCGTTGCCTTCCCTCAACACATTTTTGGACGATAGTTGTCATTTATTACTCTGCCAGTTTGTGAATTGCTGTGCCCCTGAGCTCCATTTTTCAACTCGTTTTTTGTGAGCTGACGGCAGGTCCAAAATTTTGGTTCAGAACCTATCCTGGTTCCCGGCAGTTGGCTGAGACTTTGGTTAATTCTTCTTCCTGCCAGGAAATTAGAGTGATATGTGCCAGTCCAAATGCCTTACAGCTACTCTCTCATTAGGGCTACCTCTTCCCTTTCATCCTCTGCCAAATTTGCAACCTGTGCGAACCAGGAGGTTAAAGGGGCTATCTCTCCATGTTGGGAGATTGATAGTAAAGCAGTTGGAAATTCAAACCAGAGCACCAGGAGAGGGACTATTAGGTGAGTTTTAGAAACCTTTCGTATTCACTGTGTTTCCATTCTCTATGTTTCCCGTACCTGTTATAGCTGTAGTAATATTCCTTACAACCTGGAGAGTTGGGAACCTTGGAATGTGTTCCACGCATTATTGCTTTAAAGGGTCTGCATTTGCTCACCAAATCTCACCAATCCTCTCAGTCCCAAGTGTCCAGCCTTATGCCACATCCAGCTCTCGTTTTAGATAGGGTCATTCCAGGTTTCATCAGAGCCCCTGAAGGAATTGTAAAGAATTTCCCTGTTTTTTTGTTTTGTGCTTGAAATTCCTTTTTATAGTGGGTTTGAGCTGATTCTCACTGACATGTTTATGCGGGTCTAGACACACTTGATTCCCTTACGGACACTTATCAGTACATTGGTTTTAAGATTCTTACTAGTCAGATATATTCCTCTGCGGGAAATATGGGTTTTTGAGTCCCTTTCAATGAGGAAGGTGTAGGCCTTGTCTATTCCGTAGTTGGTTTTTGGAACGGTACGTGTACTAATATCAAACTCTGGTTTTATGCATCACCCCACCTCTCCTTCCCCCTTAAGCAGGCATAAGAGAGTTTTCTAAATGTGAGACTCTGTTCTCTTTCCTAACTCAGTTCATGTGTATCCAGCCATGTTTACAGGAACTTCATCAGTGATATCTTA
The DNA here is from genome assembly GCF_949752795.1 of Hyperoodon ampullatus. NCBI lineage: Eukaryota > Metazoa > Chordata > Mammalia > Artiodactyla > Ziphiidae > Hyperoodon > Hyperoodon ampullatus. The sequence goes on along the minus strand of NW_027641093.1, from coordinate 5,989,067 downwards.
TGATAAGTTTCTTTTTTTGTGTTACTTATTTCACTTAGAATCATCGTACCTGAATCCACTCATTTTGGTGCTACTGGCCTTATGACATTGATTTCATGGCTGAGGGATATTCCATCGTACGTAAGTAACACAATTTCTTGAACCATTTTTGTCTTTCCTGGGATATTTTAGGTGGACCCAAGTTGAGGTTCTTGTAAGCAGTGCTGCCGTAAATTTTGGGGTGGCTCTGTCTTATTGATTTTCAGTTTTCCCAAGGTATATTCCCTAGACTGGAAGTGCCCTTTGCTCTATAGCTCTGTTTTTTACTTGTTTTAGGGAACACAATTCATTCCTCCAGAGAGGCAGTTGTCAATTTACATCCTGCCCATTAGCATAACTAGGCTCCCTGTTCTCGAGTGCCTTTCTTGCCTTTCTGGTTTTTACACATTTCATGGATGTCCCTTTTGACTGGTGGGAAGTGATACTTCTTTGTAGTGCAGATTTGAATTGCCCGCTTGCTTGCTTGGCCAAAAAGGGCGTATGCGTTTTCTCCTGAATATATTCAGGAGAAAACGCATACGCCCTTTTTGGCCAAGTGCATCATTGTCGAAGTTGTGCCCCTCTTCCTGTGCTTTAAATGTGATTCCAATGAACCTCTTGAAATCTGTTTCCTGCTATTCTGGCTCGCTTTCAAGTCCGCCTCGTTGCCTTCCCTCAACACATTTTTGGACGATAGTTGTCATTTATTACTCTGCCAGTTTGTGAATTGCTGTGCCCCTGAGCTCCATTTTTCAACTCGTTTTTTGTGAGCTGACGGCAGGTCCAAAATTTTGGTTCAGAACCTATCCTGGTTCCCGGCAGTTGGCTGAGACTTTGGTTAATTCTTCTTCCTGCCAGGAAATTAGAGTGATATGTGCCAGTCCAAATGCCTTACAGATACTCTCTCATTAGGGCTACCTCTTCCCTTTCATCCTCTGCCAAATTTGCAACCTGTGCGAACCAGGAGGTTAAAGGGGCTATCTCTCCATGTTGGGAGATTGATAGTAAAGCAGTTGGAAATTCAAACCGGAGCACCAGGAGAGAGACTATTAGTTGAGTTTTAGAAACCTTTCGTATTCACTGTGTTTCCATTCTCTATGTTTCCCGTACCTGTTATAGCTGTAGTAATATTCCCTTCAACCTGGAGAGTTGGGAACCTTGGAATGTGTTCCACGCATTATTGCTTTAAAGGGTCTGCATTTGCTCACCGAATCTCACCAATCCTCTCAGTCCCAAGTGTCCAGCCTTATGCCACATCCAGCTCTCGTTTTAGATAGGGTCATTCCAGGTTTCATCAGAGCCCCTGAAGGAATTGTAAAGAATTTCCCTGTTTTTTTGTTTTGTGCTTGAAATTCCTTTTTATAGTGTGTTTGAGCTGATTCTCACTGACATGTTTATGCGGGTCTAGACACACTTGATTCCCTTACGGACACTTATCAGTACATTGGTTTTAAGATTCTTACTAGTCAGATATATTCCTCTGCGGGAAATATGGGTTTTTGAGTCCCTTTCAATGAGGAAGGTGTAGGCCTTGTCTATTCCGTAGTTGGTTTTTGGAACGGTACCTGTACTAATATCAAACTCTGGTTTTATGCATCACCCCACCTCTCCTTCCCCCTTAAGCAGGCATAAGAGTGTTTTCTAAATGTGATACTCTGTTCTCTTTCCTAACTCAGTTCATGTGTATCCAGCCATGTTTACAGGAACTTCATCAGTGATATCTTATGATAAGTTTCTTTTTTTGTGTTACTTATTTCACTTAGAATCATCGTACCTGAATCCACTCATTTTGGTGCTACTGGCCTTATGACATTGATTTCATGGCTGAGGGATATTCCATAGTACATACGTAACAAAATTTCTTGAACCATTTTTGTCTTTCCTGGGATATTTTAGGTGGACCCAAGTTGAGGTTCTTGTAAGCAGTGCAGCCGTAAATTTTCGGGTGGCTCTGTCTTATTGATTTTCAGTTTTCCCAAGGTATATTCCCTAGACTGGAAGTGCCCTTGGCTCTGTAGCTCTGTTGTTTACTTGTTTTAGGGAACACAATGCACTCCTCCAGAGAGGCAGTTGCCAATTTACATCCTGCCCGTAAGCATAACTAGGCTCCCAGTTCTTGAGGGCCTTTCTTGCCTTTCTGTTTTTTTACACATATTCTGGCTGTCCCTTTTGACCGGTGGGATGTGATACTTCTTTGTAGTGCCAATATGCATTGCACGCTTGCTTGCTTGGCCAAAAAGAGCGTATGTATTTTCTCCTGAATATATTCAGGTGAAAACGCCTAAGCCCTTTTTTGCCAAGTGCATCATTGTCGAAGTTGTGCCCCTATTCCTGTGCTTTAAAGGCGATTCCAATGTACCTCTTGAAATCTGTTTCCTGCTATTCTGGCTCGCTTTCAAGTCCGCCTCATTGCCGTCCCTCAACAGATTTTTGGACGATAGTTGTCCATAATTACTCTGCCAGTTTGTGAATTGCTGTGCCCCTGAGCTCCATTTTTCAACTTGTTTTTTGTGAGCTGACCGCAAATCCAAAATTTTGGTTCAGGACCTATATTTGTTCCCGGAGCATGGCTGAGACTTTCGTTAATTCTCCTTCCTGCCGGGAAATTAGTGTGACATGTGTCCGTCCAAATGCCTAACAGCTACTCTCTCATTGGTTCTCCCTCTTCCCTTACATCCTCTGCCAAATTGGCAACCTGTGCGAACCAGGAGGTTAAAGGGGCTTTCTCTCCAAGTTGGGAGATTGATAGTAAAGCAGTTGGAAAGTCAAACCGGAGCACCAGGTGAGGGACTATTAGTTGAGTTTTAGAAACCTTTCGTATTCACATTGTGTCCATTCTCTAGGTCTCCCGTACATGTTATAGCTGTAGTAATATTCCCTTCAACCTGGAGAGCTGGGACCCTCGGAATGTGTGCCACACATTATTGCTTTAAATGATCTGCATTGGCTCACCGAATCTCATCAATCCTCTCAGTCCCAAGTGTCCCGCCTTATGCCACATCCAGCTGTCATTGTAGATAGGGTCATTCCAGGATTCATCAGAGCCCCTGTAGGAATTGTAAAGAATTTCCCTTTTTTTTGTTTTGTTTTTGAAATTCCTTTTTATAGTTGGTTTGAGCTGATTCTCAGTACCATGTTTATGCCAGTCTAGACACACTTGATTCCCTTACAGAGACATATCAATAGATTCGTTTTAAGATACTTACTAGTCAGATATATTCCTCTGTGGGAAATATGGGGTTCTGAGTTCCTTTCACTGAGGAAAGTGTAGGTCTTGTCTATTCCATAGTTGGTTTTTGGAACAGTACATGTACTGATATCAAACTCTGGTTTTATGCATCACCCCACCTTTCCTTCACCCTTAAGCAGGCACAAGAGTGTTTTCTAAATGTGAGACTCTGTTCTCTTCCCTAACTCAGTTCAAGTGTAGCCATGTGTGCGGGACAGTCATAAGTGATATCTTATGTAAAGATTCTTTTTCTCTGTGACTTATTTCACTTAGAATCATCGTACCTGAATCCACTCATTTTGCTGCTCCTGCCCTTATGACATGGATTTCATGGCTGAGAGATATTCCATCGTACATAAGTAACACAATTTCTTGAACCATTTTTGTCTTTGCTGGGATTTTTAAGGTGTACCCAAGTTGAGGTTCTTGTAAGCAGTGCAGCCCTAGATTTCTGGGTGGCTCGGTCTTATTGATTTTCACTTTTCCCAAGGTATATTCCCTACATTGGAAGTGCCCTTGGCTCTGTAGCTCTGTTATTTACCTGTTTTAGGGAAGACAGTGCACTCCTTCAGAGAGGAACTTGGTAGTTTGCATACCGCCCATCAGCATAACAATGCTTCCTGTTCTCCAGAGCCTGTCTTGCCTTTCTGGTTTTTACACATTTTGCGGATGTCCCTTTCGACCAGTGGGAAGTGATACTTCTTTGTAGTGCAGATTTGCATTGCCCGCTTGCTTACTTGGCCAAAAAGTGTGTATGCGTTTTCTCCTGAATATATTCAGGAGAAAATGCATACGCTCTTTTTGGCCAAGTGCATCATTGTCGAAGTTGTGCCCCTCTTCCTGTGCTTTAAAGGTGATTCCAATGTACCTCTTGATATCTGTTTCCTGCTATTCTACCTTGATTTCAAGTCCGCCTCATTGCTTTCCCTCAAGAGATTTTTGGACGATAGTTCTCCTTTGTTAATCTGCCAGTTTGTGAATTGCTGTGCCCCGGAGCTCGATATTTCAACACGTTTTATGTGAGCTGACCACAAATCCACAATTTTGCTTCATGACCTTTACTGTTTCCGAGCGGGTGGCTGAGACTTTGGTTAATTATTCTTCCTGCCGGGAAATTAGAGTGACGTGTGCCCGTCCAAATGCCTAACAGCTACTCTCTCATTGGTTCTCCCTCTTCCCTTTCATCCTCTGCCAAATTGGCAACCTGTGCGAACCCGGAAGTTAAAGGGGCTGTCTCTCCAAGTTGGGAGATTGATAGTAAAGCAGTTTGAAAATCAAACCGGAGCACCAGGAGAGAGACTTTTAGTTGAGTTTTAGAAACCTTTCGTATTCACAGTGTTTCCATTCTCTAGGATTCCCGTACATATTATAGCTGTAGTAATATTCCCTTCACCCTGGAGATTTGGGACCCTTGGAATGTGTGACACGCATTATTGCTTTAAATGGTCTGCATTTGCTCACCGAATCTCACCAATCCTCTCAGTCGCAAGTGTCCAGCCTTATGCCACATCCAGCTGTCATTGTACATAGGGTCATTCCAGGTTTCATCAGAGCCCCTGTAGGAATTGTAAAGAATTTCCCTGTTTTTTTGTTTTGTTTTTGAATCTCCTTTTTATAGTGGGTTTGAGCTGATTCTCACTGCCATGTTTTTGCCAGTCTATACACACATGATTCCCTTACGGAGACATATCAATACATAGGTTTTAAGATTCTTACTAGTCAGATATATTCCTCTGAGGGAAATATGTGGTCTTAAGTCCCTTTTACTGAGGAAGGTGTAGGTCTTGTCTATTCCGTAGTTGGTTTTTTGAACGGTACCTGTACTAATATCACACTCTGCTGTTATGCAGCAACCCACATCTCCTTCCCTCTTAAGCAGGCATAAGAGTGTTTTCTAAATGTGAGACTCTGTTCTCTTTCCTAACTCAGTTCATGTGTAGCCATGTTTACAGTACCTTCATAAGTGATATCTTATGTTAAGTTTCTTTTTCTCTGTGATGTATTTCACTTAGAATCATCGTACCTGAATCCAATCCTTTTGCTGCTACTGGCCTTATGACACTGATTTCATAGCTGAGGGATAATCCATCGTACGTAAGTAACACAATTTCTTGAACCATTTTTGTCTTTCCTGGGATATTTTAGGTGGACCCAAGTTGAGGTTATTGTAAGCAGTGCAGCCATAAATTTTTTGGTGGCTCTGTCTTATTGATTTTCAATTTTTCCAAGGTATATTCCCTAGACTGGAAGTGCCCTTGGCTCTGTAGCTCTGCTGTTTTCTTCTTTTAGGGAACACAGTGCACTCCTCCAGAGAGGCAGTTGCCAATTTACATCCTGCCCATCAGCATAACTAGGCTCACTGTTCTCCAGGCGCTGTCTTGCCTTTCTGGTTTTTACACATTTTGCGGCTGTCCCTTTTGACCGGTGGGAAGTGATACTTCTTTGTAGTGCAGATTTGCATTGCCCCCTTTCTTGCTTGGCCACAAAGGGTGTATTCGGTTTCTCCTGAATATATTCAGGAGAAAACACACACGCCCTTTTTAGCCAAGTGCCTCACTGTCGAAGTTGTGCCCCTCTTCCTGTGCTTTAAAGGTGATTCAAATGTACCTATTGAAATCTGTTTCCTGCATTTCTGGCTCGCTTTCAAGTCCGCCTCGTTGCCTTCCCTCAACTGATATTTGAATGATAGATGTCAATTATTACTCTGCCAGTTTGTGAGTTGCTGTTCCCCTGAGCTCCATTTTTCAACTCGTTTTTTGTGAGCTGACCGCAAGTCCAAAATTTTGGTTTAGGACCTCTATTGGTTCCCGGAGGGTGGCTGAGACTTTGATTAATTCTCCTTCCTGCCGGGAAATTAGTGTGACATGAGCCCGTCCAAATGCCTAAAAGCTACTCTCTCATTGGTTCTCCCTCTTCCCTTTCATCCTCTTCCAAATTGGCAACCAGTGTAAAAAATGAGGTTAAAGGTGCTGTCTCTCCATGTTGCTAGATTGATTGTAAAGCAGTTGGAAATTCAAACCGGAGCACCAGGAGAGGGACTATTAGTTGAGTTTTGGAAACATTTCGTATTCAGAGTGTGTCCATTCTTTAGGTTTACCGTCATTGTTATAGCTGTAGTAATATTCCGTTCTACCTGGAGAGTTGGGACCCTTGGAATGTGTGCCACACATTATTGCTTTAAATGGTCTGCATTTGCTCAATGAATCTGAACAATCCTCTCAGTCCCAAGTGTCCAGCCTTATGCCACATCCAGCTTTCATTGTAGATAGGGTCATTCCAGGTTTCATCAGAGCCCCTGAAGGAAGTGTAAATAATTTCCCTGTTTTTTGTTTTGTTTTCGAAATTCCTTTTTATAGTGGGTTTCAGCTGATTCTCCCTGCCATGTTTATGCCAGTCTAGACACACTTGATTCCCTTACGGAGACATATCAATACATTGGTTTTAAGATTCTTTCTAGTCAGATATATTCCTCTGCAGAGAATAGGGGTGTTGAGTCCCGTTCACTGAGGAAGGATTTGGTCTTGTCTATTCTGTATTTGGATTAAGGAATGGTACTGGTGCAAATATCAAACTCTGGTTTTATGCATCTCGCCACATCTCCTTTCCCCGTAAGCAGGCATAAGTATGTTTTCTATATGTGAGACTCTGTTCTCTTTACTAATTCAGTTCATGTGCACCCATGTTTACATTTCCTTCATAAGTGATATCTTATGTCAGAATGCTCCATGGCTCTTGTCATCATAATGCTCCATGATGCTTGTCACCACGATTATCCATGGTCTTCTCATCACAATGCTCCACGGTCTTGCCATTACATTGCTCCATGTCCCTTGTCATCACAATTCTCCACCTCTTTGTCACCACAATATTCCATGACATTTCTCATGAAAATGTTACATGCTCTTGTCATCACAATTCTCCGTGCAGTTGTCATCGCAATGCTCCCTGAACCCTGTCATAGAAAGCTCCATATGCTTGTCATCACAATGCTTCATGACATTGTTATAAAAATTATCAATGTCCCTTGACATCACAATGCTCCCTGCCATTGTCAACACAATTCTCTATGTCCCCTGTCATCACAATCCTCCATGACACTTGTTATCACATTTCTCCATGCCCTTGTCATCACAGTGTTCCAGGCCCTCTTCACACAAGACTCTGTGACCTTTGTCACCACACTGCTCCATGAAATTTTCATCACAATGCTCTGTGTCCCTTGTCATCACAATGCTCCTTGTCTTTGTCAGCACAATGCTCCATGACACTTGTCATCAAAATGCTCCATGCGCTTCTCAGCACAATGCTCCATGACACATGTCATCACAATGCTCCAAGACCTCTGTAATCACAATTCTCCATGCCACTTTTCATCTCAATGCTCCATGAACACTGTCATCACAATGCACCATGCCCTTCATCATAATGATTCATGCTATTTTCATCACAATGAAATCAAAATGCTCTATGTCCTCTGTCATCACAATGCTCCAAACACTTCTGATCACAATGTTCAATAACACTTCTCATCACATGCCCCATGACGCTCGTCATCACAGTTATGCAAGGTCTTCTCATCACAATACTCCATGATATTTTTCACCACAATGCTCAATACACTTGGCACCACAATGCTCGCTGACAATTGTCATCAATATGCTCCTTGAACACTGTCATGACAAGGCTCAATGCATTTTTCATCACAATGATCCATTCCCTTTTCATCACAATGCTCCAAGACCCCCGTTATCGAAATGCTCCGTGACTCCAGTCATCACAATGGTCCATGACCTCGTCACACTAAACTCTGTGAGCTTTGTCACCACAATGCTCCATGAAATTTTTATCACAATGCTCTGTGACCCTTGTCATCACAAAGCTCCATGCCTTTGTCAGCACAATGCTCCATGACCCTTGTCATCACAATGCTCGATGCGCGTGTCAGCACAATGCTCCATAACCCATGTCATCACAATGCACCATGCACTTGTCATCACAATGCTCCACATCCTTGTCATCAAAATGCTCCATAAACCTTGTCATCACAATGCTCCATGCACTTCTCCTCAAAATGCCTTCTCACCAGTGATATCACAATGTTCCATCACTAGTTATCACAATACTCGCTCAGCCCTCTCATCACAATATTCCATGACCCCTGTAATCACAATTCTCCATGCCCTTGTCATCACAGAGCTGCATGATGCATGTCATCAGAATGCTCCATTGCCTTCTCATCATAATTCTCCATGCCCTTGTATTCACATTGCTTCAAAACCCCTGTAATCTCAATGTTCCATGCACCTTTTCATCAGAATGCTCCATGCCCTTGTCATCACAATGCTCCATAACACTTGTCATCGCAGTGTTCCAAGCCCTTGACATCAAAATGCTGCATTACCTTTGTCATCACAATCCTACATGACACTTGGTATCACAATGCTCCAAGCCATTGTAATCACAATGGACAATGACATGTTATCACAATGATCCCTGACACCTGTCTTCACAATACTCCATGACCTTTTCATCACAATATTCCATGCCCTTGTCATCAAAATGCGCCATGCCCACTGTCATCACAATAATACATGAAACATGTCAGACCAATGTTTCATTCCCCTGTCATCACATTGCTCCATGCCCTTGTCATCACAAATTTCCATGACCCCTGTCATCACAATGCTCCGTCACACCAGTCATCACAATGATTCATGAACTTTCTCATCACAATAGTCCATGCATTCGTCACACAAGTCTCTCTGACCTTTGTCACCACAATGCTCCATGCCCTTGTCATCTCAATGCTCCATGCCCACTGTCATCAAAATAATCCATGAAACTTGTCAGACCTAAGTTCCATGCCCCTGTCATCACATTGCTCCACGCCCTTGTCATCACAATGCTCCATGACACCTGTCATCACAATACTCCGTGACTCCAGTCATCACAATGATTCATGACCTTTCTCATCACAATGGTCCATGCCCTCGTCACACAAGGCTCTGTGATCTTTGTCACCACTATGCTCCATGAAATTTTCATCACAATGCTCTGTGTCCCTTGTCATCACAATGCTCCATGCCTTTGTCAGCACAATGCTCCATGAAACTTGTCATCAAAATGCTCCATGTTCTTGTCAGCACAATGCTCCATGACACATGTCATCACAATGTGCCCAGCTCAGTTCATCCCAATGCTCCACATACTTTTCATCGCTATCCTCCATAAAACTTGTCATCACAATGCTCCATGCACTTCTAATCAAAATGCTCTCTCACCACATATATCACAATGTTCCATCACTAGTCATCACAATACTCGTCCACCCCTGTCATCACAATGTTCCATGACCACTCTCATCACAGTGCTACATGCCCTTATCATCACAATGCTCCATGACCCCTGACATCACAATGTTCCATAACCCCTGTCACAATATGCTCCATGACCCGTTTCAACACAATGCTTCATGACCCCTGATATCACAATGTTCCAATACAACTGTCATCAAAATATTCCATGACCCTTTTATTCAAATTGCTCCATGACCCTGTCATCACAATGCTCCCTGCCCTTCTCATCACAATGCACCACGCCCTTGTCATCAAAATGCCCCATGACATTTGTCATCACAAATCTCCATGACCCTTAGCCTCACAATGCGCCATGGCATTGTCATCACAATGCTCAATGAAATCTCACATCACATTTTTCCATGCCCTTGTCATCACAATGCTCCATTACACCTGTCATCACAATGCTCCATGACCCTTGTCATCACAATGCTTGATGCACGTGTCAGCACAATGCTCCATAACCCATGTCATCACAATGCACCATGCACTTGTCATCACAATGCTCCATAAAACTTGTCATCAAAATGCTCCATGCACTTCTCCTCAAAATGCTTTCTCACCACTGATATCACAATGATCCATCACTAGTCATCACAATACTCCCTCACCCCTGTCATCACAATATTCCATGACCACTGTAATCTCAATTCTCCATGACCTTGTCATCACAATGCCCCATGACGCTGGTCATCACAATTATCCATGGTCTTCTCATCACAATGCTCCATGATCTTTGTCATCACAATGCTCAATACACTTATCATGACAATGCTCCCTGACAGTTGTCATCAGTATGCTCCTTGAAGCCTGTCATGACAAGGCTCCATGCACTTTTCATCACAAAGATCCATTCCCTTTTCATCACAATGCTCCAAGACCCTTGTAATCACAATGCTCCATGTCCTTGTCATCACAAAGCTCCATGACATATATCATCAGTATGCTCCATTACCTTCTCATGAAAATGTTCCATGCCCTTGTAATCACATTTCTTCTAAACCGATGTAATCCCAATGCTCCATGCACCTTTTCCTCAGAATGCTCCATGCCCTTGTCATCAAAATGCTCCATGACCGTTGTCATCGCAATGTTCCAAGCCCTTGTCATCAAAATGCTCCATTACCTTTGTCATCACAATCCTCCATGACACTTGGTATCTCAATGCTCCATGCCATTGTCATCACAATGGACAATGACATATATCATCACAATGCTCCCTGACACCTGTCTTCACAATACTCCATGACATTGTCATCACAATGTTCCATGCCCTTGTAAACACAATGCGCCATGCACACTGTCATCACAATAATCCATGAAACATGTCAGACCAATATTCCATGCCCCTGTCATCACAATGCTCCATGCCCTTGTCATCACAATGCTCCATGACCCCTGTCATCTCAGTGCTCCTTGACTCCAGCCATCACAATGCTTCATGACCTTTGTCCTCACAATGGTCCATGCCCTCGTCAAAAAAGGCTCTGTGTCCTTTGTCACCACAATGCTCCATGCCCTTGACATCTCAATGCTCCATGCCCACTGTCATCACAATAATCCATGGAATTGTCAGACCAATGTTCCATGCCCCTGTCATCACATTGCTCCATGCCCTTGTCATCACAATGCTTCAAGACCCCTGTCATCACAGTGCCCCGTGACTCCAGTCATCACAATGATTCATGACCTTTCTCATCACAATGGTCCATGCCCTCGTCACACAAGGCTCTGTGGTCTTTGTCACCACAGTGCTCCATGAAATTTTCATCACAATGCTCTGTGTCCCTTGTCATCACAATGCTCCATGCCTTTGTCAGCACAATGCTCCATGACATTTGTCAACCAAATGCTCCATGCGCTTGTCAGCACAATACTCCATGACACATGTCATCAAAATGTGCCATGCTCTTTTCATCACAATGCTCCACATCCTTTTCATCGCTATGCTCCATAAAACTTGTCATTACAATGCTCCATGCTCTTCTCATCAAAATGCTCTCTCACCACATATATCAAAATATTCCATCACTAGTCATCACAATACTCGCTCACCCCTGTCATCACAATGTTCCATGACCCCTGTCATCACAGTGCTACATGCCCTTATCATCACAATGCTCCATGACCCTTGACATCACCATGTTCCATAACCCCTGTCACAAAATGCTCCATGACCCATTTCATCACAATGCTTCATGACCCCTGACATCACAATGTTCCATAACCCCTGTCATCAAAATATTCCATGACCCTTTTATTCAAATTGCTCCATGACCCTGTTATCACAATGCTCCCTGCCCTACTCATCACAATGCACCACGCCCTTGTCATCAAAATGCCCCATGACATTTGTCATCACAAAGCTCCATGACCCTTGGCATCACAATGCTCCATGCCATTGTCATCACAATGCTCAATGAAATCTCTTATCACATTGCTCCATGCCCTTGTCATCACAATGCTCCATTATACCTGTCATAGCAATGCTCCATGACCCAAGCCATCACAATGTTCCACGGACTTGGCATCACAATGCTCCATGACTCTTGTCATCAAAATGCTCCAAGACCTCTGTAATCACAGTTCTCCATGCCCCTTTTCATCTCAATGCTCCATGAACACTGTCATCACAATGCACCATGCCCATCATCATAATGATTCATGCTATTTTCATCACAATGAAATCAAAATGCTCCATGTCCTCTGTCATCACAACGCTCCAAACCCTTCTGATTACAGGGATCCATAACACTTGTCATCATATTCCCCATGACGCTCGTCATCACAATTATGCAAGGTCTTCTCATCACAGTGCTCCATGACTTTTGTCACCACAATGCCCAATACACTTGTCATCACAAGGCTCGCTGACACTTGTCATCAGTATGATCCTTGAACACTGTCATGACAAGGCTCCATGCCTTTTTCATCACAATGATCCATTCCCTTTTCATCACAATGCTCCAAGAACCCTGTTATCACAATGCTCCGTGACTCCCGTCATCACAATGCTTCATGACATTTGTCATCAAAATGGTCCATGACCTAGTCACAGAAAGCTCTGTGAGCTTTGTCACCACAATTTAACATGAAATTTTTATCACAATGCTCTGTGACCCTTGTCATCACAAAGCTCCATGCCTTTGTCCGCACAATGCTCCTTGACCCTTGTCATCACAATGCTCGATGCGCGTGGCAGCACAATTCTCCATAACCCATGTCATCACAATGCACCATGCACTTGTCATCATAATGCTCCACATCCTTTTCATCAAAATGCTCCATAAACCTTGTCATCACAATGCTCCATGCACTTCTCCTCAAAATGCCATCTCCCCACTAATATCACAATGTTCCATCACTGTTCATCACAATACTCCCTCACCCCTGTCATCACAATATTCCATGAGCCCTGTAATCACAATTCTCCATGCCCTTGTCATCACAAAGCTCCATGACACATGTCATCAGAATGCTCCATGGCCTTCTCATCACAATGCTCCATGCCCTTCTCATCACAATGCTCCTACACCTCTGTAATCACAGTGCTCCATGCCCCTTTTCATCTCAATGCTCCATGAACCCTGTCATCACAATGCACCGTGCCCATAACCATAATATTTCATGCTATTGTCATCACAATGAAATCAAAATGCTCAATGACCTCTGTCATTACAATGCACCAAACCCTTCTAATCACAATGTTCCATAACACTTGTCATCACAATGCCCCATGACGCTGGTCATCACAATTATCCATGGTCTTCTCATCACAATGCTCCATGATCTTTGTCATCACAATGCTCAATACACTTATCATCACAATGCTCCCTGACAGTTGTCATCAGTATGCTCCTTGAAACCTGTCATGACAAGGCTCCATGCATTTTTCATCACAATGATCCATTCCCTTTTCATCACAATGATCCAAGACCCCTGTAATCACAATGCTCCATGTCCTTGTCATCACAAAGCTCCATGACGCATGTCATCAGAATGATCCATTGCCTTCTCATCACAATTCTCCATGCCCTTGTCATCACATTGCTTCAAAACCCCTGTACTCTCAATGCTCCATGCACCTTTTCATCAGAATGCTCCATACCCTTGTCATCACAATGCTCCATGACACTTGTCATCGCAATGTTCCAAACCCTTGTTATCAAAATGCTCCATTACCTTTGTCATCACAATCCTCCATGACACTTGGTATCACAATGCTCCATGCCATTGTCATTCACAATGGACAATGACATATGTCATCACAATGCTCCCTGACACCTGTCTTCACAATGCTCCATGACCTTGTCATCACAATGTTCCATGCCCTTGTCATGACAATGTGCCATGCCCACTGTCATCACAATAATCCATGAAACATGTCAGACCAATGTTCCATGCCCCTGTCATCACAAAGCTCCATGCCCTTGTCATCACAATGCTCCGTGACCCCTGTCATCACAATGTTCCGTGACTCCAGTCATCACAATGCTTCATGACATTTGTCCTCACAATGGTCCATGCCCTCGCCACACAAGGATCTGTGACCTTTGTCACCACAATGCTCCATGCCCTTTTCATATCAATGCTCCATGCCTACTGTCAACAAAATAATCCATGAAACTTGTCAGACCAATGTTCCATGACCCTGTCATCACATTGCTCCATGCCCTTGTCATCACAATGCTCCATGACCACTGTCATCACAATGCTCTGTGACTCCATTCATCACAATGATTCATGACCTTTCTCATCACAGTGGTCCATGCCCTCGTCACACATGGCTCTGTGATCTTTGTCACCACAATGCTCCATGAAATTTTCATCACAACGCTCTGTGTCCCTTGTCATCACAATGCTCCATGCCTTTGTCAGCACAATGCTCCATGACACTTGTCATCAAAATGCTCCATGCACTTGTCAGCACAATGCTTCATGACACATGTCAACACAATGTGCAATGCTCTTTTCCTCACAATGCGACACATCCTTTTCATCGCTATGCTCCATAAAAATTGTCATCACAATGCTCCATGCATTTCTCAGCAAAATGCTCTCTCACCACATATTTCAAAATGTTCCATCACTAGTCATCACAATACTCGCTCACCCCTGTCATCAAAATGTTCCATGACCACTGTCATCACAGTGCTCCATGCCCTTATCTTCACAATGCTCCATGACCCCTGACATCACAATGTTCCATAACCCCTGTCACAAAATGCTCCATGACCCATTTCTTCACAATGCTTCATGACCCCTGACATCACAATGTTCCATAACCCCTTTCATCAAAATATTCCATGACAATTTTATTCAAATTGCTCCATGACCCTGTCATCACAATGCTCCCTGCCCTTCTCATCACAATGCACCACACCCTTGTCATCAAAATGCCCCATGACATTTGTCATCACAAATCTCCATGACCCTTGGCATCACAATGCTCCATGCCATTGTCATCACAATGTTCAATGAAATCTCTCATCACATTGCTCCATGACCTTGTCATCACAATGCTCCATTACACTTGTCATAACAATGCTCCATGATCCCTGCCATCACAGTGTTCCACGGCCTTGTCATCACAAGGCTCCATGACCCGTGTCATAACAATGCTCCAGGACCTCTGTAATCACAATTCTCCATGCCACTTTTCATCTCAATGCTCCATGAACACTGTCATCACAATGCACCATGCTCATCATCATAATGATTCGTGCTATTGTCATCACAATGAAATCAAAATGTTCCATGTCCTCTGTCATCACAATGCTCCAAACCCTTCTGATCACAGTGTTCCATAACACTTGTCATCACATTCCCCATGATGCTCGTCATCACAATTATGCAATGTCTTCTCATCACAATGCTCCATGACCTTTGTCACCACAATGCTCAATACACTTGTCATCACAATGTTCGCTGACACTTGTCATCAGTATGATCCTTGAACACTGTCATGACAAGGCTCCATGCCTTTTTCATCACAATGATCCATTCCCTTTTCATCACAATGCTCCAAGACCCCTGTTATCACAATGCTCCGTGACTCCAGTCATCACAATGCTTAATGACATTTGTCATCACAATGGTCCATGACATCGTCACACAAAGCTCTTTGACCTTTGTGACCACAATGCTCCATGAAATTTTTATCACAATGCTCTTTGACCCTTGTCATCACAAAGCTCCATGCCTTTGTCAGCACAATGCTCCATGACCCTTGTCAGCACAATGCTCCATAACCCATATCATCACAATGCACCATGCATGTGTCATCACAGTGCTCCACATCCTTCTCATCAAAATGCTCCATAAACCTTGTCATCACAATGCTCCATGCACTTCTCCTCAAAATGCCTTCTCACCAATGATATCACAATGTTCCATCACTAGTCATCACAATAGTCCCTCAGCCCTGTCATCACAATATTCCATGACCCCTGTAATCACAATTCTCAATGTCCTTGTCATCACAAAACTCCATGATTCATGTCATCAGAATGCTCCTTGGCCTTCTCATCACAATGCTCCATGACCTTGTCATCAAAATGCCCCATGACATTTGTCATCAGAAAACTCCATGACACTTGGCATCACAATGCCCCAGGCCATTGTCATCACAATGCTCAATGAAATCTCTGATCACATTGCTCCATGCCGTTGTCATCACAATGCTCCATGACCCCTGCCATCACAATGTTCCACGGCCTTGTCATCCCAAGGCTCCATGACCCTTGTCATCACAATGCCCCAAGATCTCTGTAATCACAATTCTCCATGCCACTTTTCATCTCAATGCTCCATGAACACTGTCATCACAATGCACCATGCCCATCATCATAATGATTCATGCTATTGTCATCACAATGAAATCAAAATGCTCCATGTCCTCTATCATCACAATGCTCCAAACCCTTCTGATCACAATGTTCCATAAAACTTGTCGTCACATGCCCAATGAAGCTCGTCATCACAATTATGCAAGGTCTTCTCATCACAATGCTCCATGACTTTTGTCACCACAATGCTCAATACACTTGGCATCACAATGCTCGCTTACACTTGTCATCAGTATGCTCCTTGAACACTGTCAGGACAAGGCTCCATGCCTTTTTCATCACAATGATCCATTCCCTTTTCATCACAATGCTCCATGACCCTTGTCATCACAATGTTGCAAGCACTTGTCATCAAAATGCTCCATTACTTGGGCTTCCCTGGTGGCGCAGTGGTTGGGAGTCCGCCTGCCGATGCAGGGGACACGGGTTCGTGCCCCGGTCCGGGAAGATCCCACGTGCCGCGGAGCGGCTGGGCCCGTGAGCCATGGCCGCTGAGCCTGCGCGTCCGGAGCCTGTGCTCCGCAACGGGAGAGGCCACAACAGTGAGAGGCCCGCGTACTGCAAAAAAAAAAAAAAAAAAAAAAAAAAAAAAAAAAAAATGCTCCATTACCTTTGTCATCACAATCCTCCATGACACTTGGTATCACAATGTTCCATGCCATTGTCATCACAATGGACAATGACATATGTCATCACAATGCTCCCTGACACCTGTCTTCACAATACTCCATGACCTTGTCATCACAATGTTCCATGCCCTTGTCATCACAATGCACCATGCCCACTCTCATCACAATAATCCATAAATCTTGTCAGAGCAATGCTCCATGATCCCTGTCATCACAATTCTCCGTGACACCAGTCATCACAATGATTAATGACTTTTGTCCTCACAATGGTCCATGCCCTCGTCACACAAGGCTCTGTGATCTTTTTCACCACAATGCTCCATGAAATTTTCATCACAATGCTCTCTGTCCCTTGTCATCACAATGTTCCATGCCTTTGTCAGCACAATGCTCCATGACACTTGTCATCAAAATGCTCCATGCGCTTGTCAGCACAATGCTCCATGACACATGTCATCACAATGTGCCATGCTCTTTTCATCACAATGCTCCACATCCTTTTCATCGCTATGCTCCATAAAACTTGTCAACACAATGCTCCATGCACTTCTCATCAAAATGCTCTCTCACCACATACATCACAATCTTCCATCACTAGTCATCACAATACTCGCTCAACCCTGTCATCACAATTTTCCATGACCACTGTCATAACAGTGCTACAAGCCCTTATCATCACAATGCTCCATGACCCCTGACATCACAATGTTCCATAATCCCTGTCACAAAATGCTCCATGACACTTTTCATCACAATGCTCAAAGACCCCTGTAATCACAATGCTCCATGTCCTCGTCATCAAAAAGCTCCATGACACATGTCATCAGAATGCTCCATTGCCTTCTCATCACAATGCTCCATGCCCCTGTAATCACATTGCTTCAAAACCCCTGTAATCTCAATGCTCCATGCAACTTTTCATCAGAATTCTCCATACCCTTGTCATCACAATGCACCATGACCCTTGTCATCGCAATGTTCCAAGCCCCTGTTATCAAAATGCTCCATTACCTTTGTCATCACAATCCTCCATGACATTTGGTATAACAATGCTCCATGCCATTGTCATAACAATGGACAATGACATATGTCATCACAATGTTCCCGGACACCTGACTTCACAATACTCCATGACCTTGTAATCACAATGTTCCATGCCCTTGTCATCACAATGCGCCATGCCCACTGTCATCACAATAATCCATAAAACATGTCAGACCAATGATCCATGCGCCTGTCATCACAATGCTCCATGCCCTTGTCATCACAATGCTCCATGACCCCTGTCATCACAATGCTCCATGACTCCAGTCATCACAATACTTCATGACCTTTGTCCTCACAATGGTCCATGCCCTCGTCACACAAGGCTCTGTGACCTTTGTCACCACAATGCTCCATGAAATTTTCATCACAATGCTCTGTGTCCCTTGTCATCACAATGCTCAATGCCTTTGTCAGCACAATGCTCCATTACACTACTCAGCAAAATACTCCATGCGTTTGTCAGCACAATGCTCCATGACACATGTCATTACAATGTGCCACGCTCTTTTCATCACAATGCTACACATCCTTATCATCGCTATACTCCATAAAACTTGTCATCACAATGCTCCATTCACTTCTCATCAAAATGCTCTCTCACCACATATATCACAATGTTCCATCACTAGTCATCACAATACTCGCTCACCCCTGTCATCACAATATTCCATCACCACTGTCATCACAGTGCTACATGCCCTTATCATCAAAATGCTCCAACCCCTGACATCAAAATGTTCCATAACCCCTGTCATCAAAATGTTCCATGACAGTTTTCATCAATTTGCTCCATGACCCTGTCATCACAATGCTCCCTGCCCTTCTCATCACAATGCAGCACGACCTTGTCATCAAATTGTTCCATGACCTTTGTCATCACAAGGCTCCATTAGCCTTGGCATCCCAATGCTCCATGCCATTTCATCACAATGTTACACGAAACCTCTCATCACATTGCTCCATGCCCTTGTAACCACAATGCTCCATGACGCTTGTCATCACAATGCTCGATACTCTTCTCATTACAATGCTCCATGCTCTTGTCATTACAATCCTCCATGACACATGTATCACAGTATTCCGTGCCCTAGTCATCACAATGTTCCATGCCGAAACTCATCACAATAATCCATGAAATTTTCAGACCAATGTTCCATGCCCTTGTCATCACAATGCTCCATTACCCCTGTCATAACAATGCTCCATGCCCTTGTAATCACAAAGATCGATGACACATGTCATCAAAATGCTCCATGGACTTCTCATCACAATGCTCTATGACCTTGTCATTACAATGCTCCAAGACCCCTGTAATCACAATGCTCCATGCCCCTATTCATCAGAATGCTCCATGAGATTTGTCATCACAAGGCTCCATGGTCTTCTCATCACACTGCTCCAGGACCTTGTCATCACAATGCTCCATGATTCTTGAAATCAAAATGATCCATGTCCTCTGTCATCACAATGCTCCAAACACTTGTGATCACCATGTTCCATAACACTTGTCATCACAACGCTCCATGATGCCTGCCATCACAATACTCCATGCCCTTGTCATCACAATGCCCCATGAACTTTGTCATCACAATGCTCAATACACCTGTCATCACAAGGCTCCCTGACACTCTTCCTCAGAATGCTCCTTGAACCCTGTCATGAAAAGGCTCCATGCCTTTTTCATCACAATGCTCCATGACCTTGTCATCAGAATGTGCCATGCCCACTGTCATCACAATAAACCATGAAACTTGTCAGAACAATGCACCATGCCCGTGTCATCACAATGCTCCATACCCTTGTCATCACAATGCTCCGTGACTCCAGTCATCACAATTCTTCATGACCTTTTTCATCACAATGGTCCATGCCCGCGTCATCACAAGGCTCTGTGACCATTGTCACCACAATGCTCCATGAATTTTTCATCACAATGCTCTGTGATCGTTGTCATCACAATGTTCCATTCCTTTGTCAGCACAATGCTCCATGACCCTTGTCTTCACAATGCTCCATTCGGTTCTCAGCACAATGCTCCATGATCCATGCCATCAAAATGTGCCATGCACTGGTCATCACAATTCTCCAAAGCCTTGTCATCACAATGCTCCATAAATCTTGTCATCACAATGCTCCATAAACTTTGTTATCACAATGCTCCATGCACTTCTCATCAAAATGCTCTCTCAGCACTGATATCACAATGATCCATCACTACTCATCACAATATTCCCTCACCACTGTCATCACAATTTTCCATGACCTCTGTCATCACAATGCTACATGCCCTTATCATCACAATGCTCCATGACCCCTGACATCATAATGTTCCATATCCTCTTAATCAAAATGCTCCATCACCATGTTCATCACAATGCTCCAAGAACCCTGAAATCACAATGTTCCATAATAACTGTCATCAAAATGTTCCATGACACTTTTCATCAAATTGCTCCATGACCCTGTCATCACAATGCACCATGTCCATCGTCAACATGCTTCATGCTATTGTCATCACAATGAAATCAATATGCTCCATGACCTCTGTCATTAAAATGCTCCGAAACCTTGTGATCACAATGATCCATAACCATTGTCATCACAATGCACCATGACACTCATCATCACAATTATCCATGGTCTTCTCATCACAGTGTTCCATGAACTTTCTCATCACAATACACAATACACTTGTCATCACAATGATCCCTGACACTTTTCATCAGTATGCCCCTTGAACCCTGTCATGACAAGGCTCCATGCCTTTTTCATCACAATGATCCATACCATTTTCATCACAATTCTCCAAGACCCGTGTAATCACATTGCTCCATGACCTTAATAACAAAGCTGCATGATGCATGTCATCAGAATGCTCCATGGCCTTCTCATCACAATGCTCCATGTCCTTGTCATCACAGTGCTCCAAGACCCCTGTCATCTCAATGCTCTGTGATTCCAGTCATCACAAGACTTCATGACATTTGTCATCACAATGGTCCATGTCCTCATCACACAAGGCTCTGTGACCATTGTCACCACAATGCTCCATGAACTTTTCATCACAATGCTCTGTGATCCTTGTCATCACCATGCTCCATGCCTTTGTCAGCACAGTGCTACATGACCCTTGTCATCACAATGCTCCATGCACTTGTCAGCGCAATGCTCCATAACCCATGTCATCACAATGTGCCATGCGGTTGTCATCACAATGCTCCACATACTTGTCGTTACAGTGCTCCAAAAACCTTGTCATCACAATGCTCCATGCACTTCTCATCAAAATGCTCTCTCCCCCCTGTCATCACAATGTTCCATGATCCCTGTTATGACAATGCTACATGATCTTATCATCACAATGCTCCATGAACCATGACATCACAATGTTTCATAACCCCTGTCATCAAAATGCTCCATGACCCTTTTCATCACAATGCTCCATGAGCCCTGAAATAAAAATGTTCCATACCCACTGTCATCAAAATGTTCCATGATCCTTTTCATCAAATTGCTCCATGACACTGTCATCACAATTCTCCCTGCCCTTCTCATCAAAATGCACCACGACCTTGTCATCAAAATGCTCCATGAACTTTGTCATCACAAAGCTCCATGACCCTTGGCATCACAATGCTCCATGCCATTTTCATCACAATTCTCCATTACCCATGTAATCACAATGCTCCATGCACTTTTTCATCAGAATGCTCCATGAGACTTGTCATCACAAGGCTCCATGGTCCTCTCATCACAATGCTCCAGGACCTTGTCATCACAATGCTCCATTCCCTTGTCATCACAATGCCCCATTACCACTGTCATCACAATACTCCATGAATATTTTCAGCCCAATGCTCCATGACCGTCTTATCACAATGCTCCATGACCCCTGTCATCACAATGCTCCATGACTACTGTCATCACTATGCTCCATGACCCCTGACAACACAATGATCTGGGAATGTTGTCATCAAAATGCTCCATGACCTTTGTCATCACAATGCTCCATGCCCTTGTCATCACAATGCTCCATGAAGCCTCTTATCACATTGCTCCATGCCCTTGTCATTAAAATCCTCCATGACCCATGTATCACAATGCTCCATGCCCTTATCATCACAATGCTCCATGCCCACTCTCATCACAATAAACCATGAAACTTTTCAGACAAATGCTCGATGCCCTTGTAATCACAATGCTCCATTTCCCATGTCATAACAATGCTCCATGATAACTGCCATCACAATGTTCCACGGCCTTGTCATCACAAAGATCCAAGACCCCTGTAATCACAATGCTCTATGCCAGTTTTCATCAGAATGCTCCATGAGAATTGTCATCACAAGGCTACATCGTCCTCTCATCACAATGCTCCAGGACCTTGTCATCAAAATGCTCCGTGACTCCAGTCATCACAATGCTTCATGACCTTTGTCAACACAATGGTCCATGCCCTAGTCATCAAAAGGCTCTGTGATATTTGTCACCACAATGCTCCATGAAATTTTCATCACAATGCTCTGTTACCCATGTCATCACTATACTCCATACCTTTGTCAGCACAATGCTCCATGACCATTGTCATCACAATGCTCCATAACCCTGTCCGCACAATGCCCCATGACCTGTGTCATTACAATGAGCGATGTGATTGTCATCACAATGCTCCACAACCTTTTCATCACAGTGCCCATAAATCTTGTCATCACAATGCTCCATGCACTTCCCATCAAAATGCTGTCCCACCACGGATATCATAATGTTCCATCAATAGTCATCACAATAATGCCTCACCCCTTTCATCACAATGTTCCAGGACCCCTGTCATCAAAAGGCTCCATGACCCTTTTCATCATAATGCTCCATGACCCCTGACATCACAATGTTCCATAACCCCTTTCATCAAAATATCCCATGACACTTTTCATCAAATTGCTCCATGACCATTTCATCACAATGCTCTCTGCCCTTCTCATCACAGTGCACCACACCCTTGTCATCAAAATGCTCCATGACCTTTGTCATCACAAAGCTCCATGACCCTTGGCATCACAATGCTCCATGCCATTGTCATCAAAATGCTCCATGAACACTCTCATTGCATTGTTCCATGCAATTGTCATCACAGGCTCCATGATGCTTTTCATTACAATGCTCGATGCTCTTCTTAACACAATGCTCCATGCCCTTTTCATTAAAATCCGCCATGACCCATGTATCACAGGGTTCCGTGCCCTTGTCATCACAATTCTCCATGCCCCCTCTCATCACAATAAGCCATGAAACTTTTCAAACCAATGCTCCATGCCCTTGTCATCAAAATGCTCCATTACCCATTATAACAATGCTCCATGACACCTGCCATTACAATGTTCCACAGCCTTGTCATCACAAGGCTCCATAACCCTTGTCATCACAATGCTCCATGTGCTTGTCATCACAAAGCTCCATGACGCATGTCATCAGAATGCTCCATGGCCTTCTCATTCACGATGCTCCATGCCCTTGTCATGACAATTCTCCTAGACCCTTGTAATCACAATGCTCCTTGCCTCTTTTCATCTCAATGCTCCATGAAAGGTGTCATCACAATGCACCATGCCCATCATCATAATCCTTCATGCTATTGTCATCAAAATGAAATCAAAATGCTCCATGACCTCTGTCATCACAATGCTTCAAAACCCCTGTAATCACAATGCTCCATGCAATGTTTCATCAGAATGCTCCATGACACTTTTCATCAAAATGCTCCATGATCCCTGACATCACAATGTTCCATAACCCCTGTCATCAAAATATTCCATGACCCTTTTCTTCAATTAGCTCCATGACACTGTCATCACAATGCTACCTGCCCTTCTCATCACAATACACCATGACCTTGTCATCAAAATGCTCCATGACCTTTGTCATCACAAAACTTCATGACCCTTGGCATCACAATGCTCCATGCCATTTCATCACAATGCTACATGAAACCTCTCATCACATTGCTCCATGCCCTTGTCAGCACAATGCTCCATGAAGCTTGTCATCACAATGCTCGATACCCTTCTCATCACAATGCTCCATGCCCTTGTCATTACAATCCTCCATGACACATGTATCACAGTGTTCCTTACCCTAGTAATTACAATGCTCCATGCCGAATCTCATCACAATAATCCATGAAATTTTCAGACCAATGTTCCATGCCCTTGTCATCACAATGCTCCAATAACCCTGTCATCACAATGCTCCATTACCCCTGTCATTACAATGCTCCATGACACATGCCATCTCACTGTTCCACGGCCTTGTCATCCAAGGCTCCATGATCCTTGTCATCACAATGCTCCAAGACCCCTGTAATCACAATGCTCCATGCCCTTGTCGTCACAAATATGCATGCCGCATGTCATCAGAATGCTCCATGGCCTTCTCATCACAATGCTCCATGCCCTTGTCATCACAATGCTCCAAGACCCATGTAATCACAATGCTCCATGCCCCTATTCATCAGAATGCTACATGAGACTTGTCATCACAAGGCTCCATGCTCTTCTCATCACACTTCTCCAGGACCTTGTCATCAC
The DNA here is from genome assembly GCF_949752795.1 of Hyperoodon ampullatus. Classification (NCBI taxonomy): domain Eukaryota; kingdom Metazoa; phylum Chordata; class Mammalia; order Artiodactyla; family Ziphiidae; genus Hyperoodon; species Hyperoodon ampullatus. Next base: position 5,964,359 of record NW_027641093.1, on the reverse strand, counting down.
AATGCTCCATTCCCTTGTCATTACAATGCTCCTTGACCACTGTCATCACAATAATCCATGAATATTTTCAGGCCAAAGCTCCATGACCTTCTCATCACAATGCTTCATGACCCTTGTCATCACAGTGCTCCATGAAGCCTCTCATCACAATGCTCCATGAAACCTGTCATCACAATGCTTCATGCCCTTTGTCATTACAGTGATCCATGACCCTCTTCATCATAATTATCCATGGTCTTTTCATCACAATGCTCCACGGTCTTGCCATCACAATTCTACATGCCCTGTTCACCAAAATGCTCCCTGCCCCATGTCAATACAATTCTCCATGTCCTTGTCATCACAATGCTTCGTGACACTTCTCATCACAATGTTACATGATCTTGTCATCACAATTCTCCATGCACTTGTCATCGCAATGCTCTATGACCCCTGTCATAGCAAGCTCCATGCGCTTGTTATCACAATGCTTCACGACGTTGTCATCAAAATTCTCAATGTCGCTTGTCATCACAATGCTCCATGCCCTTGTCATCACAACGCTCCATGACCCTTGTCATCACAATGTTCCAAGCCCTTGTCATCAAAATGCTCCATTACCTTTGTCATCACAATCCCCCATGACACTTTGTATCACAATGCTCCATGCCATTGTCATCACAATGGACAATGACATATGTCATCACAATGCTGCCTGACACCTGTCTTCACAATACTCCATGAACTTGTCATCACAATGTTCCATGCCCTTGTCATCACAATGCACCATGCCCACTGTCATCACAATTATCCATGAGACTTATCAGACCAATGTTCCATGCCCCTGTCACCACAATGCTCCATGCCTTTGTCATCACAATGCTCCATGACCCCTGTCATCACAATGCTCCGTGACTCCACTCATCACAATGCTTCATGACTTTTGTCATCACAATGGTCCATGCCTTCGTAACACAAGGCTCTGTGACCTTTGTCACCACAATGACCCATACCATTGTCATCACAATTTTCCATGCCCACTGTCATCACAATAATCCATGAAACTTGTCAGACCAATGACCCATGCTGTCTTCACACAAGGCTCTGTGATCTTTGACACGACAATGCTCCATGGAATTTTCATCACAATGCTCTGTGTCCCTTGTCATCCCAATGCTCTATGCCTTTGTCAGCACAATGCTCCATGACACATTTCATCAAAATGCTCCATGCGCTTGTAAGCACAATGTTCCATGACCCATGTCATCACATTGTGACATGCACTTTTCATCACAATGCTCCACATTCTTTTCATCGCTATGCTCCATAAAACTTGTCATCACAATGCTCCATGCACTTCTCATCAAAATGCTCTCTCACCACATATATCACAATGTTCCATCACTAGTCATCACAATACTCGCTCACACCTGTCATCACAATGTTCCATGAACACCGTCATCACAGTGCTACATGCCCTTATCATCACAATGCTCCATGACCACTGACATCACAATGTTCCATAACCACTGTCACAAAATGTTCCATGACCCATTTCATCACAATGCTTCAGGACCCCTGATATCACAATGTTCCATAACCTCTATGATCAAAATATTCCTTGACACTTTTAATAAGATTGCTCCATGATGCTGTCACCACAATGTGCCCTGCCCTTTACATCACAGTGCACCACGCCCTTGTCATCAAAATGCCCCATGACCTTTATCATCACAAAGCTCCATTACCCCTGTCATAACAGTGCTCCATGACCCGTGCCATCACAAGTTTCCACGGCCTTGTCATCACAAGCCTCCATGACACTTGTCAACACAATGATCCAAGACCACTCTAATCAAAATGCTTCATGCCCTTGTCATCACAAAGCTCCATGATGCATGTCATCAGAATGCTCCATGGCCTTCTCATCACAATGCCCCATGGCCTTGTCATCACAATGCTCCAACACCCCTGTAATCACAATGCTCCATGCCCGTTTTCATGTCAGTGAGCCATGAAACCTGTCATCACAATGCACCGTGCCCATCGCCATAATATTTCATGCTATTGTCATCACAATGAAATCAAAATTCTCAATGACCTCTGTCATCACAATGCACCAAACCCTTCTGATCACAATGTTCCATAACACTTGTCATCACAATGCCCCATGACGCTGGTCATCACAATTATCCATGGACTTCTCATCACAATGCTCCATGATCTTTGTCATCAGAATGCTCAATACACTTATGATCACAATGCTCCCTGACAGTTGTCATCAGTATGCTCCTTCAACCCTGTCATGACAAGGCTCCATGCATTTTTCATCACAATGATCCATTCCCTTTTCATCAAAATGCTCCATGACCCCTGACATCACAATGTTCCATAACCCCTGTAATCAAAATGTTCCTTGACACTTTTCATCAATTTGCTCCATCACCCTGTCATCACAATGCTCCCTGCCCTTCTCATCACAATGCACCACTACCATGTCATCAAAATGCTCCATGACCTTTGTCTTCACAAATATCCATGACCCTTGGCATCAAAGTGCTCCATGCCATTTCATCACAATGCTACATGAAACCTCTCATCAAATTGCTCCATGCCCTTGTCAGCACAACGCTCCATGACGCTTGTCATCACAATGCTCGATACTCTTCTCATCACAATGCTCCATGCCCTTGTCATTACAATCCTCCATGACACATGTATCACAGTGTTCTGTGCCCTAGTCATCACAATGCTCCATGCAGAATCTCATCACAATAATCCATGAAATTTTCAGACCAATGTTCCATGCCCTTGTCATCACAATGCTCCAACAACCCGGTAATCAAAATGCTCCATGCCCCTTTTCATCTCAATGCTCCATGAACCCTGTGATCACAATGCTCCGTGACTCCAGTCATCACAATGCTTCATGACCTTTGTCCTCACAATGGTCCATGCCCTCGTCACACAAGGCTCTGTGACCTTTGTCACCACAATGCCCCATGCCCTTGTCATCTCAATGCTCCTTGCCCTCTGTCATCACAATAATCCTTGAAAATTGTCAGACCAATGTTCCATGACATTGTCATAATATTGCTCCATGCCCTTGTCCTCACAATGCTCCATGACCCCTGTCATCACAGTGCTCCATGACTACAGTCATCACAATGATTCATGACCTTTCTCATCACAGTGGTCCATGCCCTCGTCACATAAGGCTCTGTGATCTTTGTCACCATAATGCTCCATGAAATTTTCATCACAATGCTCTGTGTCCCTTGTCATCACAATGCTCCATGCCTTTATCAGCACAATGCTCCATGACACTTGTCATCAAAATGCTCCATGCGCTTGTCATCACAATGCTCCATAACCCATGTCATCAAAATGTGGCATGCTCTTTTCATCACAAGGCTCCACATCCTTTTCATCGCTATGCTCCATAAAATTTGTCATCACAATTCTCCATGCACTTCTCATGAAAATGCTCTCTCACCACATATATCACAATGTTCCATCACTAGTCATCACAATACTCGTTCACCCCTGTCATCACAATGTTCCATATCCCCTGTCACAAAATGCTCCATGACCCATTTCATCACAATGCTTCATGACCCCTGATATCAAAATGTCCCATAACACCTGTCATCAAAATAAGCCATGACCCTTTTATTCAAATTGCTCCATAACCCTGTCATCACAATGCTCCCTGCCCTTCTCACCACAATGCACCACACCCTTGTCATCAAAATGCCCCATGACATTTGTCATCACAAAGCTATGACCTTTGGCATCACAATGCTCCATGACATTGTCATCACAATGCTCAATGAAATCTCTCATCACATTGCTCCATGCCCTTTTCATCACAGTGCTCCCTTACACCTGTCATAACAATGCTCCATGACCCCTGCGATCACAATGTTCCACGGCCTTGGCATCACAAGGCTCCATGACCCTTGTCATCACAATGCTCCAAGATCTCTGTAATCACAATTCTCCATGCACCTTTTCAACTCAGTGCTCCATGTACACTGTCATCACAATGCAACATGCCCATCATCATAATGATTCATGCTATTGTCATCACAATGAAATCAAAATGCTCCATGTCCTCTGTCATCACAATGCTCCAAACCCTTCTGATCACAATGTTCCATAACACTTGTCATCACATGCCCCATGACGCTCGTCATCAGAATTATGCAAGGTCTTCTCATCACAATACTCCATGACCTTTGACACCACAGTGCTCAATACACTTGGCATCACAATGCTCGCTGACACTTGTCATCAGTATGCTCCTTGAACACTGTCAGGACAAGGCTCCATGCCTTTTTCATCACAATGATCCATTCCCTATTCATCACAATGCTCCAAGACCCCTGTTACCACAAAGCTCCGTGACTACAGTCATCACAATGCTTCATGACATTTGTCATCACAGTGGTCAATGAACTCGTCACACAAAGCTCTGTGACCTTTGTCAGCACAATGCTCCATGAAATTTTTATCACAATGCTCTGTGACCCTTGTCATCACAAAGCTCCATGCCATTGTCAGCACAATGCTCCATGAAATTTTTATCACAATGCTCTGTGACCCTTGTCATCACAAAGCTCCATGCCTTTGTCAGCACAATGCTCCATAACCCATGTCATCACAATGCACCATGCACTTGTCATCACATTGCTCCACATCCTTGTCATCAAAATGCTCCATAAACCTTGTCATCACAATGCTCCATGCACTTCTCCTCAAAATGCCTTCTCACCACTGATATCACAATGTTCCATCACTAGTCATCACAATACTCCCACACCCCAGTCATCACAATATTCCACGACCCCTGTAATCACAATTCTCCATGCCCTTGTCATCACAAAGCTCCATGACGCATGACATCAGAATGTTCCATGCCCCTTTTCATCTCAATGCTCCATGAACCCTGTCATCACAATGCACCGTGCCCATCACCATAATATTTCATGCTATTGTCATCACAGTGAAATCAAAATGCTCAATGACCTCTGTCATCACAATGCAACAAACCCTTCTGATCACAATGTTCCATAACACTTGTCATCACAATGCCCCATGACGCTGGTCATCACAATTATCCATGGTCTTCTCATCACAATGCTCCATGATCTTTGTCATCACAATGCTCAATACACTTATCATCACAATGCTCCCTGACATTTGTCATCAGTATGCTCCTTGAACCCTGTCATTACAAGTCTCCATGCATTTTTCATCACAATGATCCATTCCCTTTTCATCACAATGCTCCAAGACCCCTGTAATCACACTGCTCCATGTCCTTGTCATCACAAAGCTCCTTGACGCATGTCATCATAATGCTGCATTGCCTTCTCATCACAATACTCCATGCCCTTGTATACACATTGCTTCAAAACCCCTGTAATCTCAATGCTCCACGCACCTTTTCATCAGAATGCTCCATGCCCTTGTCATCACAATGCTCCATGACCCTTGTCATTGCAATGTTCCAAGCCCTTGGCATCAAAATGCTCCATTACCTTTGTCATCACAATCCTCCATGACACTTGGTATCACAATGCTCCATGCCATTGTCATTACAATGGATAATGACATATGTCATCACAATACTCCCTGACAACAGTCTTCACAATACTCCATGACCTTGTCATCACAATGTTCCATGCCCTTGTCATCACAATGCGCCATGCCCACTGTCATCACAATAATCCATGAAACATATAAGACCAATGTTCCATGGCCTTCTCGTCATAATGCTCCATGCCCTTTTCATCACAATGCTACAAGACCCCTGTAATCACAATGCTCCATGCCCCTATTCATCAAAATGCTCCATGAGACTTGTCATCACAAGGCTCCATGATCTTCTCATCACACTCCTCCAGGACCTTGTCATCACAATGCTCCATTCGCTTGTCATCACACTGCTCCATGACCCCTCTCATCACAATCCTCCCTGACACCTGTCTTCACAATACTCGATGATCTTGTCATCACAATGTTCCATGCCCTTGTCATCACAATAAGCCATGAAACATGTCAGACCAATGTTCCATGCCCCTGTCATCACAATTCTCCATGCTCTTTTCATCACAATGCTCCATGACCCCTGTCATCACAATGCTCCTTGACTCCAGTCATCACAATGCTTCATGACATTTGTCCTAACAATTGTCCATGCCCTCGTCACACAAGGATCTGTGACTTTGTCACCACAATGCTCCAGGGCCTTGTCATCTCAATGCTCCATGCCCAGGGTCATCACAATAATCAATGAAACTTGTCAGACCAATGTTCCATGCCCCTGTCATCACAATGCTCCATGCCCTTGTCATCACAATGCTCCATGACCCCTGTCATCACAATGCTCCGTGACTCAATTCATCACAATGAATCATGACCATTCTCATCACAATGGTCCATGCCGTTGTCACACAAGTGTCTGTGATCTTTGTGACCACAGTGCTCCATGAAATTTTCATCACAATGCTCTGTGTCCCTTGACATCACAATGCTCCATGCCTTTGTCAGCACAATGCTCCATGACACTTGTCATCAAAATGCTCCATGCGCTTGTCAGAACAATGCTGCATGACCCATGTCATCACAATGTGCCATGCTGTTTTCATCACCATGCTCCACATCTTTTTCATCGCTATCCTCCATAAAACTTGTCATCACAATGCTGCATGCACTTCTCATCAAAATGCTCTCTTACCACATATATCACAATGTTCCATTACTAGTCATCAAAATACTTGCTAACCCCTGTCATCACAATGTTCCATGACCACTGTCATCACAGTGCTACATGCCCTTATCATCACAATGCTCCATGACCCCTGACATCACAATTATCCATAACCCCTGTCACAAAATGTTCCATGACCCATTTCATCACTATGCTTCATGACCGCTGACATCACAATGTTCCATAACCCCTCTCATCAAAATATTCCATGACCCTTTTGTTCAGATTGCTCCATGAGCCTGTCATCACAATGCACCCTGCCCTTCTCATCACAATGAACCACGCCCTTGTCATCAAAATGCCCCATGACATTTGTCATCACAAAGCTCCATGACCCTTGGCATCACAATGCTCCATGCCATTGTCATCACAATGCCCAATGAAATCTCTCATCACATTGATCCATGCCCTTGTCATCACAATGCTCCATTACACCTGTCATAACAATGCTCCATGACGCCTGCCATCACAATGTTCCACGGCATTGTCATCACAAGGCTTCATGACCCTTGTCATCACAATGCTCCAACACCTCTGTAATCACAATTCTCCATGCCACTTTTCATCTCAATGCTCCATGAACACTGTCATCACAATGCACCATACCCATCATCATAATGATTCATGCTATTGTCATCAAAATGAAATCAAAATGCTCCATGTCCTCTGTCATCACAATGCTCCAAACCCTTCTGATCACAATGTTCCATAACACTTGTCATCACATGCCACATGACGCTCGTCTTCACATTTATGCAAGGTCTTCTCATCACAATGCTCCATAACCTTTGTCACCACAATGCTCAATACACTTGGCATCACAATACTCGCTGACACTTGTCATCAGTATGCTCCATGAACACTGTCATGACAAGGCTCCATGCAATTTTCATCACAATTATCCATTCACTTTTCATCACAATGCTCCAAGACCCCTGTAATCACAATGCTCCATGTCCTTGTCATCACAAAGCTCCATGACACATGTCAACAGAATGCTCCATTGCCTTCTCATCACAATTCCCCATGCCCTTGTAATCACATTGCTTCAAAACCCTTTTAATCTCAATGATCCATGCAGCTTTTCATCAGAATGCTCCATGCCCTTGTCATCACAATGCTCCATGACCCTTGTCATCGCAATGTTCCAAGCCCTTGTCATCAAAATGCTCCATTACCTTTGTCATCACAATCCTCCATGACACTTGGTATCACAATGCTCCATGCCATTGTCATCACAATGGACAATGACATATGACATCACAATGCTCCCTGACAACTGTCTTCACAGTACTCCATGACCTTGTCATCACAATGTTCCATGCCCTTGTCATCACAATGCGCCATGCTCACTGTCATCACAATAATCCATGAAACATGTCAGACCAAAGTCAAATGCCCCTGTCATCAAAATGCTCCATGCCCTTGTCATCACAATGCTCCATGACCCCTGTCATCACAATGCTCCTTGACTCCAGTCATCACAATGCTTCATGACAATTGTCCTCACAATGGTCCATGCACTCGTCACAAAAAGCTCTGTGACCTTTGTCACCACAATGCTCCATGCCCTTGACATCTCTGTGCTCCATGCCCACTGTCATCACAATAATTCATGAAAGTTGTCAGACCAATGTTCCATGACACTGTCATCATATTGCTCCATGCCCTTGTCCTCACAATGCTCCATGACCCTTGTCATCACAGTGCTCCGTGACTCCAGTCATCACAATGATTCATGACCTTTCTCATCACAGTGATCCATGCCCTCGTCACACAAGGCTCTGTGATATTTGTCACCATAATGCTCCATGAAATTTTCATCACAATGCTCTGTGTCCCTTGTCATCAGAATGCTCCATGCCTTTGTCAGCACAATGCTCCATGACACTTGTCATCAAAATGCTCCATGCGCTTGTCATCACAATGCTCCATGACCCATGTCATCACAATGTGCAATGCTCTTTTCATCACAATGCTCCACATCCTTTTCATCGCTATGCTCAATAAAAATTGTCATCACAATGCTCCATGCACTTCTCATCAAAATGCTCTCTCACCACATATATCACAATGTTCCATCACTAGTCATCACAATACTCACTCACCCCTGTCATCACAATGTTCCATGACCACTGTCATCACAGTGCTACATGTCCTTATCATCACAATGCTCCATGACCCCTGACATCACAATGTTCCATAACCCCTGTCACAAAATGCTCCATGACCCATTTCATCAAAAGGCTTCATGACCACTGACATCACAATGTTGCATAACCCCTGTCATCAAAATATTCCATGACCCTTTTATTCAAATTGCTCCATGACCCCGTCATCACAATGCTCCCTGCCCTTCTCATCACAGTGCACCACGCCCTTGTCGTCAAAATGCCCCATGACATTTGTCATCACAAAGTTATGACTCTTGGCATCACAATGCTCCATGCCTTTGTCAGCACAATGCTCCATGACACTTGTCATCAAAATGCTCCATGCCATTGTCATCACAATCCTCAATGAAATATCTCATCACATTTCTCCATGCCCTTGTCATCACAATGCTCCATTACACCTGTCATAACAGTGCTCCATGATCCCTGCCATCACAATGTTCCACGGGCTTGTCATCACAAGGCTCCATGACCCTTGTCATCACAATGCACAAAGACCTCTGTAATCACAATTCTCCATACCACTTTTCATCGCAATGCTCCATGAACCCTGTAATCACAATGCACCATGCCCATCATCATAATGATTCATGCTATTGTCATCACAATGAAATTAAAATGCTCCATGACCTCTGTCATCACAATGCTCTAAACCCTTCTGTTCACAATGTCCCATAACACTTGTCATCAAAATACCCCATGACGCTCGTCATCATAATTATGCAAGGTCTTCTCATCACAATGCTCCATGACCATTGTCACCACAATGCTCAATACCCTTGTCTTCACAATGCTCCGTGACACTTGTCATCAATATGCTCCTTGAACATTGTCATGACAAGGATCCATGCCTATTTCATCACAATGATCCATTGTCTTTTCATGACAATGCTCCAAGACCACTGTTATCACAGTGCTCTGTGATTTCAGTCATCACAATCCTTCATGACGTTTGTAATCACAATGGACCATGACCTCGTCACACAAAGCTCTGTGACCTTTGTCACCACATGGCTCCCTGAAATTTTAATCACAATGATCTGTGATCCTTGTCATCACAAAGCTCCATGCCTTTGTCAGCACAATGCTCCATGACCTTTGTCATCACAATGCTCGATGCGCGTGTCAGCACAATGCCCCATAACTCATGTCATCAAAATGCGCCATGAACTTGTCATCACAATGTTCCACATCCTTGTCATCAAAATGCTCCATAAACCTTGTCATCACAATGCTCCTTGCACTTCTCCTCAAAATGCTCTATCACCACTGATATCAGAATGTTCCATCACTAGTCATCACAATACTCCCTCACACCTGTCATCACAATGTTCCAAAGCCCTGTCATCACAATGGTACATGCCCTTATCATCACAATGCTCCATGACACCTGATATCACAATGTTCCATAACCCCTGTAATCAAAATGCTCCATGACCCTTTTCATCACAAATCTCCATGACCACTGACATCACAATGTTCTATAACCACTGTCATCAAAATATTTCATGACACTTTTCATCAAATTGTTCCATGACCCAGTCATCACAATGCTCCCTGCCCTTCTCATCACAATGCACCACGCCGTTGTCATCAAAATGCTCCATGACCTTTGTCATCACAAAGGTCCATGACCCTTGGCATCACAATGCTCCATTCCATTGTCATCACAATGCTCCATGAACCCTCTCATCACATTGCTCCATGCACTTGTCATCCAAATCTCCATGACGCTTGTAATCACAATGCTCGATGCCCTTCTCATCACAATGATCCATGCACTTGTCATTACAACCCTGCATGATCGATGTATCACAGTGCTCCGTGCCCTTGTAATCACAATGCTCCATGCCCATACTCATCACAAAAATCCATGAAAATTTTCAGACCAATTCCCCATTCCCTTGTCATCACAATGCTCCATTACCCCTGTCATAACAATGCTCCATGCCCCTTTTCATCTCAATGCTCCATGAACCCTGTCATCACAATGCACCGTGCCCATCACCATAATATTTCATGCTATTGTCATCACAGTGAAATCAAAATGCTCAATGACCTCTGTCATCACAATGCACCAAACCCTTCTGATCACAATGTTCCATAACACTTGTCATCACAATGCCCCATGACTCTTTTCTTAACAATTATCCATGGCCTTCTCATCACAATGCTCCATGATCTTTGTCATCACAATGCTCAATACACTTATCATCACAATGCTCCGTGACAGTTGTCATCAGTATGCTCTTGAACCCTGTCATGACAAGGCTCCATGCATTTTTCATCACAATGATCCATTCCCTTTTCATCACAATGCTCCAAATCCCCTGTAATCACAATGCTCCATGTCCTTGTCATCACAAAGCACCATGACGCATGTCATCATAATGCTGCATTGCCTTCTCATCACAGTGCTAAATGCCCTTGTAATCACATTGCTTCAAAACCCCTGTAATCTCAATGCTCCATGCACATTTTCGTCAGAATGCTCCATGCCCTTTTCATCACAATGTGCCATGACCCTTGGCATCGCAATGTTCAAAGCCCTTGTCATCAAAATGCTCCATTACCTTTGTCATCACAATCCTCCATGACACTTTTTATCACAAAGCTCCATGCCATTGTCATCACAATGGACAATGACATATGTCATCACAATGCTCCCTGACACCTGTCTTCACAATACTCCATGACCTTGTCATCACAATGTTCCATGCACTTGTCATCACCATGTGCCATGCCCACTGTCATCACAATAATCCATGAAACTTGTCAGACAAATGTTCCATGCCCCTGTCATCACAATGCACCATGCCCTTGTCATCACAATGCTCAATGACCCCTGTCATCAGAATGCTCCGTGACTTCAGTCATCACAATGCTTCATGACCTTTGTCATCACAATGGTCCATTCCCTCGTCACACAAGGGTCTGTGACCTTTGTCACCACAATGCTCCATGTCCTTGTCATCACAAAGCTCCATGACGCATGTCATCAGAATGCTCCATTGCCTTCTCATCACAATGCTTCTTGCCGTTGTCATCACAGTGCTTCAAAACACCTCTAATCACAATGCTCCATGCACCTTTTCATCACAATGCTCCATGACAATTTTCATCAAAATGCTCCATGACCCCTGACATCACAATGTTCCATAACCCCTGTAATCAAAATGTTCCATGACACTTTTCATCAATTTGCTCCATGACCCTGTCATCACAATGCTCCCTGCCCTTCTCATCACAATGCACCACGATCTTGTCATCAAAATGCTCCATGACCTTTGTCATCACAAAGCTCCATGACCCTTGGCATCACAATGCTCCATGCCATTTCATCACAATGCTACATGAAACCTCTCATCACATTGCTCCATGCCGTTGTCAGCACAATGCTCCATGATGCTTGTCATCACAATGTTCAGTACTCTTCTCATCACAATGCTCCATGCCCTTGTCCTTACAATCCTCCATGACACATGTATAAAGTGTTCCGTGCCCTAGTCATCACAATGCTCCATGCCGAATCTCATCACAATAATCCATGAAATTTTCCAACTGATATTCCATGCCCTTGTCATCACAATGCTCCATTACCCCTGTCATAACAATGCTCCATGAACCGTGCCATCACAATATTCCACGGCCTTGTCATCCAAGGCTCCATGACCCTTGTCATCACAGTGATCCAAAACCCCTGTAATCACAATTTTCCATGCCCTTGTCGTCACAAAGATTCATGACACATGTCATCAGAATGCTCCGAGGACTTCTCATCAGAATGCTCCATGCCCCTGTCATCACAATGTTCCATAACCCCTGTTCTCAAAATGTTCCATGACACTTTTCATCAATTTGCTCCAAGACTCTGTCATCACAATGCTCCCTGCCCTTCTCATCACAATGCACAACGAGCTTGTCATCAAAATGCTTCATTACCTCTGTCATCAAAGTGCACCACGCCCTTGTCATCAAAATGCCGCATGATCATTGTCATCACAAAGCTCCATTGCCGCTGTCATAACAATGATCCATGACCCCTGCCATCACAAGGTTCCGCGGCCTTGTCATCACAAGCCTCCATGACCCTTGTCATCACAGTGCTCCAAGACCCCTGTAATCACAATGCTCCATGCCGTTGTCATCACAAAGCTCCATGACGCATGTCATCTGAAAGCTCCATGGCCTTATCATCACAATGCTCAATGCCCTTGTCATCACAATGCTCCAACAGCCCTGTAATCACAACGTTCCATGCCTCTTTTTATCTCAATGCTCCATCAACACTTTCATCACAATGCACCGTGTCCATCACCATAATATTTCATGCTATTGTCATCACAATGAAATCAAACTGCTCAATGATCTCTGTCATCACAATGCACCAAACCCTTCTGATCACAATGTTCCATAACACTTGTCATCACAATGCCCCATGAGGCTGGTCATCACAATTATCCATGGACTTCTCATCACAATGCTCCATGATCTTTGTCATCACAATGCTCAATACAATTATCATCACAATGCTCCCTGACAGTTGTCATCAGTATGCTTCTTGAACCCTGTCATGACAAGGCTCCATGCATTTTTCATCACAATGATCCTTTCCCTTTTCATCACAATGCTCCAAGACAACTGCAGTCACAAAGCTCCATGTCCTTGTCATCACAAAGCTCCATGACGCATGTCATCAGAATGCTCCGTTGCCTTCTCATCAAAATACTCCATGCCCTTGTCATCACAATGCTTCTAAACCCCTGTAATCACAATGCTCCATGCACCTTTTCATCAGAAAGCTCCATGACACTATTCATCAAAATGCTCCATGACCCCTGACATCACAATGTTCCATAACCCCTGTCATCAAAATGTTCCATGACACTTTTCATCAGTTTGCTCCATGACCCTGTCATCACAATTCTCCCTGCCCTTCTCATCACAATGCACTACGACCTTGTCATCAAAATGCTCCTTGACCTTTGACATCACAAAGCTCCATGAACTTTGGCATCACAATACTCCATGCCATTTTATCACAATGCTACATGAAACCCCTCATCACATTGCTCCATGCCCTTGTCACCACAATGTTCCATGACACTTGTCATCACAATGCTCGATACTCTTCTCATCACAATGCTCCATGCCCTTGTCATTACAATCCTCCATGACACATGTATCAAGTGTTCCGTGCCCTAGTCATCACAATGCTCCATGCCTAATCTCATCACAATAATCCATGAAATTTTCAGAGTAATGTTCCATGCCCTTGTCATCACAATGCTCCATTACCCCTGTCATAACAATGCTCCATGACCCCTGCCATCACAATGTTCCACAGCCTTGTCATCCAAGGCTCCATGAGCCTTGTCATCATAGTGCTCCAAGACATCTGTAATCACAATGCTCCATGACCTTGTCATCACAGTGATTCATGTCACATGTCATCAGAATGCTCCATGGCCTTCTCATTAAAATGCTCCATTCCTTTGTCATCACAATGCTCCAAAACCTCTGTAATCACAATGCTCCATGCCCCTTGTCATTACAGAGCTCCATGACGCTCGTCATCACAATTATCCGTGATCTTCTCATCACAATGCTCCACGGTCTTGCCATCACAATGCTCCATGCCCTGATCAACACAATGCTCCATGTCCCATGTCATCACAATTCTCCACGTCCTTGTCATCACAATGCTCCATGACATTTCTTATCACAATGTTACATGATCTTCTCATCACAATTCTCCATGCACTTGTCATCGCAATGCTCTATGACCCCTGTCATAGCAAGCTCCATGCGCTTGTCATCACAATGCTTCACGACGTTGTCATCAAAATTCTCAATGGCCCTTGTCATCACAATGTCCCAAGCGCTTGTCATCAAAATGCTCCATTACCTTTGTCATCACAATCCTCCATGACACTTGGTATCACAATGCTCCATGCCATTGTCATCACAATGGACAATGACATATGTCATCACAATTCTCCCTGACACCTGTATTCACAATACTCCATGACCTTGTCATCACAATGTTCCATGCCCTTGTCATCACAATGTGCCATGCCCACTGTCATCACCATAATCCATGAAACTTGTCAGACCAATGTTCCATGCCCCAGCCATCACAATGCACCATGCCCTTGTCATCACAATGCTCAATGACGCCTGTCATCACAATGCTCCGTGACTCCAGTCATCACAATGCTTCATGACTTTTGTCATCACAATGGTCCATTCCCTCGTCACACAAGGCTCTCTGACCTTTGTCCCCCCAATGCTCCATGTCCTTGTCATCACAAAGCTCCATGATGCATGCCATCAGAATGCTCCATGACCATTTTTATCAAAATGCTCCATGACCCCTGACATCACAATATTCCATAACCCTTGTAATCAAAATGTTCCATGACACTTTTCATCAATTTGCTCCATGACCCTGTCATCACAATGCTCCCTGCCCTTCTCATCACAATGCACCACGAACTTGTCATCAAAATGCTCCATGACCTTTGCCATCACAAAGCTCCATGACCCTTGGCATCACAAAGCTCCATGCCATTTCATCACAATGCTACATGAAACCTCTCATCACATTGCTCCATTCCCTTGTCAGCACAATGTTCCATGACGCTTGTCATCACAATGCTCGATACTCTTCTCATCACAATGCTCCATGCCCTTGTCATTACAATCCCCCATGACACATGTGTCACAGTGTTCTGTGCCCTAGTCATCACAATGCTCTATGCCGAATCTCATCACAATATTCCATGAAATTTTCAGACCAATATGCTATGCCCTTGTCATCACAATGCTCCATTACACCTGTCATAACAATGACCCCTGCCATCACAATGTTCCATGGACTTGTCATACAAGGCTCCATGACCCTTGTCATCACAGTGCTCCAAGACCTCTGTAAGCACAATTTTCCATGCCCTTGTCGTCACAAAGATTCATGACGCATGTCATCAGAATACTCCGAGGCCTTCTCATCACACTGCTTCATGCCCTTGTCATCACAATGCTCCAAGACCCCTGTAATCACAATGCTCCATGCCCTTGTCATCACAATGCTCCAACACCCCTGTAATCACAATGCTCCATGCCCCTTTTCATCTCAATGCTCCATGAACCCTGTCATCACCATTGACCATGTCCATCACCATAATATTTCATTCTATTTTCATCACAATGAAATCAAAACGCTCAATGACCTCTGTCATCACAATGCACCAAACCCTTCTGATCACAATGTTCCATAACACTTGTCATCACAATGCCCCATGACGCTGGTCATCACAATTATCCATGGACTTCTCATCACAATGCTCCATGATCTTTGTCATCACAATGCTCAATACACTTATCATCACAATGCTCCCTAACAGTTGTCATCAGTATGCTCCTTGAAACCTGTCATGACAAGGCTCCATACATTTTTCATCACAATGATCCATTCCCTTTTCATCACAATGCTCCAAGACCCCTGTAATCACAATGCTCCATGTCCTTGTCATCACAAAGCTCGATGACACATGTCATCAGAATGCTCCATTGTTTTCTCATCACAATACTCCATGCCCTTGTCATCACAATGCTTCAAAACCCCTGTAATCTCAATGCTCCTTGCACCTTTTCATCAGTTTGCTCCATGACCCTTGTCATCACAAGGCTCCATGGCCCTCTCATCACAATGCTCAGGACCTTCTCATCACATTGCTCCTTTCCCTTCTCATCACAATACTCCATGACCCCTGTCATCACAGTACTCCATGAATATTTTCAGCCCTATGCTCCATGACATTCTCATCACTAAGTTCCATGACACATGTCATCACAATGCTACATGACCACAGTCATCAAAATGATCCATGCCACTTGTCATCAGAATGTTCCATGTGCTTGTCATCCCAATGCTCCATGACCCCTGTAATCACAATGCTCCTTGACGCTTGTCGTCACAGAGCTCCATGACACTTGTCATCACAATTCTCCATGCCTTTGTCAGCAAAATGCTACATGACCTTGTCATCACAATGCTCCATGGAATTGTCATCACAATTCTCCATTACCAGTGTCATCACAACCCTCTGTGAACCTTGGCATCACATTGTTTCATGCCCTTGTCATCACAATGCTCCGTGATTCTTGAAATAAAAATGTTCCATGACCTGTGTCATCACAATGCTCCAAACTCTTGTGATCACAATGTTCCATAACAGTTGTCATCACAACGCTCCATGATGCCTGCCATCACAATACTCCATGCCCTTGTCATCACAATGCTCCATGAACTTTGTCAGCACAATGCTCCCTGACACTTTTCGTCAGAATGCTCCTTGAACCCTGTCATGAAAAGGCTCCATGCCTTTTTCATCACAATGCTCCATGCCATTTTCATCACAATGTTCCATGCCATTGTCATCACAGTACTCCACAAGCTTGTCATCAGAATGCTCCATGACACTTGTCATCACAATGCTCCATGACCCATGTCATCACAATGCTCCATGACACCTGTCATCACAATGCTCCATGCCCCTTGTCATTACAGTGCTCCATGACGCTCGTCATCAAAATTATCCATGGTCTTCTCATCACAATGCTCCACGGTCTTGCCATCACAATGCTCCATGACACTTCTCATCACAATGTTGCATGCTCTTGTCATCACAGTTCTCCATGCACTTGTCATCGAATTGCTCCATGACCCCTGTCATAGCAAGCTCCATGTGCTTTTCATCACAATGCTTCAGGAACTTGTCATCAAAATTCTCAATGGCCCTTTTCATCACAATACTCCATGCCCTTGTCATCAAAATGCTCCATGACCCTTTTCATCACAATGCTCCAAACCCCTGTCATCACAATGCTCTATTAACTTTGTCATCACATTCCTCCATGACACTTGGCATCACATTACTCCATGCCATTGTCATCACAATGGACCATGACATATGTCATCACAATGACCCCAGACCCCTGTCTTCACAGTACTCCATGACATTCTCATCATAATGCTCCATGCTCTTCTCATCAGAATGCGCCTTGCCCACTGTCATCACAATAAATCATGAAACTTGTCAGAACAATGCACCATGCCCCTGTCATCAGAATGCAACATACCCTTGTCATCACAATGTTCCATGACTCCAGTCATCACAATGCTTCATGACCTTTGTCATCACAATGGTCCTTGACCTCGTCATCACAAAACTCTGTGACCATTGTCACCACAATGCTCCATGAACTTTTCATCACAATGCTCTGTGACCGTTGTCGTCACAATGTTCCATGCCTTTGTCATCACAATGCTCCATGCGCTACTCAGCACAATGCTCCATGACCCATGTCATCAAAATGCGCCATGCAATTGTCATCACAATGCTCCACAGCCTTGTCATCACAATGCTCCATAAACCTTGTCATCACAATGCTCCATAAACCTTGTCATCACAATGCTCCATGCACTTCTCATCAAAATGCTTTCTCACCACTGATATCACAATGTTCCATCAGTAGTCATCACAATACTCCCTCACCACTGTCATCACAATTTTCCATGGCCTCTGTCATCACAATGCCACATGCCATATCATCACAATGCTCCATGAAACCTGACATCAAAATGTTCCATATCCTCTGTCATCAGAATGCTCCATGACCCTTTTCATCACAATGCTCCAAGACCCCTGACATCACAGTGTTCCATAACCACTGTCATCAAAATGTTATATGACCCTTTTCATCAAATTGCTCCATGACCCTGTCATCACAATGCACCATGTCCATCATCATAATGCTTCATGCTATTGACATCACGGTGAAATCAATATGCTCCATGACCTCTGTCATCAAAATCCTCCAAACCCTTGTGATCACAATGTTCCATAACCATTGTCATCACAATGCACCATGACGCTCATCATCACAATTATCCATGGTCTTCTCATCACAGTGCTCCCTGACCTTTGTCATCACAATGCTCAATACAGTTGTCATCACAATGATCCCTGACAGTTGTCATCAGTATGCTCCTTGAACACTGTCATGACAAGGCTCCATTCCTTTTTGATCACAATGATCCATACCATTTTCATCACAATGCTCCAAGACCCCTGTAATCACAATGCTCCATGACCTTTAATCACAAAGCTCCATGATGCATGTCATCAGAATGCTCCATGGCCTTCTCATCACAATGCTCCATGTCCTTGTCATCACAGTGCTCCAAGACCCCTGTCATCTCAATGCTCTCTTACTCCAGTTATCACAAGGCTTCATGACATTTGTCATCACAATGGTCCATGTCCTCGTCACACAAGGCTCTGTGACCTTTCTCACCACAATGCTCCATGAACTTTTCATCACAATGCTCTGTGATCCTGGTCATCACCATGCTGCATGCCTTTGTCAGCACAATGCTCCATGACCCTTGTCATCACAATGCTCCATGCGCTTGTGAGCACAATGCTCCATAACCCATGTCATCACATTGCGCCATGCGCTTGTCATCACAATGCTCCACATTCTTGTCATTACAGTGCTCCAAAAACCTTGTCATCACAATGCTCCATGCACTTCTCATCAAAATGCTCTCTCCCCCCTGTAATCACAATGTTCCATTATCACTGTCATGACAATGCTGCATGACCTTATCATCACAATGCTTCATGAAACCTGACAT
Source organism: Hyperoodon ampullatus (assembly GCF_949752795.1). Classification (NCBI taxonomy): domain Eukaryota; kingdom Metazoa; phylum Chordata; class Mammalia; order Artiodactyla; family Ziphiidae; genus Hyperoodon; species Hyperoodon ampullatus. The sequence continues at coordinate 5,944,723 of NW_027641093.1, read as the reverse complement.
CACAATGTTCCATAACCCCTGCCATCAAAATGCTCCATGACCCTTTTCATCACAATGCTCCATGACCCCTGACATAACAGTGTTCCATAACCACTGTCATCAAAATATTCCATGATACTTTTCATCAAATTGATCCATGACTCTGTCATCAAAATGCTCCCTGCCCTTCTCATCACAATGCACCACGACCTTGTCATCAAAATGCTCCATGAACTTTGTCATCACAAAGCTCCATGACCCTTGGCATCACAATGCTCCATGCCATTTTCATCACAATGCTTCATGACCCCTGTAATCACAATGCTCCATGAACCTTTTCATCAGAATGCTCCATGAGACTTGTCATCACAAGGCTCCATGGTTTTCTCATTACAGTGCCCCAGGACCTTGTCATCACAGTGCTCCATGCCCTTGTCATCACAATGCGCCATGCCCACTGTCATCACAATAATCCATGAAACATGTCAGACCAAAGTTCCATGCCCCTGTCATCAAAATGCTCCATGCCCTTGTCATCACAATGCTCCATGACCCCTGTCATTACAATGCTCCGTGACTCAAGTCATCACAATGCTTCATGACGTTTGTCCTCACTGTGGACCCTGCCCTCGTCACACAAGGCTCTGTGACCTTTGTAACCACAATGCTCCATGTCCTGGTCATCACAAAGCTCCATGACGCATGTCATCAGAATGCTCCATGACCCTTTTCATCAAAATGCTCCATGACCCCTGACATCACAATGTTCCGTAACCACTGTCATCAAAATATTCCATGACACTTTTCATCAGTTTGCTCCATGACCCTGTCATCACAATGCTCCATGCCCTTCTCATCACAATGCACTATGAATTTGTCATCAAAATGCTCCATGACCTTTGACCTCACAAAGCTCCATGAACCTTGGCATCACAATACTCCATGCCATTTTCTCACAATGCTACATGAAACCTCTCATCACATTGCTCCATGACCCTTTGCATCACAATACTCCATGCCATTTTATCACAATGCTACATGAAACCTCTCATCACATTGCTCCATGCCCTTGTCAGCACAATGCTCCATGACGCTTGTCATCACAATGCTCGATACTCTTCTCATCACAATGCTCCATGCCCTTGTCATTACAGTCCTCCATGACACATGTATCACAGTGTTCCGTGCCCTAGTCATCACAATGCTCCATGCCTAATCTCATCACAATAATCCAAGAAATTTTCAGAGTAATGTTCCATGCCCTTGTCATCACAATGCTCCATTACCCCTGTCATAACAATGCTCCATGACCCCTGCCATCACAGTGTTCCACGGCATTGTCATCCAAGGATCCATGACCCTTGTCATCATAGTGCTCCAAGACATCTGTAATCAAAATGCTCCATGCCCTTGTCGTCACAATGATTCATGTTGCCTGTCATCAGAATGCTCCATGGTCTTCTCATTAAAATGCTCCACTCCCTTGTCATCACAATGCTCCAAAACCTCTGTAATCACAATGCACCATGCCCCTTGTCATTACAGAGCTCCATGACGCTCGTTATCACAATTATCCGTGATCTTCTCATAACAGTGCTCCACGGTCTTGCCATCACAATGCTCCATGCCCTGGTCAACACAATGCTCCATGTCCCATGTCATCACAATTCTCCACGTCCTTGTCATCACAATGCTCCATGACACTTCTTATCACAATGTTACATGATCTTGTCATCACAATTCTTCATACCCTTGTCATCGCAATGCTCTATGACCACTGTCATAGCAAGCTCCATGCGCTTGTCATCACAATGCTTCACAATGTTGTCATCAAAATTCTCAATGGCCCTTGTCATCACAATGTCCCAAGCACTTGTCATCAAAATGCTCCATTAACTTTGTCATCACAATCTCCCAAGCACTTGTCATCAAAATGCTCCATTACCTTTGTCATCACAATCCTCCATGACACTTGGTATCACAATGCTCCATGCCATTGTCATCACAATATACAATGACATATGTCATCACAATGCTCCCTGACACCTGTCTTCACAATACTCCATGACCTTGTCATCACAATGTTCCATGCCCTTGTCATCACAATGTGCCATGCCCACTGTCATCACAATAATCCATGAAACTTGTCAGACCAATGTTCCATGCCCCAGTCATCAAAATGCACCATGCCCTTGTCATCACAATGCTCAATTACCCCTGTCATCACAATGCTCCGTGACACCAGTCATCACAATGCTTCATGACCTTTGTCATCACAATGGTCCATTCCCTAATCACACAAGGCTCTGTGACCTTTGTCACCACAATGCTCCATGTCCTTGTCATCACAAAGCTGCATGACGCATGTCATCAGAGTGCTCCATTGCCTTCTCATCACAATGCTCCTTGCCCTTGTCATCACAATGCTTCAAAACCCCTGTACTCACAATGCTCCATGCACCTTTTCATCAGAATGCTCCATGACCATTTTCATCAGAATGCTCCATGACCCCTGACATCACAATGTTCCATAACCCCTGTCATCAAAATGTTCCAAGACACTTTTCATCAATTTGCTCCATGACCCTGTCATCACAATGCTCCCTGCCCTTCTCATCATAGTGCACCACGAACTTGTCATCAAAATGCTCCAAGACCTTTGTCATCACAAAGCTCCATGACCCTTGGCATCACAATGCCCCATGCCATTTCATCACAATGCTACATGAAAGCTCTCATCACATTGCTCCATGCCCTTGTCAGCACAATGCTCCATGACGCTTGTCATCACAATGCTCGATACTCTTCTCATCACAATGCTCCATGCCCTTGTCATTACAATCCCCCATGACACATGTGTCACAGTGTTCCGTGCCCTAGTAATCACAATGCTCCATGCAGAATCTCATCACAATAATCCATGTAATTTTCAGACCAATATGCCATGCCCTTGTCATCACAATGCTCCATTACACCTGTCATAACAATGACCCCTGCCATCACAATGTTCCACGGCCTTGTCATACAAGGCTCCATGACCCTTGTCATCACAGTGCTCCAAGACCCCTTTAAGCACAATTTTCCATGCCCTTGTCGTCACAAAGATTCATGATGCATGTCATCAGAATACTCCGAGGCCTTCTCATCACAATGCTCCATGCCCTGGTCATCACAATGCTCCAAGACCCCTGTAATCACAATGCTCCGTGACCCTTGTCATTACAGTGCTCCATGACGCTCGTCATCACAATTATCCGTGATCTTCTCATCACAATGCTCCACGGTGTTGCCGTCACAATGCTCCATATCCCATGTCATCACAATTCTCCAAGTCCTTGTCATCACAATGCTCCAAGATACTTCTTATCACAATGTTACATGATATTTTCATCACAATTCTCCATGCACTTGTCATCGCAATGCTCTATGACCCCTGTAATCACAATGCTCCATGTCCTTTTCATCACAAAGCTCCATGACGCATGTCATCAGAATGCTCCATTGCCTCCACATCACAATACTCCATGCCCTTGTCAACATAATGTTCCATAACCCCTGTTATCAAAATGTTCCCTGACACTTTTCATCAATTTGCTCCAAGACCCTGTCATCACGATGTTCCCTGCCCTTCTCATCACAATGCACAAAGAACTTGTCATCAAAATGCTCCATGACCTCTGTCAACACAATGCACCACGCCCTTGTCATCAAAATGCTGCATGACTTTTGTCATCACAAAGCTCCATTACCCCTCTCATAAGAATGATCCATGACCCGTGCCATCACAAGGTTCCACGGCCTTGTGATCACAAGCCTCCATGACCCTTGTCATGACAATGCTCCAAGAGCCCTGTAATCACAATGCTCCATGCTCTTGTCATCACAATGCTCCAACACCCCTGTAATCACAGTGCTCCATGCCCCTTTTCATCTCAATGCTCCATGAACCCTGTCATCAACATTGACCATGTCCATCACCATAATATTTCATGCTATTGTCATCACAATGAAACCAAAACGCTCAATGACCTCTGTCATCACAATGCACCAAACCCTTCTGATCACAATGTTCCATAACACTTGTCATCACAATGCCTCATGAGGCTGGTCATCACAATTATCCATGTACTTCTCATCACAATGCTCCATGATCTTTGTCATCACAATGCTCAATACACTTATCATCACAAAGCTCCCTGACAGTTGTCATCAGTTGCTACTTGAACCCTCTCATGACACGGCTCCATGCATTTTTCATCACACTGATCCATTCCCTTTTCATCACAATGCTCCAAGACCCTTGTAATCACAATGCTCCATGTCCTTGTCATCACAAAGCTCCATGACGCATGTCATCAGAATGCCCCATTGCTTTCTCATCACAATACTCCATGCCCTTGTAATCACAGTGCTTCAAAACCCCTGTAATCTCAATGCTCCTTGCACCTTTTAATCAGTATGCTCCATGACCCTTGTCATCACAAGGCTCCATGGCCCTCTCATCACAATGCTCCAGGACCTTCTCATCACATTGATGCTTTCCCTTCTCATCACAATGCTCCATGACCCCTGTCATCACAGTACTCCATGAATATTTTCATCCCAATGCTCCATGACATTTTCATCACAAAGCTCCATGCCATATATCATCACCATGCTACATGACCAGAGTCATCAAAATGATCCATGCCACTTGTCATCAAAATGTTCCATGTGCTTGTCATCCCAATGTTCCATGACCCCTGTAATCACAATGCTCCTTGACGCTTGTCGTCACAGAGCTCCATGACACTTGTCATCACAATTCTCCATGCCATTTTCAGCAAAATGCTACATGACCTTGTCATCACAATGCTCCATGGAATTGTCATCACAATGCTCCATTACCAGTGTCATCACAATCCTCCGTGAATTTTGGGATCACATTGTTTCATGCCCTTGTCATCACAATGCTCCGTGATTCTTGAAATCAATATGTTCCATGACGTGTGTCATCACAATGCTCCAAACTCTTGTGATCACAATGTTGCATAACAGTTGTCATCACAACGCTCCATGATGCCTGTCATCACAATACTCCATGCCGTTGTCATCACAATGCTCCATGAACTTTGTCATCACAATGCTCAATACACTTGTCATCACAATGCTCCCTGACACTTTTCGTCAGAATGCTCCTTGAACCCTGTCATGAAAAGGCTCCATGCCTTTTTCATCACAATGCTCCATGCCCTTTTCAACACAATGATCCCTGCCCTTCTCAACACAGTTCACCACGTGCTTGTCCTGAAAATGCTCCATGACCTTTGTCATCACAATGCTACATGACCCTTGTCATCACAATGCTCCATGCCATTGTCATCAAAATGCTCCATGAACACTCTCATCACATTGTTCCATGCCCTTGTCATCACAGGCTCTGTGATGTTTTCATCACAATGCTCGATGCTCTTCTTAACACAATGCTCCATGCCCTTGTCATTACAATCCACCATGACCCATGTATCACAGTGTTCCGTGCCCTTGTCATCACAATGCTCCATGCCCACTCTCATCACAATAATCCATGAAGCTTTTCAGACCAATTCTCCATGCCATTGTCATCAAAATGCTCCATTACCCCTGTTATAACAATGCTCCATGACACCTGCCATTACAGTGTTCCACGGCCTTGTCATCACAAGGCTCCATAACCCTTGTCATCACAATGCTCCATGTCCTTGTCATCACAAAGCTCCATGACGCATGTCATCAGAATGCTCCATGGCCTTCTCATTCACGATGCTCCATACCCTTGTCATCACAATTCTCCTAGACCTCTGTAATCACAATGCTCAATGCCCCTTTTCATCTCAAATCTCCATGAACCGTGTCATCACAATTCACCATGCCCATCATCGTAATGCTTCATGCTATTGTCATCAAAATGAAATCAAAATGCTCCATGACCTCTGTCATAACAATGCTCCAAACCCTTGTGATCACAATGTTCCATAACACTTGTCATCACAACGCCCCATGACGCTCATCATCACAATTATCCATGGCCTTCTATTCACAATACTCCATGAACCTTGTCATCACAATGCTCAATACACTTTTCATCAAAATACTCGCTGACATTTGTCATCAGTATGCTCCTTGAACCCTGTCATGACAAGGCTCCATGAATTTTGCATCACAATGATCCATGTCCTTTTCATCACAATGCCCTGTGACCCTTGTCATCACAATGCACCATGCCTTTGTCAGCACAATGATCCATGACACTTGTCATCACAATGCTCCATGTGCTTTTCAGCACAATGCTCCTTGAAACATGTCATCACAATGCACCATGCGCTTGTCATCACAATGCTCCATGCACTTCTCATCAAAATGCTCTCTCACCACTGATATCACAATGTTCCATCACTAGTCTTCACAATACTCCCTCACCCCTGTCATCACAATGTTCCATGACCCCTATCATCACTATGCTACATGCACTTATCATCAAAATGCTCCATGACCAATGATATCACAATGCTCCATGACCCCTGTCATCAAAATGCTACATTACCATTTTCATCACAATGCTCCATGACCCTTGACATCACAATTTTCCATAACCACTCTCATCAAAATATTCCATGACTTTTTCACCAAATTGCTCCATGACCCTGTTAGCACAATGTTCCCTGCCCTTCTCATCACAACGCACCATGACTTTGTCATCAAAATGCTCCATGACCTTTGTCACCACAAAACTCCATGACACTTGTCATCACAATGCTCCATGCAATTGTCATCACAATGCTCCATGAAGCCTCTCATCACATTGCTCCATGCCCTTGTCATCACAAACCTCCATGTCGCTTGTCATCACAATGCTCGATGCCCTTCTCATCACAATGCTCCATGTCCTTGTCATTACAATCCTCCATGACCCATGTATTAAAGTGTTCTGTGCCCTTGTCATCACAATGCTCCATGCCCACTCTCATCACAATAGTCGATACAACATTTCAGGAAAATGCTCCATGCCCTTCTCATCACAATGCTCCATTACCCCTGTCATAACAATGCTACATGACACCTGCCTTCACAAGTTTCCATGGCCTTGTCATCACAAGACTCCATGACACTTGTCATCACAATGCTCCAAACACTGTAATCACAATTCTGCATACACTTGTCATCACAAAGCTCCATGACGCATGTCATCAGAATGCTCCATGGCTTTCTCATTCTCGATGCTCCATGCCCTTGTCATCACAATGGTCCAAAACACCTGTAATCACAATGCTCCATGCCCCTTTACATCTCAATGCTCCGTGAACCGTGTCAACACAATGCACCATGTGCATAATCATAATGCTTCATGCTTTTGTCATCAAAATGAAATCAATATGCTCAATCACCTCTGTCATCACAATGCTCCAAACACTTGTGATCACAATGTTGCATAACACTTGTCATCACAACGCCCAATGACGCTCATCATCACAGTTATCCATGGGCTTCTATTCACAGTACTCCATTACCTTTGTCATCACAATGCTCCCTGACACTTGTCGAAAGTATGCTCCTTGAACCCTGTCATGACAAAGCTCCATGCATTTTTCAACACAATGATCCATGCCCTTTTCCTCACAATGCTCCAAGACCCCCGGAATCACAATGCTCCATGCCATTGTCATCACAAAGCTTCATGACTCATGTCTTCAGAATGCTCCATGGCCTTCTCATCACCATGCCCCATGCCCTTTTAATCACAATGATCCATTCCCATGTCATCAAAATGCCCCATGACGCCTGTCATCACAATACGCCATGAACATTTTGAGCCCAATGCTCCATGACCTTCTAATCACAATGCCCCATGAAACCTGTCATCACAATGCTCCATGACCCCTGTCATCACAATGCTCCATGACTCCTGTCATCACAAAGCTTCATGACATTTGTCATCTCAATGGTCCATGCCATTGTCACACAAGGCTCTGTAACCTTTGTCACCACAATGCTCCATGAACTTTTCATCACAATACTCTGTGACCCTTGTCATCAAAATGCACCATGCCTTTGTCAGCACAGTGCTCCATGACCCATGTCATCACAATGCGCCATGCGCTTGTCATCACAAATCTCCATGAGGCTTGTCATCACAACGCTCGATGCACTTCTCATCACAATGCTCCATGCCCTTGTCATTACAATCCTGCATGATCTATGTATCACAGTGTTCCGTGCCGTTGTCATCACAATGTTCCATGCCCCTGTCATCACAATGCTCCATGACCTTGTCATCACAATGCTCCATGACCCTTGTCATCACGATGCTCCAAACCCTTGTCATCAAAATGCTCCATTACCTTTGTCATCACTATCCTCCATGACTCTTGGCATCACAATGCTCCATGCCATTGTCATCACAATGGACCATGACATAAGTCATCACTATGCTCCCAGACACCTGTCTTCACAATACTCCATGACCTTGTCATCACAATGCTCCATGCCCTTGTCATCACAATGAGCCATGCCCACTGATATCACAATAATCCATGAAACTTGTCAGACCAATGTTCCATGTCCCTGTCATCACAATGATCCATGCACTTGCCATCACAATGCTCCATGACGCCTGTCATCACAATGCTCCGTGACTCCAGTCATAACAATGCTTTATGACATATGTCATCACAATGATCCATGCCCTCGTCACACAAGGCTCTGTGACATTTGTCACCACAATGCTCCATGCTCTTGTGATCACAGTGTGCCATGCCCCTGTCATCACAATGCTCCATGACCCTTGTCATCACAAAGCTCTAAGCCCTTGTCATCAAAATGCTCCATTACCTTTGTCTTCATAATCCTGCATGACACTTGACATCACAATGCTCCATGCAATTGTCATCGCAATGGACCATGACATATTTCATCAAAATGCTCCCTGACACCTGTCTTCACAATACTCCCTGACCTTGTCATCACAATGCTACATGCCCTTGTCATCACAATGCGTCATGCCCACTGTCATCACAATAATCCATGAAACTTGTCAGACCAATGTTCCATCCCCTGTCATCACAATGCTCCATGCCTTTGTCATCACAGTGCTCCATGACCCCTGTGATAACAATGCTCCTTGATCCCTGCCATCACAATGTTCCACGGCCTTGTTATCCAAGGCTCCATGACGCTTGTCATCACAATGCTCCAAGACCCCTGTAATCACAATGCTCCATGGCCTAGTCATCACAAAGATCCATGACGCAGGTCACCAGAATGCTCCATGGCCTTCTCATCACAATGCTCCATGCCCTTGTCATCACAGTGCTCCAAGACCCCTCTAATCACAGTGCTCCATGCCCCTTTGTATATCAATGCTCCATGAACCCTGTCATCACAATGCACCATGCCCATCATCATAATGCTTCATGCTATTGTCATCACAATGCAATCAATATGCTCCATGACATCTGTCATCACAATGCTCCAAACACTTGTGATCTCAATGTTCCATAACACTTGTCATCGCAATGCCCCATGACGCTCGTCATCACAATTATGAATGGTTTAATCATCACAATGCTCAATGACCTTTGTCACCACAATCCTCAATACACTTATCACCACAATGCTCCCTGACACTTGTCATCAGTATGCTCCATGAACCCTGTCATGAAAAGTCTCCATGCCTTTTTCATCACAATGATCCATTCACTTTTCATCACAATGCTCCAAGACCCCTGTAATCACAATGCTCCCTGCCCTTGTCATCACAAAGCTCCATGACACATGTCCTATGAATGCTCCATGGCATTCTCATCACAATGCTCCATGCCTTTGGCATCACAATGCTCCAAGTTCACTGTCATCACAATGCTCCGTGACTACAGTCATCACAGTGCTTAATGACATTTGTCATCACAATGGTCCATGACCTCGTCACACAAGGCTTTGTGACCTTTGTCACCACAGTGCTCCATGAACTATTCATCACAATGCTCTACGACCCTTGTCATTACAAAGCTCGATGCCATTGTCAGCACAATGCTCCATGACCCTTGTCAGCACAATGCTCAATGTGCGTGTAAGCACAATGCTCCATAACCCATGTCATCACAATGCTCCCTGCACTTCTCATCACAATGCACCACACACTTGTTTTCATAATGCTCCATGACCTTTGTCATCACAAATCTCCATGACACTTGGCATCACAATGCTCCATTCCATTGTCATCACAATGCTCCATGAACCCTCTCAACACATTGCTCCATGCACTTGTCATCACAAATCTCCATGAGGCTTGTCATCACAACGCTTGATGCCCTTCTCAGCACAATGCTACATGTCCTTGCCATTACAATCCTGCATGATCTATGTATCACCGTGTTCCGTGCCCTTCTCATAACAATGCTCCATGACCCCTGCCATCACAAGGTTCCACGGCCTTGTCATCACAAGCCTCAATGAACCTTGTCATCACAATGCTCCAAGACCCCTCTAATCACAATGCTCCATGCCCTTGTCATCACAAAGCTCCATGACGCAAGTCATCAGAATGCTCCATGGCCTTCTCATCACAATGCTCCATGCCCTTGTCATCACAATGCTGCAAGAACCCTGTAATCACAGTGCTCCATGCCCCTTTTCATCTCAATGCTCCATGAACTCTGTCATCACAATGCACCATGACCATCACCATAATATTTCATGCTGTTGTCATCACAATGAAATCAAAATGCTCAATGACCTCTGTCATCACAATGCTCCAAACCCTTCTGATCACAATGTTCCATAACTCTTGTCATCACAATGCCCCATGAGGCTGGTCATCACAATTATCCATGGTCTTCTCATCACAATGCTCCATGATCGTTGTCATCACAATGCTCAATACACTTATCTTCACAATGCTCCTTGAAATTTCTCATCAGTATGCTACTTGAACCGTGTCATGACAAGGCTCCATGCAATTTTCATCACAATGATCCATGTCCTTGTCATCACAAAGCTCCATGATGCATGTTATCAGAATGCTCCATGGCCTTCACATCACAATGCTCCATGCCCTTGTCATCACAATGCTACAGAACCCCTGTAATCACAATGCTCCATGCACCTTTTCATCAGAATGCTCCATGACACTTGTCATCACAAGTCTCCATGGTCCTCTCATTACAATGCTGCAGGACCTTGTCATCACAGTGCTCCATTCCCTTGTCATCACAATGCTCCATGACCCCTGTCATCAAAATAATCTATGTACATTTTCAGCCCAATGATCAATGACCTTCTCATCACAATGTTTCATGACCCATGTCATCACAATGCTCCATGACCACAGTCATGAAACTGCTCCATGACCCCTGTCATCACAATGGTGCATGCCCTCGTCATCAAAAGGCTCTGTGACATTTGTCACAATGCTCCATGAAATTTTCATGACAATGTTCTCTTACTCATGTCATCACTATGCTCCATGCCTTTGTCAGCACAATGCTCCATGTGCTTGTCTGCACAATGCCACATGACCTGTGTCATCACAATGCGACATGTGCTTGTCATCACAATGCTCCACAACCTTGTCATCACAGTGCTCCATAAACCTTGTCGTCACAATGCTCCATGCACTTCCCATCAAAAGTCTCTCCCATCACTGATATCATAATGTTCCATCACTAGTCATCACAATACTCCCTCACCCCTGTCATAACAATGTTCCATGGCCCCTGTCATCACAATGCTCAATGACACTTTTCATGACAATGCTCCCTGACCCCTGACATCACAATTTTCCATAACCCCGTCATCAAAATGTCCCATGACACTTTTCATCAAATTGCTCCATGACCCTTTCATCACAATGCTCACTGCCCTCCTAATCACAGTGTACCACGCCCTTGTCATCAAAACCCTCCATGACCTTTGTCATCACAAAGCTCCGTGACCCTTGGCATCACAATGCTCCATGCCATTGTCATCAAAATGCTCCATGAACCCTCTCAACACATTGTTACATGTCCTTGCCATCACAGGCTCCATGATGCTTTTCATCACAATGCTCGATGCTCTTCTTAACACAAAGCTACAAGGCTTGTCATTACAATCCTTCATGACCCATGTATCACAGTGTTCCGTGCCGTTGTCATCACAATGCTCCATGCGCCCTCTCATCACAATAATCCATGAAAATTTTCAGACCAATTCTCCATGCCCTTGTCATGAAAATGCTCCATTACCACTGTTATAACAATGCTCCATGAAAACTGCCATTACAATGTTCCACGGCCTTCTCATCACAAAGCTCCATGACCCTTGTCATCACAATGCTCCAAGACCCCTGGAATCACAGTGCTCCATGCCCTTGTCATCACAAAGCTCCATGACGCATGTCATCAGAATGCGCCTTCGCCTTCTCATCACAATGCTCCATGTCCTTGTCATCACAGTGCTCCATGACCCCTGTAATCACAATGCTCCATGCCCCTTTTCATCTCAATGCTCCTTGAACCCTGTCATCACAATGCACCATGTCCATCATCATAAAGCTTCAGGCTATTGTCATCACAATGAAATCAAAATGCTCCATGACCTCTGTCATCACAGTGCTCCAAACCCTTTTGATCACAATGATCCATAACATTTGTCATCACAACGCCCCATGACGCTCATCATCACAATTATCCATGGTCTTCTATTCACAATACTCCATGACCTTTTTCATCACAATTCTCAATAAACTTGTCATCACAATGCTCCCTGACAATGGTCGTGAATATGCTCCTTGAAACCTGTCATGACAAGGCTCCATGCATTTTTCATCACAATGATCCATGTACTTTTCATCACAATACTCCAAGACTCCTGTAACCACAATGCTCCATGCCCTTGTCATCACACAGCTTCATGTAGCATGTCTTCAAAATGCTCCATGGCATTCTCATCACCATGCTCCATGCCCTTTTCATCACAATGCTCCATTCCCTTGTCATCAAAATGCTCCATGAACCCTGTCATCACAATGCACCGTGGCCATCCCCATAATATTTCATGCTAATGTCATCACAATGAAATCAAAATGCTCAATGACCTCAGTCATCACAATGCACCAAACACTTCTGATCAAAATGTTCCATAACACTTGTCATCACAATGCCCCATGACACTGGTCATCACAATGATCCATGCCTTTTTCATCACAATGCTCCATGACCCCTGTAATCACAATGCTCCATGTCCTTGTCATCACAAAGCTCCATGACGCATGTCATCAGAATGCTCCATTGCCTTCTCATCACAATGCTCCATGCCCTTGTCATCACAATGCTTCAAAACCCGTGTAATCACAATGCTCCATGCACCTTTTCATCAGAATGCTCCATGACCCTTTTCCTCAAAATGCTCCATGACCCCTGACATCACAATGTTTCATAACCCCTGTCATCACAATGTTCCATGACGCTTTTCATCAATTTGCTCCATGATCCTGTCATCACAATGCTCCCTGCCTTTCTCATCACAGTGCACCACAACCTTGTCATCAAAATGCTCCATGACCTTTGTCATCACAAAGCTCCATGACCCTTGGCATCACAATGCTCCATGCCATTTCATCACAATGCTACATGTAAACTCTCATCATATTTCTCCATGGCCTTGTCAGCACAATGCTCCATGACACTTGTCATCACAATGCTCGATACTCTTCTCATCACAATGCTCCATGACCTTGTCATTACAATCCTCCATGACACAGGTATCACAGTGTTCCGTTGCCTAATCATCACAATGCTCCATGCCGAATCTCATCACAATAATCCATGAAATTTTTAGACCAATGTTCCATGCCCTTGGCATCAAAATGCTCCATTACCCCTGTCATAACAATGCTCCATGACCCCTACCAACACAGTGTTCCACGGCCATGTCATCCAAGGCTCCATGGCCCTTGTCATCACAATGCTCCAACACCCCTGTAATCACAATGCTCCATGCCCTTGTCGTCACAAAGATCCATGACGCATGTCATCAGAATGCTCCATTGCCTTCTCATCAAAATGCTCCCTGCCCTTGTCATCAGAATGCTTCAAAACCCCTGTAATCACAATGCTCCATGGACCTTTTCGTCAGAATACTCCATGACCCTTTTCCTCAAAATGCTCCATGACCCCTGACATCACAATGTTTCATAACCCCTGTCATCACAATGTTCCATGACACTTTTCATCAATTTTCTCCATGACCCTGGCATCACAATGCTCCCTGCCTTTCTCATCACAGTGCACCACAACCTTGTCATCAAAATGCTCCATGACCTTTGTCATCACAAAGCTCTATGACACTTGGCATCACAATGCTCCATGCCATTTCATCACAATGCTACATGTAACCACTCATCACATTGTTCCATGCCCTTGTCAGCACAATGCTCCATGACACTTGTCATCACAAAGCTCGATAACCTTCTCATCACATAGCTCCATGCCCTTGTCATTACAATCCTCCATGACACATGTATCACAGTGTTCCATTCCCTAGTCATCACAATGCTCCATGCCGAATCTCATCACAATAATCCATGAAATTTTATGACCAATGATCCATGCCCTTGCCATCACAATGCTCCATTACCCCTGTCATAACAATGCTCCATGCCACCTGCCAACACAATGTTCCACGGCCATGTCATCCAAGGCTCCCTGGCCGTTGTCATCACAATGCTCCAAGACCACTGTAATCACAATGCTCCATGCTCTTGTCGTCACAAAGATCCATGACACATGTCATCAGAATGCTCCATGGACATCTCATCACAATGATCCATGCCCTTGTAATCACAATGCTCCAAGACAACTGTAATCACAATGCTCAATGCCCCTATTCATCAGAATGCTCGATGAGACTTGTCATCACATGACTCCGTGGTTTTCTCATCACACTGCTCCAGGAACTTGTCATCGCAATGCTCCATTCCCTTGTCATCACAATGCTCCTTTACACCTGTCATCACAATACTCCATGAACATTTTCAGCCCAATGCTCCATTACCTTCCAATCACAATGCTCCATGACCCTTGCCAGCACATTGCTCCATGACCCTTCTCATCAGAATGCTCCATATCCCATGTCATCAAAATTCTCCATGTCTTTGTCATCACAATGCAACATGACACTTCTTATCACAATGTTACATGATCTTGTCATCACAATTCTCCATGAACTTGTCACTGCAATGCTCTATGACCCCTCTTATAGCAAGCTCTATGCATTTGTCATCACAATGCTTCACGACGTTGTCATCAAAATTCTCAATGGCCTTTGTCATCACAATGCTCCATGCCCTTGTCATCACAATGCTCCATGACCATTGTCATCACAATGTCCCAAGCCCTTGACATCAAAATGCTCCATTACTTTTGTCATCTCAATCCTCCATGACACTTGGTATCACAATGCTCCATGCCATTGTCATCACAATGGACAATGACATATGTCATCACAATGCTCCCTGACACCTGTCTTCACAATACTCCATGCCCTTGTCATCACCATGTTCCATGCCCTTGTCATCACAATGCGCCATGCCAATTGTCATCACAATAATCCATGAAACTTGTCAGACCAATGTTCCATGCCCCTGTCATCACAATGCTCCATGCCCTTGTCATCACAATGCTCCATGACCCCTGTCATCACAATGCTCCGTGACTTCAGTCATCACAATGCTTCATGACATTTATCATCACAATGGTCCATGCCTTCGTCACACATGGCACTGTGACCTTTGTCACCACAATGCTCCATGCACTTGTCATCAAAAAGCTCCATGACGCATGTCATCAGAATGCTCCATTGCCTTCTCATCTCAATGCTCCTTGCCCTTGTCATCATAATGCTTCAAAACCCCTGTAATCACAATGCTCCATGCACCTTTTCATCAGAATGCTTCATGACCCTGTTCATCAAAATGCTCCATGACCCCTGACATCACAATGTTCCATAACCCCTGTAATCAAAATGTTCCATGACAGTTTTCATCAATTTGCTCCATGACCCTGTCATCACAATGCTCCGTGCACTTCTCATCACAATGCACCACGATATTGTCATCAAAATGCTCCATGACCTTTGTCATCACAAAGCTCCATGACCCTTTGCATCACAATGCTCCATGCCATTTCATCACAATGCTACATGAAACCTCTCATCCCATTGCTCCATGCTCTTGTCATCACAATGATCAATGACGCTTGTCATCACAATGCTCGATACTCTTCTCATCACAATGCTCCATGCCCTTTTCATTACAGTCTCCCATGACACATGTATCACAGTGTTCCATGCCATAGTCATCACAATGCTCCAAGCCGAATCTCATCACAATAATCAATGAAATTTTCAGACTAATGTTCCATTCCCTTGTCATCACAATGCTCCATGACCCCTGTCATCACAATGCTCGGTGACTCCAGTCATCACAATGCTTCATGACCTTTTTAATCACAATGGTCCATGCCCTCGTCACACAACGCTCTGTGACCTTTGTCACCACAATGTTCCATGCCCTAGTCATCACAATGCTCCATGCCCACTGTCATCACAATAATCCATGAAACTTGTCAGACCAATGATCCATGACCTCTTTACACAAGGCTCTGTGATCTTTGTCACCACAATGCTCCATGAACTTTTCATCACGATGATCTTTCTTCCTTGTCATCACGATGCTCCATGCCTTTGTCAACACAATGCTACATGACCCTTGTCATCACAATGCTCCAAGTCCACTGTAATCACAATGCTCTATGCATTTGTCATCACAAAGCTCCATGACGCATGTCATCAGAATGCTCCATGGCCTTCTCATCACAGTGCTCCATGCCATTGTCGTCACAGTTCCCCAACACCCCTGTAATCACAATGTTCCATGCCCCTTTTCATCTCAATGCTCCATGAATCCTGTCATCACAATGCACCGTGCCCATCACCATAATATTTCTTGCTATTGTCATCACAATAAAATCAAACTGCTCAATGAACTCTGTCATCATAATGCACCAAACCCTTCTTATCACAATGTTCCATAACACTTGTAATCACAATGCCCCATGACGCTGGCATTCACAATTATCAATGGTCTTCTCATCACAATGCTCCATGACATTTGTCATCTCAATGCTCAATACACTTATCATCACAATGCTCCTGGACACTTATCATGAGTATGCTCCTTGAACAGTGTCATGACAAGGCTCCATGCATTTTTCATCTTACTGATCCATTCCCTTTTCATCACAATGCTCCAAGACTCCTGTAATCACAATGCTCCATGTCCTTGTCATCACAAAGCTCCATGACGCATGTCATCAGAATGCTCCATTGCCTTCTCATCACAATGCTCCATGCCCTTGTCATCACATTGCTTCTAAACCCCTGTAATCTCAATGCTCCATGCACCTTTTCATCAGAATGCTCCATGCCCTTGTCATCACAATGCTCCATGACCCTTGTCATCGCAATGTTCCAAGCCCTTGTCATCAAAATGCTCCATTACCTTTGTCATCACAAAGCTCCATGACACTTGGCATCACAATGCTACATGCCATTTCATCACAATGCTACATGAAACCTCTCATCACATTGCACCATGCCCTTGTCAGCACAATGCTCCATGACGCTTGTCATCACAATGCTCGATACTGTTCTCATCACAATGCTCCATGCCCTTGTCATTACAATACTGCATGACACATGTATCACAGTGTTCCGTGCCCTAGTCATCACAATACTCCATGAAGCCTCTCATCACATTGCTCCATGCCCTTGTCATTACAATACTCCATGACACATTTATCACAGTGTTCCGTGCCCTAGTCATCACAATGCTCCATGCCGAATCTCATCACAATAATCCATGAAATTTTCAGACCAATGTTCCATGCCCTTGTCATCACAATGCTCCCTTACCCCTGTCATAACAATGCTTCATGACCCCTGCCATCACAATGTTCTACGGCCTTGTCATCCTAGGCTCCATGACCCTTGTCATCACAGTGCTCCAAGACGTCTGCAATCACAATGATCCATGCCCTTGTGGTCACAATGATTCATGACGCAAGTCATCAGAATGCTCCATGGCTTTCTCCTCAAAATGCTCCATTCCCTTGTCATCACAATGCTCCAAGACCCCTGTAATCACAATGCTCCATGCCCCTTGTCATTACAGTGCTCCATGACGCTCGTCATCACAATTATCCGTGATCTTCTCATCACAATGCTACACGGTCTTGCCATCACAATGCTCCAAGACACTTCTCATCACAATGTTACATTCTCTTGTCATCAAAGTTCTCTATGCACTTGTCATCGCAATGCTCCATGACCCCTGTCATAGCAAGCTCCATGTGCTTTTCACCACAATGCTTCAGGAACTTGTCATCAAAATTCTCAATGGCCCTTGTCATCACAATCCTCCATGCCCTTGTCATCAAAATGCTCCATGACCCTTGTCATCACAATGCTCCAAACCCCTGTCATCAAAATGCTCCATTAACTTTGTCATCACATTCCTCCATGACACTTGGCATCACAATACTCCATGCCATTGTCATCACAATGGACCATGACATATGTCATCACAATGCCCCCAGACCCCTGTCTTGACAGCACTCCATGACCTTCTCATCACAATGCTCCATGCTCTTCTCATCAGAATGCGCCTTGCCCACTGTCATCACAATAAACAATGAAACTTGTCAGACCAATGCACCATGCCCCTGTCATCAGAATGCTCCATACCCTTGTCATCACAATGTTCCGTGACTCCAGTCATCACAAGGCTTCATGACCTTTGTCATCACAATGGTACTTAACTTCGTCATCACAAGGCTCTGTGACAATTGTCACCAAAATGCTCCATGAAATTTTCATCGCAATGCTCTGTGACTGTTGTCATCACAATGCTCCATGCGCTTCTCAGCACAATGCTCCATGACCCATGTCATCAAAATGCGCCATGCAATTGTCATCACAATGCTCCACAGCCTTGTCATCACAATGCTCCATAAACCTTGTCATCACAATGCTCCATAAACCTTGACATCACAATGCTCCATGCACTTCTCATCAAAATGCTTTCTCACCACTGATATCACAATGTTCCATCAGTAGTCATCACAATACTCCCTCACCACTGTCATCAAAATTTTCCATGACCTCTGTCATCACAATGCCACATGCCTCATCATCACAATGCTCCATGATCCCTGACATCAAAATATTCCATATCCTCTGTCATCAGAATGCTCCATCACCCTTTTCATCACAATGCTCCAAGTCCCCTGACATCACAATGTTCCATAACCACTGTCATCTAAATGTTCCATGACACTTTTCATCAAATTGCTCCATGACCCTGTCATCACAATGCACCATGTCCAGCATCATAATGCTTCATGCTATTGTCATCACAATGAAATCAATATGCTCCATGACCCCTGTCATCAAAATGCTCCATGACCCTTTTCATCACAATGCTCGATGACCCCTGACATCACAGTGTTCCATAAACACTGTCATCAAAATATTCCCTGATACTTTTCATCAAATTGCTCCATGACCCTGTCATCAAAATTCTCCCTGCCCTTCTCATCACAATGCACCACGACCTTGTCATCAAAATGCTCCATGAACTTTGTCATCACAAACTCCATGACCCTTGGCTTCACAATGCTCCACGCCATTATCATCACAGTGCTTCATGACCCCTGTAATCACAATGCTCCATTCACCTTTTCATCAGAATGCTCCATGAGACTTGTCATCACAAGGCTCCATGGTTTTCTCATCACAATGCCCCAGGATCTTGTCATCACAATGCCCCATTACCCTGTCATCACAATACTCCATGAACATTTTCAGCCCAATGCTCCATGACCTTCTTATCATACTGCTCCATGACCCTGTCATCACAATGCTCCATGACCACTGTCATCACAGAGCTCCATGACCCCTGACAAAAAAATGATACGGGAATCTTGTATTCAAAATGCTCCATGTGCCTTGTCATCACAATGCTCCATGCCCTTGTCATCACAATGCTCCATGAAGCCTCTCATCACATTGCTCCATGCCCTTGTCATTACAAACTTTCATGATCCATGTATCACAGTGTTCCGTGCCCTTGTCATCACAATGCTCTATGCCCACTCTCATCACAGTAATCCATGAAAATTTTCAGACCAATGCTCGATACCCTTGTCCTCACAATCCTCCATTGCCCATGTCATAACCATGCTCCATGAACCCTGCCATCACAATGTTCTAGGGTCTTGTCATCAGAAGGATCCAATACCCATGTAATCACAATGCTCCATGCCCCTTTTCATCAGAATGCTCCATGAGAATTGTCACCAAAAGGCTCCATGGTCCTCTCATCAAAATGCTCCAGTACCTTGTCATCACAATGGTCCATGCCCACTTCATCAAAAGGCCCTGTGAAATTTGTCACCACAATGCTCCATGAAAATTTCATCACAATGCTCTTTTACCCATGTCTTCACTATGCTCCATGCCTTTGTCAGCACAATGCTCCATGACGCTTGTCATCACAATGCTTGATACTCTTCTCATCACAATGCTCCATGCCCTTGTCATTACAATCCCCCATGACACATGTATGAAGTGTTCCGTGTCCTAGTCATCACAATGCTCCATGCCGAATCTCATCACAATAATCCATGAAATTTTCAGACCAATGTTCCATGCACTTGTCATCACAATGCTCCATTACCCCTGTCATAACAATGCTCCATGACCCATGCCATCACAATGTTCCACGGCCTTGTCATCCAAAGCTCCATGACCCTTGTCATCATAGTGCTCCAAGACCTCTGTAATCACAATGCTCCATGCCCTTGTCGTCAAAATGATTCATGACGCATGTCATCAGAATGCTCCATGGCCTTCTCATGAAAATGCTCCATTCCCTTGTCATCACAATGCTCCAGGAACCCTGGATTCACAATGCTCCATGCCCCTTGTCATTACAGTGCTCCATGACGCTCGTCATCACAATTATCCGTGATCTTCTCATCACAATGCTCCACGGTCTTGCCATCACAATGCTCCATGCCCTGGTCATCACAATGCTCCATGTCCAATGTCATCACAATTCTCCACGCCCTTGTCATCACAATGCTCCATGACACTACTTATCAGAATGTTACATGATCTTGTGATCACAATTCTCCATGCACTTGTCATCGGAATGCTCTATGATCCCTGTCATAGCAAGCTCCATGGCCTTGTAATCACAATGCTCCATGAAACCTCATATCATAATGCTCGGTGAATCCAGTCATAACAATGCTTTATGACCTTTGTCATCACAATGGTCCATTCCCTCGTCATCACAATGCTCTGTAACACTTGTCATCACAATGTTCCATGCCTTTGTCAGCACAGTGCTCCATGACCTTGTCATCACAATGCTCCATGCGCTTGTCAGCACAACGCTCCAAGACACATGTCATCACAATATGCCATGCAATTCTCATCACAATGCTCCACAACCTTTTCATCACAATGCTCCATAAACTTTGTCATCAAAATGCTCCATGCACTTCTCATCTAAATGCTCTCTCACCACTGATATCACAATGTTCCATCACTAGTCATCACAATACTCCCTCACCCCTTTCATCACAATGTTCCATGACCACTGTCATCAAAATGCTACATGCCCTTATCATCACAATGCTCCATGACCACTGACATCACAATATTCCATAACAAATGTCATCAAAATGTTCCCGGACACTTTTCAACAAATTGCTCCATGACCCTGTCACCACAATGCTCCCTGCCCTTCTCATCACAATGCACAAAGCACTTGTCATCAAAATGCTCCATGACCCTTGGCATCACAAAGCTCCATGACCCTTGGCATCACAATGCTCCATGCCATTGTCTTCACAATGCTCCATGAAACATATCATCACATTGCTCCTTGCCCTTGTCATCACAAAGCTCTATGACGCTTGTCATCACAATGCTCAATGCCTTTCTCATCACAATGATCCATGCCCTTGTCATTACAATCCTCCATGACCCATGAATCACCGTGGTCTGTGACCTTTTCATCACAATGCTCCATGCCCACTCTCATCACAATAATCCATGAAATATTTCAAACCAATGCTCCATGTCCTTATCATCACAATGCTCCATTACACCTGTCATAGCAATGCTCCATGACCCCTGCCATCACAATATTGCATCGCGTTGTCATCACAAGGCTCCATGACCCGTGTCATAACAATTCTCCATGACCCCTGTAATTACAAGTCTCCATGCCCCTTTTCACCTCAATTCTCCATGAACATTGTCATCACAATGCACCATGTCCATCATCATAAAGCTTCATGCTATTGTCATCAGAATGAAATCAAAATGCTCCATGACCTCTGTCATCACAATGCTCCAAACCATTGTGATCACAATGTTCCATAACACTTGTCATCACAATGCCCCTTGACGCTCTTCATCACAATTATCCATGGTCTTCACATCACAATGCACCATGACCTTTGTCATCACAATGCTCCTTGACATTTGTCATCAGTATGCACCTTGAACACTGTCATGACAAGGCTCCATGCATTTTTCATCACAGTGATCCAAGGACTTTTCATCACAATGCTCCAAACCCCTGTAATAACAATGCTCCATGCCCTTGTCATCACAAAGATTCATGGTGCATGTCATCAGAAAGCTCCATGACTTTCTCAGCACAATGCTCCATGCCCTTGTCATCACAATGCTCCAAGGCTCCTGTAATCACAATGCTCCATGCCCCTTTTCATCAGAATGCTCCATGACACTTCTCATCACAAGGTTCTGTGGTCTTCTCATCACAATGCTCCATTGCTTTTGTCATCTAAATCCTCTATGACACTTGGAATCACAATGCTCTATGCCGTTGTCATCACAATGCACCATGACATATGTCATCACAATGCTCCCTGACACCTGTCTTTACAATACTACATGACTTTGTCATAACAATGCTCCATGCCCTTGTCATCACAAAGATCCATGACCCTTGTCATCGCAATGTTCCAAGCTCTGTCATCAAAATGCTCCATTACATTTGTCATCACAATCCTCCATGACACTTGGTATCACAATGCTCCATGCCATTGTCATCACAATGGACAATGACATATATCATCACAATGCTCCCTGACACCTGTCTTCACAATATTCCATGACGTGGTCATCACAATATTCCATGCCCTTGTCATCAAAATGTGCCATGCCCACTGTCATCACAATATTCCATGAAACATGTCAGACCAATGTTCCATGCCCCTGTCATCACAATGCTCCATGCCCTTGTCATCACAATGCTCCAAGACCCGTGTAATCACAATGCTCCATGTCCTTGTCATCACAAAGCTTCATGACGCATGTCATCAGAATGCTCCATTGATTTCTCATCACAATGCTCCATGCCCTTGTAATCACATTGCTTAAAAACCCCTGTAATCTCAATGCTCCATGCACCTTTTCATCAGAATGCTCCATGCCCTTGTCATCACAATGCTCCATGACCCTTGTCATCGCAATGTTCCAAGCCCTTGTCATCAAAATGCTCTATTACCTTTATCATCACAATCCTCCATGACACTTGGTATCACAATGCTCCATGCCCTTGTCATCACAATGCTCCATGACCCCTGTCATCACAATGCTCCGTGACTCCATTCATCACAATGATTCATCACCCTTCTCATCACAATGGTCCGTGCCCTAGTCACACAAGGCTCTGTGATCTTTGTCACCACAATGCTCCATGAAATTTTCATCACAATGCTCTGTGTCCCTTGTCATCACAATGTTCCATGCCTTTGTCAGCACAATGCTCCATGACACTTGTCATGAAAAAGCTCCATGCACTTGCCAGCACAATGCTCCATGACACATGTCATCACAATGTGTCATGCTCTTTTCATCACAATGCTCCACATACTTTCCATCGCTATGCTCCATAAAACTTGTCATCACAATGCTCCATGCCCTTCTCATCAAAATGCTCTCTCACCACATATATCACAATGTTCCATCACTCGTCATCACAATACTCGCTCACCCTTGTCATCACAATGTTCCATGACCACTGTCATCACAGTGCTACATGCCCTTATCTTCACAATGCTCCATGACCCCTGACATCACAGTCTTCCATAACCCCAGTCACAAAATGCTCCATGACCCATTTCATCACAATGATTCATGACCCCTGACATCACAATGTTCCATAACCCCTGTCATCAAAATATTCTATGACACTTTTCATCAAATTGCTCCATGACCCTGTCATCACAATGCTCTCTGCCCTTCTCATCACAATGCACCACGGCCTTGTCATCAAAATGCCCCATGACATTTGTCACCACAAAGCTCCATGACACTTGGCATCACAATGCTCCATGCCATTGTCATCACAATGCTCAATGAAATCTCTCATCACATTGCTCCATGCCCTTGTCATCACAATGCTCCATTACACCTGTCATAACAATGCTCCATGACCCCTGCCATCACATTATTCCACGGCCTTGGCATCACAAGGCTCCATGACACTTGTCATCACAATGCTCCAAGACCTCTCTAATCACAATTCTCCATGCCACTTTTAATCTCAATGCTCCATGAACACTGTCATCACAATGCACCATGCCCATCATCATAATGATTCATGCTATTGTCATCACAATGAAATCAAAATACTCCATGTCCTCTGTCATCTCAATGCTCCAAACCCTTCTGATCACAATGTTCCATAACACTTGTCATCACATGCCCCATGACGCTGCTCATCACAATTTTCCATGGTCTTCTCATCACAATGCTCCATGATCTTTGTCATCACAGTGAGCAATACACTTATCATCACAATGCTCCCTGACACTTGTCATCACTATGCTCCTTGAACACTGTCATGACAAGGCTCCATGCCTTTTTCATCACAATGGTCCATTCCCTTTTCATCCCAATGTTCCAAGACCCTTGTTATCACAATGCTCCGTGACTCCAGTCATCACAATGCTTCATGATATTTGTCATCACAATGGTCCATGACGTGTTCACACAAAGCTCTGTGACTTCTGTCACCACAATGCTCCATGAAATTTTTATCACAATGCTCTGTGACCCTTGTCATCACAAAGCTCTATGCCTTTGTCAGCACAATGCTCCATGACCCTTGTCATCACAATGATCGATGTGTGTGTCAGCACAGTGCTCCATAACCTATGTCATCACAATGCTCCATTCACTTGTCATCACAATGCTCCACATCCTTTTCATCAAAATGCTCCATAAACCTTTTACTCACAATGCTCCATGCACTTCTCCTCAAAATGCCTTCTCACCACTGATATCACAATGTTCCATCACTAGTCATCACAATACTCCCTCACACCTGTCATCACAATATTCCATGACACCAGTAATCACAATTCTCCATTCCCTTGTCATCACAAAGCTCCATGACGCATGTCATCAGAATGCTCCATGGCCTTTTCATCATAATGCTCCATGCCCTTGTCATCACAATGCTCCAACACCACTGTAATCACAATGCTCCATGCCCCTTTTCATCTCAATGCTCCATGAACCCTGTCATCAAAATGCACCGTGCCCATCACCATAATATTTCATGCTATTTTCATCACAATGAAATCAAAATGCTCAATGACCTCTGTCATCACAATGCACCAAACCCTTCTGATCACAATGTTCCATAACACTTGTCATCACAATGCCCCATGACGCTGGTCATCACAATTTTCCATGGTCTTCTAATCACAATGCTCCATGATCTTTGTCATCACAGTGAGCAATACACTTATCATCACAATGCTCCCTGACAGTTGTCATCAGTATGCTCCTTGAACCCTGTCATGACAAGGCTCCATGCATTTTTCATCACAATGATCCATTCCCTTTTCATCACAATGCTCCAAGACCACTGTAATCACAATGCTTCATGTCCTTGTCTTCACAATGCTCCATGACGCATGTCATCAGAATGCTCAGTTGCCTTCTCATCACAATGCTCCATGCCCTTGTAATCACATTGCTTCAAAACCCCTGTAATCTCAATGCTCCATGCAACTTTTCATCATAATGCTCCATGCCCTTGTCATCACAATGCTCCATGACCCTTGTCTTCGCAATGTTCCAAGCCCTTTTCATCAAAATGCTCCATTACCTTTGTCATCACAATCCTTCATGACACTTGGTATCACAATGCTCCATTCCATTGTCATCACAGTGGACAATGACATATGTCATCACAATGCTCCCTGACACCTGTCTTCACAATACTCCATGACCTTGTCATCACAATGTCCCATGCTCTTGTCATCAAATGCGCCATGCCCACTGTCATCACAATAATCCATGAAACTTGTCAGACCAACGTTCCATGCCCCTGTCATCACATTGCTCCATGCCCTTGTCATTACAATGCTCCATGACACCTGTCATCACAGTGCTCCGTGACTCCGTTCATCACAATGGTCCATGCCCTCCTCACACAGGGCTCTGTGATCTTTGTCATCACAATGCTCCATGAAATTTTCATCACAATGCTCTGTGTCCCTTGTCATCACAATGCTCCATGCCTTTGTCAGCACAATGCTCCATGACACTTGTCATCAAAATGCTCCATGCGCTTTTCAGCACAATGCTCCATGAACCCTGTCATCACAATGCTCGATACACTTCTCATCACAATGCTCCATGCCCTTGTCATTACAATCCTCCATGACACATGTATCACAGTGTTCCGTGCCGTAGTCATCACAATGTTCCATGCCGAATCTCATCACAATAATCCATGAAATTTTCAGACCAATGTTCCATGCCCTTGTCATCACAATGCTCCATTACCCCTGTCATAACAATGCTCCATGACCCCCGCCATCACAATGTTCCACCGCCTTGTCATCCAAGGCTCCATGACCCTTGTCATCACAGTGCTCCAAGACCCCTGTAATCACAATGCTCCTTGCCCTTGTCGTCACAAAGATCCATGACACATGTCATCAGAATGCTCCATGGCCTTCTCATCACTATGCTCCATGACCTTGTCATCACAATGCTCCAAGACCCCTGTAATCACAATGCTCCATGCCCCTATTCATCAGAATGCTCCATGAGACTTGTCATCACAAGGATCCATGGCCTTCTCATCACACTGCTCCAGGACCTTGTCATCACAAGGCTCCATTCCCTTGTCATCACAATGCTCCTTGACCACTGTCATCACAATAATCCATGAACATTTTCAGGCCAATGCTCCATGACCTTCTCATCACAATGCTCCATGACCCTTGTCATCACAATGCTCCAAGAACGCTGTAATCACAATGCTCCATGTCCTTGTCATCACAAACCTCCATGACGCATATCATCAGAATGCTCCATTGCCTTCTCATCACAATGCTCCATGCCCTTGTCATCACATTGCTTCAAAACCCCTGTAATCTCAATGCTCCATGCACCTTTTCATCAGAATGCTCCATGCCCTTGTCATCACAATGCTCCATGACCCTTGTCATAGCAATGTTCCAAGCCCTTGTCATCAAAATGCTCCATTACATTTGTCATCACAATCCTCAATGACACTTGGTATCACAATGCTCCATGTCATTGTCATCACAATGGACAATGACATATGTCATCACAATGCTCCCTGACACATGTCTTCACAATACTCCATGACATTGTCATCACAATGTTCCATGCCCTTGTCATCACAATGCGCCAAGCCCACTGTCATCACAATAATCCATGAAAAATATCAGACCAATGCTCCATGCCCCTGTCATCACAATGCTCCATGTCCTTGTCATCACAATGCTCCATGACCTGTGTCATCACAATGCTCCGTGACTCCAGTCATCACAATGCTTCATGACCTTTGTCCTCACAATGGTCCATGCCCTCGTCACACAAGTGTCTCTGACCTTTGTCACCACAATGCTCCATGCCCTTGTCATCTCAATGCTCCATGCCCACTGTCAACACAATAATCCATGAAACTTGTCAGACCAATGTTCCATGCCCCTGTCATCACATTGCTCCATGCCATTGTCATCACAATGCTCCATGACCCCTGTCATCTCAGTGCTCCGTTACTCCAGTCATCACAATGATTCATGACCTTTCTCATCTCAATGGTCCATGCCCTCATCACACAAGGCTCTGTGATCTTTGTCACCACAATGCTCCATGAAATTTTCATCACAATGCTCTGTGTCCCTTGTCATCACAATGCTCCATGCCTTTGTCAGTGCAATGCTCCATGACACTTGTCATCAAAATGCTCCATGCGCTTCTCAGCACAATGCTCCCTGACAAATGTCATCACAATGTGCCATGCTCTTTTCATCACAATGCTCCACATCCTTTTCATCGCTCTGCTCCATAAAACTTGTCATCACAATGTTCCATGCACTTCTCATCAAAATGCTCTCTCACCACATATATCACAATGTTCCATCACTAGTCATCACAATACTCGCTCACCACTGTCATCACAATGTTCCATGACCACTGTCATCACAGTGCTACATGCACTTATCATCACAATGCTCCATGACCCCTGACATCACAATGTTCCATAACCCCTGTCATAAAAATGTTCCATGATACTTTTCATCAATTTTCTCCATGACCCTGTCATCACAATGCTCCATGCCCTTCTCATCACAATGCACCACGACCTTGTCATCAAATGCTCCTTGACCTTTGTCATCACAAAGATCCATGACACTTGGCATCACAGTGCACCTTGCCATTTCATCACAATGCTATATGTAACCTCTCATCACCTTGCTCCATGCCCTTGTCAGCACAATGCTCCATTAAACATGTCATCACAATGTGCCATGCTCTTTTCATCACAGTGTTCCACATCCTTTTCATCACTACGCTCCATAAAACTTTTCATCACAATGCTCCATGAACTTCTCATCAAAATGCTCTCTCACCACATATATCACAATGTTCCATCACTAGTCATCACAATACTCGCTCACCCCTGTCATCACAATGTTCCATGACCACTGTCATCACAGTGCTACATGCCGTTATCATCACAATGCTCCATGACCCCTGACATCACAATGTTCCATAACCCCTGTCATCAAAATATTCCACGACACTTTTCATCAATTTGCTCCATGACCCTGTCATCACAATGCTCCCTGCCCTTCTCATCACAATGCACCACGACCTTGTCATCAAAATGCTCCATGACCTTTTTCATCACAAAGCTCCATGACCCTTGGCATCACAATGCTCCATGCCATTTCATCACAATGCTACATGAAAGCTCTCATCACATAGCTCGATGCCCTTGTCAGCACAATGCTCCATGACCCCTGTCATCACAATGCTCGATACTCTTCTCATCACAATGCTCCATGCCCTTGTTATTACAAGCCTCCATGACACATGTATCACAGTGTTCCGTGCCCTAGTCATCACAATGTTCCATGCCGAATCTCATCACAATAATCTATGAAATTTTCAGACCAATGTTCCATGCCCTTGTCATCACAATGCTCCATTACCCCTGTCATAACAATGCTCCATGACCCCTGCCATCACAATGTTCCACCGCCTTGTCATCCAAGGCTCCATGACCCTTTTCATCACAATGCTCCAAGACCCCTGTAATCACAATGCTCCTTGCCCTTGTCGTCACAAAGATCCATGACCCATGTCATCAGAATGCTCCATGGCCTTCTCATCACAATGCTCCATGCCCTTGTAATCACAATGCTCCAAGACCCCTGTAATCACAATGCTCCATGCCCCTATTCATCAGAATGCTCCATGAGACTTGTCATCACAAGGCTCCATGGTCTTCTCATCACACTGCTCCAGGACCTTGTCATTACAAGGCTTCTTTCCCTTGTCATCACAATGCTCCTTGACCACTGTCATCACAATACTCCATGAACATTTTCAGGCCAATGCTCCATGACCTTCTCATCACAATGCTCCATGACCCTTGTCATCACAATGCTCCAAGAACGCTGTAATCACAATGCTCCATGTCCTTGTCATCACAAACCTCCATGACGCATGTTATCAGAATGCTCCATTGCCTTCTCATCACAATGCTCCATGCCCTTGTCATCACATTGCTTCAAAACCCCTGTAATCTCAATGCTCCATGCACCTTTTCATCAGAATGCTCCATGCCCTTGTCATCACAATGCTCCATGACACTTGTCATAGCAATGTTCCAAGCCCTTGTCATCAAAATGCTCCATTACATTTGTCATCACAATCCTCAATGACACTTGGTATCACAATGCTCCATGCCATTGTCATCACAATGGACAATGACATATGTCATCACAATGCTCCCTGACACCTGTCTTCACAATACTCCATGACATAGTCATCACAGTGTTCCATGCCCAAGTCATCACAATGCGCTATGCCCACTGTCATCACAATAATCCATGAAAAATGTCAGACCAATGCTCCATGCCCCTGTCATCACAATGCTCCATGTCCTTGTTATCTCAATGCTCCATGACCCCTGTCATCACAGTGCTCCGTGAGTCCAGTCATCACAATGCTTCATTACTTTGTCCTCACAATGGTCCATGCCCTCGTCACACAAGGCTCTGTGACCTTTGTCACTACAATGATCCATGCCCTTGTCATCTCAATTCTCCATGCCCACTGTTCTCACAGTAATCCATGAAACTTGTCAGAACAATGTTCCATGCCCCTGTCATCACATTGCTCCATGCCATTGTCATCACAATGCTCCATGACCACTGTCATCACAGTGTTCCGTTATTCCAGTCATCACAATGATTCATGACCTTTCTCATCTCAATGGTCCATGCTCTCGTCACACAAGGCTCTGTGATCTTTGTCACCACAATGCTCCATGAAATTTTCATCACAATGCTCTGTGTTCCTTGTCATCACAATGCTCCATGCCTTGTCAGCACAATGCTCCATGACACTTGTCATCAAAATGCTCCATGCGCTTCTCAGCACAATGCTCCCTGACAAATGTCATCACAATGTGCCATGCTCTTTTCATCACAATGCTCCACATCCTTTTCATCGCAATGCTCCATAAAATTTGTCATCACAATGCTCCATGCACTTCTCATCAAAATGCTCTCTCACCACATATATCACAATGTTCCATCACTAGTCATCACAATACTCGCTCACCCCTGTCATCACAATGTTCCATGACCACTGTCATCACAGTGCTACATGCTCTTATCATCACAATGCTCCATGACCCCTGACATCACAATGTTCCATAACCCTTGTCATCAAAATGTTCCATGATACATTTCATCAATTTTCTCCAAGACCCTGTCATCACAATGCTCCATGCCCTTCTCATCACAATGCACCACGACCTTGTCATCAAAATGCTCCTTGACCTTTGTCATCACAAAGATCCATGACACTTGGCATCACAATGCTCCATGCCATTTCATCACAATGCTACATGAAACCTCTCATCACATTGCTCCATGCCCTTGTCAGCACAATGCTCCATGACGCTTGTCATCAGAATGCTCCATTGCCTTCTCATCACAATGCTCCATGCCCTTGTAATTACATTGCTTCAAAACCCCTGTAATCTCAATGCTCCATGCACCATTTCATCAGAATGCTCCATGCCCTTGTCATCGCAATGTTCCAAGCACTTGTCATCAAAATGCTCCATTACCTTTGTCATCACAATCCTCCATGACACTTGGTATCACAATGCTCCATGCCCTTGTCATCACAATGTGCTATGCCCACTGTCATCAGAATAATCCATGAAACATTTCCGACCAATGTTCCATGCCCCTGTCATCACAATGCTCCATGCCCTTCTCATCACAATGCTCCATGACCCCTGTCATCACAATGCTCCGTGACTCCAGTCATCACAATGCTTCATGACCTTTTTCCTCACAATGGTCCATGCCCTCCTCACACAAGGCTCTGTGTCCTTTGTCACTACAATGCTCCATGCCCTTGTCATCTCATTGCTCCATGCCCACTGTCATCACAATAATCCATGAAACTTGTCAGACCAATGTTCCATGCCCCTGTCATCACATTGCTCCATGCCTTGTCATCACAGTGCTCCATGACCACTGTCATCACAATGCTCCGTGACTCCAGTCATCACAATGATTCATGAACTTTGTCCTCACAATGGTCCATGTCCTCGTCACACAAGGCTTTGTGATCTTTGTCACCACAATACTCCATTAAATTTTCATCACAATGCTCTGTGTCCCTTGTCATCACAATGCTCCATGCCATTGTCAGCACAATGCTCCATGACACTTGTCATCAAAATGCTCCATGCTCTTGTCAGGACAATGCTCCATTGACATGTCATCACAATGTGCCATGCTCTTTTCATCACAATGCTCCACATCATTTTCATCGCTAGGCTCCATAAAACTTGTCATCACAATGCTCCATGCACTTCTCATCAAAATGCTCTCTCACAACATATATCACAATGTTCCATCACTAGTCATCACAATACTCGCTCACCCCTGTCATCACAATGTTCCATGACCACCGTCATCACAGTGCTACATGCCCTTATCATCACAATGCTCCATGAACCCTGGCATCACAATGTTCCATAACCCATGTCACAAAACGCTCCATGACCCATTTCATCACAATGCTTCATGACCCCTGACATCACAATATTCCATAACCCCTGTCATCAAAATATTCCATGACCCTTTTATTCAAATTGCTCCATGACCCTGTCATCACAATGTTCCCTGCACTTCTCATCACAATGCACCACGCCCTTGTCATCAAAATGCCCCATGACATTTGTCATCACAAAGCTCCCTGACCCTTGGCATCACAATGCTCCATGCCCTTGTCATCACAATGCTCAATGAAATCTCTCAACACATTGCTCCTTGCCCTTCTCATCACAATGCTCCATTACACCTGTCATAACAATGCTCCATGACCTCTGCCATCACAATGTTCCACGGCCTTGTCATCACAAGGCTCCATGACCCTTGTCATCACAATGCTCCAAGACCTCTGTAATCACAATTCCCCATGCCACTTTTCATCTCAATGCTCCATGAACACTGTCATCACAATGCACCATGCTCATCATCATAATGATTCATGCTATTGTCATCACAATGAAATCAAAATGCTCCATGTCCTCTGTCATCACAATGCTCCAAACCCTTCTGATCACAATGTTCCATAACACTTGTCATCACATGCCCTATGATGCTCGTCATCACAATTATGCAAGGTCTTCTCATCACAGTGCTCCATGACCTTGGTCATCACAGTGCTCAGTACACTTGGCATCACAATGCTCGCTGACACTTGTCATCATTATGCTCCTTGAACACTGTCATGACAAGGCTCCATGCCTTTTTCATCACAATGATCCATTCCCTTTTCATCACAATGCTCCAAAACCCCTGTTATCACAATGCTCCGTGACTCCAGTCATCACAATGCTTCATGACATTTGAAATCACAATGGTCCATGAAGTGGTCACACAAAGTTCTGTGACCTTTGTCACCACAATGCTCCATGAAATTTTTATCACAATGCTGTGTGACCCTTGTCATCACAAAGCTCCATGCCTTTGTCAGCACAATGCTCCATGACCCTTGTCATCACAATGCTCGATGCGCGTGTCAGCACAATGCTCCATAACCCATGTCATCACAATGCACCATGGACTTTTCATCACAATGCTCCACATCCTTGTCATCAAAATGCTCCATAAATTTTGTCATCACAATGCTCCATGCACTTCTCCTAAAAATGCCTTCTCACCACTGATATCCCAATGTTCCTTCACTAGTCATCACAATACTCCCTCACCCCTGTCATCACAATATTCCATGACCCCTGTAATCACAATTCTACATGCCCTTGTCATCACAAAGCGGCATGACGCATGTCATCAGAATGCTCCATGGCCTTCTCATCACAATGCTCCATGCCCTTGTCATCACAATGCTCCAACACCCCTGTAATCACAATGCTCCATGCCCCTTTTCATCTCAATGCTCCATGAACCCTGTCATCACAATGCACCGTGCCCGACACCATAATATTTCATGCTATTGTCATCACAATGAAATCAAAATGCTCAATGACCTCTGTCATCACAATGCACCAAACCCTTCTGATCACAATGTTCCATAACACTTGTCATCACAATGCCCCATGACGCTGGTCATTACAATTATCCATGGTCTTCTCATCACAATTCTCCATGATCTTTGTCATCACAATGCTCAATACACTTATCATCACAATGCTCCCTGACAGTTTTCATCAGTATGCTCCTTGAACCCTGTCATGACAAGGCTCCATGCATTTTTCATCACAATGATCCATTCCCTTTTCATCACAATGCTCAATGCCCTTGTCATCACAATGCTCCAAGACCCATCTAATCACAATGCTCCATGCCCCAATTCATCAAAATGCTCCATGAGACTTGTCATCACAAGGCTCCATGGTCTTCTCATCACACTGCTCCAGGACCTTGTCATCATAAGGCTCCATTCCCTTGTCATCACAATGCTCCTTGACCACTGTCATCACAATACTCCATGAACATTTTCAGGCCAATGCTCCATGACCTTCTCATCACAATGCTCCATGACCCTTGTCATCACAATGCTCCAAGAACCCTGTAATCACAATGCTCCATGTCCTTGTCATCACAAAGCTCCATGACGCATGTCATCAGAATGCTCCATTGCCTTCTCATCACAATGCTCCATGCCCTTGTCATCACATTGCTTCAAAATCCCTGTAATCTCAATGCTCCATGCACATTTTCATCAGAATGCTCCATGCCCTTGTCATCACAATGCTCCTTGACCACTGTCATCACAATACTCCATGAACATTTTCAGGCCAATGCTCCATGACCTTCTCATCACAATGCTCCATGACCCTTGTCATCACAATGCTCCAAGATCCCTGTAATCACAATGCTCCATGTCCTTGTCATCACAAAGCTCCATGACGCATGTCATCAGAATGCTCCATTGCCTTCTCATCACAATGTTCCATGCCCTTGTCATCACATTGCTTCAAAACCCCTGTAATCTCAATGCTCCATGCACCTTTTCATCAGAATGCTCCATGCCCTTTTCATCACAATGCTCCATGACCATTGTCATCGCAATGTTCCAAGCCCTTGTCATCAAATTGCTCCATTATATTTGTCATCACAATCCTCAATGACACTTGGTATCACAGTGCTCCATGCCATTGTCATCACAATGGACAATGACATATGTCATCACAATGCTCCCTGACACCTGTCTTCACAATACTCCATGACATTGTCATCACAATGTTCCATGCCCTAGTCATCACAATGCGCCATGCCCACTGTCATCACAATAATCCATGAAACATGTCAGACCAATGCTCCATGCCCCTTTAATCACAATGCTCCATGCCCTTCTCATCACAATGCTCCATGACCCCTGTCATCACAATGCTCCGTGACTCCATTCATCACAATGCTTCATGACATTTGTCCTCACAATGGTCCATGCACTCGTCACACAAGGCTCTGTGACCTTGTCACTACAATGATCCATGCCCTTGTCATCTCAAAGCTAAATGCCCACTGTCATCACAGTAATCCATGAAACTTGTCAGACCAGTGTTCCATGCCCCTGTCATCACATTGCTCCATGCCTTTGTCATCACAATGCTCCATGAACCCTGTCATCCCAATTCACCGTGCCTATCACCATAATATTTCATGCTATTGTCATCACAATGAAATCAAAATGCTCAATGACCTCTGTCATCACAATGCACCAAACCCTTCTGATCACAATGTTCCATAACACTTGACATCACAATGCCCCATGACACTGGTCATAACAATTATCCATGGTCTTCTCATCACAATGCTCCATGATCTTTGTCGTCACAATGCTCAATACACTTATCATCACAATGCTCCCTGACAGTTGTCATCAGTATGCTCCTTGAACCCTGTCATGACAAGGCTCCATGCATTTTTCCTCACAATGATTCATTCCCTTTTCATCACAATGCTCCAAGACCCATGTAATCACAATGCTCCATGTCCTTGTCATCACAAAGCTCCATGACGCATGTCATCAGAATGCTCCATTGCCTTCTCATCACAATGCTCCATACCCTTGTAATTACATTTCTTCAAAAACCCTGTAATCTCTATGCTCCATGCACCATTTCATCAGAATGCTTCATGCCCTTGTCATCGCAATATTCCCAGCACTTGTCATCAAAATGCTCCATTACCTTTGTCATCACAATCCTCCATGACACTTGGTATCACAATGCTCCATGCCATTGTCATCACAATGGACAACGACATATGTCATCACAACGCTCCCTGACACCTGTCTTCACAATACTCCATGACCTTGTCATCACAATGTTCCATGCCCTTGTCATCACAATGCGCTATGCCCACTGTCATCACAATAATCCATGAAACATGTCAGACCAATGTTCCATGCCCCTGTCATCACATAGCTCCATGCAATTGTCATCACAATGCTCCATGACTACTGTCATCACAATGCTCCGTGACTCCAGTCATCACAAAGATTCATGACCTTTGTCCTCACAATGGTCCATGCCCTCGTCACACAAGGCTTTGTGATTTTGTCACCACAATGCTCCATGAAATTTTCATCACAATGCTCTGTGTCCCTTGTCATCACAATGCTCCATGCCTTTTTCAGCACAGTGCTCCATGACACTTGTCATCAAAATGCTCCATGCGCTTGTCAGGACAATGCTCCATTGACATGTCACCACAATGTGCCATGCTCTTTTCATTACAATGCTCCACATCCTTTTCATCGCTATGCTCCATAAAACTTGTCATCACAATGCTCCATGCACTTCTCATCAAAATGCTCTCTCACCACATATATCACAATGTTCCATCACTACTCATCACAATACTCGCTCACCCCTGTCAGCGCAATGTTCCATGACCACTGTCATCACACTGTTACATGCCCTTATCATCACAATGCTCCATGAAACCTGACATCACAATGTTCCATAACCCCTGTCACAAAATGCTCCATGACCCATGTCTTCACAATGTTTCATGACCCCTGACATCACAATGTTCCATAACCCCTGTCATCAAAATATTCCATGACACTTTTTTTCAAATTGCTCCATGACCCTGTCATCACAATGTTCCCTGCACTTCTCATCACAATGCACCACACCCTTGTCATCAAAATGCCCCATGACATTTGTCATCACAAAGCTCCCTGACCCTTGGCATCACAATGCTCCATGCCCTTGTCATCACAATGCTCCATTACACCTGTCATAACAATGCTCCATGACCCCTGCCATCACAATGTTCCACGGCCTTGTCATCACAAGGCTCCATGACCCTTGTCATCACGATGCTCCAAGACCCCTGTAATCACAATGCTCCATGCTCTTGTCATCACAAAGATCCATGACACATGTCATCAGACTGCTCCATGGCTTTCTCATCACAGTGCTCAATGCCCTTTTCATCACAATGCTCCAAGATCCCTGTAATCACAATGCTCCATGCCCCAATTCATCAAAATGCTCCATGAGACTTGTCATCACAAGGCTCCATGGTCTTCTCATCACACTGCTCCAGGACCTTGTCATCATAAGGCTCCATTCCCTTGTTATCACAATGCTCCTTGACCACTGTCATCACAATACTCCATGAACATTTTCCGGCCAATGCTCCATGACCTTCTCATCACAATGCTCCATGACCCTTGTCATCACAATGCTCCAAGAACCCTGTAATCACAATGCTCCATGTCCTTGTCATCACAAAGCTCCATGACGCATGTCATCAGAATGCTCCATTGCCTTCTCATCACAATGCTCCATGCCCTTGTCATCACATTGCTTCAAAACCCCTGTAATCTCAATGCTCCATGCACCTTTTCATCAGAATGCTCCATGCCCTTGTCATCACAATGCTCCATGACCATTGTCATCGCAATGTTCCAAGCCCTTGTCATCAAATTGCTCCATTACATTTGTCATCACAATCCTCCATGACACTTGGTATCACAATGCTCCATGCCATTGTCATCACAATGGAAAATGACATATGTCATCACAATGCTCCCTGACACCTGTCTTCACAATACTGCATGACATTGTCATCACAATGTTCCATGCCCTTGTCATCACAATGCGCCATGCCCACTGTCATCACAATAATCCATGAAACATTTCTGACCAATGCTCCATGCACCTTTAATCACAATGCTCCATGCCCTTGTCATCACAATGCTCCATGACCCCTGTCATCACAATGCTCCGTGACTCCATTCATCACAATGCTTCATGATATTTGTCCTCACAATGGTCCATGCCCTCGTCACACAATGCTCTGTGACCTTGTCACTACAATGCTCCATGCCCTTGTCATCTAAATGCTAAATGCCCACTGTCATCACAGTAATCCATGAAACTTGTCAGACCAATGTTCCATGCCCCTGTCATCACATTGCTCCATGCCATTGTCATCACAATGCTCCATGACCCCTGTCATCACAGTGCTCCGTTACTCCAGTCATCACAATGATTCATGACTTTTCTCATCTCAATGGACCATGCCCTCGTCACACAAGGCTCTGTGATCTTTGTCACCACAATGCTCCATGAAATTTTCATCACAATGCTCTGTGTCCCTTGTCATTACAATGCTCCATGCCTTTGTCAGCACAATGCTCCATGACACTTGCTATCAAAATGCTCCATGCGCTTGTCAGCACAATGCTCCATGACACATGTTATCACAATGTGCCATGCTCTTTTCATCACAATGCTCCACATCCTTTTCATCGCTATGCTCCATAAAACTTGTCATCACAATGCTCCATGCACTTCTCATCAAAATGCTCTCTCACAACATATATCACAATGTTCCATCACTAGTCATCACAATACCCGCTCACCCCTGTCATCACAATGTTCCATGACCACTGTCTTCACAGTGCTACATGCCCTTATCATCACAATGCTCCATGACCCCTGACATCACAATGTTCCATAACCCCTGTCACAAAATTCTCCATGACACATTTCATCACAATACTTCATGAACCCTGACATCACAATGTTCCTTAACCACTGTCATCAAAATATTCCATGACACTTTTATTCAAATTGCTCCATGACCCTGTCATCACAATGCTCCCTGCCCTTCTCATCACAATGCACCTCACCCTTGTCATCAAAATGCCCCATGACATTTGTCATCACAAAGCTCCATGACCCTTGGCATCACAATGCTCCATGCCTTTGTCATCACAATGCTCAATGAAATCTCTCATCACATTGCTCCATGCCCTTCTCATCACAATGCTCCATTACACCTGTCATAACAATGCTCCGTGACCCCTGCTATCACATTGTTCCACGGCCTTGTCATCACAAGGCTCCATGACCCTTGTCATCACAATGCTCCATGCACTTCTCATGAAAATGCTCTCTCACCACTGATATCACAATGTTCCATCACTAGTCATCACCATACTCCTTCACCCCTGTCATCACAATGTTACATGACCCCTATCATCACAATGCTACATGCCGTTATCATCACAATGCACCACTCGATTGTCATCAGAATGCTCCATGACATTTGTCATCACAATTCTCCATGACCCCTGTCATCACAAAGCTCCATGACACCTGTCATCACAATTCTCCATGCCCCTTGTCATTACAGTTCCCCATGACGCTCGTCTTCACAATTATCCATGGTCTTCTAATCACAATGTTCCACCGTCTTTCAATCACAATGCTCCATGACCCTTGAAATAACAATGTTATATGCTCTTGTAATCACATTCTCCATGCACTTGTCATCGCAATGCTCCATGACCCCTGTCATAGCAAGCCTCATGTGCTTTTCATCACAGTGCTTCACGAACTTGTCATCAAAATTCTCAAAAGCCCTTCTCATCACAATGCTCCATTACCTTTGTCGTCACAATT
Source organism: Hyperoodon ampullatus (assembly GCF_949752795.1). Classification (NCBI taxonomy): domain Eukaryota; kingdom Metazoa; phylum Chordata; class Mammalia; order Artiodactyla; family Ziphiidae; genus Hyperoodon; species Hyperoodon ampullatus. Next base: position 5,904,591 of record NW_027641093.1, on the reverse strand, counting down.
CTCCATGACAATTGGCATCACAATTCTCCATGCCATTGTCATCACAATGGAACATGACATATGCCATCACAATGAACCCTGACACCTGTCTTCACAATACTCCATGACCTTGTCATCACTATGCTCCATGCCCTTGTCATCACAATGCACCATGCCGACTGTCATCACAATAATCCATGAAACTTGCCAGACCAATGTTCCATGCCGCTGTCATCACAATGCTCCATTCCCTTGTCATCACAATGCTCTGTGACTCCAGTCATCACAATACTTCATGACAGTTTTCATCACAATGATCCATGCCCTCGTCATCACAAGGCTCTGTGAACTTTGTCACCACAATTCTCCATGATCTTTTCATCCCAATGCTCTCTGAGCCTTGTCATAACAACACTCCATGCCTTTGTCAGCACAATGCTCCATGACCCTTGTTATCACAATGCTCCATGCGCTTGTCAGAACAATGCTCCATGACCCATGTCATCACAGTGTGCCATGCACTTGTCATCACAATGCTCCCAAAACTTGTCATCACAAAGCTCCATAAACATTGTCATCACAAAGCTCCATGCACTACAAATCAAAATGCTCTCTCACCACTGGTATCTCAATTTTCCATCACTAGTCATCACAATACTCCCTCACCCCTGTCATCACAATGTTACACGGCCTTGTCATCACAAGGCTCCATGACCCGAGTAATCACAATGCTCTATACCCCTTTTCATCTCAATGCTCCATGAACCCTGTCATCACAACGAACCATGCCCATCATCATAATGCTTCATGCTATTGTCATCACAATGAAATCAAAATGCTCCATGACCTCTGTCATCCCAATGCTCCCAACCCTTGTGATCACAATGCTCCATAACACTTGTCATCACAACGCCCCATGAGGCTCGTCATCACAATTATCCATGCACTTCTCATCACAATGTGCCATAACCTTTGTCATCACAATGCTCAATACACTTGTCATCACAATGCTCCCTGACACTTGTCGTCAGTATGCTCCATGAACCCTGTCATGACAAGGCTTCATGCCTTTTTCATGATAATGATCCATGCCTTTTTCATCACAGTGCTCCAAGACCCCTGTAATCACAATGCTACATGCCCTGGTCATCACAAAGCTCCATGACGAATGTCATCAGAATGCTCCTTAGACATCTCTCACAATGCTCCATGCCCTTTTCATCACAGTGTTCCAAAAACCCCTGTAATCACAATGCTCCATGCCCCTTTACATCAGAATGCTCCATGAGACTTCTCATCACAAGGCTCCATGGTCTTCTCATCACAATGCTCCATGACCCCTTTCATCAGAATACTCCATAACATTTTCAGCTCTATGATCCATGATCTTCTCATCACAATGCTCCATGAGCCCTGTCATCACTATGCTCCATGCTCCTTGATATCAAAATGATCCATGACCTCTGTCATCACAGTGCTCCAAACCCTTGTGATCACATTGTTCCATAACACTTGTCATCACAACGCTCCATGATGCCTGTCATCACAATACTCCATGCCCTTGTCATCACAATGCTCCATGACCTTTGTCATCACAATGCTCAATACACTTGTCATCACAATGCTCCCTGACACTTGTCGTCAGAATGCTTCTCGAACCCTGTCATGAAGAGGCTGTATGCCTTTTTCATCACAATGCTCCATGCCCTTTTCATCACAATGCTCCACGCCATTGTCATCACAATACTCCACAAGCTTGTCATCAGAATGCTCCATGACCCTTGTCATCACAATGCTCCATGACGCTTGTCATCACAGTGCTCCATGACACTTGTCATCAAAATGCTCCATGCCTTTGTCACAAAATGCTTCATGACATTGTCATCATAATGCTCCATGCGCTTGTCATCACAATACTCCATTCCCATTGTCATCAAAATCCTCGGTGAACCTTGGGTTCACATTTCTTCATGCCCTTGTCATTACAATGTTCCATGCTCCTTGAAATCAAAATGATCCATGACCTCTGTCATCACAATGCTACAAACCCTTGTGATCACAATGTTCCATAAGTCTTATCATCACAACGCTCCATGATGCCTGTCATTACAATGATGCATGAACTTTGTCATCACAATGTTAAATACACTTGTCAACACAATGCTCCCTGACACTTATCGTCAGAATGCTCCTTGAACCCTGTAATGAAAAGGCTCCATTCCTTTTTCATAACAATGCTCCATGCCCTTTTCATCACAATGCTCCATGACAGTGTCATCACAATACTCCGCAAGCTTGTCATCAGAATGCTCCATGACCCCTGTCATCACAATGATCCATGACACCTGTCATCAAAATCCTCCATTTCCCTTGTCATTACAGTGCTCCATGACGCTCGTCATCACAATTATCCATGAACTTCTCATAACAATGCTCCACGGTCTTGCGATCACAATGCTCAATGCCCTGGTCATCACAGTGCTCCATGTCCCTTGTCATCACATTTCTCCACGTCCATGTCATCACAGTGCTCCATGACACCTGTCTTAGCAAGCTCCATGTGCTTTTCATCAGAGTGCTTCACGAACTTGTCATCAAAATTCTCAAAAGCCCTTGTCATCACAATGCTCCATGCCCTTTTCATCACAATGCTCCAATACCCCTGTAATCACAATGCACCATGCCCCTTTTCATCAGAATGCTCCATGAGACTTCTCATCACAAGGCTCCATGGTCTTCTCATCACAATGCTCCAGAACCTTGTCATCACAATGCTCCATGACCCCTTTCATCAGAATACTCCATGAACATTTTCAGCTCAATGCTCCATGATCTTCTCATCACAATGCTCCATGACCCCTGTCATCACTATGCTCCATGATATTTGATATCAAAATGATCCATGACCTCTGTCATCACAGTGGTCCAAACCCTTTTGATCTCATTGTTCCATAACACTTGTCATCACAATGCTCCATGATGCCTGTCATCACAATACTCTATGCCCTTGTCATCACAATGCTCCATGACCTTTGTCATCACAATGCTCAATACACTTGTCATCACAATGCTCCCTGACACTTGTCGTCAGAATGCTTCTCGAACCCTGTCATGAAGAGGCTGTATGCCTTTTTCATCACAATGCTCCATGCCCTTTTCATCACAATGCTCCACGCCATTGTCATCACAATACTCCACAAGGCTGTCATCAGAATGCTCCATGACACTTGTCATCACAATTCTCCATGACCCCTGTCATCACCATGCACCAGGCCCCTTGTCACTACAATTCTCCATGATGCTCGCCATCACAATTATCCATGGTCTTCTCATCACAATGCTCCACCGTCTTGCCATCACAATGCTCCATGACACTTCAAATCACAATGTTACATGCTCTTGTAATCACATTCTCCATGAACTTGTCATCGCAATGCTCCATGACCCCTGTCATAGCAAGCTCCATGTGCTTTTCATCACAGTGCTTCACGACCTTGTCATCAAAATTCTCAAAAGCCCTTGTCATCACAATGCTCCATGCCCTTTTCATCACAATGATCCATGACCATTGTCATCAAAATGCTCCATTACTTTTGTCATCACAATCATCCATGACACTTGTCATCACAATGCTCCATGCCGTTGTCATCACAATGCACCATGACATAGGTCATCACAATGCTCCCTGACACCTGACTTCACAATACTCCATAAGCTTTTCTTCACAGTGTTCCATGCCCTTGTCATCACAATGTGCAATGCCCACTGTCATCACAATAATCCATGAAATTTTTCAGACCGATGCTCCATGCCCCTCTCATCACAATGATCCATGCACTTGTCATCACAATGCTCGATGACACCTGTCATCACAATGCTCCGTGTCTCCAGTCATCACAATGCTTCAAGACTTTGTCATCAGAATGGTCCATACCCTCATCATTACAAGTCTCTGTGACCTTTGTCACCACAATGCTCCATGAATATTTCATCACAATGCTCTGTGACCCTTGGCATCACAATGCTCCATGCACTTCTCATGAAAATGCTCTCTCACCACTGATATCACAATGTTCCATCACTAGTCATCACCATACTCCTTCACCCCTGTCATCACAATGTTCCATTACACCTAACATCACAATGCTACATGCCGTTATCATCACAATGCACCACTCGCTTGTCATCAAAATGCTCCATGACCTTTGTCACCACAAAGCTCCATGACCCTTGGCATCACAATGCTCCATGCCATTGTCATACAATGCTTCATGAAGCCTCTCATCACATCGCTCCATTCCCTTATCATCGCAAAGCTCCATGACACTTGTCATCACAATGCTCGATGCCCTTCTCATCACAATGCTCCATGATCTTGTCATTACAATCCTCCATGACCCATGTATCACAGTGTTCCGTGTCCTTTTCATCACAATGCTCCATGCCCACTATCATCACAATAATCCATGAAAATTTTCAGACAAATGCTCCATGCCCTTGTCATCACAAAGCTCCATGACGCATGTCATCAGAATGCTCCATGGCCTTCTCATTCACAATGCTCCATGCCCTTGCCATCACAATGCTCCAAGACACCTGTAATCACAATGCTCCATGTCCCTTTTCATCTCAGTGATCCATGAACCCTGTCATCACACTGCACCATGCCCATCATCATAATGCTTCATGCTATTGTCATCACAATGAAATCAAAATGCTCCATGACCTCTGTCATCACAATGCTCCAAACCCTTGTGATCACAGTGTTCCATAACACTTGTCATCACAACGCCCCATGACACTTGTCTTCACAATTATCCATGGTCTTCTCATCACAATGTTCCATGACCTTTGTCATCACAATGCTCAATACACTTGTCATCACAATGCTCCCAGACTCTTGCCATCAGTATGCTCCTTGAACACTGTCATGACAAGGCTCCATGCCTTTTTCATCACAATGATCCATGCACATTTCATCACAATGCTCCAAGACCCCTTTAATCAAAATGCTCCTTGCCCTGGTCATCACAAAGCTCCATGACACATGTCAAAAGAATGCTCGTTGGACATCTCTCACAACGCTCCATGCCCTTGTAATTACAATGCTCCAAGACCCCTGTGATCACAATGCTCCATGCCCCTTTTCATCAGAATGCTCCATGAGACTTCTCATCACAAGGCTCCATGGTCTTCTCATCAGAGTGCTCCAGGACCTTGTCATCACAATGCTCAATGACTCATTTCATCAGAATACTCCATGAATATTTTCAGCTCAATGCTCCATGACCTTCTCATTACAATGCTCCATGACCCCTGTCATCACAATGCTCCATGCTCCTTGATATCAAAATGATCCATGACCTCTGTCATCACAGTGCTCCAAACCCTTGTGATCACATTGTTCCATAACACTTGTCATCACAACGCTCCATGATGTCTGTCATCACAATAATCCATGCCCTTGTCATCACAATGCTCCATGACCTTTGTCATCACAATGCTCAATACACTTGTCATCACAATGCTCCCTGACACTTGTCGTCAGAATGCTTCTCGAACCCTGTCATGGAAAGGCTGTATGCCTTTTTCATCACAATGCTCCATGCCCTTTTCATCACAATGCCCCATGCCATTGTCATCACAATACTCCACAAGCTTGTCATCAGAATGCTCCATGACCCTTGTCATCACAATGCTCCATGAACCCTGTCATCACAAAGCTCCATGACACCTATCATCACAATTCTCCATGCGCCTTGTCATTACAGTTCTCCATGACGCTCGTCATCACAATTATCCATGGTCTTCTCATCACAATGTTCCACCGTCTTGCATTCACAATGCTCCATGACCCTTGAAATCACAATGTTACATGCTCTTGTAATCACATTCTCCATGCACTTTTCATCGCAATGCTCCATGACGCCTGTCATAGCAAGCCTCATGTGCTTTTCATCACAGTGCTCCACGAACTTGTCATCAAAATTCTCAAAAGCCCTTGTCATCACAATGCTCCATGCCCTTTTCATCACAATGCTCCATGACCATTGTCAGCACAATGCTCCAAGCCCTTGTCATCACAATGCTCCATTACCTTTGTCGTCACAATCCTCCATGACAATTGGCATCACAATTCTCCATGCCATTGTCATCACAATGGAACATGACATATGCCATCACAATGAACCCTGACACCTGTCTTCACAATACTCCATGACCTTGTCATCACTATGCTCCTTGCCCTTCTCATCACAATGCGCCATGCCGACTGTCATCACAATAATCCATGAAACTTGCCAGACCAATGTTCCATGCCACTGTCATCACAATGCTCCATTCCCTTGTCATCACAATGCTCTGTGACTCCTGTCATCACAATACTTCATGACATTTTTCATCACAATGATCCATGCCCTCGTCATCACAAGGCTCTGTGAACTTTGTCACCACAATTCTCCATGATCTTTTCATCCCAATGCTCTCTGAGCCTTTTCATAACAACGCTCCATGCCTTTGTCAGCACAATGCTCCATGACCCTTGTTATCACAATGCTCCATGCGCTTGTCAGAACAATGCTCCATGACCCATGTCATCACAGTGTGCCATGCACTTGTCATCACAATGCTCCCCAAACTTGTCATCACAATGCTCCATAAACGTTGTCATCACAAAGCTCCATGCACTTCGAATCAAAAAGCTCTCTCACCACTGATATCTCAATTTTCCATCACTAGTCATCACAATACTCCCTCACCCCTGTCATCACAATGTTACACGGCCTTGTCATAACAAGGCTCCATGACCCGAGTAATCACAATGCTCCATACCCCTTTTCATCTCAATGCTCCATGAACCCTGTCATCACAATGAACCATGCCCATCATCATAATGCTTCATGCTATTGTCATCACAATGAAATCAAAATGCTCCATGACCTCTGTCATCACAATGCTCCCAACCCTTGTGATCACAATGCTCCATAACACTTGTCATCACAACGCCCCATGAGGCTCGTCATCACAATTATCCATGCACATCTCATCACAATGTGCCATGACCTTTGTCATCACAATGCTCAATACACTTGTCATCACAATGCTCCCTGACACTTGTCGTCAGTATGCTCCTTGAACCCTGTCATGACAAGGCTCCATGCCTTTTTCATGATAATGATCCATGCCTTTTTCATCACAATGCTCCAAGACCCCTGCAATCACAATGCTCCATGCACTGGTCATCACAAAGCTCCATGACGAATGTCATCAGAATGCTCCTTAGACATCTCTCACAATGCTCCATGCCCTTTTCATCACAATGCTCCAAGACCCCTGTAATCACAATGCTCCATGCCCATTTACATCAGAATGCTCCATGAGACTTCTCATCACAAGGCTCCATGGGCTTCTCATCACAATGCTCCAGGACCTTGTCATCACAATGCTCCATGACCCCTTTCATCAGAATACTCCATGAATATTTTCAGCCTAATGTTCCATGATCTTCTCATCACAATGCTCCATGACCCCTGTCATCACTATGCTCCATGCTCCTTGATATCAAAATGATCCATGACCTCTGTCATCACAGTGCTCCAAACCCTTGTGATCACATTGTTCCATAACACTTGTCATCACAACACTCCATGATGCCTGTCATCACAATACTCCATGCCCTTGTCATCACAATGCTCCATGACCTTTGTCATCACAATGCTCAATACACTTGTCATCACAATGCTCCCTGACACTTGTCGTCAGAATTCTTCTCGAGCCCTGTCATGAAGAGGCTGTATGCCTTTTAAATCACAATGCTCCATGCCCTTTTCATCAAAATGCTCCACGCCATTGTCATCACAATACTCCACAAGCTTGTCATCAGAATGCTCCATGACACTTGTCATCACAATTCTGCATGACCCCTGTCATCACAATGCTCCAGGCCCCTTGTAATTACAGTTCTCCATGATGCTCGTCATCACAATTATCCATGGTCTTCTCATCACAATGCTCCACCGTCTTGCCATCACAATGCTCCATGACACTTCAAATCACAATGTTACATGCTCTTCTAATCACATTCTCCAAGAACTTGTCATCGCAATGCTCCATGACCCCTGTCATAGCAAGCTCCATGTGCTATTCATCACAGTGCTTCACGAACTTGTCATCAAAATTCTCAAAAGCCCTTGTCATCACAATGCTCCATGCCCTTTTCATCACAATGCTCCATGACCATTGTCATCAAAATGCTCCATTACATTTGTCATCACAATCATCCATGACACTTGTCATCACAATGCTCCATGCCGTTGTCATCACAATGCACCATGACATAGGTCATCACAATGCTCCCTGACACCTGACTTCACAATACTCCATAACCTTTTCTTCACAGTGTTCCATGCCCTTGTCATCACAATGTGCAATGCCCACTGTCATGAAAATAATCCATGAAATTTTTCAGGCCGATGCTCCATGACACCTGTCATCACAATGCTCCGTGTCTCCAGTCATCACAATGCTTCAAGACTTTGTCATCAGAATGGTCCATGCCCTCATCATCACAAGTCTCTGTGACCTTTGTCACCACAATGCTCCATGAATATTTCATCACAATGCTCTGTGACACTTGGCATCACAATGCTCCATGCACTTCTCATGAAAATGCTCTCTCACCACTGATATCACAATGTTCCATCACTAGTTATCACCATACTCCTTCACCCCTGTCATCACAATGTTCCATGACCCCTATCATCACAATGCTACATGCCGTTATCATCACAATGCACCACTCGCTTGTCATCAAAATGCTCAATGACCTTTGTCATCACAAAGCTCCATGACCCTTGGCATCACAATGCTCCATGCCATTGTCATACAATGCTTCATGAAGCCTCTCATCACATTGCTCCATTCCCTTATCATCGCAAAGCTCCATGACGCTTGTCATCACAATGCTCGATGCCCTTCTCATCACAATGCTCCATGATCTTCTCATTACAATCCTCCATGACCCATGAATCACAGGGTTCCGTGTCCTTTTCATCACAATGCTCCATGCCCACTATCATCACAATAATCCATGAAAATTTTCAGACAAATGCTCCATGCCCTTGTCATCACAAAGCTCCATGACGCATGTCATCAGAATGCTCCATGGACTTCTCATTCACAATGCTCCATGCCCTTGCCAACACAATGCTCCAAGACACCTGTAATCACAATGCTCCATGTCCCTTTTCATCTCAGTGATCCATGAACCCTGTCATCACACTGCACCATGCCCATCATCATAATGCTTTATGCTATTGTCATCACAATGAAATGAAAATGATCCATGACCTCTGTCATCACAGTACTCCAAACCCTTGTGATCACAATGCTCCATGCCATTGTCATCACAATGCTTCATGAAGCCTCTCATCACATTGCTCCATGCCCTTGTCATCGCAAAGCTCCATGACGCTTGTCATCACAATGCTCGATGCCCTTCTCATCACAATGCTCCATGACCTTTTCATTACAATCCTCCATGACACATGTATCACAGTGTTCCGTGTCCTTTTCATCACAATGTCCCATTCCCTTGTAAACACATTGCTTCAAAACCCCTGTATTCTCAATGCTCCATGCACATTTTCATCAGAATGCTCCATGACTTTGTCATCACAATGCTCCATGACCCTTGTCATCGCAATGTTCCAAGCGCTTGTCATCAAAATGCTCCATTACCTTTGTCATCACAATCCTCCATGACACTTGGTATCACAATGCTCCATGCCATTGTCATCCCAGTGGACAATGACATATGTCATCACAATGCTCCCTGACACCTGTCTTCACAATACTCCATGACCTTGTAATCACAATTTTCCATTCCCTTGTCATCACAATGCGCCATGCACACTGTCATCACAATAATCCATGAAACATGTCAGACAAATGTTCCATGCCCCTGTCATAACAATGCTCCATGCCATTGTCATCACAATGCTCCATGACCACTCTCATCACAGTGCTCCTTGACTCCAGTCATCGCAATGATTCATGACCTTTCTCATCACAATGGTATATGCCATCGTCACACAAGGCTCTGTGATCCTTGTCACCACAACGCTCCATGAAATTGTCATCACAATACTCTTTGACCCTGTCATCACAATGCTCCATGCCTTTGTCAGCACATTGCTCCATGACACTTGTCATCAAAATGCTACATGCGCTCGTGAGCACAATGCTCCATGACAGACATCATCACAATGTGCCATGCTCTTTTCATCACAATGCTCCATATCATTTACATCGCTATGCTCCCTAAAATTTGTCATCACAATGCTCCATGCTCTTCTCATCAAAATGCTCTCTCACCACATATATCACAATGTTCCATCACTAGTCATCACAATACTCGCTCACGCCTGTCATCACAATGTTCCATGACAACTGTCATCACAGTGCTACATGCCCTTGTCATCACAATGCTCCAAGACCTCTGTAATCACAATTCTCCATGTCACTTTTCATCTCAATGCTCCATGAACACTGTCATCACAATGCACCATGCCCATCATCATAATGATTCATGCTATTGTCATCACAATGAAATCAAAATGCTCTATGTGCTCTGTCATCACAATGCTCCAAACCCTTCTGATCACAATGTTCCATAACACTTTTCATCACATGCCCCATGACGCTCGTCTTCACAATTATGCAAGGTCTTCTCATCACAATGCTCCATGACCTTTGTCACCAAAATGCTCAATACACTTGGCATCACAATGCTCGCTGACACTTTTCATCAGTATGCTCCTTGAACACTGTCATGACAAGGCTCCATGCCTTTTTCATCACAATGATCCATTCCCTTTTCATCACAATGCTCCAAGACCCCCGTTATCACAATGCTCCGTTACTCCAGTCATTACAATGCTTCATGACCTTTGTCATCACAATGGTCCATGACCTGGTCACACAAATCTCTTGACATTTGTCACCACAATGCTCCATGAAATTTTTATCACAATGCTCTGTGACAGTTGTCATCACAAAGCTCCATGCCTTTGTCAGCACAATGCTCCATGACCCTTGTCATCACAATGCTCGATGCGCGTGTCAGCACAATGCTCCATAACCGATGTCATCACAATGCGCCATGCACTTGTCATCACAATGATCCACATCCTTGTCATCAATATGCTCCATAAATTTTGTCATCACAGTGCTCCTTGCACTTCTCCTCAAAATGCCTTCTCACCAGTGATATCATAATGTTCCATCACTAGTCATCACAATACACCCTCACCCCTGTCATCACAATATTCCATGACCCCTATAATCACAATTCTCCATGCCCTTGTCCTCACAAAGCTCCATGACGTATGTCATCAGAATGCCCCATGGCCTTCTCATCACAATGCTCCATGCCCTTGTCATCACAATGCTCCAACACCCCTGTAATCACAATGCTCCATGCCCCTTTTCATCTCAATGCTCCATGAACCCTGTCATCACAATGCACCGTGCCCATCACCATAATATTTCATGCTTTTGTCATCACAATGAAATCAAAATGCTCAATGACATCTGTCATCACAATGCACCAAACCATTCTGATCACCATGTTCCATAACACTTGTCATCACAATGCCCCATGTCGCTGGTCATCACAATTATCCATGGTCTTCTCATCACAAGGCTCCATGATCTTTGTCATCACAATGCTCAATACACTTATCATCACAATGCTCCCTGACAGTTGTCATCAGTATGCTCCTAGAACCCTGTCATGACAAGGCTCCATGCATTTTTCATCACAATGATCCATGCGCTTTTCATCACATTGCTCCAAGACCCCTGTAATGACAATGCTCCATGTCCTTGTCATCACAAAGCTCCATGACGCATGTCATCAGAATGCTCCATTGCCTTCTCATCACAATGCTCCAAGCCCTTGTCATCACATTGCTTCAAAACCCCTGTAATCACAATGCTCCATGCACCTTTTCATCAGAATGCTCCATGCCTTGTAATCACAATGCTTCAAACCCCTGTAATCTCAATGCTCCATGCCCCTATTCATCAGAATGCTCCATGAGACTTGTCATCACAAGGCTCCATGGTCTTCTCATCACACTGCTCAAGGACCTCGTCATCACAATGCTCCATTCCCTTGTCATCACAATGCTCCTTGACCACTGTCATCACAATACTCCATGAACATTTTCAGGGCAACGCTCCATGACCTTGTCATCACAATGCTCCATGACCCTTGTCATGAAAATGCTCCATGACCCCTCTCATCACAATGCTCCATGACACCTGTCACCACAATGCTCCATGCCCCTTGTCATTACAGTGATCCATGACGCTCTTCATCATAATTATCCATGGTCTTTTCATCACAATGCTCCACTGTCTTGCCATCACAATTCTCCATGCCCTGTTTATCACAATGCTCCATGTCCCATGTCATTACAATTCTCCACGTCCTTGTCATCACAGTGCTTCGTGACACTACTCATCACAATGTTACATGATCTTGTCATCACAATTCTCCATGCACTTGTCATCGCAATGCTCTATGACCCCTGTCATAGCAAGCCCCATGCACTTATCATCACAATTCTTCATGACGTTGTCATCAAAATTCTCAATGGCCCTTGTCATCACAATGCTCCATGCCCTTGTCATCACAATGCTCCATGATCCTTGTCATCACAATGTTCCAAGCACTTGTCATCACCATGCTCCTTGACCACAGTTATCACAATACTCCATGAACATTTTCAGGCCAATGCTCAATGACTTTCTCATCACAATGCTCCATGACCCTTGTCATCACAATGCTCCCTGAACCCTCTCATCACAATGCTCCATGACACCTGTCATCAGAGTGCTCCATGCCCCTTGTCATTACAGTGATCCATGACGCTCTTCATCATAATTATCCATGGTCTTTTCATCACAATGCTCCACGGTCTTGCTATCACAATTCTCCATGCCCTGTCCATCACAATGCTCCATGTCCCATGTCATTACAATTCTCCACGTCCTTGTCATCACAATGCTTCGTGACACTTCTCATCACAATGTTACATGATCTTGTCATCACAATTCTCCATGCACTTGTCATCGCAATGCTCTATGACCCCTGTCATAGCAAGCTCCATGCGCTTGTCATCACAATGCTTCACGACGTTGTCATCAAAATTCTCAATGGCCCTTGTCATCACAATGCTCCATGCCCTTGTCATCACAATGCTCCATGACACTTGTCATCACAATGTTCCAAGCCCTTGTCAACAAAATGCTCCATTACCTTTGTCATCAGAATCCTCCATAACACTTGGTATCACAATGCTCCATGCCATTGTCATCACAATGGACAATGATATATGTCATCACAATGCTCCCTGACACCTGTCTTCACAGTACTCCATGACCTTGTCATCACAATGTTCCATGCCCTTGTCATCACAAAGCTCCATGACACATGTCATCAGAATGCTCCATGGCCTTCTCATCACAATGATCCTTGCCCTTGGCATCACAATGCTCCAAGAACCCTGTAATCACAATACTCCGTGACTAGAGTAATTGCAGTGCTACATGACATTTGTCATCACAGTGGTCCAGGACCTCGTCACAGAAGGCTCTGTGACCTTTGTCACCTCAATGCTCCATGAACTTTTCATCACAATTCTCTGTCACCCTTGTCATCACAATGCTCCATGCGTTTGGCAGCACAATGCTCAATGACCCTTGTCATCACAATGCTCCATGAGCTTGTCAGTACAATGCTTCATAACCCATGTCAACACAATACGCCATGTGCTTGTCATCACAATGCTCCACATCCTTGTCATCAAAATGCTCCATAAACTTTGTCATCATAATGCTCCATGCACTTCTCATCAAAATGCTCTCTCACAAATGATATCACAGTGTTCCATCACTAGTCATCACAATACTCCCTCAACCCTGTCATCACAATGTTCCATGAACCCTGTCATCAAAATGCTATATGCCCTTATAATCACAATGCTCCATGAGCCCTGACATCACAATGTTCCATAACACCTGTCATCAAAATGCTCCATGACCCATTTCATCACAATGCTCCATGCCACCTGACATCAGAATGTTCAATAATCCCTGTCACAAAATGCTCCATGACCCTTTTCATCACAATGCTCCATGACACCTGACATCACAATTTTCCATAACCCCTCTCATCAAAATGTTCCATTACCTTTTTGATCAAATTGCTCCGTGACCCTGTCATCACAATGCTCCCTGCACTTCTCATCACAGTGCACCACGGCCTTGTCATCAAAATACTCCATGACATTTGTCATCACAAAGCTCCATGACCAATGGCATCACAATGCTCCATGCCATTATCATCAAATGCTCCTTGAACCCTCTCATCACATTGCTCCATGCCCTTGTCATCACAAAGCTCCATGACGCTTGTCATCACAATGCTCGATGCCCTTCTCATCACAATGCTCCATGCCCTTATCATTACAATCCTCCATGACCTATGTATCATAGTGTTCCGTGCCCTTGTCATCACAATGCTCCATGCCCACTCTCATCACAATAATCCATGAAACATTTCAGACCAATGCTCCATGCCCTTGTCATCACAATGCTCCATTACTCCTGTCATTATAATGCTCCATGACACCTGCCATCACAAGGTTCCATGGCCTTGTCTTCACAAGCCTACATGACCCTTGTCATCACAATGCTCCAAGACCCCTCTAATCACAATGCTCCATGTCTTTGTCACACAAAGCTCCATGATGCATGTCATCAGAATGCTCCATGGCATTCTCATGACAATGCTCCATGCCCTTGTTATCACAGTGCTCCAACACCCCTGTAATCACAATGCTCCATTCCCCTTTTCATCTCAATGCTCCATGAACCCTGTCATCACAATGCACCATGCCCATCATCATAATGCTTCATGCTATTGTCATCACAATGAAATCAAAATGCTCCATGACCTCTGTCATCACAATGCTCCAAAACCTTGTGATCACAATGTTCCATAACACTTGTCATCACAATGCCCCATGACGCTGGTCAATACAATTATCCATGGTCTTCTCATCACAATGCTCCATGACCTTTGTCATCACAATGCTCAATACACTTGTCATCACAATGCTCCCTGACACTTGTCGTCAGTATGCTCCTTGAACCCTGTCATGACAAGGCTCCATGCATTTTTCATCACTATGATCCATGCCCTTTTCATCATAATGCTCCAAGACCCCTGTAATCACAGTGCTCCATGTCCTTTTCATCACAAAGCTCCATGACGCATGTCATCAGAATGCTCCATGGCCTTCTCATCACAATGCTCCATGCCCTGTTTATCACAATGCTACAAAACCCCTCTAATCACAATGCTCCATGAACCTTTTTATCAGTATGCTCCATGACTGTTGTCATCACAAGGCGCCATGGCCCTCTCATCACAATGCTCCAAGACCTTCTCATCGCATTGCTCCATTCCCTTCTCATCACAATGCTCCATGACACCTGTCATCACAGTACTCCATGAATATTTTCAGCCCAATGCTCCATGACCTTGTCTTCACAATGCTCCATGACCCATGTCATCACAATGCTACATGACCCCAGTCATCAAAATGATCCATGCCTCTTGTCATCAGTATATTCCATGCGCTTGTCATCCCCATGCTCCATGACCCCTGTAATCAAAATGGTCCTTGACGCTTGTCGTCACAGAGCTCCATGACACTTGTCATCACGGTGCTCCATGCCTTTGTCAGCAAAATGCTACATGACATTGTCATCACAATGCTCCATGCACTTGTCCTCACAATTCTCCATTACCAGTGTCATCACAATCCTCCATGAACCTTGGGATCACATTGCTTCATGCCCTTGTCATCACAATGCTCCATGATTCTTGAAATCAAAATGATCCATGACCTCTGTCATAACAATGCTCCAAACACTTGTGATCACCATGTTCCATAACACTTGTCATCACAACGCTCCATGATGCCTGCCATCACAATAATCCATGCCCTTGTCATCACAATGCTCCATGAAATTTGTCATCACAATGCTCAATACACCTGTCATCACAATGCTCCCTGACACTTTTCTTCAGAATGCTCCTTGAACCCTGTCATGAAAAGGCTCCATGCCGTGTTCATCACAATGCTCCATGCCCTTTTTCTCACAATGCTCCATGCAATTGTCATCACAGTACTCCACAAGCTTGTCATCAGAATGCTCCAAGACCCTTGTCATCACAGTGCTTCATGATCCCTGTCACACAATGCTCCATGACACCTGTCATCACAATGCTCCATGCCCCCTTGTCATTACAGTGCTCCATGACGCTCATCATCACAAATATCCATGATCTTCTCATCACAATTCTCCACGGTCTTTCCATCACAGTGCTCCATGACACTTCTCTTCACAGTGTTACATGCTCTTGTCATCACAATTCTCCTTGCACTTGTCATCGCAATGCTCAATGACCCCTGTCATAGCAAGCTCCATGTGATTTTCATCACAATGCTTCACGAAATTCTCATCAGAATTCTCAATGGCCCTTGTCATCACAATCCTCCATGCCCTTGTCATCAAAATGCTCCATGACACTTGTCCTCACAATGCTCCAAACCCCTGTCATCACAATGCTCCATTAATTTTGTCATCACATTCCTCCATGACACTTGGCATCACAATGCTCCATGCCATTGTCATCAAAATGGACCATGACTTATGTCATCACAATGCTCCCTGACCCCTGTCTTCACAGTGCTCCATGCCCTTGTCATCACAATGTGCAATGCCCACTGTCATCACAATAATCCATGAAATTTTTCAGACCGATGCTCCATGCCCCTGTCATCACAATGATCCATGCACTTGTCATCACAATGCTCCATGACACCTGTCATCACAATGCTCCGTGTCTCCAGTCATCACAATACTTCAAGACTTTGTCATCAGAATGGTGCATGCCCACACCATCACAAGTCTCTGTGACCTTTGTCACCACAATGCTCCATGAACATTTCATCACAATGCTCCTGTGACTCTTGGCATCACAATGCTCCATGCACTTCTCATGAAAATGCTCTCTCACAATTGATATCACAATGCTCCATCACTAGTCATCACAATACTCCTTCACCCCTGTCATCACAATGTTCCATGACCCCTATCATCAAAATGCTACATGCCGTTATCATCACAATGCACCACTCCCTTGTCATCAAAATGCTCCATGACCTTTGTCATCACAAAGCTCCATGACCCTTGGCATCACAATGATCCATGCCATTGTCATCACAATGCTTCATGAAGCCTCTCATCACATTGCTCCATGTCCTTGTTATCGCAAAGCTCCATGACGCTTGTCATCACAATGCTCGATGCCCTTCTCATCACAATGCTCCATGACCTTGTCATTACAATCCTCCATGACCCATGTATCACAGTGTTCCGTGTCCTTTTCATCACAATGCTCCATGCCCACTCTCATCACAATAATCCATGGAAAATTTTCAGACAAATGCTCCATGCCCTTGTCATCACAAAGCTCCATGACGCATGTCATCAGAATTCTCCATGGCCTTCTCATTCACAATGCTCCATGCCCTTGCCATCACAATGTTCCAAGACACCTGTAATCACAATGCTCCATGTCCCTTTTCATCTCAATGATCCATGAGCCCTGTCATCACAATGCACCATGCCCATCATCATAATGCTTCATGCTATTGTCATCACAATGAAATCAAAATGCTCCATGTCCTCTGTCATCACAATGCTCAAAACCCTTGTGATCTCAATGTTCCATAACACTTGTCATCACAACGCCCCATGACGCTCGTCTTCACAATTATCCATGGTATTCTCATCACAATGTTCCATGACCTTTGTCATCACAATGCTCAATACACTTGTCATCACAATGCTCCCTGACTCTTGCCATCAGTATGCTCCTTGAACACTGTCATGACAAGGCTCTATGCCATTTTCATCAAAATGCTCCATGCCCTTTTCATCACAATGCTCCATGCCATTGTCATCACAATACTCCACAAGCTTGTCATCAGAATGCTCCATGACCCTTGTTATCACAATGCTCCATGACCCCTGTTATCACATTGCTCCATGACACCTGGCATCACAATTCTCCATGCCCCTTGTCATTAGAGTTCTCCATGACGCTCGTCATCACAATTATCCATGGTCTTCTAATCACAATGTTCCACCGTCTTGCAATCACAATGCTCCATGTCCCTTGAAATCACAATGTTACATGCTCTTGTAATCACATTCTCCATGCACTTGTCATCGCAATGCTCCATGACCCCTTTCATAGCAAGCCTCATGTGCTTTTCATCACAGTGCTTCACGAACTTGTCATCAAAATTCTCAAAAGCCCTTGTCATCACAATGCTCCATGCCCTTTTCATCACAATGCTCCATGACCATGGTCATCACAATGCTCCAAGCCCTTGTCATCAAAATGCTCCATGCCCTTGTCATCACAATGCACCATGCCGACTGTCATCACAATAATCCATGAAACTTGCCAGACCAATGTTCCATGCCACTGTCATCACAATGTTCCATTCCCTTGTCATCACAATGCTCTGTGACTCCAGTCATCACAGTGCTTCATGACATTTTTCATCACAATGGTCCATGCCCTCGCCATCACAAGGCTCTATGAACTTTGTCACCACAATTCTCCATGATCCTTTCATCCCAATGCTCTCTGAGCCTTGTCATCACAATGCTCCATGCCTTTGTCAGCACAATGCTCCATGACCCTTTTCATCACAATGCTCCATGCGCTTGTCAGCACAATGTTCCATGACCCATGTCATCACAGTGTGCCATGCACTTTTCATCACAATGCTCCCCAAACTTGTCATCACAATGCTCCATAAACATTGTCATCACAAAGCTCCATGCATTTCGAATCAAAATGCTCTCTCACCACATATATAACAATTTTCCCTCACTAGTCATCACAATACTCCCTCACCCCTGTCATCACAATGTTACACGGCCATGTCTTCTCAAGGCTCCATGACCCGAGTAATCTTAATGCTCCATACCCCTTTTCATCTCAATGCTCCATGAACCCTGTCATCACAACGAACCATGCACATCATCATAATGCTTCATGCTATTGTCATCAAAATGAAATCAAAATGCTCCATGACCTCTGTCATCACAATGCTTCAAACCCTTGTGATCACAATGCTCCATAACACTTGTCATCACAACGCCCCATGAGGCTCGTCATCACAATTATCCATGAACTTCTCATCACAATGTTACATGACTTTTGTCATCACAATGCTCAATACACTTGTCATCACAATGCTCCCTGACACTTGTCGTCAGTATGCTCATTGAACCCTGTCATGACAATGCTCCATGCCTTTTTCATGATAATGATCCATACCTTTTTCATCACAATGCTCCAAGACCCCTTTAATCACAATGCTCCATGCCCTGGTCAACACAAAGCTCCATGACGAAGGTCATCAGAATGCTCCTTAGTCATCTCTCACACTGCTCCATTCCCTTTTCATCACAATGCTCCAAGACCCCTGTAATCACAATGCTCCATGCCCCTTTTCATCAGAATGCTCCATGAGACTTCTCATCACAAGGCTCCATGTTCTTCTCATCACAATGCTCCAGGACCTTGTCATCTCAATGCTCCATGACCCCTTTCATCAGAATACTCCATGAACATTTTCATCTCAATGCTCCATGATCTTCTCATCACAATGCTCCATGACCCCTGTCTTCACTATGCTCCATGCTCCTTGATATCAAAATGATCCATGACCTCTGTCATCACAGTGCTCCTAAACCCTTGTGATCACATTGTTCCATAACACTTGTCATCACAACGCTCCATTATGCCTGTCATCACAATACTCCATGCCCTTGTCATCACTATGCTCTATGACGTTTGTCATCACAATGCTCAATACACTTGTCATCACAATGCTCCCTGACACTTGTCGTCAGAATGCTTCTCGAAACCTGTCATGAAAAGGCTGTATGCCTTTTTCATCACAATGCTCCATGCCCTTTTCGTCACAGTGCTCCACGCCATTGTCATCAAAATACTCCACAAGATTGTCATCAGAATGCTCCATGACACTTGTCATCACAATTCTCCATGACCCCTGTCATCACAATGCTCCAGGCCCCTTGTCATTACAGTTCTCCATGACGCTCGTCATCACAATTATCCATGGTCTTCTCATCACAATGCTCCACCGTCTTGCCATCACAATGCTCCATGACACTTCAAATCACAATGTTACATGCTCTTGTAATCACATTCTCCATGAACTTGTCATTGCAATGCTCCATGACCCCTGTCATAGCAAGCTCCATGTGCTTTTCATCACAGTGCTTCACGAACTTGTCATCAAAATTCTCAAAAGCCCTTGTCATCACAATGCTCCATGCCCTTTTCATCACAATGCTCCATGACCAATGTCATCAAAATGCTCCATTACATTTGTCATCACAATCATCCATGACACTTGTCATCACAATGCTCCATGCCGTTGTCATCACAATGCACCATGACATAGGTCATCACAATGCTCCCTGACACCTGACTTCACAATACTCCATGACCTTTTCTTCACAGTGCTCCATGCCCTTGTCATCACAATGTGCAATGCCCACTGTCATCACAATAATCCATGAAATTTTTCACACGGATGCTCCATGCCCCTGTCATCACAATGATCCATGCACTTGTCATCACAATGCTCCATGACACCTGTCATCACAATGCTCCGTGTCTCCAGTCATCACAATACTTCAAGACTTTGTCATCAGAATGGTCCATGCCCTCACCATCACAAGTCTCTGTGACCTTTGTCACCACAATGCTCCATGAACATTTCATCACAATGCTCTGTGACTCTTGGCATCACAATGCTCCATGCACTTCTCATGAAAATGCTCTCTCACAATTGATATCACAATGTTCCATCACTAGTCATCACAATACTCCTTCACCCCTGTCATCACAATGTTCCATGACCCCTATCATCAAAATGCTACATGCCGTTATCATCACAATGCACCACTCCCTTGTCATCAAAATGCTCCATGACCTTTGTCATCACAAAGCTCCAGGACCCTTGGCATCACAATGATCCATGCCATTGTCATCACAATGCTTCATGAAGCCTCTCATCACATTGCTCCATGTCCTTGCCATCGCAAAGCTCCATGACGCTTGTCATCACAATGCTCGATGCCCTTCTCATCACAATGCTCCATGACCTTGTCATTACAATCCTCCATGACCCATGTATCACAGTGTTCCTTGTCCTTTTCATCACAATGCTCCATGCCCACTATCATCACAATAATCTATGGAAAATTTTCAGACAAATGCTCCATGCCCTTGTCATCACAAAGCTCCATGACGCATGTCATCAGAATTCTCCATGGCCTTCTCATTCACAATGCTCCATGCCCTTGCCATCACAATGTTCCAAGACACCTGTAATCACAATGCTCCATGTCCCTTTTCATCTCAATGATCCATGAACCCTGTCATCATAATGCACCATGCCCATAATCATAATGCTTCATGCTATTGTCATCACAATGAAATCAAAATGCTCCATGTCCTCTGTCATCACAATGCTCAAAACCCTTGTGATCTCAATGTTCCATAACACTTGTCATCACAACGCCCCATGACGCTCGTCTTCACAATTATCCATGGTGTTCTCATCACAATGTTCCATGACCCTTGTCATCACAATGCTCAATACACTTGTCATCACAATGCTCCCTGACTCTTGCCATCAGTATGCTCCTTGAACACTGTCATGACAAGGATCTATGTCTTTTTCATCACAATGCTCCATGCCCTTTTCATCACAATGCTCCATGCCATTGTCATCACAATACTCCACAAGCTTGCCATCAGAATGCTCCATGACCCTTGTTATCACAATGCTCCATGACCCCTGTCATCACATTGCTCCATGACACCTGGCATCACAATTCTCCATGCCCCTTGTCATTACAGTTCTCCATGACGCTCGTCATCACAATTATCCATGGTCTTCTAATCACAATGTTCCACCGTCTTGCAATCACAATGCTCCATGTCCCTTGAAATCACAATGTTACATGCTCTTGTAATCACATTCTCCATGCACTTGTCATCGCAATGCTCCATGACCCCTTTCATAGCAAACCTCATGTGCTTTTCATCACAGTGGTTCACGAACTTGTCATCAAAATTCTCAAAAGCCCTTGTCATCACAATGCTCCATGCCCTTTTCATCACAGTGCTCCATGATCATTGTCATCACAGTGCTCCAAGCCCTTGTCATCACAATGCTCCATGCCCTTGTCATCACAATGCGCCATGCCGACTGTCATCACAATAATCCATGAAACTTGCCAGACCAATGTTCTATGCCACTGTCATCACAATGTTCCATTCCCTTGTCATCAAAATGCTCTGTGACTCCAGTCATCACAATGCTTCATGACATTTTTCATCACAATGGTCCATGCCCTCTCAATCACAAGGCTCTGTGAACTTTGTCACCACAATTCTCCATGATCCTTTCATCCCAATGCTCTCTGAGCCTTGTCATCACAATGCTCCATGCCGTTGTCAGCACAATGCTCCATGACCCTTTTCATCACAATGCTCCATGCGCTTGTCAGCACAATGTTCCATGACCCATGTCATCACAGTGCGCCATGCACTTTTCATCACAATGCTCCCCAAACTTGTCATCACAATGCTCCATAAACATTGTCATCACAAAGCTCCATGCATTTCGAATCAAAGTGCTCTCTCACCACATATATAACAATTTTCCATCACTAGTCATCACAATACTCCCTCACCCCTGTCATCACAATGTTACACGGCCATGTCTTCTCAAGGCTCCATGACCCGAGTAATCTTAATGCTCCATACCCCTTTTCATCTCAATGCTCCATGAACCCTGTCATCACAACGAACCATGCACATCATCATAATGCTTCATGCTATTGTCATCACAATGAAATCAAAATGCTCCATGACCTCTGTCATCACAATGCTACAAACCCTTGTGATCACAATGCTCCATAACACTTGTCATCACAATGCCCCATGAGGCTCGTCATCACAATTATCCATGAACTTCTCATCACAATGTTACATGACTTTTGTCATCACAATGCTCAATACACTTGTCATCACAATGCTCCCTGACACTTGTCGTCAGTATGCTCATTGAACCCTGTCATGACAAGGCTCCATGCCTTTTTCATGATAATGATCCATACCTTTTTCATCACAATGCTCCAAGACCCCTTTAATCACAATGCTCCATGCCCTGGTCATCACAAAGCTCCATGACGAATGTCATCAGAATGCTCCTTAGTCATCTCTCACACTGCTCCATTCCCTTTTCATCACAATGCTCCAAGACCCCTGTAATCACAATGCTCCATGCCCCTTATCACCAGAATGCTCCATGTTCTTCTCATCACAATGCTCCAGGACCTTGTCATCTCAATGCTCCATGACCCCTTTCATCAGAATACTCCATGAACATTTTCATCTCAATGCTCCATGATCTTCTCATCACAATGCTCCATGACCCCTGTCATCACTATGCTCCATGCTCCTTGATATCAAAATGATCCATGACCTCTGTCATCACAGTGCTCCTAAACCCTTGTGATCACATTGTTCCATAACACTTGTCATCACAACGCTCCATGATGCCTGTCATCACAATACTCCATGCCCTTCTCATCACTATGCTCCATGACGTTTGTCATCACAATGCTCAATACACTTGTCATCACAATGCTCCCTGACACTTGTCGTCAGAATGCTTCTCGAAACCTGTCATGAAAAGGCTGTATGCCTTTTTCATCACAATGCTCCATGCCCTTTTCATCACAATGCTCCACGCCATTGTCATCAAAATACTCCACAAGATTGTCATCAGAATGCTCCATGACACTTGTCATCACAATTCTCCATGACCCCTGTCATCACAATGCTCCAGGCCCCTTGTCATTACAGTTCTCCATGACGCTCGTCATCACAATTATCCATGGTCTTCTCATCACAATGCTCCACCGTCTTGCCATCACAATGCTCCATGACACTTCAAATCACAATGTTACATGCTCTTGTAATCACATTCTCCATGAACTTGTCATTGCAATGCTCCATGACCCCTGTCATAGTAAGCTCCATGTGCTTTTCATCACAGTGCTTCACGAACTTGTCATCAAAATTCTCAAAAGCCCTTGTCATCACAATGCTCCATGCCCTTTTCATCACAATGCTCCATGACCAATGTCATCAAAATGCTCCATTACATTTGTCATCACAATCATCCATGACACTTGTCATCACAATGCTCCATGCCGTTGTCATCACAATGCACCATGACATAGGTCATCACAATGCTCCCTGACACCTGACTTCACAATACTCCATGACCTTTTCTTCACAGTGCTCCATGCCCTTGTCATCACAATGTGCAATGCCCACTGTCATCACAATAATCCATGAAATTTTTCACACGGATGCTCCATGCCCCTGTCATCACAATGATCCATGCACTTGTCATCACAATGCTCCGTGTCTCCAGTCATCACAATACTTCAAGACTTTGTCATCAGAATGGTCCATGCCCTCACCATCACAAGTCTCTGTGACCTTTGTCACCACAATGCTCCATGAACATTACATCAAAATGCTCTGTGACCCTTGGCATCACAATGCTCCATGCACTTCTCATGAAAATGCTCTCTCACAATTGATATCACAATGTTCCATCACTAGTCATCACAATACTCCTTCACCCCTGTCATCACAATGTTCCATGACCCCTATCATCAAAATGCTACATGCCATTATCATCACAATGCACCACTACCTTGTCATCAAAATGCTCCATGACCTTTGTCATCACAAAGCTCCATGACCCTTGGCATCACAATGATCCATGCCATTGTCATCACAATGCTTCATGAAGCCTCTCATCACATTGCTCCATGTCCTTGTCATCGCAAAGCTCCATGACACTTGTCATCACAATGCTCGATGCCCTTCTCATCACAATGCTCCATGACCTTGTCATTACAATCCTCCATGACCCATGTATCACAGTGTTCCGTGTCCTTTTCATCACAATGCTCCATGCCCACTATCATCACAATAATCCATGGAAAATTTTCAGACAAATGCTCCATGCCCTTGTCATCACAAAGCTCCATGACGCATGTCATCAGAATGCTCCGTGGCCTTCTCATTCACAATGCTCCATGCCCTTGCATCACAATGTTCCAAGACACCTGTAATCACAATGCTCCATGTCCCTTTTCATCTCAATGATCCATGAACCCTGTCATCACAATGCACCATGCCCATCATCGTAATGCTTCATGCTATTGTCATCACAATGAAATCAAAATGCTCCATGTCCTCTGTCATCACAATGCTCCAAACGCTTGTGATATCAATGTTCCATAACACTTGAAATCACAACGCCCCATGACGCTCGTCTTCACAATTATCCATGGTCTTCTCATCACAACGTTCCATGACCTTTGTCATCAAAATTCTCAATACACTTGTCATCACAATGCTCCCTGACTCTTGCCATCAGTATGCTCCTTGAACACTGTCATGACAAGGCTCTATGCATTTTTCATCGCAATGCTCCATGCCCTTTTCATCACAATGCTCCATGCAATTGTCATCACAATACTCCACAAGCTTGTCATCAGAATGCTCCATGACCCTTGTTATCACAATGCTCCATGACCCCTGTCATCACATTGCTCCATGACACCTGGCATCACAATTCTCCATGCCCCTTGTCATTACAGTTCTCCATGACGCTCGTCATCACAATTATCCATGGTCTTCTAATCACAATGTTCCACCGTCTTGCAATCACAATGCTCCATGTCCCTTGAAATCACAATGTTACATGCTCTTGTAATCACATTCTCCATGCACTTGTCATCGCAATGCTCCATGACCCCTTACATAGCAAGCCTCATGTGCTTTTCATCACAATGCTTCACGAATTTGTCATCAAAATTCTCAAAAGCCCTTGTCATCACAATGCTCCATGCTCTTTTCATCACAATGCTCAATGACCATTGTCATCACAGTGCTCCAATCCCTTGTCATCAAAATGCTCCATGCCCTTGTCATCACAATGCGCCATGCCAACTGTCATCACAATAATCCATGAAACTTGCCAGACCAATGTTCCATGCCACTGTCATCACAATGTTCCATTCCCTTGTCATCACAATGCTCTGTGACTCCAGTCATCACAATGCTTCATGACATTTTTCATCACAATGGTCCATGCCCTCGCCATCACAAGGCTCTGTGAACTTTGTCCCCACAATTCTCCATGATCCTTTCATCACAATGCTCTCTGACCCTTGTCATCACAATGCTCCATGCGCTTGTCAGAAAAATGCTCCATGACCCATGTCATCACAGTGTGCCATGCACTTGTCATCACAATTCTCCATGCCCTTTTCATCACAATGCTCCATGACCATTGTCATCACAATGCTCCAAGGCCTGGTCATCACAATGCTCCATTACCTTTGTCGTCACAATTCTCCATGACAATTGGCATCACAATTCTCCATGCCATTGTCATCACAATGGAACATGACATATGCCATCACAATGAACCCTGATACCTGACTTAACAATACTCCATGTCCTTGTCATTACTATGCTCCATGCCCTTGTCATCACAATGCGCCATGCCGACTGTCATCACAATAATCCATGAAACTTGCCAGACCAATGTTCCATGCCGCTGTCATCACAATTTTCCATTCCCTTGTCATCACAATGCTCTGTGACTCCAGTCATCACAATGCTTCATGACATTTTTCATCACAATGGTCCATGGCCTCGCCATCACAAGGCTCTGTGAATTTTGTCACCACAATTCTCCATGATCTTTTCATCCCAATTCTCTCTGAGCCTTGTCATAACAACGCTCCATGCCTTTGTCAGCACAGTGCTGCATGACCCTTGTCATCACAATGCTCCATGTGCTTGTCAGAACAATGCTCCATGACCCATGTCATCACAGTGTGCCATGCACTTGTCATCACAATCCTCCCCAAACTTGTCATCACAATGCTCCATAAACATTGTCATCACAAAGCTCCATGCACTTCGAATCAAAATGCTATCTCACCACTGATATCTCAATTTTCCATCACTAGTCATCACAATACTCCTTCACCCCTGTCATCACAATGTTATACGGCCTTGTCATCTCTAGGCTCCATGACCCGAGTAATCACAATGCTCCATACCCCTTTTCATCTCAATGCTCCATGAACACTGTCATCACAAAGAACCATGCCCAACATCATAATGATTCATGCTATTGTCATCACAATGAAATCAAAATGTTTCATGACCTCTGTCATCACAATGCTCCAAACCCTTGTGATCACAATGCTCCATAACACTTGTCATCACAATGCCCCATGAGGCTCATCATCACAATTATCCATGCACTTCCCATCACAATGTTCCATGATCTTTGTCATCACAATTCTCAAGACATTTGTCATCCCAATGCTCCCTGACACTTGTCGTCAGTATGCTCCTTGAACCCTGTCATGACAAGGCTCCATGCCTTTTTCATGACAATGATCCATGCCCTTTTCATCACAATGCTCCAAGACCCCTGTAATCACAATGCTCCATGCCCGTTTTCATCAGAATGCTCCATGAGACTTCTCATCACAAGGCTCCATGGTCTTCTCATCAGAGTGCTCCAGGACCTTGTCATCACAATGCTTTATGACCTCTTTCATCAGAATACTCCATGAACATTTTCAGCTCAATGCTCCATGATCTTCTCATCACAATGCTCCATGACCCCTGTCATTACAATGCTCCATGACACCTTTCATCACAATGCTCCAGGCCCCTTGTCATTACAGTTCTCCATGACGCTCGTCATCACAAATATCCATGGTCTTCTCATCACAATGCTCCACCGTCTTGCCATCTCAATGCTCCATGACACTTCTCATCACAATGTTCCATGACCTTTGTCATCACAATGCTCAATACAATTGTCATCACAATGCTTTCTGACTCTTGCCATCAGTATGTTCCTTGAACCCTGTCATGACAAGGCTCCATGCCTTTTTCATCACAATGATCCATGCCCTTGTAATCACAATGATCCAAGACCCCCATAATCACAATGCTCCATGCCCCTTTTCATCAGAATGCTCCATGAGACTTCTCATCACAATGATCCATGGTCTTCTCATCAGAGTGCTCCAGGGCCTGGTCATCACAATGCTCCATGACCCCTTTCATCTGAATATTCCATGAATATTTTCAGCTCTATGCTCCATGAACTTCTCATCACAATGCTCCATGACCCCTGTCATCACAATGCTCCATGCTCCTTGATATCAAAATGATCCATGACCTCTGTCATCACAGTGCTCCAAACACTTGTGATCACATTGTTCCATAACACTTGTCGTCACAGCACTCGATGATGCCTGTCATCACAATACTCCATGCCCTTGTCATCACAATGCTCCATGAACTTTGTCATCACAATGCTCAATACAGTTGTCATCACAATGTTCCCTGACACTTGTCGTCAAAATGCTTCTCGAACACTTTCATGAAATGGCTCTATGCCTTTTTCATCACAATTCTCCATGCCCTTTTCATCACAATGCTCCATGCCATTGTCATCACAATACTCCACAAGCTTGTCATCAGAATGCTCCAAGACCCTTGTCATCACAATGCTCCATGACCCCTGTTATCACAATGCTCCATCACACCTGTCATCACAATGCTCCAGGCCCCTTGTCATTACAGTTCTCCATGATGCTCGTCATCACAATTATCCATGGACTTCTCATCACAATGCTCCACCGTCTTGCCATCACAATGCTCCATGACACTTCAAATCACAATGTTACATGTTCTTGTAATCACATTCTCCATGCTCTTGTCATCGCAATGCTCCATGACACCTGTCATAGCAAGCTCCATGTGCTTTTCATCACAGTGCTTCATGAACTTGTCATCAAAATTCTCAAAAGCGCTTGTCATCACAATGCTCCGTGCCCTTTTCATCACAATGCTGCAAGCCCTTGTCATCACAATGCTCCATTACTTTGTCATCACAATCCTCCATGACACTTGTCATCACAATGCTCCATGCCATTGTCATCACAATGCACCATGACATAGGTTATCACAATGCTCCCTGACACCTGACATCACAATACTCCATGACTTTTCTTCACAGTGCTCTATGCCCTTGTCATCACAATACGCAATGCCCACTGTCATCACAATAATACATGCAATTTTTCAGACCGTTGCTACATGCCCCTGTCATCACAATGATCCATGCAGGGTTCATCACAATGCTCCATGACCCATGTCATCACAATGCTCCGTGACTCCAGTCATCACAATGGTCCATGCGCTCATCATCACAAGTCTCTGTGACATTTGTCACCACCATGCTCCATGAACTTTTCATCACAATGCTCTGTGACCCTTGGCATCACAATGCTCCATGCCATTATCATCACAATGCTTCATGAAGCCTCTCATCACATTGCTCCATGCCCTTTTCATCACAAAGCTCCATGACGCTTGTCATCACAATGCTTGATGCCCTTCTCATCACAATGCTCCATGACCTTTTCATTACAATCCTCCATGACCCATGTATCACAGTGTTCCCTGTCCTTGTCATCACAATGCTCCATGCCCACTCTCATCACAATAATCCATGAAAATTTTCAGACAAATGCTCCATGCCCTTGTCATCACAAAGCTCTATGACGCATGTCATCAGAATGCTCCATGGCCTTCTCATTCACAATGCTCCATGCCCTTGTAATCACAGTGCTCCCCAAAATTGTCATTTCAATGCTCCATAAACATTGTCCTCACAAAGCTCCATTCACTTCACATTAAAATGCTCTCTCACCACTGATATCACAATTTTCCATCACTAGTCATCACAATACACCCTCACCACTGTCATCACAATGTTCCAGGGCTTTGTCATCACAAGGCTCCATGACCAGAGTAATCACAGTGCTCCATACCCCTTTTTATCTCAATGCTCCATGAACCCTGTCATCACAACGAACCATGCCCATCATCATAATGCTTCATGCTATTGTCATCACAATGAAATCAAAAAGCTCCATGACCTCTGTCATCACAATGCTCCAAACCCATGTGATCACAATGTTCCATAACACTTGTCATCACAATGCCCCATGACGCTCCTCATCACAGTTATCCATGGTCCTCTCAGCACAATGCTCCATGAACTTTGTCATCACAATGCTCAATACACTTGTAATCACAATGCTCCCTGACACTTGACGTCAGAATGCTCCTTGATCCCTGTCATGAAAAGGTTCCATGCCTTTTTCATCACAGTGCTCCATGCCTTTTTCATCACAATGCTCCATGCCATTGTCATCACAATACTCCACAAGCTTGTCATCAGAATGCTCCTTGACCCTTGTCATCACAATGATCCATGACACTCGCAATCACAATTCACCATGCCCCGTGTCATTACAGTGCTCAATGACACTCGTCATCAGAATGCTCCATGGTCTTGCGATTATAATGCTCCACGGTCTTGCCATCACAATGCTCCATGACCTGGACATCACAATTCTCCATGTCCCTTGTCATCACAAAGCTCCATGCGCTTCTCAGCACAATGCTCCATGACCCATGACATCACAATGTGCCAAGCGCTTCTCATCACAATGCTCCACAACCTTGTCATCACAATGCTCCATAAACCTTGTTATCACAATGCACCATGCACTTCTCATCTAAATGTTCTCTCACCACTGATATCACAATGTTCCATCACTAGTCATCACAATACTCCCTCACCCCTGTCATCACAATGTTCCATGACCCCTGTAATCACAATGCTCCATGCCCTTCTCATCACAAAGCTCCAGGATGCATGTCATCAGAATGTTCCATGGCCTTCTCATCACAATGCTCCATGCCCTTGCCATCACAATGCTCCATTACACCTGTCATCACAATGCTCCATGACCGCTGTCATCACAGTGCTCCATTACAGCAGACAACGCAATGTTCTGGGACTCTTGTCATCAAAATGCTCCATGACACTTGTCATCAAAATGATCCATGCGCTTGTCATCCCAATGCTCCCTGACACCTGTAATCAGAATGCTCCGTGACGCTTGTCATCCCAGTGCTCCATGACCCTTGACATCACATTGTTCCATGCCATTGTCATCACAGTGCTCCAAGAACCCTCTCATCACATTGCTCCATGCCCTTGTCATCACAAAGCTCCATGACGCTTGTCATCAAAATGCTCGATGCGCTTCTCATCACAGTGCTCCATGCCCTTGTCATTACAATCCTCCATGATCCATGTATCACCGTGTTCCTTGCTCTTGACATCACATTGCTCCATGCCCACTCTCATCACAATAATCCATGAAAATTTTCACACAAATTCTCCATGCCCTTGTCATCAAAATGCTCCATTACCCGTGTCATAACAATGCTCCATGACCCCTGCCATCACAATGTTCCAATGCCTCGTCATCACAAGTCTCCATGAACCTTGTCATCACAATTCTCCAAGACCCCTGTAATCACAATGCTCCATGCCCTTGTCATCACGAAGCTCAATGACTTATGTCATCAGAATGCTCCATGGCCTTCTCATCACAATGCTCCATGCCCTTGTCATCACAGTCCTCCAAAACCCCTGTGTTCACAATGCTCCATGCCCCTTTTCATCTCAATTCTCCATGAACTCTGCCATTCCAATGCACCATGCCCAACATCATAATGCTTAATACTATTGTCATCACAATGAAATCAAAATGCTACATGACCTCTGTCATCACAATGCTCCAAAACCTTGTGATCACAATGTTCCATAACACTTGTCATCACAATTCCCCATGATGCTCCTCATGACAATTATCCATGGTCTTCTCATCACAGTGCTCTGTGACCTTTGTCATCAGAATGTTCAATACACTTGTCATCTCAATGCTCCCTGCCACTTGTCGTCAGTATGCTTCTTGAACCCTGTCATGACAAGGCTCCATGCCTTTTTCATCAAAATGATCCATGCGCTTTTCATCACAATGCTCCAAGACCCCAGTAATCACAGTGCTCCATGCCCCTGTCATCACAAAGCTCCATGACCCATATCATTAGAATGCTCCATGGCCTTCTCAACACCATGCTCCATGCACTTGTCTTCACACTGCTCCCTGACACTTGTCTTCAGAATGCTCCATGAAACCTGTCATGAAAAGGCTCCATGCCTTTTTCATCACAATGCTCCATGATCTTTCATCACTATGCTCCATGCCATTGTCATCACAATACTCCACAAGCTTGTCATCAGAATGCTCCATGACCCATGTCATCACAATGCTCCATGACCCCTGTCATCACAATGCTCCATGACACCTGTCATCACAATGCTCCATGCCCCTTGTCATTACAGTGCTCCATGATGATCGTCATCACAATTATCCATGGTCTTCTCATCACAATGCTGCACAGTCTTGCCATCACAATGCTCACTGCCCTGGACATCACAATGCTCCATATCCCATGTTATCACAATTCTCCACGTCCTTGTCATCACAATACTCCATGACACTTCTCATCACAATGTTACATGCTCTTGTCTTCACAATTCTCCATGCACTTTTCATTGCAATGCTCCATGTCCCCTGTCATAGCAAGCTCCGTGCGCTTGTCATCACAATGCTTCACGACGTTGGCATCAAAATTGTTAATGGCCCTTATCATCACAATGCTCCATGCCCTTGTCATCACAATGCTCCATGACCCTTGTCATCACAGTGTTCCAAGCCCTTGTCATCAAAATGCTCCATTACCTTTGTCATCACAATCCTCCATGACACTTGGTATCACAATTCTCCATGCCATTGTCATCACAATGGACAATGACATATGACATCATAATGCTCCCTGACACCTGTCTTCACAATACACCATAACCTTGTCATCACAATGTTCCATGCCCTTGTCATCACAATGCACCATGCCCACTGTCATCACAATAATCCATGAAACATGTCAGACCAATGTTCCATGCCCCTGTCATCACAATGCTACATGACGCCGGTCATCACAATGCTCCGTGACTCCAGTCATCACAATGCTTCATGACCTTTGTCATCACAATGTTCCATGCCCTCGTCACACAAGGCTCTGTGACCTTTGTCACCACAATGCTCTATGTCCTTGTCATCACAAAGCTCCATGACGCATGTCATCAGAATGCTCCATTGCCTTCTCATCACAATGCTCCTTGCCCTTGTCATTATAATGCTTCCAAACCCCTGTAATCACAATGCTCCATGCACCTTTTCATCAGAATGCTCCATGACCCTTTAAATCAAAATAATCCATGACCCATGACATCAAAATGTTCCATAACTCCTGTCATCAAAATGATTCATGACGCTTTTCATCAATTTGCTCCATGACCTTGTCATCAAAATGCTCCCTGCCCTTCTCATCACAATGCACCACGACCTTGTCATCAAAATGCTCCGTGACCTGTGTCGTCACAAAGCTACATGACCCTTGGCATCACAATGCTCCATGCCATTTCATCACAATGCTACATGGAACCTCTCATCACATTGCTCAATGCCATTGTCAGCACAATGCTCCATGACGCTTGTCATCACAATGCTCGATATGCTTCTCATCACAATGCTACATGCCCTTGTCACTACAATCCCCCATGACACAGGCATCACACTGTTCCGTGCCCTAGTCATCACAATGCTCCATGCCGAATCTCATCACAATAATCCATGAAATTTTCAGACTAATGTTCCATGCCCTTGTCATCACAATGCTCCATTACCCCTGTCATAACAATGCTCCATGACCACTGCCATCACAATGTTCCACGGCCTTGTCATCCAAGGCTCCATGACCCTTGTCATCACAATTCTCCAAGACCCCTGTAATCACAATGCTCCATGCCTTTGTCGTCACAAAGATTCATGACGCATGTCATCAGAATGCTCCGTGGCCTTCTCATCACAATGCTCCATGCCCTTGTCATCACAATGCTCCAAGACCCCTCTAATCACAATGCTCCATGCCCCTTGTCATTGCAGTGCTCCATGACGCTCGTCATCACAATTATCCGTGATCTTCTCATCACAATGCTCCACGGTCTTGCCATCACAATGCTCCATGCCCTGGTCATCACAATGGTCCATGTCCCATGTCATCACAATTCTCCACGTCCTTGTCATCACAATGCTCCATGACACTTCTTACAACAATGTTACATGATCTTTTCATCACAATTCTCCATGCACTTGTCATCGCAATGCACTCTGACCCCTGTCATAGCAAGCTCCATGCGCTTGTCATCACAATGCTTCACGATGTTGTCATCAAAATTCTCAATGGCACTTGTCATCACAATGCTACATGACCTTGTCATCACAATGTTCCAAACCCTTGTCATCAAAATGCTCCATTACCTTTGTCATCACAATCCTCCATGACACTTTGTATCACAATGCTCCATGCCATTGTCATCACAATGGACAATGACGTATGTCATCACAATGCTCCCTGACTCCAGTCATCACAATGCTTCATGACATTTGTCATCACAATGGTCCATGCACTCGTCACACAAGGCTATGTGACCTTTGTCACCACAATGCTCCATGCCCTTGTCATCACAATGCTCCATGCCCACTGTCATCACAATAATCCATGAAACTTTTCAGACCAATGATCCACGCCATCTTCACACAAGGCTCGGTGATATTTGTCACCACAATTCTCCATGAACTTTTCATCACAATGCTCTTTGTCCCTTGTCATCACAATGCTCCATGCCTTTGTCAGAACAATGCTCCCTGACACATGTCATCACAATGTGCTATGCGCTTGTCATCACAATGCTCCAGATCCTTTTCATCGCTATGCTCCATAAAATTTGTCATCACAATGCTCCATGCACTTCTCATCAAAATGTTCTCTCAACACATATATCACAATGTTCCATCACTAGTTATGACGATACTCCCTCACCCCTGTCATCACAATGTTCCATGACCACTGTCATCATAGTGCTACATGCCCTTATCATCACAATGCTACATGACCCCTGACATCACAATGTTCCAAACCCCTGTCATCAAAATATTCCATGACACTTTTCATCAAATTGCTCCATGACGCTGTCATCACAATGCTCCCTGCCCTTCTCATCACAATGCACCACGCACTTGTCATCAAAATCCCCCATAACATTTGTCATCACAAAGCTCCATTATCCCTGTCATAACAATGATCCATGACCCCTGCTATCACAAGGTTCCACGGCCTTGTCATCACAAGCCTCGATGACCCTTGTCATCACAATGATCCAAGACCCCTGTAATCACAATGCTCCATGCCCTTGTCATCACAAAGCTCCATGACACATGTCATCTGAATGCTCCATGACCTTCTCATCACAATGCTCCATGCCCTTGTCATCACAATCCTCCAACAGCCCTATAATCACAATGCTCCATGCCCCTTTTCATCTCAATGCTCCATGAATCCTGTCATCAAAATGCACCGTGCCATTCACCATAATATTTCATGCTATTGTCATCACAATGAAATCAAAATGCTCAATGACCTCTGTCATCACAATGCACCAAACCCTTCTGATCACAATGTTCCATAACACTTGTCATCACAATGCCCTATGACGCTGGTCATCACAATTATCCATGGACTTCTCATCACAATGCTCCATGATCTTTGTCATCACAATGCTCAATACACTTCTCATCACAATGTTCCTTGACAGTTGTCATCAGTATGCTCCTTGAACCCTGACATGACAAGGCCCAATGCATTTTTCATCACAATGATCCATTCCGTTTTCATCACAATGCTCCAAGACACCTGTAATTACAATATTCCGTATCCTTGTCATCACAAATCTCCATGACGCATGTCATCAGAATGCTCCATTGCCTTCTCAACACAATACTCCATGCCCTTGTCATCACAATGCTCCATGCCCTATCTCATCACAATAATCAATAAAATTTTTCAGACCGAAGCTCCATGCCCTTGTAATCACAATGCTCCCTGTCCTTCTCATCTCAATGCACCATGTCCTTGTCGTCAAAATGCCCCATGACATTTGTCATCACAAAGTTCCATGCCATTGTCATCACAATGCTCAATGAAATATATCATCACATTGCTCCATGCCCTTGTCATCACAATGCTCCATTACACCTGTCATAACAATGCTCCATGACCCCTGCCATCACAATGTTCCATGGCCTTGTCATCACAAGGCTCCATGACCCTTGTCATCACAATGCTCCATGACCTCTGTAATCACAGTTCTCCATGCCACTTTTCATCTCAATGCTCCATGAACCCTGTCATCACAATGCACCATGCCCATTATCATAATGATTCATGCTTTTGTCATCAAAATGAAATTAAAATGCTTCATGACCTCTGTCATAATAATGCTCCAAACCCTTCTGATCACAATGTTCCATAACACTTGTCATCACAATGCCCCATGACGCTGGTCATCACAATTATCCATGGACTTCTTTTCACAATGCTCCATGATCTTTGTCATCACAATGCTCAATACACTTATCATCACAATGCCCCCTGACAGTTGTCATCACTATGCTCCTTGAACCCTGTCATGACACCGCTCCATGCATTTTTCATCTCAATGATCCATTCCCTTTTCATCACAATGCTCCAAGACCCCTGTAATCACAATGCTCCATGTCCTTGTCATAACAAAGCTCCATGACGCATGTCATCAGAATGCTTCATTGCCTTCTCATCACAATGCTCCATGACCTTGTCATCACAATGCTCCAGGAACCCTGGATTCACAATGCTCCATGCCCCTTGTCATTACAGTGCTCCATGACGCTCGTAATCACAATTATCCGTGATCTTCTCATCACAATGCTCCACGGTCTTGCCATCACAATGTTCCATGACCTGGTCATCACAATGCTCCATGTCCCATGTCATCACAATTTTCCACGTCCTTGTCATCACAATGCTCCATGACACTTCTTATCACAATGTTACATGTCCTTGTCATCACAATTCTCCATGCACTTGTCATCGGAATTCTCTATGATCCCTGTCATAGCAAGCTCCATGAGCTTGTCATCACAATGCTTCACGACATTCTCATGAAAATTCTCAATGGCGCTTGTCATCAAAATGCTCCATGCCCTTGTCATCACAATGCTCCATGACCCTTGTCATCACAGTGTTCCAAGCCCTTGTCATCAAAATGCTCCATTACCTTTGTCATCACAATCCTCCATGACACTTGGTATCACAATTCTCCATGCCATTGTCATCACAATGGACAATGACATATGACATCATAATGCTCCCTGACACCTGTCTTCACAATACACCATAACCTTGTCATCACAATGTTCCATGCCCTTGTCATCACAATGCACCATGCCCACTGTCATCACAATAATCCATGAAACATGTCAGACCAATGTTCCATGCCCCTGTCATCACAATGCTACATGACGCCGGTCATCACAATGCTCCGTGACTCCAGTCATCACAATGCTTCATGACCTTTGTCATCACAATGTTCCATGCCCTCGTCACACAAGGCTCTGTGACCTTTGTCACCACAATGCTCTATGTCCTTGTCATCACAAAGCTCCATGACGCATGTCATCAGAATGCTCCATTGCCTTCTCATCACAATGCTCCTTGCCCTTGTCATTATAATGCTTCCAAACCCCTGTAATCACAATGCTCCATGCACCTTTTCATCAGAATGCTCCATGACCCTTTAAATCAAAATAATCCATGACCCATGACATCAAAATGTTCCATAACTCCTGTCATCAAAATGATTCATGACGCTTTTCATCAATTTGCTCCATGACCTTGTCATCAAAATGCTCCCTGCCCTTCTCATCACAATGCACCACGACCTTGTCATCAAAATGCTCCGTGACCTGTGTCGTCACAAAGCTACATGACCCTTGGCATCACAATGCTCCATGCCATTTCATCACAATGCTACATGGAACCTCTCATCACATTGCTCAATGCCATTGTCAGCACAATGCTCCATGACGCTTGTCATCACAATGCTCGATATGCTTCTCATCACAATGCTACATGCCCTTGTCACTACAATCCCCCATGACACAGGCATCACACTGTTCCGTGCCCTAGTCATCACAATGCTCCATGCCGAATCTCATCACAATAATCCATGAAATTTTCAGACTAATGTTCCATGCCCTTGTCATCACAATGCTCCATTACACCTGTCATAACAATGCTCCATGACCACTGCCATCACAATGTTCCACGGCCTTGTCATTCAAGGCTCCATGACCCTTGTCATCACAATTCTCCAAGACCCCTGTAATCACAATGCTCCATGCCTTTGTCGTCACAAAGATTCATGACGCATGTCATCAGAATGCTCCGTGGCCTTCTCATCACAATGCTCCATGCCCTTGTCATCACAATGCTCCAAGACCCCTCTAATCACAATGCTCCATGCCCCTTGTCATTGCAGTGCTCCATGACGCTCGTCATCACAATTATCCGTGATCTTCTCATCACAATGCTCCACGGTCTTGCCATCACAATGCTCCATGCCCTGGTCATCACAATGGTCCATGTCCCATGTCATCACAATTCTCCACGTCCTTGTCATCACAATGCTCCATGACACTTCTTACCACAATGTTACATGATCTTTTCATCACAATTCTCCATGCACTTGTCATCGCAATGCACTCTGACCCCTGTCATAGCAAGCTCCATGCGCTTGTCATCACAATGCTTCACGATGTTGTCATCAAAATTCTCAATGGCACTTGTCATCACAATGCTACATGACCTTGTCATCACAATGTTCCAAACCCTTGTCATCAAAATGCTCCATTACCTTTGTCATCACAATCCTCCATGACACTTTGTATCACAATGCTCCATGCCACTGTCATCACAATGGACAATGACATATGTCATCACAATGCTCCCTGACTCCAGTCATCACAATGCTTCATGACATTTGTCATCACAATGGTCCATGCACTCGTCACACAAGGCTATGTGACCTTTGTCACCACAATGCTCCATGCCCTTGTCATCACAATGCTCCATGCCCACTGTCATCACAATAATCCATGAAACTTTTCAGACCAAT
This sequence comes from Hyperoodon ampullatus, assembly GCF_949752795.1. Classification (NCBI taxonomy): domain Eukaryota; kingdom Metazoa; phylum Chordata; class Mammalia; order Artiodactyla; family Ziphiidae; genus Hyperoodon; species Hyperoodon ampullatus. Next base: position 5,865,166 of record NW_027641093.1, on the reverse strand, counting down.
GATCCATGCCATCTTCACACAAGGCTCGGTGATCTTTGTCACCACAATTCTCCATGAACTTTTCATCACAATGCTCTTTGTCCCTTGTCATCACAATGCTCCATGCCTTTGTCAGCACAATGCTCCCTGACACATGTCATCACAATGTGCTATGCGCTTGTCATCACAATGCTCCAGATCCTTTTCATCGCTATGCTCCATAAAATTTGTCATCACAATGCTCCATGCACTTCTCATCAAAATGTTCTCTCAACACATATATCACAATGTTCCATCACTAGTTATGACGATACTCCCTCACCCCTGTCATCACAATGTTCCATGACCACTGTCATCATAGTGCTACATGCCCTTATCATCACAATGCTACATGACCCCTGACATCACAATGTTCCAAACCCCTGTCATCAAAATATTCCATGACACTTTTCATCAAATTGCTCCATGACGCTGTCATCACAATGCTCCCTGCCCTTCTCATCACAATGCACCACGCACTTGTCATCAAAATCCCCCATAACATTTGTCATCACAAAGCTCCATTATCCCTGTCATAACAATGATCCATGACCCCTGCTATCACAAGGTTCCACGGCCTTGTCATCACAAGCCTCGATGACCCTTGTCATCACAATGATCCAAGACCCCTGTAATCACAATGCTCCATGCCCTTGTCATCACAAAGCTCCATGACACATGTCATCTGAATGCTCCATGACCTTCTCATCACAATGCTCCATGCCCTTGTCATCACAATCCTCCAACAGCCCTATAATCACAATGCTCCATGCCCCTTTTCATCTCAATGCTCCATGAATCCTGTCATCACAATGCACCGTGCCATTCACCATAATATTTCATGCTATTGTCATCACAATGAAATCAAAATGCTCAATGACCTCTGTCATCACAATGCACCAAACCCTTCTGATCACAATGTTCCATAACACTTGTCATCACAATGCCCTATGACGCTGGTCATCACAATTATCCATGGACTTCTCATCACAATGCTCCATGATCTTTGTCATCACAATGCTCAATACACCTCTCATCACAATGCTCCTTGACAGTTGTCATCAGTATGCTCCTTGAACCCTGACATGACAAGGCTCAATGCATTTTTAATCACAATGATCCATTCCGTTTTCATCACAATGCTCCAAGACACCTGTAATTACAATATTCCGTATCCTTGTCATCACAAATCTCCATGACGCATGTCATCAGAATGCTCCATTGCCTTCTCAACACAATACTCCATGCCCTTGTCATCACAATTCTTCAAAACCCCTGTAATCAAAATGCTCCATGCACCTTTTCATCAGAATGCTCCATGACGCTTTTCATCAAAAGGCTCCATTACCCCTCACATCACAATGTTCCATAACCGCTGTTATCAAAATGTTCCATGACACTTTTCATCAATTTGCTCCATGACCCTGTCTTCACAATGCTCCCTGCCCTTCTCATCAAAATGCACCACGACCTTGTCATCAAAATGCTCCATGACCTTTGTCATCACAAAGCTCCATGACCCTTGGCATCGCAATGCTCCATGCCATTTCATCACAATGCTACATGAAACCTCTCATCATATTGCTCTATGCCATTGTCAGCACAATGCTCCATGATGCTTGCCATCACAATGCTCGATACTCTTCTCCCCACAATGCTCCATGCCCTTGTCATTACAATCCTCCATGACACATGTAGCACAGTGTTCCGTGCCTTAGTCATCACAATGCACCATGCCGAACCCCATCACAATAATCCATGAAATATTCAGACCAATGTTCCATGCCATTGTCATCACAATGCTCCATTATCCCAGTCATAACAATGCTCCATGACACCTGCCATCACAATGATCCATGGCCTTGTCATCCAAGGTTACATGACCCTTGTCATCACATTGCTCCAAGACCCCTGTAATAACAATGCTCTATGCCCTTGTCATCACAAAGATCCTTGACGCATGTCATCAAAATTCTCCATGGCCTTCTCATCACAATGCTCCATGCACTTGTCATCACATGCTCCAAGACCCCTGTAATCACAATGCTCCCTGCACTTCTCATCACAATGCACCACGCCCTTGTCATCAAAATGCTCCATGACCTTTATCATCACAAAGGTCCATGAACCTTGCATCACAATGCTCCATTCCTTTCTCATCACAGTGCTCCATGAACACTCTCATCACATTGCTCCATGCACTTTTCATCCCAAATCTCCATGCCTCTTGTCATCACAATGCTCGATGCCCTTCTCATCACAATGTTCCTTGCCATTGACATTACAATCCTGCATGATCTATATATCACAGTGTTCCATGCCCTTCTCATCAGAATGCTCCATGCCCACTCTTATCACAATAATCCATGAAAATTTTCAGACCAATGCCCCATGCGCTTGTCATCACAATGCTCCATTACCCCTGTCAAAACAATGCTCCATGACCAATGCCATCACAAAGTTCAACGGCCTTGTCATCACAAGCCTCCCTGACCCTTGTCATCACAATGCTTCAAGACCCCTGTAATCACAATGCTCTATTCACATGTCATCACAAAGCTCCATAACGCATGTCATCAGAATGCTCCATGGACTTCACATCACAATGCTCCATGCCCTTGTCGTCACAATGCCCCAACACCCCTGTAATCACAATGCTCCATGCCCCTTTTCATCTCAAAGCTCCATGAACCCTGTCATCACAATTCACTGAGCCAATCACCATAATATTTCATGCTATTGTCATCACAATGAAATCAAAATGCTCAATGACCTCTGTCATCACAATGCACCAAACCCTTGTGATCAAAATGTTCCATAACACTTGTCATCACAGTACCCATGAGCCTGGTCCTCACAATTATCCATGGTCTTATCATCACAATCCTCCATGACCTTTGTCATCACAATGCTCAATACACTTATCATCACAATACTCCCGGACACTTATCATCAGTATGCTCCTTGAACACTGTCATGACAAGACTCCATGCATTTTCATCACAATGATCCATTCCCTTTTCATCACAATGCTCCTAGACCCCTGTAATCACAATGCTCCATGTCCTTGTCATCACAAAGCTCCATGACGCATGTCATCAGAATGCTCCATGGCCTTCTCATCAAAATGATCCATGCCCTTGTCATCACAATTCCTCAAAATCCCTGTAATCACAATGCTCCATGCACCTTTTCATCAGAATGCTCCATGACCCTTTTCATCAAAATGCTCCATGACCCCTGACATCACAATGTTCCATAACCCATGTCATCAAAATATTCCATGACACTTTTCATCAATTTGCTCCATGACCCTGTCATCGCAATGCTCCTTGCCCTTCTCATCACAGTGCACCACGACCATCTCATCAAAATGCTCCATGACCTTTGTCATCACAAAGCTCCATGACCCTTGGCATCACAATGCTCAATGCCATTTCATCACAATGCTACATGAAACCTCTCTTCACATTGCTCCATGCCCTTGTCAGCACAATGCTCCATGACGCTTGTCATCACAATGCTCGATACTCTTCTCATCAAAATGCTCCATGCCCTTGTCATTACAATCCTCCATGACACATGTATGACAGTGTTCCGTGCCCTAGTCATCACAATGTTCCATGCCGAAACTCATCAAAATAATCCATGAAATTTTCAGACCAATGTTCCATGCCCTTGTCATCACAATGCTCCATTACCCCTGTCATAACAATGCTCCAAGACACATGCCATCACAATATTCCACGGCCTTGTCATCCAAGGCTCCATGACCCTTGTCATCACAGTGCTCCAAGACCTCTGTAATCACAATGCTCCATGCCCTTGCTGTCACAATGATTCATGACGCATGTCATCAGTATGCTCCATGGCCTTCTCATCACAATGTTCCATTCCCTTGTCATCACAGTGCTCCAAGACCCCTGTAATCACAATTCTACATGCCCCTTGTTATTACAGTGCTACATGACGCTCGTCATCACAATTATCCGTGATCTTCTCATCACAATGCTCCACGGCCTTGCCATCACAATGCTCCATGCCCTGGTCATCACAATGCTCCATGTCCCATGTCATCACAATTCTCCACATCCTTGTCATCACAATGCTCCATGACACATCTTATCACAATGTTACATGATTTGTCATCACAATTCTCCATGCACTTGTCATTGCAATGCTCTATGACCCCTGTCATAGCAAGCTCCATGCGATTGTCATCACAATGCTTCACGACGTTGTCATCAAAACTCTCAATGGCCATTGTCATCACAATGCTCCATGCCCTTGTCATCACAATGCTCCATGACGCTTGTCATCACAATGTCCAAAGCCCTTGTCATCAAAATGCTCCATTACCTTTGTCATCACAATCCTCCATGACACTTGGTATCACAATGTTCCATGCCATTTTCATCACAATGGGCAATGACATATGTCATCACAATGATCCCTGACACCTCTCCTCACAATACGCCAAGACCTTGTCATCACAATGTTCCATGCCCTTGTCATCACAATGCGCCATGCCCACTCTCATCACAAGAATCCATGAAAGTTGTCAGACCACTGTTCCATGCCCCTGTCATCACAATGATCCATGCCATTGTCATCACAATGCTCCATGAACCCTGTCATCACAATGCTCCGTGACACCAGTCATCACAATGCTTCATGACCTTTGTCATAACAATGGTCCATGCCCTCGTCACCCAAGGCTCTGTGACCTTTGTCACCACAATGCTCCATGTTCTTGTCATCACAAAGCTCCATGACGCATGTCATCAGAATGCTCCATGGCCTTCTCATTCACGATGCTCCATGCCCTTGTCATCACAATTCTCCTAGACCCCTGTAATCACAATGCTCAATGCCCCTTTTCGTCTCAATGCTCCATGAACCGTGTCATCACAATGCACCATGCCCATCATCATAATGCTTCATGCTATTGTCATCACAATGAAATCATAATGCTCCATGACCTCTGGCATCACAATGCTCCAAACCCTTGTGATCAGAATGTTCCATAACACTTGTCATCACAACGCCCCATTACGCTCATCTTCACAATTATCCATGGCCTTCTATTCACAATACTCAATGACCTTTGTCATCACAATGCTCAATACACTTGTCATCACAATGCTCCCTGACACTTGTCAGATGTATGCTCCTTGAACCATGTCATGACAAGGCTCCATGAATTTTGCATCACAATGATCCATGCACTTTTCCTCACAATGCTCCAAGACCCCTGGAATCACAATGCTCCATGCCATTGTCATCACAAAGCTTCATGACACATGTCTTCAGAATGCTCCAAGGCCTTCTCATCACCATGCTCCATGCCCTTTTCATCACAATGGTCCATTCCCATGACATCAAAATGCCCCATGACACCTGTCATCACAATACATCATGAACATTTTCAGCCCAAAGCTCCATGACTTTCTCATCACAATGCCCCATGAACCCTGTCATCACAATGCTCCATGACCCTTGTCATCACAATGCTCCGTGACTCCAGTCATCACAATGCTTCATGACTTTTGTCATCACAATGGTCCATGCCATTGTCATACAAGGCTCTGTGACCTTTGTCACCACAATGCTCCATGAACATTTCATCACAATGCACTGTGATATTTGTCATCAAAATGCACCATGCCTTTGTCAGCACAATGCTCCATGACCCATGTCATCAGAATGCGCCATGTGCTTGTCATCACAAATCTCCATGAGGCTTGTCCTCACAACGCTCGATGCACTTCTCATTACAGTTCTCCATGCCCTTGTCTTTACAATCCTGCATGATCTATGTATCACAGTGTTCCGTGCCCTCGTCATCACAATGCTCCATTACACCTGTCATAACAATGTTCCATGACCCCTGCCATCACAAGGTTCCACAGCCTTGTCATCACAAGCCTCGATGACCCTTGGTATCAAAATGCTCCAAGACCCCTCTAATCACAATGCTCCATGCCCTTGTCATAACAATGCTCCAACACCCCTGTAATCACAGTGCTCCATGCCCCTTTTCATCTCAATGCTCCAAGAACCCTGCCATCACAATGCATCGTGCCCATCACCATAGAATTTCATGCTATTGTCATCACAATGAAATCAAAATGCTCAGTGACCTCTGTCATCACAATGCACCGAACCCTTCTGATCACAATGTTCCATGACACTTGTCATCACAATGCCCCATGACGCTCATCATCACAATTATCCATGGTCTTCTCATCACAATGCTCCATGATCTTTGTCATCACAATGCTCAATACACTTATCATCACAATGCTCCCTTAGTGTTGTCATCAGTATGCTCCTTGAACCCTGTCATGACAAGGCTCGATGCATTTTTCATCACAATGATCCATTCCCTTTTCATCACAATGCTCCAAGACCCCTGTAATCACAATGCTCCATGTCTTTGTCATCACAAAGCTCCATGACGCATGTCATCAGAACGCTCCATTGCCTTCTCATCACAATGCTCCATGCCCTTGTCATCACATCGCTTCAAAACCCCTTTAATCACAATGCTCCATGCACCTTTTCATCAGAATGCTCCATGACCCTTTTCATCAAAATGCTCTATGAGCCCTGACATCACAATGTTCCATAAACCCTGTAATCAAAATGTTCCATGACCATTTTCATAAATTTTCTCCATGACCCTGTCATCACAATGCTCCCTGCCTTTCTCATCACAATGCACCACGACCTTGTCATCAAAATGCTCCCTTACATTTGTCATCACAATCCTCCATGACACTTGGTATCATAATGCTCCATGCCATTTTCATCACAATGGACAATGACATATGTCATCACAATGCTCCCTGACACCTGTCTTCACAATACTCCATGACCTTGTCATCACAATGTTCCATGCCCTTGTCATCACAATGCTCCATGCACTTGTCATCACAATGCTCCTTGACCCCTGTCATCACAATGCTCCGTGACTCCAGTCATCACAATGCTTCATGACGTTTGTCATCACAATGGTTCATGCCTTCGTCACACAATGCTCCGTTACCTTTGTCACCAAAATGCTCCATGCCCTTGTCCTCACAATGCTCCATGCCCACTGTCATCACAATAATCCATGAAAATTGTCTGACCAATGGTACATGCCCTCGTCACACAAGGCTCTGTGATCTTTGTCACCACAATGCTCCATGAACTTTTCATCACAATGCTTTGTGTCCCTTGTCATCACAATGCTCCATGGTTTTGTCAGCACAATGCTCCATGACACTTGTCATTAAATGCTCCATGTGGTTGTCAGCACAATGCTCCATGACCCCTGTCATCACAATGCTCCCTGACTCCAGTCATCACAATCCTTCATGACATTTGTCAACACAGTGGTCCATGCCCTCTTCACACAAGGCTCTGTGACCTTTGTCACCACAATGCTCCATGCCATTTCATCACAATGCTACATGAATCCTCTCATCGCATTGCTCCATGCACTTGTCACCACAATGCTCCATGAGGCTTGTCATCACAATGCTCGATACTCTTCTCATCACAATGCTCCATGCCATTGTCATTACAATCCTCCATGACAAATATATCACGGTGTTCCGTGCCCTAGTCATCACGATGCTCCATCCGAATCTCATCACAAAATTCCATGAAATTTTCAGACCAATGTTTCATGCCCGTTTCATCACAATGCTCCATTTCCCCTCTCATCAAAATGCTCCATTACCCCTGTCATAACAATGCTCCATGACCCCTGCCATCACAAAGTTCCACGGCCTTGTCATCCAAGGCTCCATGACCCTTGTCATCACAGTGATCCTAGACCCCTCTAATCACAATGCTCCATGCCCTTGTGGTCACAAAGATCCATGATGCATGTCATCAGAATGCTCCATGGCCTTCTCATCACAATGCTCCATGCCCTTGTCATCACAATGCTCCAAGAGCCCTGTAATCACAATGCTCCATGCCCCTCTTCATCAGAATGCTCCATGAGACTTGTCATCACAAGGCTCCATGGTCTTCTCATCACACTGCTCCAGGACCTTGTCATCACAATGCTCCATTCCCTTGTCATCACAATGCTCCTTGACCACTGTCATCACAATACTCCATGAATATTTTCAGCCCAATGCCCCATGACCTCATCACAATGCTCCATGACCCATGTCATCACAATGCTCCATGACCAGTCTCATCACAATGCTCCATGACACCTCTCATCACAATGCTCCATGCCCCTTGTCATTACAGTGATCCATGACGCTCTTCATCATAATTATCCATGGTCTTTTAATAACAATGTTCCACGGTCTTGCCATCACAATTTTCCATGCCCTGTTCATCACAATGCTCCCTGTCCCATGTCTTTACAATTCTCCACGTCCTTGTCATCACAATGCTCCGTGACACTTCTCATCACAATGTTACATGATCTTGTCATCACAATTCTCCATGCACTTGTCATCGCAATGCTCTATGACCCCTGTCATAGCAAGCTCCATGCACTTGTCATCACAATGCTTCACGACGTTGTCATCAAAATTCTCAATGGCCCTTGTCATCACAATGCTCCATGCCATTGTCATCACAATGCTCCATGACCCTTGTCATCACAATGTTCCAAGCCCTTGTCATCAAAATGCTCCATTGCCTTTGTAATCACAATCCTCCATGACACTTGGTATCACAATGCTCCATGCCATTGTCATCACAAAGGACAATGACATATTTCATCACAGTGCTCCCTGAAACCTGTCTTCACAATAATCCATGACCTTGTCATCACAATGTTCCATACTCTTGTCATCACAATGCGCCATGCCCACTCTCATCACAATAATCCAAGAAACTTGTCAGACCAATGTTCCATGCCCCTGTCCTCACAATGCTCCATGCCCTTGTCATCACAATGCTCCATGACCCCTGTCATCACAATGCTCCGTGAGTCCAGTCATCACAATGCTTCATGAACTTTGTCATCACAATGGTCCATGCCTTCGTCACAAAAGGCTCTGTGACCTTTGTCACCACAGTGCTCCATATCCTTGTCATCACAATTTTCCATGCCCACTGTCCTCACAATAATCTATGAAACTTTTCATACCAATGATCCATGCTCTCTTCACACAAGGCTCTGTGATCTTTGTCACCACAATGCTCCATGAATTTTTCATCACAATGCTCTGTGTCCCTTGTCATCATAATGCTCTATGCCTTTGTCAGCACAATGTGCCATGACACTTTTCATCAAAATGCTCCATGCGCTTGTCAGCACAATGCTCCATGAAAAATGTCATCACAATGCACCATGCGCTTTTCATCACAATGCTCCACATCCTTTTCATCGCTATGCTCCATAACATTTGTCATCGCAATGCTCCATTTACTTCTCATCAAAATGCTCTCTCACCACATATATCACAATGTTCCAACACTAGTCATCACAATACTCCCTCACCCCTGTCATCACAATGTTCCATGACTGCTGTCATCACAATGCTACATGCCCTTATCATCACAATGCTCCATGACTCCTGACATCACAATGTTCCGTAACCCCTGTAATCAAAATGCTCCATGACCCTTTTCATCACAAAGCTACATGACCCCTGACATCACAATGTTCTATAACATCTGTCATCAATATGTTCCATGCCACTTTTCATCTAATTGCTCCATGACCCTGTCATCACTATGCTCCCTGTCCTTCTCATCACAATGCACCACACCCTTGTCATCAAAATGCTCCATGACCTTTGTCATAACAAAGGTCCATGACCCTTGGCATCACAGTGCTCCATTCCATTGTCATCACAATGTTCCATGAACCCTCTCATCACATAGCTTCATGCACTTTTCATCCCAAATCTCCATGACGCTTGTCATCACAATGCTCGATGCCCTTCTCATCACAATGCTCCATGCCATTGTCATTACAATCCTGCATCGTCTATGTATCACAGTGTTCCGTGCCCTTTTCATCACAATGTTCCTTGACCACTCTCATCACAATAATCCATAAAAATTTTCACACCAATGCCCCATGCACTTGTCATCACAATGCTCCATTACACTTGTCATAACAATGCTCCATGACCAATGCCATCACAATGTTCAACGGCCTTGTCATCACAAGCCTCCATGACCCTTGTCATCACAAGGCTCCAAGGACCTCTCATCACAATGCTCCAGGAACTTCTCATCACATTGCTCCATTCCCTTCTCATCACAATGCTCCATGACCGCTTTTATCACAGTACTCCATGAACATTTTCATCCCAATGCCCCATGACCTTCTCATCACAAAACTCCATGACCCATGTCATCACAATGCTACATGACAACAGTCATCAAAATGATCCATGCCACTTGTCATCAGAATGTTCCATGCGGTTGACATCCCAATGCTCCATGACCCATGTAATCACAATGCTCCTTGACGCTTGTCATCACAGAGCTCCTGACACTTGTCATCACAATTCTCCATGCATTTGTCAGCAAAATGCTACATGACCTTGTCATCACAATGCTCCATGCACTTGTCATCACAATGCTCCATGACACGTGACATCAAAATGTTCCATATCCTCTGTCATCAGAATGCTCCATCACCCTTTTCATCACAATTCTCCAAGACCCCTGACATCACAATGTTCCATAACCACTGTCATCAAAATGTTCCATGACACTTTTCATCAAATTGCTCCATGACCCTGTCATCACAATGCACCATGTCCATCATCATAATGCTTCATGCTATTGTCATCACAATGAAATCAATATGCTCCATGACCTCTGTCATCAAAATGCTCCAAACCCTTGTGATAACAATGTTCCATAACACTTGTCATCACAATGCCCCATGACGCTCATCATCACAAATATCCATGGTCTTCTCATCACAGTGCTCCATGACCTTTGTCATCACAATGCTCAATAATCTTGTCATCACAATGCTCCCTGACACTTGTCATCAGTATGCTCCTTGAACCCTGTCATGACAAGGCTCCATGCCTTTTTCATCACAATTATCCATACCATTTTCATCACAATGCTCCAAGACCCCTCTAATCACAATGCTCCATGCACCTTTTCATCAGAATGCTCTATGAGACATGTCATCACAAGTCTCCATGGTTTTCTCATCACAATGCCCCAGGACCTTGTCATCACAATACTCCATTCCCTTGTCATCACAATGCCCCATTACACCTGTCATCACAATACTCCATGAATATTTTCAGCCCAATGCTCCATGACCTTCTTATCACAATGCTCCATGACCCTGTCATCACAATGCTCCATGACCACAGTCATCACAGCGCTCCTTGACCCCTGACAACACAATGATCTGGTAATCTTGTCATCAAAATGCTCCATGACCCTTTTCATCACAATGCTCCATGACCTTGTCATCACAATGCTCCATGACCCTTGTCATCACGGTGCTCCAAACCCTTGTCATCAAAATGCTCCATTACCTTTGTCATCACAATCCACCATTACCCTTGGCATCACAATGCTCAATGCCATTGTCATCACAATGGACCATGACATATGTCATCACTATGCTCCCTGACACCTGTCTTCACAATACTGCATGACCTTGGCATCACAATGCTCCATGCCCTTGTCATCACAATGAGCCATGCCCACTGTCATCACAATAATCCATGAAACTTGACAGACCAAAGATCCATGGCCCTGTCATCACAGTGCTCTATGCCGTTCTCATCACAATGCTCCATGAACCCTGTCATCACAATGCTCCGTGACTCCAGTCATCACAATGCTTTATGACATTTGTCATCACAATGTTCCATGCCCACGTCACACTAGGCTCTGTGACGTTTGTCACCGCAATGCTCCATGCTCTTGTCATCACAATGTGCCATGCCCACTGTCATCACAATAATCCATGAAACTTGTAAGAACAATGTTCCATGCCCCTGTCATCACAGTGCTCCATGCCCTTTTCATCACAATTCTCCAAGACCCTTGTCATCACGATGCTCTAAACCCTTGTCATCAAAATGCTCCATTACGTTTGTCTTCACAATCCTCCATGACACTTGGCATCACAATGCTCCATGCAATTGCCATCGCAATGGTCGATGACATATTTCATGAAAATGCTCCCTGACACCTGTCTTCACAATAATCCCTGACCTTGTCATCACAATGCTCCATGCATTTGTCATCACAATGCGTCATGCCCACTCTCATCACAATAATCCATGAAACATGTCAGACCAAAGTTCTATGCCCCTGTCATCACAATGCTCCATGCCTTTGTCATCACAATGCTCCATAACCCCTGTCATAACAATGCTCCATGATCCCTGCCATCACAATGTTCCACGGCCTTGTCATCCAAGGCTCCATGACCCTTGTCATCACAATGCTCCAAGACCCCTGTAATCACAATGCTCCATGCCCTTGTCATCACAAAGATCCATGACGCATGTCATCATAATGCTTCATGGCCTTCTCATCACAATGCTCCATGCCCTTGTCATCACAATACTCCAACACCCCTGTAATCACAGTGCTCCATGCCCCTTTTTATCTCAATGCTCCATGATCCCTGTCATCACAATGCCCCAGGGACATCATCATAATGCTCCATGCTATTGTCATCACAATGAAATCAAAACGCTCCATGACATCTGTCATCACAATGCTAAAAACCCTTGTAATCACAATGTTCCATAACACTTGTCATCACAATGCCCCATGACGCTCCTCATCACAATTATGAATGGTTTAATCATCACAATGCTCCATGACCTTTGTCACCACAATCCTCAATACACTTATCACCACAATGCTCCCTGACAATTGTCATCAGTATGCTCCATGAACACTGTCATGAAAAGGCTCCATGCCTTTTTCATCACAATGCTCCAAGAACCCTGTAATCACAGTGCTCCCTGCCCTTGTCATCACAAAACTCCATGACACATGTCATCTGAATGCTCCATGGCATTCTCATCACAATGCTCCATGCCCTTGGCATCACAATGCTCCAAGTACACTGTCATCACAATGCTCCGTGACTACAGTCATCACAGTGCTTCATGACATTTGTCATCACAATGTTCCATGACCTCGTCACACAAGGCTTTGTGACCTTTGTCACCACAATGCTCCATGAACTATTCATCACAGTGCTCTGTGACCCTTGTCATCACAAAGCTCCATGCCATTGTCAGCACAATGCTCCATGACTGTTGTGAGCACAATGCTGGATGCGCGTGTAAGCACAATGCTCCATAACCCATGTCATCACAATGCTCCCTGCACTTCTCATCACAATGCATCACGCACTTGTTATCAAAATGCTCCATGACCTTTGTCATCACAAAGTTCCATGACACTTGGCATCACAATGCTCCATTCCATTGTCATCACAATGCTCCATGAACACTCTCATCACATTGCTCCATGCATTTGTCATCACAAATCTCCATGAGGCTGGTCATCACAATGCTCGATGCCCTTCTCATCACAATGCTACATGTCCTTGTCATTACAATCCTGCATGATCTATGTATTACCGTGTTCCGTGCCATTGTCATAACAATGCTCCATGACCACTGCCATCACAAAGTTCCACGGCCATGTCATCACAAGCCTCCATGAACCTTCTCATCACAATGCTCCAAGACCCCTCTAATCAAAAGCTCCATGCCCTTGTCATCACAAAGCTCCATGACGCAAGTCACCAGAATGCTCCATGGCCTTCTCATCACAATGCTCCATGCCCTTGTGATCACAATGCTCCAAGACCACTGTAATCACAGTGCTCCATGCCCCTTTTCATCTCAATGCTCCATGAACCCTGTCATCACAATGCACCGTGTCCATCACCATAATATTTCATGCTATTGTCATAACAATGAAATCAAAATGCTCAATGACCTCTGTCATCACAATGGTCCAAACCCTTCTGATCACAATGTTCCATAACTCTTGTCATCACAATGCCCCATGAGGCTGGTCATCACCATTATCAATGGTCTTCTCATCACAATGCTCCTTGATCTTTGTCATCACAATGCTCAATACACTTATCATCACAATGCTCCTTGACACTTCTCATCAGTATGCTCTTTGAACCCTGTCATGACAAGGCTCCATGCAATTTTCATCACAATGATCCATGCCCTTTTCATCACAATGATCCAAGACTCCTGTAATCACAATGCTCCATGTCCTTGTCATCACAAAGCTCCATGACGCATGTCATCAGAAGGCTCCATGGCCTTCGCATCACAATTCTCCATGCCCTTGTCAACACAATGCTACAAAATCCCTGTAATCACAATGCTCCATGCACCTTTTCATCAGAATGCTCCATGACCCTTGTCATCACAAGGCTCCATGTTCCTCTCATCACAATGCTCCAGGACCTTGTCATCACAGTGCTCCATTCCCTTGTCATCACAAAGCTACATGACCCCTATCATCACAATACTACATGTACATTTTCAGCCCAATGCTCAATGACCGTCACATTACAATGCTCCATGACCCATGTCTTCACAATGCTCCATGACCACAGTCATCAAAATGCTCCATGACCCCTGTCATCACAATGGTCCATGCCCTCATCATCAAAAGGCTCTGTGTCATTTGTCACCACAATTCTCCATGAAATTTTCATCATAATGTTCTCTTACTCATGTCATAACTATGCTAAATGCCTTTGTCAGCACAATGCTCCATGCGCTTTTCCGCAAAATGCCCCATGACCAGTGTCATCACAATGCGACATGTGCTTGTCATCACAATGCTCCACAACCTTGTCATCACAGTTCTCGATAAACCTTGTTGTCACAATGCTCCATGCACTTCCCATCAAAATGCTTTCCCATCACTGATATCATAATGTTCCATCACTTGTCATCACAATACTCCTTCTCACCTGTCATCACAATGTTCCATGACCCCTGTCATCACAATGCTCCATGACCCTTTTCATCACAATGCTCCCTGACCCCTGACATCACAACGTTCCATAACCCCTGTCATCAAAATGTCCCATGACACTTTTCATCAAATTGCTCCATGACCCTTTCATCACAATGCGCACTGCCCTTCTCATCACAGTACACCACGCCCTTGTCATCAAAACCCTCCATGACCTTTGTCATCACAAAGCTCCATGACCCTTGGCATCACAATGCTCCATGCCATTGTCATCAAAATGCTCCATGAACCCTCTCATCACATTGTTACATGTCCTTGTCATCACAGGCTCCATGATGCTTTTCATCACAATGCTCGATGCTCTTCTTAACACAAAGCTCCAAGGCTTGTCATTACAATCCTCCATGACCCATGTATCACAGTGTTCCGTGCCCTTGTCATAACAATGCTCCATGCCCCCTCTCATCACAATAATCCATGAAAATTTTCAGACCAATGCTCCATGCCGTGTCATGAAAATGCTCCATTACACATGTTATAACAATGCTCCATAAAAACTGCCATTACAATATTCCACGGCCTTCTCATCACAAGGCTCCATGACCCTTGTCATCAAAAGGCTCCAAGACACCTGTAATCACAGTGCTCCATGCCTTTGTCATCACAAAGCTCCATGACGCATGTCATCAGAATGCGCCTTCGCCTTCTCATCACAATGCTCCATGACCTGAGCATCGCAATGCTCCAAGACCCCTGTAATCAAAATGCTCCACGCCCCTTTTCATCTCAATGCTCCATGAACCCTGTCATCACAGTGCACCATGCCCATCATCATAATGCTTCATGCTGTTGTCATCACAATGAAATCAAAATGCTCCATGACCTCTGTCATCGCAATGCTCTAAACCCTTGTGATCACAATGTTCCATAACACTTGTCATCACAACGCCCCATGACGCTCATCATCACAATTATCCATGGTATTTTATTCACAATACTCCATGACCTTTGTCATCACAGTGCTCAATAAACTTGTCATTACAATGCTCCCTGACAGTGGTCGTCAATATGCTCCTTTAAACCTGTCATGACAAGGCTCCATTCATTTTTCATCACAATAATCCTTGCACTTTTCATCACAATACTCCAAGACCCCTGTAATCACAATGCTCCATGCCCTTGTCATCACAATGCTTAATGAAGCATGTCTTCAAAATGCTCCATTGCCTTTCATCAACATGCTCCATGCCCTTTTCATCACAATGCTCCATTCCCTTGTCATCAAAATGCTCCATGACCCGTGTCATCACAATACTCAATGAATATTTACAGCCCAATGCTCCATGACCTTCTCTTCACAATGCCCCATGAACCCAGTCATCATTATGCTCCATGACAACTGTCATCACAACGATCCATGACCCCTGACAACACAATGATACTGGACTCTTGTCATCAAAATGCTCCATGACACTTGTCATCACAATGATCCATTCCCTTGTCATCACAATGCTCCATAACCCTTGTCATCACAAGGCTCCAAGCCCTTGTAATCAAAATGCTCCATTATATTTGTCATCACATTTCTCCATGACACTTGGCATCACAGTGCTCCATGCCATTGTCATCACAATGGATCATGACATATGTCACCACAATGCTCCCTGACACCTGTCTTCACAATAATCTATGAACTTGTCATAACAATGCTTCATGCCCTTTTTATCACAATGCGCCATGCCCACTGTCATCACAATAATCCAAGAAATTTATCAGACCAATGCCCCATGAACCCTGTCATCCCAATGCTCCATGACCCCTGTAATCAGAATGCCCCATGACGCTTTTCATCACATATCTCCATGATCGTTGTCATCACAATGCTCCATGACCCATGCCATCACAATACTCCATGAATATTTTCAGCCCAATGTTCCATGACCTTCTCATCACAATGCTCCAAGATCCCTTTAATCACAATGCTCCTTGCCCCTTTTCATCTCAATGCTCCATGAACCCTGTCATCACAATGAACCATGCCCATCATCATAATGTTTCATGCTATTTTCATCACAATGAAATCAAAATGCTCCATGACCTCTGTCATCACAATGTTCCAAACCCTTGTGATCACAATGTTCCATAACATTTGTCATCACAGTGCCCCATTACGCTCGTCAACACAATTATCAATGGTCTTCTCATCACAATGCTCCATGACATTTGTCATCACAATGCTCAATACACTTGTCATCACAATGCTCCATGAGCTGGTCAGCACAATGCTCCCTGACAGTTGTCATCAGTATGCTCCTTGAACACTGTCATGACAAGAATCCATGCCTATTTCATCACAATTATCCATTCCCTTTTCATCACAATGCTCCAAGACCACTGTTATCACAATGCTCCGTGACTTCAGTCATCACAATGCTTCATGACATTTGTCATCACAATGGTCCATGACCTCGTCACACAAAGCTCTGTGACATTTGTCACCACAATGCTCCATGAACTTTTAATCACAATGCTCTGTGACCCTTCGCATCACAATGCTCCAAGCCTTTGTCAGCACAATGCTCCATGACCCTTGTCATCACAATGCTCCATGAGCTTGTCAGCACACTGCTCCATGGCCGATGTCATCACAAGGCGCCATGCGCTTGTCAACACAATGCTTCACATCTTTGTCATCACAATACTCCATGCACTTCTCAAGAAAATGCTCTCTCACCACAGATATCACAATGTTCCATCACTAATCATCACAATACTCCCTCACCCCTTTCATCACAATGTTCCCCCCTTTCATCACAATGTTCCATGACCCCAGTCATCACAAAGCTACATGCCCTTATCGTCACAATGTACCACTCCCTTGTCATCAAAATGCTCCATGACCCTTGTCATCACAATGCTCCATGAGCTTGTCAGCACACTGCTCCATGGCCGATGTCATCACAAGGCGCCATGCGCTTGTCAACACAATGCTTCACATCTTTGTCATCACAATACTCCATGCACTTCTCAAGAAAATGCTCTCTCACCACTGATATCACAATGTTCCATCACTAATCATCACAATACTCCCTCACCCCTTTCATCACAATGTTCCATGACCCCAGTCATCACAATGCTACATGCCCTTATCGTCACAATGTACCACTCCCTTGTCATCAAAATGCTACATGACCTTTGTCATCACAAAGAACCATGACCCTTAGCACCACAATGCTCCATGCCATTGTCATCACAATGCTCCATGAACACTCTCATCACATCGCTCCATGCACTTTTCATCCCAAATCTCCATGACGCTTGTCATCACAATGCTCGATGCCCTTCTCATCACAATGCTCCATGCCATTGACATTACAATCCTGCATGACCCATGTATCAAAGTGTTCTTTGCCCTTGTCATCATAATGCTCTATGCACACTCTCATCACAATAATCCATGAAACATTTCAGACCAATGCTCCATGCCCTTGTCATCAAAATGCTGCATTACTCCTGTCATAACAAAGCTCCATGACCCCTGGCATCACAAGGTTCCACGGCCTTGTCATCACAAGACTCCATTACACTTGTCATCACAATGCTCTAAGACCCTGTATTCACAATGATCCATGCCCTTGTCATCACAAAGCTCCATGACGCATGTCATCAGAATGCTCCATGGCCTTCTCATTCTCAATGCACCATCCCCTGTCATCACAATGCTCCATGACCACAGTCATCACAACGATCCATCACCCCTGACAACACAATGATCCGGGACTCTTGTCATCACAATGCTCCATGACCCTTGTCATCACAATGATCCATGCCCTTGTTATCCCAATGCTCCATGACCCCTGTAATCACAATGTTGAGTGACGCTTGTCATCACAGTGCTCCATAACCGTTGTCATCAAAATGTTCCATACATTTGTCAGCAAAATGCTTCATGAACTTTTCATCACAATGTTCCATTCCCATTGTCATCAAAATCCTCGATGAAACTTGGGTTCACATTGCTTGATGCCCTTGTCATCACAATGTGCCATGGTCCTTGAAATGAAAATGATCCATGACCTCTGTCATCACAATGCTCCATGCCCACTGTCATAGCAATAATCCATGAAACTTGTCAGACCAATGCTCCATGCCCCTGTCATCACAATGTTCCATGCCCTTGTAATCACAATGCTCCATTACCCCTCACATCATAATGTTCCTTGACTCCAGTCATCACAATGCTTTATGACCTTTGTCATCACAATGGTCCATCCACTCGTCATCACAATGCTCTGTAACACTTGTCATCACAATGCTCCATGACCCTTGTCATCACAATGCTCCATGTGCTTCTCAGCACAATGTCCCAAGACACATATCATCACAATGAGCCATGCACTTGTCATCACAATGCTCCACAACCTTGTCATCAAAATGCTCCATAAACCTTTTTATCACAATGCTCCATGCACTTCTCATCTAAATGCTCTCTCACCACGGATATCACAATGTTCCATCACTAGTCATCACAATACTCCCTCACCCTGTCATCACAATGTTCCATGATCCCTGTCATCAAAATGCTACATGCACTTATCATCACAATGCTCCATGACCACTGACATCACAATGTTCCATGACCCCTGTCATCAAAATGTTACCTGACCCTTTTCATCAAATTGCTCCATGACCCTGTCATCACAATGCTCCCTGCCCTTCTCATCACAACGCACCACGCACTTGTCATCAAAATGCTCCATGACCTTTGTCATCACAAAGCTCCATGACCCTTGGCATCACAATACTCCATGCCATTGTCATCACAATGCTCCATGACCACTCTCATCACATTACTCCTTGCCCTTGTCATCACAGTGCTCAGTGGCATTTTCATCACAATGCTCCATGCAATTGTCATCATAATACTCCACATGCTTGTTGTCCGAATGCTCCATGAACCTTGTCATCACAATGCTCCATGACCCCTGTCATCACAATGCTCCATGACACCAGTTATCACAATGCTCCATGCCCCTTGTCACTACAGTGCTCCCTGACGCCAGTCATCACAATTATCCATGGTCTACACATCAAAATGCTCCGAGGTCTTGCCATCACAATGCTCCATGCCCTGGTCATCAGTATTCTCCACGTCCTTGTCATCACAATGCACTTTGACACATCTCATCACAATTTTACATGCTCTTTTCATCAAAATTCTCCATGCCCTTGTCATTGCAATGCTCCATGACCCCTGTCATAGCAAGCTTCATGTGCTTGTCATCACAATGCTTCACGAATTTGTCATCAAAATTCTCAATGGCCCTTGTCATCACAATTCTCCAAGCCCTTGTCATCACAATGCTCCATTACCTTTGTCATCACAATCCTCCATGACACTTGGCATCACAATGCTCCATGCAATTGTCATCACAATTGTCCATAACATAGGTCATCACAATGCTTCCTGACACCTGTCTTCACAATTCTGCATGATGTTGTCATCACCATACTCCATGCCCTTGTCAAGACAAGGAGCCATGCCCATTGCCATCACAATAATCCATGAAACTTGTCAGACCAAAGCTCCATGCCCCTGTCATCACAATGCTCCATGCCATGGTCATCACAGTGATCCATGACTCCAGTAATCAAAATGCTTCATGACCTTGGTCATCACAATGGTCCATGTCCTCGTCATCACAAGGCTCTGTGATATTTGTCCCCACAATGCTCCATGAACCTTGTCATCACAATGCTCCATGCCCTTGTCAGCACAGTGCTCCATGACCTTTGTCATCACAATGTTCCAAGCCCTTGTCATCACAATGCTCCATTACATTTGCCATCACAATCCTCCATGACACTTGGAATCACAATGCTCCATGCCATTGTCATCACAATGGGCCATGACTTAGGTCTTCACAATGTTCCCTGACACATGTCTTCATAATACTGTATGACTTTGTCATCACAATTCTCCCTGCCATTGTCATCACAATGCACCATTCCCACTGTCATCACAATAATCCATGAAAATTGTAAGACCAATCCTCCATGACCCTGTCATCACAATGCCCCATGCCCTTGTCATCACAATGCTCCCTGACCCCTGTCATCACAATGCTCTGTGACTCCAGTCATCACAATGCTCATGACCTTTCTCATCAAAATGGTCCATGCTCTCGTCATCACAAGTCT
This sequence comes from Hyperoodon ampullatus, assembly GCF_949752795.1. Lineage (NCBI taxonomy): Eukaryota > Metazoa > Chordata > Mammalia > Artiodactyla > Ziphiidae > Hyperoodon > Hyperoodon ampullatus. Next base: position 5,844,004 of record NW_027641093.1, on the reverse strand, counting down.
CTGTGACGTTTGTCACCACAATGCTCCATGAAATTTTCATCACAATGCTCTGTGACCCTTGTCTTCACAATGCTCCATGCCCTTGTCATCACAATGCTCCATGACCCGTGTCATCACAATGCTCTATGCCTTTCTCAGCGCAGTGCTCCATGACCCTTGTCATCACAATGCTACATGCGCTTCTCAGCACAATACTCCATGACCCACGTCATCACAACGCGACAAGTGCTTGTCATCACAATGCTCCATATCCTTTTCATCACAATGCTGCTTAAACCTTGTCATTACAGCGCTCCATGCACTTCTCATCAAAATGCTCTCTCACCACTGATATCACAATGTTCCATCACTATTCATTCCAATACTCCATCACCACTGTCATCACAATGTTCCATGACCCCTGTCATTAAAATGCTACATGCGCTTATCATCACAATTTTCGATGACCCCTGACATCACAATATTCCATAAACCCTGTCATCAAAATGCTCCATGACACTTTTCATCACAAAGCACCATGACCCCTGACATCACAATATTCCAGAACCACTGTAATCAAAATGTTCCATGACCCTTTTCACAAAATTCCTCAATCACCCTGTCATCACAATGCTCCCTGCCCTTCTCACCACAATGCACCTCACCCTTGTCATCAGAATGCTCCATGACATTTGTCATCACAAAGCTCCATAACCCTGGGCATCACAATGCTCCATGCCATTGTCATCACAAAGCTCCATGAAACCTGTCATCACATTGCTCCATGACATTGTCATCACAAAGCTCCATGACGCTTGTCATCACAATGTTCCATGCCCACTCTCATCACAATAATCCATGAAACTTTTCAGACCAATGCTCCATTCCCTTGTCATCACAATGCTCCATTCCCCCTGTCATAACAATGCTCCATGACACCTGCCATCACAAGGATCCACAGCCTTGTCATCACAAGACTCCATGACCCTTTTCATCACAATGTTCCAAGACCCTGTAATCACAATGCTCCATGCAATTGTCCTCAGAAAGCTCCATGATGCATGTCATTAGAATGCTCCGTGAACTTCTCATTCACTATGCACCATGCCCTTGTCATCACAATGCTCCAAGACCCATGTAATCACAATGCTCAATGCCCCTTTTAATCTCAATGCTCCAAGAACACTGACATCCCATGCACCATGCCCATCATCATAATGACTCATGCTATTGTCATCACAATGAAATCAATATCCTCCATGACTTCTGTCATCACAATGCTCCAAACACTTGTGATCACAATGTTCCATAACACTTGTCATCACAATGCCCCATGACGCTCCTCACCACAGTTAACCATGGTCTTCTCATCACAATGCTCCATGAACTTTGTCATCACAATGCTCAATACAATTGTCATCACAATGCTCCCTGACATTTGTCAAGAGTATGCTCCTTGAACCCTGCCATGAAAAGGCTCCATGCCTTTTTCATCACAATGATCCATGCCCTTTTCATCACAATGCTCAAAGACCCCTGTAATCACAATGCTCCATTCCTCTTTTCATCACACACATGCATGACACATGTCATCAGAATGCTCCATGGCCTTCTCATCACAATGCTCCATGCCCTTGTTATCACAGTGCTCCAAGACCCCTGTCATCACAATACTCCATGAATATTTTCAGCCCAATGCTCCATGATCTTCTCATCACAATGCTCCATGATCCCTGTCATCACAACGCTCCGTGCTCCTTGAAATCAAAATGATCCATGACCTCTGTCATCACAATGCTCCAAACCCTTGTGATCACATTGTTCTACAACACTTGTCAGCACAACGCTCCATGATGCCTGTCATCACAATACTCCATGCCCGTGTCATCACAATGCTCCATGACCATTGTCATCACAATGCTCAATACACTTGTCATCACAATGCTCCCTGACACTTGTCGTCAGAATGCTCCTTGAACGCTGTCATGAAAAGCCTCCATGCCTTTTACATCACAATACTCCATGCACTTTTCATCACAATGCTCCATGCCATTGTCATCACATTACTCCACAAGGTTGTCATCAGAATGCTCCACGACCCTTGACATCACAATGCTCCATGCCCCTTGTCATTACAGTGCAGCATGACGCTCGACATCACAATTATCCATGGTCTTCTCATCACTGTGCTCCACGGTCTTGCCATCACAATGCTCCATGACACTTCTCAGCACAATGTTACATGATATTGTCATCACAATTCTCCATGCACTTGTCATCGCAATGCTCCATGAACCCTGTCATAGCAAGCTCCAAGTGCTTTTCATCACAGTGCTTCACGACATTGTCATCAAAATTCTCAATGGCCGTTGTCATCACAGTGCTCCATGCCCTTGTCATCACAGTGCTCCATGACCATTGTCATCAAAAAGCTCCAAGCCCTTGTCATCACAATGCTCCATTACCTTTGTCATCACAATCCTCCATGACACTTGGCTTCACAGTGCTCCGTACCATTGTCATCACAATGCACCAAGACATATGTCATCACAATGCTCCCTGACACCTGTCTGCACAGTACTCCATAACCTTCTCATAACAATGCTGCATGCCCTTGTCAACACAATGTGTCATGCCCACTCTCATCTCAATAATCCATGAAACTTGTCAGACCAATGTTCCATGCCCCTGTCATCACAATGCTCCATGCCCTTGTCATCACAATGCTCCGTGATTCCAGTCATCACAATGATTCATGACCTTTGCCATCAAAATGGTCCATGCCCTCGTCATCACAGGGCTCTGTGAAATTTGCCACCATAATGCTCCATGAACCTTTCATTCACAATGCTCTGTGACCCTTGCCATCACAATGCTCCATGCCTTTGTCAGAAGAGTGCTCCATTACCCTTGTTATCACAATGCTCCATGCGCTTGTTATCAAAATTTTCCACAAACTTGTCATCAGAAGGCTCCATAAAACTTGTCATCACAATGCTCCATGTACTTCTCATCAAAATGCTCTCCCACCACTGATATCAAAATGTTCCATCACTAGTCATCACAATACTCCCTCACCCCTGTGATGACAATGTTCCACGGCCTTGTCATCACAAGGCTCCAAGACCCCTGTAATCACAATGTTCCATGCTATTGTCATCACAAAGCTCCATGACGCATGTCAGCAATCTGCTCCTTGGCCTTCTCATCACAATGCTCCATGCCCTTGACATCACAATGCTCCAAGACAACTGTAATCAAAATGCTCCATGCCATTTTTCATCTCAATGCTCCATGAACTCTGTAATCACAATGAACCATGCCCATCATCATAATGCTTCATGCTATTGTCATCACAATGAAATCAGAATGCTCCATAACCTCTGTCAACACAATGCTCCAAACCCTTGTGATCACATTGTTCCATAACACTTGTCATCACAACGCCCCATGATGCTCATCATCAAAATTATCCATGGACTTCTCATCACAATGCTCCATGACCTTTGTCATCACAATGCTCAATACACTTGTCATTACAATGCTCCCTGACACTTGTCGTCAGTATGCTCCTTGAACCCTGTCATGACAAGGCTCCATGCATTTTGCTTCACAATCATCCATGCCATTTTCATCACAATGCTCCAAGACCCATGTAATCACAATGCTCCACACCCCTTTTCATCAGAATGCTCCATGACACTTGTCATCACAAGGCTCCATGACCGCTGTCATCACAGTGTTCCATGACACCAGACAAGACAATGATCCAGGACTCTTGTCATCAAAGTGCTCCATGACCCTTGTCATCACAATGCTCCATGACCTTTGTCATCCCAATACTCAATACACTTGTCATCACAATGCTCCCTGACACTTGTCGTCAGAATTCTCCTTGAACCCTGTCATGAAAAGGCTCCAAGCATTTTTCATCTCAATGCTCCATGCCCTTTTCCTCACAATGCTCCATGCCATTGTCATCACAGTACTCCACAATCTTCTCATAAGAATGGTCCATGATACTTGTCATCACAATGATCCATGACACCTGTCATCACAATGCTCTATGACCCTTGTCATTACAGTGCTCCATGACGCTCATCATCACAATTATCCATGGTCTTCTCATCACAGTGCTCCACGGTCTTTCCATCACAATGCTCCATGCACTGGTCATCAAAATTCTACATGTCCATATCATCAAAATGCTCCATGACACTTCTCATCACAATGTTACATGCTCTTGTCATCACAATTCTCCATGCACTTGTCATCGCAATGCTCCATGACCCCTGTCATAGCAAGCTCGGTGTGATTTTCATCACAATGCTTCACGAACTTCTCATCAAAATTCTCAATGGCCCTTCTCCTCACAATGCTCCAAGATCTTGTCATCACAGTGCTCCATGACCCTTGTCATCACGATGCTCCAAGCCCTTGTCATCACAATGCTCCATTACTTTGTCATCACAATCCTCCATGACACTTGGTATCGCAATGCTCCATGACATTGTCATCTCAATGGACCATGACATATGTCATCACAACACTCCCTGTCACCTGTCTTCACAATATTCCATGACCTTGAAATGACAATGCTCCATGCCCTTGTCATGAAAATGCACCATGTCCACCGTCATCACAATAATCAATGAAACTTGTTAGACCAATTTTGAATGCCACTGTTATCACAATGCTCCATGACTTGTCATCACAAAGCTCCATGACGCATGTCATCAGAATGCTCAATTGCCTTCTCATCACAATGCTCCATGCCCTTGTCATCACATTGCTCCAAGACAACTTTAATCACTATGCTCCATGCCCCTTTTCATCTCAATGCTCCATGAACCCTGTCATCAAAATGCACCATGGCCATCATCATAATGCTTCATGCTATTGTCATCACAATGAAATCAAAATGCTCCATGACCTCGGTCATCACAATGTTCCAAACCCTTGTGATCACAATGTTCCATAACACTTGTCATCACAACGCCCCATGACGCTCGTCATCACAATTATCCATGGTATTCTCATCACAATGCTCCATGACCTTTGTCATCACAATGCTCAATACACTTGTCATCACAATGCTCCCTGACACTTGTCATCAGTATGCTCCTTGAACCCTGTCATGACAAGGCTCCATGCCTTTTCCATCACAATGATCCATGCCCTTTTCATCACAATGCTCCAAGACCCCTGTAATCACAATGCTCCATGCCCTTGTCATCACAAAGCTCCATGACGCATGTCATCAGAATGCTCCATGGTCTTCTCATCCAAATGCTCCATGCCCTTGTCATCACAATGCTCAAAGACCCCTGTAATCACAATTCTCCATGCACATTTTCATCAGAATGCTCCATGAGACTTGTCATCACAAGGCTCCATGGTCTTCTCATTACAATGCTCCAGGACCTTGTCATCACAATGCTCCATGACCCAAGTCATCAAAATACTCCATGAACATTTTCAGCCCAAAGCTCCATGACCTTCTCTTCTCACTTCTACATGACCCTTGTCATCACAATGCTCCATGACCACTCTCATCACAACCCTCCATGACCCCTGACAACACAGTGATCTGGGACTCTTGTCATCAAAATGCTCCATAACCCTTGTCACCAAAATGATCCATACCCTTGTCATCCCAATGCTCCATGACCCCTGTAATCACAATGTTCTGTGACGCTTGTCATCACAGTGCTCCGTGACCCTTGTCATCACAATGCTCCATGTCTTTGTCAGCAAAATGCTCACGACCTTGTCATCACAGTCCTCCATGACCCTTGGGATCACATTGCAACATGCTCTTTTTATCTCTGTCTTTATTTTCTGGTTTTTACAGATTTTCAGATGTCCCTTTTTACCGGTGGGAAGTGACAATTCTTTGTAGTGTGGATTTGCATTGCGGGCTTGCTTGATTGGCCAAAAAGGGCGTATTCATTTTCTCCTGGATATATTCAGCAGAAAATGCATACGCCCTTTTTGGCCAAGTGCATCATTGTCGAAGTTGTTACGCTTTTCCTGTGCTTTAAAGGCGATTCCAATTTACCTCTTGAAATGTATTTTGTGCAATTCTGCCTCATTTTCAAGTCTGCTTCGTTGCCTTCCCTCAACAGATTTTTGGAAGAGAGTTGTCCTTTATAACTCTGCAGGTTCGTGAATTGCTGTGCCCCTGAGCTCCAATTTTCAACTCGTGTTTTGTGAGCTGAACACAAATCCACAATTTTGCTACAGGACCTATACTGGTTCCGGGGGTGCAGGCTGATGCTTTGGATAATTCTTCCTTCCAGACGGGAAAATAGAGTGACATGTGTCCGTCCAAATGCCTACAGCTACTCTCTGTTTGGTTCTCCCTCTTTCCTTTCATCCACTGCACAATTTGCAAACTGTGCGAAGCAGGAGCTTATAGGGGCTGACTCTCCAAGTTGGGAGATTGATAGTAAAGCAGTTGGAATGCCAAACTGGAGCACAAGGAGGGGAAAAATTAGGAGCCTTTCAGAAATCTTTTGCCATCACATGGTGTCCATTCTCTAGGTTTCCCATACATGTTATAACTGTAGTGATATTGCCTTCTACCTGGAGAGTTGGGACCCATGGAATGGGTGGCATGCATTACTGCTTTAAAAGGTCTGCATTTTCTCACCCAATCTCACCAGTCCTCTCAGCCCCAAGTGTCCAGCCTTATGTCTCATCTAGCTGTCTTTGCAGATGGGGTCATTCCCGGTTTCATAAGATCTGAAGGAATTGTGTAAGAATTTAGTTGTTTTTTTTTGTTTGTTTGTTTTTGAAATTCATTTTTATAAAGGGGTTGAGCTGATTTTCACCGACATGTTTATGCCGGTCTAGACACACTTGATTCCCTTATGGAGACATATCAATATATAGGTTTTAAGATTTTTACTAGTCAGATATATTCCTGTGCTGGGAATTGGGGATTTGAGTCCCGTTCACTGAGGAAGGTGTAGGTTTTTTCTATTCTGTATTTGCTTCATGGAATGCTACATGTGCTAATATCACACTCTGGTTTTATGCATCACCCCAACTCTTCTTCCCCCTTAAGCGGTCATAAGAGTGTTTTCTCAATGTGAGACTCTGTTCTCTTTCCTCAGTTCATGTGTAGCCATGTTTACAGGATCTTCATAAGTGATATCTTATGATAAGTTTCTTTTTCTGTGTGACTTATTTCACTTAGAATCATCGTACCTAAATCCACTCATTATGCTGCTACTGGCCTCATGACATTGATTTCATGTCTGAGTGATATTCAATTGTACAAAATTACCACAAGTTCTTTGCGCAATTTTCTCTTTCCTGGAATATGTAAGTTGTACTGATGTTGAGGTTCTTGTATGCAGAGCAGCCATAAAATTTAGGGTGCCTGTGTCTTGTTGATATTTAGTCTTCCCATGTTATATGCCTATGAGTCGAAGTGCCCTATGCTCGGTAGCTTTGTATTTTAGATGTTTTAGGAAACAGCATACACTTCATCAGAGTGGCTCTTGGATATTTATACCCCACCCATCAGCGTGACTAGCTCCCTGTTCTCCATGGTCTCTCCTGCATTTCTGGTTTGTACATATTTTTTGGATGGCCTTTCTGAGCAGTGGAAATTGAGACTTCTTTGTTGTGCAGATTTGCATTTCCCGCTTGCTTGGTTGGCCAAAAAGTCTGTATGTGTTTTTTTCCTGAAGTTATTCATGAAAAAAACGCATACACCCTTTTGCCCAACTACATCATTTTAGAAATTCTGCTGCTTTTCATATGCTTTAAATGTGAGTCCAATCTCCCTTTTGAAATCCGTTTCCTACAATTCTGCCTCTCATTCAGATCCTCTTCCTTGCCTTACCTGAATATATTTTTGGACGTTGGTTATCATTTATATCTTTGCAGGTTTTTGAATTGTCTGCTCCTGAGCTCCATTTTGCAACACGCTTTTTTTGTGAGATGGCCGCCAAACCATTGTATTGCTTGCGGGCCTATTCTGGTTCTGGGGAGGCAGGCTGAGCCTTTGGTTAATTTTTCTTCCTAATGGGAAATTAGAGTGACATGTGCCTGTCAAAACTCCTACAGCTAGTCTCTCATTGGTTCCCCCTCTTCCCGTTTATCCTCTCAAAAATTGCAAACTGTGTGAAACAGGAGGTTAAAGGTGCTGATTCTCCAAGTGGGGAGATTGTTAGTAATGTGGCTGTAATGGCGAACCCCAGCACCAGGAGATCAAAAATGAGGTGCATTTTAGACCCCTTTCCTGATCACACGGTGTACATTCATCTCGGTCTCCCAGGCATGTTTTCGCTGTCAGAAGATTCCCTTGAACCTGCAGATTTGGGACACATGGAATGGGAATCAGGCAGTATTTCTTTTAAAGGTCTGCATTTCCTCACCCAGCCTCTCTAACATCTCTTAGTGTGCATAGCTTCCTGCCTTATATATCATCCTGCTGTGGGTCTACATGTGTTCAATCCATGTTACATCATAGCCCTTCAACAAAAGTTGTAAGAATTTTTGTCTGTCTCACTGTTTTTCTAAATATTTTTAAATTTATTTTTATATTGGTTACAGCTGATTTTCAAAGCTCTGTTTTTTGCTGCTGTACATCCACTTGATTCATGTACTGTGAGACAACAAAATTTTTTTTCAGATGCTTACCATTTATATGTATTATTTTCCAGTGACTTGAGTGGGCTGAGTGCAGTTCTTTGAGGTACGGTATAGGCCTTGTCAGTTATTCAATTTGGTACTTGGAATGGTATCTTTGCTAATTTCAACCTCCTGGATAATACCTCACCCTTCCTCACATTTCCATTTGGCAGCCTTATGTCTATTTTCTACATATTTGACTATGTTTCTGTTTTGTAATTTATTTCATGTGTAGCCATTTTTGATTCCACCTTTAAGTGACATCTTATGATATGTGTCTTTTTCTTTCTGATATACGTCACTTAGAATGATCGTACGCAAATCCTCCAGAGATGTTACAACTGGCCTTATTTCATTGATTTCTGGATGAGTAATATTCCCCTCTACATAAGTAAACCATCTACATAAGCAGCCCTAAATTTTGGGGTGGCTCTATCTTATTGATTTTCAGTTTTCCCAACGTATATTCCCTAGACTGGAAGTGCCCTTGGCTCTGTAGCTCTGTTGTTTCCTTGTTTTAGGGAACACAATGCACTCCTCCAGAGAGGCAGTTGGCAATTTACATCCTGTCCATCAGCATAACTAGGCTCCCAGTTCTCCAGGGCCTATCTTGCCTTTCTGGTTTTTACACATTTTGCGGATGGCCCTTTTGACCGGTGGGAAGTGATACTTCATTGTAGTGCAGATTTGAATTGCCCGCTTGCTTGCTTGGCCAAAAAGCACGTATGCGTTTTCTCCTGAATATATTCAGGAGAAAACGCATACACCATTTTTGGCCAAGTGCGTCATTGTCGAAGTTGTGCCCATATTCCTGGGCTTTAAATGCGATTCCAATGTACCTCTTGAAATCTGTTTCCTGCTATTCTGGCTCGCTTTCAAGTCTGCCTCGTTGCCTTCCCTCAACAGATTTTCGGATGATTGTTGCCCTTTACTACTCTGCCAGTTTGTGCATTGCTGTGCCCCTGAGCCCCATTTTTCAACTCGTTTTTTGTGAGCTGACCGCAAGTCTAAAATTTTGGTGCAGGACCTATACTTGTTCCCAGCGGGTGTCTGAGACTTTGGTTAATTCTTCTTCCTGCTGGGAAATTAGAATGACATGTGCCCGTCCAAATGCCTAACAGCTACTCTCTCATTAGTTCTCCCTCCTCCCATTCATCCTCTACAAAATTGGCCACCTGTGAGAACCAGGAGGTTAAAGGGCCAGTCTCTCCAAGTTGGGAGATTGATAGTAAAGCAGTTGGAAAGTCAACCTGGAGCACCAGGAGAGGGATTATTAGTTGAGTTTTAGAAACCTTTCATATTCACAGTGTGTCCATTCTGTAGGTTTCCAGTACATGTTATAGCTGTAGTAATATACCCTTCAACCTGGAGAGTTGGGACCCGTGGAATGTGTGCCACGCATTATTGCTTTAAATGGTCTGCATTTGCTCACCGAATCTCACCAATCCTTTCAGTCCCAAATGTCCAGCCTTATGCCACATCCAGCTGTCATTGTAGATAGGGTCATTCCAGGTTTCATCAGAGCCCCTGAAGGAATTGTAAAGAATTTCCCTGTTTTTTTGTTTTGTTTTTGAAATTCATTTTTATAGTCGGTTTGAACTGATTCTCACTGCCATGTTTATGCCAGTCTAGACAAACTTGATTCCCTTACGGAGACATATCAATACATAGGTTTTAAGATTCTTACCAATCAGATATATTCCTCTGCGGGAAATATGGGGTTTTGAGTCCCTTTCACTGAGGAAAGTGTAGGTCTTATCTATTCCGTATTTGGTTTTTGGAACGGTACCTGTACTAATATCAAACTCTGGTTTTATGCATCACCCCACCTCTCCTTCCCCGTTAAGCAGACATAAGAGTGTTTTCTAAATGTGAGACTCTGTTCTCTTTCCTAACCCAGTTTATGTGTAGCCATGTTTACAGGACATTCATAAGTGATATCGTATGATAAGTTTCTTTTTCTCTGTGACTTATTTCACTTAGAATCATCGTACCTTAATCCACTCATTTTGCTGCTACTGGCCTTATGACATTGATTTCAAGGCTGCCTGATACTCTATCGTATGTAAGTAACACAATTTCTTGAACCATTTTTGTCTTTGCTGGTATATTTAAGGTGTACCCAAGTTGAGGTTGTTGTAAGCAGTGCAGCCCTAAATTTTGGATGGCTCTGTCTTATTGATTTTCAGTTTTCCCAAGGTTTATTCCCTAGACTGGAAGTGCCCTTGGCTCTGTAGCTCTGTTGTTTCCTTGTTTTAGGGAACACAGTGCACTCCTCCAGAGAGGCAGTTGGCAATTTACATCCTGTCCAGCAGCATAACTAGGCTCCCTGTTCTCCATTGCCTGTCTTGCCTTTCTGGCTTTTACACATTTTGCGGATGTCCCTTTTGACCGGTGGGAAATGATACTTCTTTGTAGTGCAGATTTGAATTGCCCCCTTGCTTGCTTGGCCAAAAAGGACGTATGCATTTTCTCCTGAATATATTCACGAGAAAACCCATAAGCCCTTTTTGGCCAAGTGCATCATTGCCGAAGTTGTGCCCCTCTTCCTGTGCTTTAAAGGCGATTCCAATGTACCTCTCGAAATCTGTTTCCTGCTATTCTGGCTCGCTTTCAAGTCCGCCTCGTTGCCTTCCCTCAACAGATATTTGGACGATTGTTGTCCTTTATTTCTCTGCCAGTTTGTGAATTGCTGTGGCCCTGAGCTCCATTTTTCAACTCGTTTTTTGTGAGCTGACCGGAAGTCCAAAATTTCGGTTCAGGACCTATACTGGTTCCAGGTGGGTGGCTGAGACTTTGGTAAATTCTTCTTCCTGCCGGGAAATTAGAGTGACATGTGCCCATCCAAATGCCTAACAGCTACTCTCTCATTGGTTCTCCCTCTTCCCTTTCATCCTCTGCCAAATTGGCAACCTGTGCGAACCAGGAGGTTAAAGGGGCTGTCTCTCCAACTTGGGAGATTGATAGTAAGGCAGTTGGAAATTCAAACTGGAGCACCAGGAGAGGGACTATTAGTTGAGTTTTAGACACCTTTTGTATTCACACTCTGTCCATTCTCTAGGTTTCCCGTACATGTTATAGCTGTAGTAATATTCCCTACAACCTGGAGAGTTGGGACCCTTGGAATGTGTGCCACGCATTATTGCTTTAAATGGTCTGCATTTGCTCACCGAATCTCACCAATCCTCTCAGTCCCAAGTGTCCAGCCTTATGCCACATCCAGCTGTCATTGTAGATAGTGTCATTCCAGGTTTCATCAGAGCCCCTGAAGGAATTGTAAAGAATTTCCCTGTTTTTTTGTTTTGTTTTTGAAATTCCTTTTTATAGTGGGTTTGAGCTGATTCTAACTGCCATGTTTATGCCAGTCTAGACACACTTGATTCCCTTATGGAGACTTATCAATACATAAGTTTTAAGATTCTTACTAGTCAGATATATTCCCCTGCATGAAATATGGGGTTTTGAGTCCATTTCACTGAGGAAAGTGTAGGTCTTGTCTATTCCATATTTTGTTTTTGGAACGGTACCAGTACTAATATCAAACTCTGGTTTTATGCATCACCCCACCTCTCCTTCCCCCTTAAGCAGGCATAAGAGTGTTTTCTAAATGTGAGACTCTGTTCTCTTTCCTAACTCAGTTCATGTGTAGCCATGTTTTCAGGACCTTCATAAGTGATATCTTATGATAAGTTTTCTTTCTCTGGGTCTTATTTCACTTAGAATCATCGTACCTGAATCCACTCATTTTGCTGCTACTGGCCTTATAACATTGATTTCATGGCTGAGGGATATACCATCGATCGTACATAACACAATTTCTTGAACCATTTTTGTCTTTCCTTGAATACTTAAGGTGTACCCAAGTTGAGGTTCTTGTAAGCTGTGCAGCACTAAATTTTGTGGTGTCTCTTTCTTATTGATTTTCAGTATTCCCAAGGTATATTCCCTAGAATGGAAGTGCCCTTGGCTATGTTGCTCTGTTGTTTCCTTGTTTTAGGGAACACAATGCACTCCTCCAGTGAGGCAGATGGCAATTTATATCCTGCCCATCAGCATAACTAGGCTCCCTGTTCTCCAGGTCCTGTCTTGCCTTTCTGGTTTTTACACATTTTGCGGATGCCCTTTTGACCCGTGGGAAGTGATACTTCATTGTAGTTCAGATTTTTGTTGCCCGCTTGCTGGCTTGGCCAAAAAGAACTTATCCGTTTTCTCCTTAGTATATTCCTGAGAAAACACATACGCCTTTTCTGGCCAACTGCATCATTGTCGAAGTTGTGCCCCTCTTCGTGTGCTTTAAAGGTGATTCCAATGTACCTCTTGAAATCTGTTTCCTGCTATGTTGGCTCGCTTTCAAGTCGGCATCGTTGCCTTCCCTCAACAGATTTTTGGACGATTGTTGTCCTTTAATTCTCTGACAGTTTGTGCATTGCTGTGCCCCTAAGATCCATTTTTCAACTCGTTTTTTGTGAGCTGACCGCCAGTCCAAATTTTGGTTCAAGACCTATACTGGTTCCCGGCGGGTTGCTGAGACTTTGGTTAATTCTTCTTCCTTCCTGGAAATTAGAGTGACATGTGCCCGTCCAAATGCCTAACAGCTACTCTCTCATTGGTTCTCCCTCTTCCCTTTCTTCCTCTGCAAAATTGGCAAACTGTGCGAACCAGGAGGTTAAAGGGGCTGTCTTTCCAAGTTGGGAGATTGGTAGTAAATCTGTTGGAAAGTCAAACCGGAGCACCAGGAGATGGATTATTAGTTGAGTTTTAGAAATCTTTCATATTCACTGTGTGCCCATTCTATAGGGTTCCCGTACATGTTATTGCTGTAGTAATATTCCCTTCAACCTGGAGAATTGGGACCCTTGGAATGTGGGCCACCCGTTATTGCTTTAAAGGGTCTCCATTTGCTCACCGAATCTCACCAATCCTCTCAGTCCCAAGTGTCCAGCCTTATGCCACATCCAGCTGTCATTGTAGATAGGGTCATTCCAGGTTTCATCAGAGCCCATGAAGGAATTGTAAAGAATTTCCCTGTTTTTTTTGTTTTGTTTTTGAAATTCCTTTTTATAGTGGGTTTGAACTGATTCCCACTGCCATGTTTATGCCAGTCTAGACAAACTTGATTCCCTTACGGAGACATATCAATACATATGTTTTAAGATTCTTACCAGTCAGATATATTACTCAGCGGGAAATATGGCGTTTTGAGTCCCTTTCACTGAGGAAAGTGTAGGTCTTTTCTATTCCGTAGTTGGTTTATAGAACGGTACATGTACTAATATCAAACTCTGGTTTTATGCATCACGTGACCTCTCCTTCCCCCTTACGCAGGCATAAGAGTGTTTTGTAAATGTGAGACTCTGTTCTCTTTCCTAACTCAGTTCATGTGTAGCCATGTTTACAGGACCTTCATAAGTGATATCTTATGATAAGTTTCTTTTTCTCTGTGACTTATTCCACTTAGAATCATCGTACCTGAATCCACTCATTTTGAAGCTACTGGCCTTATGACATTGATTTCATGGCTGACTGATATTCCATCGTACGTAAGTAACACAATTTCTTGAACCATTTTTTTCTTTCCGGGGTTATTTAAGGTGTACCCAAGTTGAGGTTCTTGTAAGCAGTGCAGCCCTAAATTTTGGGGTGGCTCTGTCTTATTGATTTTCAGTTTTCCCAATGTATATTCCCTAGACTGTAATTGCCCTTGGCTCTGTAGCTCTGTTGTTTACTTGTTTTGGGGAACACAATGCATTCCTCCAGAGAGGCAGTTGGCAATTTACATCCTGCCCATCAGCATAACTAGGCTCCCTGTTCTCCATTTCCTGTCTTGCCTTTCTGGCTTTTACACATTTTGCGGATGTCCCTTTTGACCGGTGGGAAATGATACTTTTTGTAGTGCAGATTTGAATTGCCCCCTTGCTTGCTTGGCCAAAAAGGGCGTATGTGTTTTCTCCTGAATATATTCAGGAGAAAACGCATACGCCCTTTTTGGCCAAGTGCATCATTGTCGAAGTTGTGCCACTCTTCCTGTGCTTTAAAGGTGATTCCAATGTACCTGTTGAAGTCTGTTTCCTGCTATGTTGGCTCGCTTTCAAGTCTGCCTCGTTGCCTTCCCTCAACAGATTTTTGGACGATTCTTGTCCTTTACTTCTCTGACAGTTTGTGCATTGCTGTTCCCCTAAGCTCCATTTTTCAACTCGTTTTTTGTGAGCCGACCGCAAGTCCAAATTTTTGTTCAAGACCTATACTGCTTCCCGACTGGTGTCTGAGACTTTGGTTAATTCTTCTTCCTGCCGGGAAATTAGAATGACATGTGCCCGTCCAAATGCCTAACAGCTACTCTCTCATTGGTTCTCCCTCTTCCCTTTCATCATCTACAATATTGGCCACCTGTGAGAACCAGGAGGTTAAAGAGCCTGTCTCTCCAAGTTGGGAGATTGATAGGAAAGCAGTTGGAAAGTCAAACCGGAGCACCAGGAGAGGGATTATTAGTTGAGTTTTATAAACCTTTCATATTCACAGTGTGTCTATTCTCTAGGTTTCCCGTACATGTTATAGCTGTAGTAATATTCCCTTCAACCTGGAGAGTTGGGACCCTTCGAATGTGTGCCATGCATTATTGCTGGAAAAGGTCTGGATTGCTCACCGAATCTCACCAAACCTCTCAGTCCCAAGTGTCCAGCCTTATGCCACATCCAGCTGTCGTTGTAGATAGTGTCATTCCAGGTTTCATCAGAGCCCCTGAATGAATTGTAAAGAATTTCCCTGATTTTTGTTTTGTTTTTGAAATTCCTTTTTATAGTGGGTTTGAGCTGATTCTTACTGCCATGTTTATGCCAGTCTAGACCCACTTCATTCCCTTACGGACACATATCAATACATAGGTTTTAAGATTCTTACTAGTCAGATATATTCCTCTGTGGGAAATATGGCGTTCTGAGTCCCTTTCACTGAGGAAGGTGTAGGTGTTGTCTATTCCATATTTGGGTGTTGGAACGGTAGCTGCACGAATATCAAACTCTGGTTTTATGCATCAGCCCTCCGCTCCTTTCCCCTTAAGCAGGCATAAGAGTGTTTTCTAAACGTGAGACTCTGTTCTCTTTCCTAAATCAGTTCATGTGTAGCCATGTTTACAGGAACTTCATAAGTGATATCTTATTATAAGTTTTTTTTTCTCTGTGACTTATTTCACTTAGAATCATCGTACCTGAATCCAATCATTTTGTTGCTACTGGCCTTATGACATTGATTTCATGGCTGAGGGATATTCCATCGTACGTAAGTACAATTTCTTGAACCAATTTTGTCTTTCCTGGGATATTTAAGGTGTACCCAATTTGAGGTTCTTGTAAGCAGTGCAGACCTAAATTTTGGGGTGGCTCTGTCTTATTGATTTTCACCTTTCCCAAGGTATATTCTCGAGACAGGAAGTGCCCTTGGCACTGTAGCTGTGTTGTTTACTTGTTTTAGGGAACACAATGCACTCCCCCATACAGGCAGTTGTTAATTTACATCCCACCCATCAGCATAATTAGGATCCCGGTTCTCCAGGGCCTGCCTTGCCTTTCTGGTTTTTACACATTTTGCGGATGTCCCTTTTGACCCGTGGGAAGTGATACTTCTTTGTAGCGCAGATTTGCATTGCCTGCTTGCTTGCTTGGCCAAAATGGGCGTATGCATTTTCTCCTGAATATATTCAGGAGAAAACGCATACGACCTTTTTGGCCAAGTGCATCATTGTCGAAATTGTGCCCCTCTTCCTGTGCATTGAAGGCAATTCCAATGTATCTCTTGAAATCTGTTTCCTGCTATTCTGGCTCGCATTCAAGTCTGCCTCGTTGCCTTCCCTCAACAGATTTTTGGTCGATAGTTGTCCTTTATTACTCTGCCAGTTTGTGAATTGCTGTGCCCCTGAGCTCCATTTTTCAACTGGTTTTTTGTGAGCTGACCGCAAGTCCAAAATTTTGGTTCAGGACCAATACTGGTTCCCGGCGGTTGGCTGAGACTTTGATTAATTCTTCTTCCTGCCGGGAAATTGGAGGGACATGTGCCCGTCCAAATGCCTAACAGGTATTCTCTCATTGGTTCTCCATCTTCCCTTTCATCCTCTGCCAAATTGGCAACCTGTGAGAACCAGGAGGTTAAAGGGGCTGTCTCTCCAAGTTGGGAGATTGATAGTAAAGCAGTTGGAAACTCAAACCGGAGCACCAGGAGAGGGACTTTTTGATGAGTTTTAGAAACCTTTTATATTCACACTGTGTCCATTCTCTAGGTTTCCCGTACATGTTATAGCTGTAGTAATATTCCCTTCAACCTGGAGAGTTGGGACCTTTGGAATGTGTTCCACGCATTATTGCTTTAAATGGTCTGCATTTGCTCACTGAATCTCACAAATCCTCTCAGTCCCAAGTGTCCAGCCTTATGCCACATCCAGCTGTTATTGTAGATAGGGTCATTCCTGGTTTCATTAGAGCCCCTGAAGGAATTGTAAAGAATTTCCCTGTTTATGTGTTTTGTTTTTGAAATTCCTCTTTATTGTGGGTTTGAGCTGATTCTCACTGCCATGTTTATGCCAGTCTAGACACACTTGATTCCCTTACAGAGACATATCAATACAAATGTTTTAATATTCTTACTAGTCAGATATATTCCTCTGCAGGAATATGGGGTTTTGAGTCCCTTTCACTGACGAAAGTGTAGGTCTTGTCTATTCTGTAGTTGGTTTTTGGAAAGTTACCTGTACTAATATCAAACTCTGGTTTTATGCATCACCCCTCCTCTCCTTCCGCCTTAAGCAGACATAAGAGTGTTTTCTAAATGTGAGACTCTGTTCTCTTTCCTAACTCAGTTCATTTGTATCCATGTTTACAGGACCTTCATAAGTGATATCTTATGATAAGTTTCTTTTTCTCTTTGACTTATTTCACTTAGAATCATCGTACCTGAATCCACTCATTTTGAAGCTACTGGCCTTATGACATTGATTTCATGGCTGACTGATATTCCATCGTACGTAAGTAACACAATTTCTTCAACCATTTTTGTCTTTCCTGGGTTATTTAAGGTGTACCCAAGTTGAGTTTCTTGTAAGCAGTTTAGCCCTAAATTTTGGGTGGCTCTGTCTTATTGATTTTCTGTTTTCCCAAGGTATACCCCCTAGAGTGGAATTGCTCTTTGCTCTGTAGCTCTGTTGTTTCCTTGTTTTAGGGAACAGAATGCACCCCTCCAGAGATGCAGTTTGCAATTTACATGCTTTCCATCAACATAACTAGGCTCCCTGTTCTCCAGGGCCTATCTTGCCTTTCAGGTTTTTACACATTTTTCGGATGTCCCTTTTGACCGGTGGGATGTGATACTTCATTTTAGTGCAGATTTGCATTGGTCGCTTTCTTGCTTGGCCAAAAAGCACGTATGCGTTTTCTCCTGAATATATTCACGAGAAAACGCATACGCACTTTTGGGCCAAGTGCATCATTGCCGAAATTGTGCCCCTATTCCTGTGCTTTAAAGGTGATTCCAATGTACCTCTCGAAATCTGTTTCCTGCTATTCTGGCTCGCTTTCAAGTCTGCCTCGTTGCCTTCCCTGAACAGATTTTCGGATGATTGTTGTCCTTTATTACTGTGCAAGTCTGTGAATTGCTGTGGCCCTGAGCTCCATTTTTCATCTCGTTTTTTGTGAGCGGACCGCAAGTCCAAAATTTTGATTCAGGACCTATACTGGTTCCCGGCGGCTGTCTGAGACTTTGGTTAATTCTTCTTCCTGCCGGGAATTAAGAACGACATGTGCCCATCCAAATGCCCAACAGCTATTCTCTCAATGGTTCTCCCTCTTCACTTTCATCCTCTACCAAACTGGCCACCTGTGAGAACCAGGAGTTTAAAGGGGCTGTCTCTCCAAGGTGGGAGATTGATAGTAAAGCAGGTGGAAAGTCAAACCGGAGCACCAGGAGAGGGATTATTAGTTGAGTTTTAGAAACCTTTCGTATTCACAGTGTGTACATTCTCTAGGTTTCCCGTACATGTTATAGCTGTAGTAATATTCCCTTCAACCTGGAGAGTTGGGACCCTTCGAATGTGTGCCATGCATTATTGCTTGAAATGGTCTGGATTGCTCACCGAATCTCACCAATCCTCTCAGTCCCAAGTGTCCAGCCTTATGCCACATCCAGCTGTCGTTGTAGAAAGGGTCATTCCAGGTTTCTTCAGAGCCCCTGAAAGAATTTTAAAGAATTTCCCTGATTTTTGTTTTGTTTTTGAAATTCCTTTTTATAGTGGGATAGAGCTTATTCTCACTGCCATGTTTATGCCAGTGTAGACCCACTTCATTCCCTTACGGACACATATCAATACATAGGTTTTAAGATTCTTTCTTGTCAGATATATTCCTCTGTGGGAAATATGGGGTTTGAGTCCCTTTCACAGAGGAAGGTGTAGGTCTTGTCTATTCCATATTTGGGTGTTTGAACGGTAGCTGTACGAATATCAAACTCTGGTTTTATGCATCACCCCTCCGCTCCTTTCCCCTTAAGCAGGCATAAGCTTGTTTTCTAAACGTGACACTCTGTTCTCTTTCCTAACTCAGTTCATGTGTAGCCATGTTTACAGGAACTTCATAAGTGATATCTTATTATAAGTTTCTTTTTCTCTGTGACTTATTTCACTTAGAATCATCGTACCTGAATCCAAACATTTTGCTGCTACTGGCCTTATGACATTGATTTCATGGCTGAGGGATATTCCACCGTATGTAAGTAAAATTTCTTGAACCAATTTTGTCTTTCCTGGGATATTTAAGGTGTACCCAAGTTGAGGTTCTTGTAAGCAGTGCAGACCTAAATTTTCGGGTGGCTCTGTCTTATTGATTTTCAGTTTTCCAAAGGTATATTCCCTAGACTGGAAGTGCCCTTGGCACTGTAGCTGTGTTGTTTACTTGTTTTAGGGAACACAATGCACTCCCCCATACAGGCAGTTGTTAATTTACATCCCACCCATCAGCATAACTAGGCTCCCTGTTCTCCAGGGCCTGCCTTGCCTTTCTGGTTTTTACACATTTTGCGGATGTCCCTTTTGACCCGAGGGAAGTGATTCTTTTTGTAGTGCAGATTTGCATTGCCTGCTTGCTTGCTTGGCCAAAATGGGCGTATGCATTTTCTCCTGAATATATTCAGGATAAAACGCATACAACCTTTTGGCCAAGTGCATCATTGTCGAAATTGTGCCCCTCTTCCTGTGCATTGAAGGCAATTCCAATGTATCTCTTGAAATCTGTTTCCTGCTATTCTGGCTCGCATTCAAGTCTGCCTCGTTGCCTTCCCTCAACAGATTTTTGGTGGATAGTTGTCCTTTATTACTCTGCCAGTTTCTGAATTGCTGTGCCCCTGAACTCCATTTTTCAACTGGTTTTTGGTGATCTGACCGCAAGTCCAGAATTTTGGTTCAGGACCAATACTGGTTCCCGGCGGTTGGCTGAGACTTTGATTAATTCTTCTTCCTGCCGGGAAATTGGAGTGACATGTGCCCATCCAAATGCCTAACAGGTATTCTCTCATTGGTTCTCCATCCTCCCTTTCATCCTCTGCCAAATTGGCAACCTGTGAGAACCAGGAGGTTAAAGGGGCTGTCTCTCCAAGTTGGGAGATTGATAGTAAAGCAGTTGGAAACTCAAACCGGAGCACCAGGAGAGGGACTTTTTGATGAGTTTTAGAAACCTTTCATATTCACACTGTGTCCATTCTCTAGGTTTCCCATACATGTTATATCTGTAGTAATATTCCCTTCAACCTGGAGAGTTGGGACCCTTGGAATGTGTTCCACGCATTATTGTTTGAAATGGTCTGGATTGCTCACCGAATCTCTCCAATCCTCTCATTCCCAAGTGTCCAGCCTTATGCCATATCCAGCTGTCGTTGTAGAAAGGGTCATTCCAGGTTTCATCAGAGCCCCTGAATGAATTGTAAAGAATTTCCCTGATTTTTGTTTTGTTTTTGAAATTCCTTTTTATACTGGGTTTGAACTGATTCTCACTGCCATGTTTATGCCAGTCTAGACAAACTTGATTCCCTTATGGAGACATATCAATACATAGGTTTTAAGTTTCTTACTAGTCAGATATATACCTCTGCGGGAAATATGGGGTTTTGAGTCCCTTTCACTGAGGAAAGTGTAGTTCTTTTCTATTCCGTAGTTGGTTTTTGGAATGGTACATGTACAAATATCAAACTCTGGTTTTATGCATCACCCCACCTCTCCTTCCCCCTTAGTCAGGCATAAGAGTGTTTTCTATATGTGAGACACTGTTCTCTTCCCTAACTCAGTTCATGTGTAGCCATGTTTACAGGACTTGCATAAGTGATATCTTATGATAAGTTTCTTTTTCTCTGTGACTTATTTCACGTAGAATCATCGTACCTGAATCCACTCATTTTGCTGCTACTGGCCTTATGACATTGATTTCATGTCTGAGGGATATTCCATCGTACTATATTAACACAATTTCTTGAACCATTTTTGTCTTTCCTAGGATATCTTAGGTGTACCCAAGTTGAGGTTCTTGTAAGCAGTGCAGCCCTAAATTTTGGGGTGGCTCTATCTTATTGATTTTCAGTTTTCCCAAGGTATATTTCCTAGACTGGAAGTGCCCTTGGCTCTGTAGCTCTGGTTTTTACCTGTTTTAGGGAACACAATGCACTCCTCCAGAGAGGGCGTTGGCAATTTACATCCCGCCCATCAGCATAACAAGGCTCCCTGTTCTCTTGGGCCTGTCTTCCTATCTGGTTTTTACACATTTTGCGGATGTCCCTTTTGACCGGTGGGAAGTGAAACTTCTTTGTAGTGCAGATTTGCATTGCTGGCTTGCTTGCTTGGACAAAAAGGGCGTATGCGTTTTCTCCTTAATATATTCAGGAGAAAACACATACGCCCTTTTTGGCCAAGTGCATCATGGTCGAAGTTGTGCCCCTCTTCCTGTGCTTTGAAGGCGATTCCAATGTACCTCTTGAAATCTGTTTCCTGCTATTCTGGCTCACATTCAGATCCACCTCGTTGCCTTCCCCCAACAGATTTTTCGACGATATTTGCCCTTTAGTACTCTGCCAGTTTTTGAATTGCTGTGCCCCTGATCTCCATTTATCAACTCATTTTTTGTAAGCTGACCACAAGTCCAAAATTTTGGTTCAGGAACTCTACAGGTTCCCAGTGGGTGGCTGAGAATTTGATTAATTTTTCTTCCTGCCACGGAATTAGAGTGACATGTGCCCGTCCAAATGCCTAACAGCTATTCTCTCATTGGTTCTCCCTCCTCCCTTTCATCCTCTGCCAAACAGGCAACCTGTGAAAATCAGGAGATTAAAGGGGATGTCTCTCCAAGTTGGGAGATTGATAATAAAGCAGATGGAAATTCAAACTGGAGTACCATAAGAGGGACTCTTAGTTGAGTTTTGGAAACCTTTCGTATTCACAGTGTGTCCATTCTCTAGGTTTCCCGTACATGCTATAGCTGTAGTAATATTCCCTTCAACCTAGAGAGTTGGGACCCTTGGAATGTGTGCCACGCATTATTGCTTTGAATGGTCTGCATTTGCTCACTGAATCTCAACAAACCTCTCAGTCCCAGGTGTCCCGGCTTATGCCACATCCAACTGTCCTTGTAGAGAGGGTCATTCCTGGTTTCATCAGAGCCCCTGTAGGAATTGTAAAGAATTTCCCTGTTTTTTTTTTGTTTGTTTTTGAAATTCCTTTTTATTGTGGGTTTGAGCTGATTCTCACTGCCATGTTTATGCCAGTCTAGACCCACTTCATTCCATTACGGACACATATCAATACATAGGTTTTGAGATTATTACTAGTCAGATATATTCCTCTGCAGAAAATATGGGATTTTGTGTCCCTTTCACTGAGGAAGGTGTAGGTCTTGTCTATTCCATATTTGGGTTTTGGAACGGTAGCTGTACGAATATCAAACTCTGGTTTTATGCATCACCCCTCCGCTCCTTTCCCCTTAAGCAGGCATAAGAGTGTTTTCTAAATGTGAGACTCTGTTCTCTTTCCTAACTCAGTTCATGTGTAGCCATGTTTACAGGAACTTCATAAGTGATATCTTATTATGAGTTTCTTTTTCTCTGTGACTTATTTCACTTAGAATCATCGTACCTGAATCCAATCATTTTGCTGCTACTGGCCTTATGACATTGATTTCATGGCTGAGGGATATTCCGTCATACGTAAGTACAATTTCTTGAACCAATTTTGTCTTTCCTGGGATATTTAAGGTGTACCCAAGTTGAGGTTCGTGTAAGCAGTGCAGCCCTAAATTTTGGGTGGCTCTGTCTTATTGATTTTCAGTATGCCCAAGGTATATTCCCTAGACTGGAAGTGCCCTTGGCTCTGTAGCTCTGGTGTTTACCTCTTTTAGGGAACACAATGCACTCCTCCAGAGAGGGAATTGGCAATTTACATCCCACACATCAGCATAAAAAGGCTCCCTGTTCTCCAGGGCCTGTTTTGCCTTCCTGGTTTTTACACATTTTGCGGATGTCCCTTTTGACCGCTGGGAAGTGATACTTCTTTTTAGTGCAGATTTGCATTGCCCGCTTGC
Organism: Hyperoodon ampullatus; assembly: GCF_949752795.1. NCBI lineage: Eukaryota > Metazoa > Chordata > Mammalia > Artiodactyla > Ziphiidae > Hyperoodon > Hyperoodon ampullatus. Next base: position 5,820,785 of record NW_027641093.1, on the reverse strand, counting down.
TTGCTTGGCCAAAAAGTGTGTATGTGTTTTCTCCTGAATATATTCAGGAGAAAACGCTTACACACTTTTTTGCCAAGTGCAACATTATCGAAGTTGTGCCCCTCTTCCTGTGCTTTGAAGACGATTCCAATGTACCTCTTGAAATCTGTTTCCTGCTATTCCTGCTCGCTTTCAAGTCCGCCTCGTTGCCTTCCCTCAACAGATTTTTGGACGATAGTTGACCTTTAGTCCTGTGCCATTTTGTGAATTGCTGTGCCCCTGAGCTCCATTTTTCAACTCGTTTTTTGTGAGCTGACCACAAGTCCAAAATTTTGGTTCAGGGCCTATACAGTTTCCCAGTGGGTGGCTGAGAATTTGATTAATTCTTCTTCCTGCCAGGAAATTAGAGTGACATGTGCCCGTCCAAATGCCTAACAGCTACTCTTTTATTGGTTCTACATCTGCCCTTTCAGCCTCTGCCAAATTGGCAACCTGTGCCAACCAGGTGTTTAAAGGGGCTGTCTCTCCAAGTAGGGAGATTGATAGTAAAGCAGTTCGAAAGTCAAACCAGAGCACCAGGTGAGGGATTATATGTTGAGTTTTAGAAACCGTTCATATTCACATTGTGTCCATTCTCTAGGTTTGCCGTACATGTTATAGCTGTAGTAATATTCCCTTCAACCTGGAGAGTTGGGACCCTTGGAATGTGTGACACACATTATTGCTTTAAATGGTCTGCAGTTGCTCAATGAATCTCACCAATCCTCTCAGTCCCAGGTGTGCAGCCTTATGCCAAATCCAGCTGTTTTTGTAGATATGGTCATTCCATGTTTCATCAGAGCCCCTGAAGGAATTGTAAAGAATTTCCCTGTTTTTTGTTTTGTTTTTGAAATTCCTTTTTATACTGGGTTTGAGCTGATTCTCACTGCCATGTTTATGCCAGTCTACACACTCTTGATTCCCTTATGGAGACATATCAATACATAGGTTTTAAGATTATTACTAATCAGATACATTCCTCTGAGGGAAAAATGTGGTTTGGAGTCCCGTTCCCTGAAGAAGGTGTACGTCTTGTCTATTCCGTAGTTGGTTTCTGGAACAGTACCTGTACTAATATCAAACTCTGGTTTTATGTATCACCCCACCTATCCTTCCCCCTTAAGCAGGGATATGAGTGTTTTCTAAATGTAAGACACTGTTCTCTTTCCTAACTCAGTTCATGTGTAGCCATGTTTACAGGACCTTCATAAGTGATATCTTATGATAAGTTTCTTCTTCTCTGTGACTTATTTCACTTAGATTCATCGTACCTGAATTCACTCATTTTGCTGCTACTGGCCTTATGACATTGATTTCGTGGCTGAGGGATATTCCATCGTATGTAAGTACCACAATTTCTTGAACCATTTTTGTCTTTCCTGGGATATTTAAGGTGCACCCAAGTTGAGGTTCTTGTAAGCAGTGCAGCCGTGAACTTTGCGGTGGCTCTCTCTTATTGATTTTCAGTTTTCCCAAGGTATCTTCTTTAGACTGGAAGTGCCCTTGGCTCTGTAGTTCTGTAGTTTACTTGTTTTAGGGAAGAAAATCCACTCCTCCAGAGAGGCAAATGGCAATTTACATCCTGCCCATCAGCATAAAGAGGATCCCTGTTCTTCAGGGCCTGTCTAGTCTTTCTGGTTTTTACAGATTTTGCGGATGTCCGTTTTGACCGGTGGGAAGTGATACTTCTTTGTAGTGCAGATTTGCATTTCCCGGTATCTTGCTTGGCCAAAAAGGGCGTATGCGTTTTCTCCTGAATATATTCAGGAGAAAACGCATACGCCCTTTTTGGCCAAGTGCATCATTGTCGAAGTTGTGCCCCTCTTCCGGTGTTTTAAAGATGATTCCAATGTACCTCTTGAAATCTGTTTCCTGCTATTCTGGCCCGCTTTCAAGTCCGCCTCGTTGCCTTAACTCAAAAGATTTTTGGAAGATATTTGTCCTTTATTACTCTGCCAGTTTGTGAATTGCTTTGCCCCTGAGCTCCATTTTCAACTTGTTTTTTTGTGAGCTGACGCCAAGTACAAAATTTTGGTTCAGGACCTATATTGGTTCCCGGAGGGTGGCTGAGACTTTGGTTAATTCTTCTTACTGCCGGGAAATTAGAGTGACATGTGACCATCCAAATGCGTAACAGCTACTCTCTCTTTGATTCTACCTCTTCCCTTTCAGCCTCTGCCATATTGGCAACCTTTGTGAACCAGGAGGTTAAAGGGGCTGTCTCTCCAAGTTGGGAGATTGATAGTAAAGCAGTTGGAAATACAAACCCGAGCAGCAGGAGAGGGATTATTAGTTGAGTTTTAGAAACCTTTCGTATTCACAGTGTGTCCATTCTCTAGGTTTCCCATATATGTTATATCTGTAGTAAAATTCCCTTCAACCTGTAGAGTTGGGACCCTTGGAATGTGTGCCACGCATTATTGCTTTAAATGGTCTGCATTTGCTCACCGGAGCTCACCAATCCTTTCAGTCGCAGGTGTCCAGCCTTATGCCACATCCAGCTGTCATTGTAGATAGGATCATTCCAGGTTTCATCAGAGCCCCTGAAGGAATTTTAAAGAATTTTCGTGTTTTTTTGCTTTGTTTTTGAAATTCCTTTTTATAGTGGGTATGAACTGATTCTCACTGCCATGTTAATACCAGTCTGGACACACTTGATTCCCTTACAGAAACATATCAATACATAGGTTTTAAGATACTTACTAGACAGATATATTCCTCTGCGGGAAATATGGGGTTTTGAGTCCCTTTCATTGAGGAAGGAGTAGGTCTTGTCTAATCCGTAGTTGGTTTTTTTTAACGGTACCAGGACTAATATCAAACTCTGGTTTTATGCATCACCCAACCTCTCTTTCCCAATTGAGCAGGCATAAGAGTGTTTTCTAAATGTGAGACTCTGTTCTCTTTCCTAACTCAGTTCATGTGTAGCCATGTTAACAGGACCTTCATAAGTTTTATCTTATGATAAGTTTCTTTTTCTGTGTGACTTATTTCACTTAGAATCATCGTACATGAATCCACTCATTTTGCTGCTACTGGCCTTATGACATTGATTTCTTGGCTGAGGGATAATCCATCATACGTAAGTACGAAAATTTCTTGAACCAATTTTGTCTTTCCTGGGATATTTAAGGTGTACCCAAGTTGAGGTTCTTGTAAACAGTGCAGCCCTAAATTTTGGGGTGGGTCTGTCTTATTGATTTTCAGTTTTCCCAAGGAATATTCCCTAGACGGGAAGTGCCCTTTGCTTTGTAGCTCTGTTGTTTATTTGTGTTAGGGAACACATTGCACTCCTCCAGAGAGGCGGTTGGCAATTTACATCCTGTCCATCAGCATAACTAAGCTCCCTGTTCTCCAGGGCCTGTCTTGCCTTTCTGGTTTTTACACATTTTGCGGATATACCTTTTGAACGGTGCGAAGTGATACTTTTTTGGAGTGCAGATTTGCATTGCCCGCTTGCTTGCTTGGCCAAAAAGGGCGTTTGCCTTTTCTCCTGAATATATTCAGGAGAAAAGACATACGACATTTTTGGACAAGTGTATCATTGTCGACGTTGTGCCCCTCTTCCTGTGCTTTAAATGTGATTCCAATGTACCTCTTGAAATGTTTTTCCTGCTATTAAGGCTAACTTTCATGTCCGCCTCGTTGCCTTCCCTCAACAGATTTTTGGACAATAGTTGTTCTTTATTACTCTGGCAGTTTGTGAATTGCTGTGCCCCTTTGCTCCATTTTTCAACCTGTTTTTTGTGAGCTAACCGTGAGTCCAAAATATTGGTTCAGGACCTATACTGATTTCCAGTGGGTTCCTGAGACTTTGGTTAATTCTTATTACTGCCGGGAAATTAGAGTCACATGTGACCGTCCAAATGCATAACAGCTACTCTCTCATTGGTTCTCCCTCTTCCCTTTCAATTTCTACCAAATTGGCAACCTGTGCCAACCAGGATGTTATGGGGCTGTCTCTCCAAGTTGCGAGATTGATAGTAAAGCAATTGGAAAATCAAACCCGAGCAACAGGAGAGGGATTATTAGTTGAGTTTTAGAAACATTTCGTATTCACAGTGTGTCCATTCTCTAGGTTTCCCATACATGTTATAGCTGTAGTAATATTCCCTTCAACCTGGAGAGTTGGGACCCTTGGAATGTGTGCCACGCATTATTGCTTTAAATGGTCTGCATTTGCTCACCGAATCTCACCAATCCTCTCAGTCCCAAGTTTCCAGCCTTATGCCACCTCAAGCTGTCATTGTAGATAGGATCATTCCAGGTTTTTTCAGAGCCCCTGAAGGAATTGTAAAGAATTTCCCTGTTTTTTTGTTTTGCTTTTGAAATTCCTTTTTATAGTCGGTTTGAGCTGATTCTCACTGCCATGTTTATGCCAGTGTACACACACTTGATTCCCTTAAGGAGGCATATCAATACATAGGTTTTAAGATTCTTACTAGTCAGATATATTCCTCTGCGGGAAATATGGGGCTTTGAGTCCCTTTCACTGAGGAAGGTGTAGTTCTTGTCTATTCCGTAGTTGGTTTTTGGAACGGTACCTGTACTAATATCAATCTCTGGTTTTATGCAACACCCCACCTCTCTTTCCCCCTTAAGCAGGTATAAGAGAGTTTTCTAAATGTGAGACTCTGTTCTCTTTCCTAACTCAGTTCATGTTTCGCCATGTTACAGGACCTTCATAAGTGATATCTTATGATTACTTTCTTTTTCTCTGTGACTTATTTCAGTTAGAATCATGGTACCTGAATCCACTCATTTTGCTGCTAATGGCCTTTTGACATTGATTTCATGGCTGAGGGATATTCCATCTTACGTAAGTAACACAATTTCTTGAACCATTTTTGTCTTTCCTGGGATATTTATGGTTTACCCACGTTGAGGATATTGTAAGCAGTGCAGGCATAAATTTTGGTGTGGCTGTGTCTTATTGATTTTCAATTTTCCCAAGTTATATTCCCTAGACTGGAAGTGCCCTTGGCTCTGTACCTCTGTTGTTTACCTGTTTTAGGGAGGACAATGCACTCCTCCAGAGAGGCAGTTGGAAATTTACATCCTGCCCTACAGCATAACGAGGCTCCCTGTTCTCCATGGCCTGTATTGCCTTTCTGGTTTTTACATATTTTGCGGATTTCCCTTTTGAATAGTGGGAAGTGATACTTCTTTGCAGTACCAAATTGCATTGCCCGCTTGCTTGCTTGGCCAAACAGGGCCTATGCGTTTCCTCCTGAATATATTCAGGAGGAAACGCATAGGCCCTATTTGACCAAGTGCATCATTGTCAAAGTTGTGCCCCTCTTCCTGTGCTTTAAATGTGATTCCAATGTACCTCTTGAAATCTGTTTCCTGCTGTTCTGGCTCGCTTTCAAGTCCGCCTCGTTGCCTTCCCTCAACAGATTTTTGGACGATAGTTGTCCTTTATTACTCTGCCAGTTTGTGAATTGCTGTGCCCCTGAGCTCCATTTTTCAACTCTTTTTTTGTGAGCTGACCACAAGTCCAAAATTTTGGTTCAGGACCTATACTGGTTGCCGGCGGCTGGCTGAGACTTTGGTTAATTCTTCTTCCTGCCGGGAAATTAGAGTGACATGTGCCCGTCCAAATGCCTAACAGCTACTCTCTCATTAGTTCTCCCTCTTCCCTTTCATCCTCTGCCAAATTGGAAACCTGTGCGAACCCGGAGGTTAAAGGGGCTGTCTCTCCAATTTGGGAGATTGATAGTAAAGCAGTTGGAATGTCAAACTGGAGCACCAGGAGAGGGACTATTAGTTGAGTTTTAGAATCCTTTAGAATTCACAGTGTGTACTTTCTCTATGTTTCCCATACATGTTATAACTGTAGTGATATTCCCTTCTACCTGTAGAGTTGGAACCAATGGAATTGGTGGAATGCATTATTGCTATAAAGCGTCTGCATTTTCTCACCCAATTTCACCAATCCTCTTAGTCCCAAGTGACCAGCCTTATGTCTCATCCAGCTGTCATTTTATATAGGGTCATTACAGGTTTTATCATAACACCTGAAGGAATTGTGTTAGAATTTCGCTGTCTTTTTTGGTTTTGTTTTTGAAATTCATTTTTATAATGAGGTTGATCTGATTTTCACTGACATGTTTATGCCGGTCTAGACACACTTGATTCCCTTACGGAGACATATCGATACATTGGTTTTAAGATTCTTACTAATCAGGGGCTTCCCTGGTGGTGCAGTGGTTGAGAGTCCGCCTGCCGATGCAGGGAACACGGGTTCATGCCCCGGTCTGGGAGGATCCCACATGCCGCAGAGCGGCTTGGCCCATGAGCCATGGCCATTGAGCCTGCGTGTCCGGAGCCTGTGCTCCGCAACGGGAGAGGCCACTACAGTGAGAGGCCCACATACCGCAAAAAAAAAAAAAAAAAAAAAAAAAGATTCTTACTAATCAGATATATTCCTCTGCGGGGAATAGGGGTGTTGAGTCCCGTTCACTGAGGAAGGAGTAGGTCTTGTCTATTCTGTATTTGGATTATTGAACGGTACCTGTGCTATTATCCAACTCTGGTTTTGTGCATCTTCCCACCTTTCTTTCCCCTAAGCAGCCATAAGTATGTTTTCTAAATGTGAGACACTGTTCTCTTTCCTAATTCAGTTCATGTTTAGCCATGTTTACATTTCCTTCATAAGTGATATCTTATGTCAGAAGGCTCCATGGCTCTTTTCATCATAAAGCTCCATGATGCTCGTCATCACAATTATCCATGGTCTTCTCATCACAATGCTCCACGGCCTTGCCATCACATTGCTCCATGTCCTGATCATCACAATGCTCCTTTACCTTTGTCATCACAATCCTCCATGACACTTGGCATCACAATGCTCCATGTCATTGGCATCACAATGGACCGTGACATATGTCATCACATTGTTCCCTGACACCTGTCTTCACAGTAATCCATGACGTTGTCATCACAATGTTCCATGCTCTTTTCATCACAATGCACCATGCCCACTGTCATCACAATAATCCATGAAATTTGTGAGACCAATGCTCCATGCCCTTGATATCCCAATGCTCCATGACCCTTGTCATCACAATGCTCCGTGACTCCATTCACCACAATGCTTCATGATCTTTGTCATCACAATGGTCAATGCCCTCGTCATCACAAGGCTCTGTGACCTGTGTCACCACAATGCTCCATGAACTTTTCATCACAATGCTCCATGACCCTTGTCATCACAATGCTCCATGCCTTTCTCAGCACAGTACTCAATGACCCTTCTCATCACAATGCTCCATGCGCTTGTCAGCAAAATGCTCCATCAGCTTGTCATCACAATGCCGCATGCACTTCTCATCAAAATGATCCGTCACCACTGATATCACAATGTTCCGTCACTAGTCATAACAATACTCCCTCACCCTTGTCATCACCATTTTCCCTGACCTCTGTCATCACAATACTACATGCCCTTATCATCACAGTGCTCCATGACCCCTGATATCACAATGCTCCATAACCCATGTAATCAAAATGCTCTGTGACCCTTTTCATCACAGTGCTCCATAACACATGCCATCAAAATGCTCGATGACATTTGTCATCACAAAGCTCCATGACCATTGGCATCACAATGCTCCATTCCAAGGTCATCACAATGCTCCATGAAGCCTCTCATCACATTGCTCCATGCACTTGTCATCCCAAATCTCCATGACCCTTGTAATCACAATGCTCGATGTCCTTCTCAACACAATGCTACATGCCCTTGTCATTACAATCCAGCATGATCTATGTATCACAGTGTTGCGTGCCCTTGTCATCACAATGCTCCATGCCTACTCTCATCAAAATAATCCATGAAACTTTTCAGACCAATGTCCCATACCGTTGTCATCACAAGCCTCCATGACCCTTGTCATCACAATGCTCCAAGACCCCTGTAATCACAATGCTCCATGCCACTTTTTTTCTCAATGCTTCATGAACCATGTCATCACAATGCACAGTGCCCATCACCATAATATTTCATGCTATTAGCATCACAAGGAAATGAAAATGCTCAATTACCTCTGTCATCACAATGCTCCAAACCCTTCTGATCACAATGTTCCATAACACTTGTCACCAAAATGCTCCATGACACTTGGCATCACAATGCTCCATGCCATTGTCATCGCAATTGACCATGACATATGTCATCACAATGCTCCCTGACATCTGTCTTCACAATACTCCATGTCCTTGTCATCACAATGCTCCATTCCCTTGTCATCACAATGAGCCATGCCCACTGTCATCACAATAATCCATGAAAATTGTTAGACCAATGTTCCATGCCCCTGTCATCACAATGCTCCGTGACTCTAGTCATCACAATGCTTTATAACATTTTATATCACAATGGTCCATGCTCTTGTCACACAAGGCTCTGTGACCTTTGTCACCACAGTGCTCCATGCCCTTGTCATCACAATGTCCCATGCCCACTGTCATCACAATAATCCATGAAACTTGTCAGACCAATGTTCCATGCCCCTTTTATCACAATGCTCCATGCCCTTGTCATCACAATGCTCCCTGACCCATGTCATCTCAATGCTCCGTTACTCCAATCATCACAATGCTTCATGACCTTTGTCATCACAATGGTCCATGCCCTCGTCACACAAGGCTCTGTGACATTTGTCATCACAATGCTCCACGATCTTGCCATCACAATGCTGCATGACCCTTGTCATCACGATGTTCTAAGCCCTTGTCATCAAAATGCTCCATTACATTTGTCATCACAATCCTCCATGACACTTGGCATCACAACACTCCATGCCATTGTCATCGCAATGGACAATGACATATGTCATCAAAATGCTCCCTGACATCTGTCTTCACAATAATCCATAACCTTGTCATCACAATGCTCCATGCCCTTGTCATCACAATGCGTCATGCACACTGTCATCACAATAATCCATGAAACTGGTCAGACCAATGTTCCATGCCCCTGTCATGACAGTGCTCCATGCCATTGTCATCACAGTGCTCCGTGCCTCCAGTCATCACAATGAATCATTACCTTTGTCATCACAATGGTCCATGCCCTCGTCACACAAGGCTCTGTGACCTTTGTCACCACAATGCTCCATGAACATTTTATCACAAAACCCTATGAGCCTTGTCATCACAATGCTACATGCCTTTGTCAGCACAATGCTCCATGACTCTTGTCATCACGATGCTCCATGAACTTGTCAGCACAATGCTCCATGACCCATGTCATAACAATTCGCCAAGCACTTGTCATCACAATGCTCCACATCCTTTTCATCGCTATGCTCCATAAAACGTGTCATCACATTTCTCCATGCACTTCTCATCTAAATGCTCTCTCACCACATATATCACAATGTTCCATCACTAGTCATCACAATACTCCCTCACCCGGTCATCACCATGTTCCATGAACCCTGTCATCAAAATGCTACATGCCCATATCATCACAATGCTACATGCCCATATCTGCACAATGCTCCATGACCCCTGACATCACAATGTTCCATAACCCCTATCATCAAAATGTTCCATGATACATTTCATCAGATTGCTCCATGACTCTCATCACAATGCTCCATGAACTATTCATCACAATGCTCTGTGACCCTTGTCATCACAAAGCTCCATGCAATTTTCAGCACAATGCTACATGACATTTGTCATTACAATGCTCTATGTGCATGTAAGCACAATGCTCCATAACCCATGTCATCACAATGCTCCCTGCACTTCTTATCACAATGCACCACGCCCTTGTCATCAAAATGCTCCATGACCTTTGTCATCACAAAGCTCCATGACACTTGGCATCACAATGCTCCATTCCATTGTCATAACAATGCTCCATGAACCCTCTCATCACATTGCTCCATGCATTTGTCATCACAAATCTCCATGAGGCTTGTCATCACAACGCTCGATGGACTTCTCCACACAATGCTCCATGCCCTTGTCATCACAAAGCTCCATGACGCATGTCATCAGAATGCTCCATGCCATTGTCATCAAAATACTTCTCAAGCTTGTCATCAGAGTGCAGCATGACACTTGTCATCACAATTCTCCATGCACTTGTCAGTACAATGCTCCCTGACCCTTGTCATCACAATGCTCCAAGCGATTGTCATCACAATGCTCCATTACCTTTGTCATCAGAATCCTCCATGACACTTGTCATCACAATGCTCCATGCCCTTGTTGTCACAATGCTCCATGACCCCTGTCATCACAATGCTCCGTGACTCCAGTCATCTCAATGCTTCATGACCTTTGTCGTCACAATGGTACATGCCCTCGTCATCACCAATCTCTGTGACATTTATCACCACAATGCTCCATGAAATTTTCATCACAATGCTATTTGACCCTTGTCATCACAATGCTCTATGCCTTTCTCAGCACAATGCTCCATGACCCATGTCATCACAATGTGCCATGCACTTGTCACCACAGTGCTCTACAATCTTTTCATCACAGTGCTCCATAAACCTTGTCATCACAATGCTCCATGCACTTCTCATCAAAATGATCTCTCACCACTGATATCACAATGTTACATCACTATTCATCACAATACTCCCTCACCCCTGTCATCACAATGTTCCATGACTCCTGTCATCACAATGCTACATGCACTTATCATCACAATGTTCGATGACCCCTGACATCACAATGTTCCATAACCCCTGTCATCAAAATGCTCCATGACCCTTTTCATCAAAATGCTCCAGGACCCCTGACATCACAACGTTCCATAACCACTTTCATCAAAATGTTCCATGACAATTTTCATCAAATTGTTCCATGACCCTGTCAACACAATGCTCCCCGCCCTTCACAACAGAGTGCACCACACACTTGTCATCAAAATGCTCCATGTCCTTTGTCATCACAAAGCTCCATGACCCTTGGCATCACAATGCTGCATGCCATTGTCATCACAATGCTCCATGAACCCTCTCATCACATTCCTCCATGGCCTTGTCATCACAAAGCTCCATGACACTTGTCCTAACAATGCTCGATGTCCTTCTTATCACAATGCTCCATGCGCTTGTCATTACAATCCTGCATGACACATGTATCTCAGTATTCCGTGCCCTTCTCATCACAATGCTCCTTCCCCCTCTCATCACAATAATCCATGAAATTTTTCAGATGAATGCTCCATGCTCTTGTCATCACACTGCTCCATTACCCCTGTCATAACAATGCTCCATGACCCCTGCCATCACAATGTTCCACAGCCTTGTCATCACAAGGCTCCATGACCCTTGTCATCATAATGCTCCACGGCCCCTGTAATCACAGTGCTGCATGCCCTTGTCATCACAATGCTCCAAGACTGCTGTTATCACAGTGTTCCATGCCCCTATTCATCTCACTGCTCCATGAACCCTGTCATCAAAATGCACCATGCCCATTATCATAATGTTTCATGCTATTGTCATAACAATGAAATCAAAATGCTCTATGACCTCTGTCATCACAATGCTCCCAATCCTTCTGATCAAAATGTTCCATAACACTTATCATCACAACGCCCCATGACGCTCGTCATCACAATTATCCATGGTCTTCTCATCACAATGCTCCATGAACTTTGTCATCACAATGCTCAATACCCTTGTCATCACAATGCTCCTAGACACTTGTCGTCAGTATGCTCCTTGAAACCTGTCATGACAAGGCTCCATGCATTTTTCATCACATTGATCCATGCCCTTTTCCTCACAGTGCTCCAAGACCCCTGTAATCACAATGCTCCATACACTTGTCATCACAGTGCTCCGTGATGCATGTCATCAGAACGCTCCATGGCATTCTCATCCCAATGCTCCATGCCCTTGTCATCACAATGCTCCAAGACCCCTGTAATCACAATGCGCCATGCCCCTTTTCATCAGAATGCTACATGAGACTAGTCACCACAAGGCTCCATGGTCTTCTTATCACTATGCTCCAGGACCTTGTCATCAAAATGCTCCATTCCCTTGTCATCACAATGCTCCTTGACCACTGTCATCACAATACTCCATGAACATTTTCAGGCCAATGCTCCTTGACCGTCTCATCACAATGCTCCATGACACTTGTCATCACAATGCTCCATGACCCCTCTCACCACAATGCTCCATGACACCTGTCATCACAATGCTCCATGCCCCTTGTCATTACAGTGATCCATGACGCTCTTCATCATAATTATCCATGGTCTTTTCATCACAATGCTCCAAGGTCTTGCTATCACAATTCTCCATGCCCTGTTCATCACAGTGCTCCATGTCCCAAGTTATTACAATTCTCCACGTCCTTGTCATCACAATGATTCATGACACTTCTCATCACAATGTTACATGATCTTGTCATCACAATTCTCCATGCACTTGTCATCACAATTCTCTATGACCACTGGCATAGCAAGCTCCATGCGCTTGTCATCACAATGCTTCACGACGTTGTCATCAAAATTCTCAATGGCCCTTGTCATCACAATTCTCCATACCCTTGTCACCAAAATGCTCCATGACCCTTGTCATCACAATCCTCCATGACACTTGGTATCACAATGCTCCATGCCATTGTCATCACAATGGACAATGACATATGTCATCACAATGCTCCCTGACACCTGTCTTCACAATACTCCATGACCTTGTCATCACAATGTTCCATGCCCTTGTCATCACAATGCGCCATGCCCACTCTAATCACAATAATCCATAATCTTGTCAGAGAAATGATCCATGACCCCTGTCATCACAATGCTCCGTGACTCCAGTCATCACAATGATTCATGAACTTTGTCATCACAGTGGTCCATGTCCTCTTCAAACAAGGCTCTGTGATCTTTTACACCACAGTGCTCCAAGAATATTTCATCACAATGCTCTGTGTCCCTTGTCATCAAAATGATCCTTGCCTTTGTCACCACAATGCTCCATGCCCTTGTCATCACAATGCTCCATGCCCACTGTCATCACAATAATCCATGAAACTTATCAGACCAATGTTCAATGCCCCTATCATCACATTGCTCCATGCCCTTGTCATCACAATGCTCCATGACCCTTTTCATCACAATGCTCCATGACTCCAGTCATCAAAATGCTTCATGAACTATCTCATCACTATGGTCCATGCCCTCGTCACACAAGGCTCTGTGATCTTTTTCACCACAATGCTCCATGAATATTTCATCACAATGCTCTGTGTCCCTTGTCATCAAAAGGTTCCATGCATTTGTCAGCACAATGCTCCATGATACTTGTCATCAAAATGCTCCATGTGCTTGTCAGCACAATGCTCCATGACAAAAGTCATCACAATGCGCCATGCACTTGTCATCAAAATACTCAACATCCTTTTCATTGCTATGCACCATAACACTTGTCATCACAGTGCTCCATGCACTTCTCATCAAAATGCTCTCTAACCACATATATCACAATGTTACATCACTAGTCATCACAATACTCCCTCACACATGTCATCACATTGTTCCATGACCCCTGTCATCACAGTGCTACATGGCCTTATCATCACAATGCTCCATGACCCCTGACATCAAAATGTTCCATAACCCCTGTCACAAAATGCTCCATGACCCATTTCATCACAATGCTTCATGACCCCTGACATCACAATGTTCCATAACCCCTGTCATCAAAATATTCCATGACCCTTTTCCTCAAATTGCTCCATGACACTTGGCATCACAATGCTCCATGCCATTGTCATCACAATGCTCCATTACACCTGTCATAAAAATGCTCCATTACCCCTGCCATCACAATGTTCCACGGCCTTGTCATAACAAGGCTCCATGACCCTTGTCATCACAATGCTCCAAGACCTCTGTAATCACAATTCTCCATGCCACTTTTCATCTCAATGCTCCATGAACACTGTCATCACAGTGCACCATGCCCATCATCATAATGATTCATGCTAGTGTAATCACAATGAAATCAAAATGCTCCATGTCCTCTGTCATCACAATGCTCCAAACCCTTCTGATCACAATGTTCCATAACACTTGTCATCACATGCCCCATGACGCTCGTCATCACAATTATGCTAGGACTTCTCATCACAATGCTTCATGACCTTTGTCACCACAATGCTCAATACACTTGGCATCACAATGCTCGCTGACACTTGTCATCAGTATGCTCCTTGAACACTGTCATGACAAGGCTCCATGCCTTTTTCATCACAATGATCCAGTCCCTTTTCATCACAATGCTCCAAGACCCCTGTTATCACAATGCTCCGTGACTCCAGTCATCACAATGCTTCATGACACTTGTCATCACAATGGTCCATGACCTCGTCACACAAAGCTCTGTTACATTTGTCACCACAATGCTCCATGAAATTTTTATCACAATGCTCTGTGACCCTTGTCATCACAAAGCTCCATGCCTTTGTCAGCACAAGGCTCCATGACCCCTGTCATAACAATGCTCGATGCGCGTGTCAGCACAATGCTCCATAACCCATATCATCACAATGCACCATGCACTTGTCATCACAATGCTCCACATCCTTGTCATCAAAACGCTCCATAAACCTTGTCATCACGATGCTCCATGCACTTCTCCTCAAAATGCCTTCTCTCAACTGATATCACAATGTTCCATCACTAGTCATCACAATACTCCCTCACCCCTGTCATCACAATATTCCATGACCCCTGTAATCACAATTCTCCATGCCCTTGTCATCACAAAGCTCCATGACGCATGTCATCTGAATGCTCCATGGACTTCTCATCACAATGCTCCATGCCCGTGTCATCACAATGCTCCAACACCCCTGTAATCACAATGCTCCATGCCCCTTTTCATCTCAATGCTCCATGAACCCTGTCATCACAATGCACCGTGCCCATCACCATAATATTTCATGCTATTGTCATCACAATGAAATCAAAATCCTAAATGACCTCTGTCATCACAATGCACCAAACCCTTCTGATCACAATGTTCCATAACACTTGTCATCACAATGCCCCATGACGCTGGTCATCACAATTATCCATGGTCTTCTCATCACAATGCTCCATGATCTTTGTCATCACAATTCTCAATACACTTATCATCACAAAGCTCCCTGACAGTTGTCATCAGTATGCTCCTTGAACCCTGTCATGACAAGGCTCCATGCATTTTTCATCACAATGATCCATTCCCTTTTCATCACAATGCTCCAAGACCCCTGTAATCACAATGCTCCATGTCCTTGTCATCACAAAGCTCCATGACGCATGTCATCAGAATGCTCCATTGCCTTCTCATCACAATGCTCCATGCCCTTGTAATCACATTGTTTCAAAACCCCTGTAATCTCAATGCTCCATGCACCTTTTCATCAGAATGCTCCATGCACTTGTCATCACAATGCTCCAGGACCCTTGTCATCGCAATGTTCCAAGCCCTTGTCATGAAAATGCTCCATTACATTTGTCATCACAATTCTCCATGACACGTGGTATCACAATGCTCCACGCCATTGTCATCACAATGGACAATGACATATGTCATCACAATGCTCCTTGATACCTGTCTTCACAATACTCCATGACCTTGTCATCACAATGTTCCATGCCCTTGTCATCACAATGCACTATGCACACTGTCATCACAATAATCCATGAAACATGTCAGACCAATGTTCCATGCCCTTGTCATCACAATGCTCCATGACACCCGTCATCACAATGCTCCGTGACTCCAGTCATCACAATGTTTCATGATCTTTGTCCTCGCAATGGTCCATGCTCTCGTCACAAAAGGCTCTGTGACATTTGTCAGCACAATGTTCCATGCCCTTGTAATCTCAATGCTCCCTGCGCACTGTCATCACAAAAATCCATGAAACATGTCAGGCCAATATTCCATGCCCCTGTCATCACATTGCTGCATGCCCTTGTCATCACAATGCTCCATGACACTTCTCATCACAATGCTCGATACTCTTCTCATCACAATGCTCCATGCCCTTGTCATTACAATCCTCCATGACACATGTATCACAGTGATCCGTGCCCTAGTCATCACACTGTTCCATGCCGAATCTCATCACAATAATCCATGAAATTTTCAGACCAATGTTCCATGCCCTTGTCATCACAATGCTCCATTACCCCTGTCATAACAATGCTCCATGACCACTGCCATCACAATGTGCCACCACATTGGCATCCAAGGCTCCATAACCCTTGTCTTCACAATGCTCCAGACCCCTGTAATCACAATGCTCCATGCCCTTGTCATCACAAAGATCCATGACACATGTCATCAGAATGCTCCATGGCCTTCTCATCACAATGCTCCATGCCCTTGTCATCACAATGCTCCAAGACCCCTGTAATCACAATGCTCCATGCCCCTATTCATCAGAATGCTCCATGAGACTTGTCATCACAAGGCTCCATGGTCTGCTCATCACACTGCTCCAGGACCTTGTCATCACAATGCTCCATTCCCTTGTCATCACAATGCTCCTTGACCACTGTCATCACAAAACTCCATGAATATTTTCAGGCCATTGCTCCATGACCTTCTCATCACAGTGTTCCATTACCCTTGTCATCACAATGCTCCATGACCCCTCTCATCACAATGCTCCATGACACCTGTCATCACAATGCTCCATGCCCCTTGTCATTACAGTGATCCATGACGCTCTTCTTCATAATTATCCATGGTCTTTTCATCACAATGCTCCACGGTCTTGCCATCAAAATTCTCCATGCCCTGTTCATCATAATGCTCCATGTCCCATGTCATTACAATTCTCCACGTCCTTGTCATCACAATGCTTCGTGACACTTCTCATCACAATGTTACATGATCTTGTCATCACAATTCTCCATGCACTTGTCATCGCAATTCTCTATGACCCCTATCATAGCAAGCTCCATGCGCTTGTCATCACAATACTTCATGACGCTGTCATCAAAATTCTCAATGGCACTTCTCATCATAATGCTCCATGCCATTGTCAGCACAATGCTCCATGACACTTGTCATCACAATATTCCAAGCCCTTGTCATCAAAATGCTCCATTACCTTTGTCATCACAATCCTCCATGACACTTGGTATCACAATGCTCCATGCCATTGTCATCACAATGGACAATGACATATGTCATCACAATGCTCCTTGACACCTGTCTTCACAATATTCCATGACCTGGTCATCACAATGTTCCATGCCCTTGTCATCACAATGCGCCATGCCCACTCTCATCAAAATAATCCATAAATCTTGTCAGAGCAATGCTCCATGACCCCTGTCATCACAATGATCCGTGACCCCAGTCATCACAATGCTTCATGACATTTGTCATCACAATAGTCCATGACCTCGTCACACAATCCTCTGTGACCTTTGTCACCACAATGCTCCATGAAATTTTTATCACAATGCTCTGTGACCCTTGTCATCACAAAGATCCATGCCTTTGTCAGCACAATGCTCCATGACCCTTGTCATCCCAATGCTCGATGCACGTGTCAGCACAATTCTCCAAAACTCATGTCATCACAATGCACCATGCACTTGTCATCAAATTGTTCCACATACTTGTCATCAAAATGCTCCATAAACCTTGTCATCACAATGCTCCATGCACTTCTCCTCAAAATGCTTTCTCACCACTGATATCACAATGTTCCATCACTAGTCATCACAATACTCCCTCACCCCTGTCATCACAATATTCCATGACCCCTGTAATCACAATTCTCCATGCCCTTGTCATCACAATGCTCCATGCCACTCTCATAACAGTGTTCCCTGACTCCAGTAATCACAATGATTCATGCCCTTTCTCCTCACAGTTGTCCATGCCCTCGTCACACATGGCTCTGTGATCTTTGTCACCATAATGCTCCATGAAATTTTCATCACAATGCTCTGTGTCCCTTGTCATCACAATACTCCATGCCTTTGTCAGCACAATGCTCCATGACACTTGTCATTAAAATGCTCCATGCGCTTTTCAGCACAATGCTCCATGACACATGTCATCACAATGTGCCAAGCTGTTTTCATCACAATGCTCCACATCCTTTTCATCGCTATGCTTAATATAACTTGTCATCACAATTCTCCATGAACTTCTCATCAAAATGCTCTCTCACCGCATATATCACAATGTTCCATCACTAGTCATCACAATAATCGCTCACCCCTGTCAACCCAATGTTCCATGACCACTGTCATTACAGTGCTACATGCCCTTATCATCACAATGCTCCATGACCCGTGACATCACAATACTCCATGTCCTTGTCATCACAAAGCTCCATGACACATGTCATCAGAATGCTCCATTGCCTTCTCATCACAATGCTCCTTGCCCTTGTAATCACATTACTCCAAACCCCTGTAATTCAATGCTCCATGCACCTTTTCATCAGAATGCTTCATGACCCATTTCATCAAAATGCTGCATGACCCCTGACATCACAATGTTCCATAACCCCTGTCATCAAAATGTTCCATGACACTTTTCATCAATTTGCTCCTTGACACTGTCATCACAATGCTCCCTGCCCTTCTCATCACAATGCACCACGACCTTGTCATCAAAATGCTCCATGACCTTTGTCATCACAAAGCTCCATGTCCCTTGGCATCACAATGCTCCATGACATCTCAGCACAATGCTACATGAAACCTCTCATCACATTGCTCCATGCCCTTGTCACCACAATGCTCCATGACGCTTGTCATCACAATGCTCGATACACTTCTCATCACAATGCTCCATGCCCTTGTCATTACAATCCTCCATGACACATGTATCACAGTGTTCCGTGCCCTAGTCATCACAGTGTTCCAAGCCGAATCTCATCACAATAATCCATGAAATTTTCAGACCAATGTTCCATGCCCTTGTCGTCACAATTCTCCATGACCCCTATCATAACAATGCTCCATGACCCCTGCCATCACAATGTTCCACCGCCTTGGCATCCAAGGCTCCATGACCCTTGTCATCACAATGCTCCCTGACCCTTGTCATCAGTATGCTCCTTGAACCCTCTCATGACAAGGCTCCATTCCTTTTTCATCACAATGATCCATACAATTTTCATCACAATGCTCCAAGACCCCTGTAATCACAATGCTCCATGACCTTTAATCACAAAGCTCCATGATGCATGTCATCAGAATGCTCCATGGCCTTCTCATAACAATGCTCCTTGCCCTTGTCATCACAATGCTCCAAGACCCCTGTAATCACAATGTTCCATGCCCCTATTCATCAGAATGCTCCATGAGACTTGTAATCACAATGCTCCATGGTCTTCTCATCACACTGCTCCAGGACCTTGTCATCAAAATGCTCAATTCCCTTGTCATCACAATGCTCCTTGTCCACTGTCATCAGAATACTCCATGAACACTTTCAGGCCAATGCTCCATGACCTTCTCATCACAATGCTCCATGACACTTGTCATCACAATGCTCCATGACCACTCTCATCACAATGCTCCATGACACCTGTCATCACAATGCTCCATGCCCCTTTTCATTACAGTGATCCATGACGCTCTTCATCAAAATTATCCATGGTCTTTTCATCACAATGCTCCACGGTCTTGCTATCACAATTCTCCATGCCCTGTTCATCACAATGCTCCATATCCCATGTCATTATAATTCTCCACGTCCTTGTCATCACAATGCTTCGTGACACTTCTCATCACAATGTTACATGAACTTGTCATAACATTTCTCCATGCACTTGTCATCGCAATGCTCTATGACCCCTGTCATAGCAAGCTCCATGCGCTTGTCATCACAATGCTTCAAGACGTTGTCATCAAAATTCTCAATGGCCCTTGTCATCACAATGCTCCATGCCCTTGTCATCACAATGCTCCATGACCCTTGTCATCACAATGTTCCAAGCCCTTGTCATCAAAATGCTCCATTACCTTTGTCATCACAATCCTCCATGACACTTGGTATCACAATGCTCCATGCCATTGTCATCACAATGGACAATGACATATGTCATCACAATGCTCCCTGACACCTGTCCTCACAATAATCCATGACCTTGTCATCACAATGTTCCATGCCCTTGTCATAACAATGCGCCATGCCCACTCTCATCACAATAATCCATAAATCTTGTCATCACAATGCTCCATGACCCCTGTCATCACAATGCTCCGTGACTCCAGTCATCACAATGCTTCATGACTTTTGTCATCACAGTGGTCCATGCCCTCTTCAAACAAGGCTCTGATATTTTTCACCACAATGCTCCATGAATATTTCATCTCAATGCTCTGAGTCCCTTGTCATTAAAATGCTCCAGGCCTTTGTAACCACAATGCTCCATGCCCTAGTCATCACAATGCACCATGCGCTTGTCATCACAATACTCCACATCCTTATCATTGCTATGCTCCATAACACTTGTCATCACAATGCTCCATGCACTTCTCATCAAAATGCTCTCTCACCACATATATCACAATGTTCCATCACTAGTCATCAGAATACTCGCGCACCCCTGTCATCACAATGTTCCATGACCACTGTCATCACAGTGCTACATGCCCTTATCATCACAATGCTCCATGAACCCTGGCATCAAAATGTTCCATAACCCATGTCACAAAACGCTCCATGACACATTTCATCACAATGCTTCATGACACCTGACATCACAATGTTCCATAACCCCTGTCATCAAAATATTCCATGACACTTTTCATCAAATTGCTCCATGACCCTGTCATCACAATGCTCCCTGCCCTTCTCATCACAATGCTCCACGACCTTGTCATCAAAATGCTCCCTGACGTTTGTCATCACAAAGCTCCATGACCCTTGGCATCACAATGCTCCATGCCATTTCATCACAATGCTACATAAAACCTCTCATCACATTGCTCCATGCCCTTGTCACCTCAGTGCTCCATGACGCTTGTCATCACAATGCTTCAAAACCCCTGTAATCTCAATGCTCCTTGCACCTTTTCATCAGTATGCTCCATGACCCTTGTCATAACAAGGCTCCATGGCCCTCTCATCACAATGCTCCAGGACATTCTCATCACATTGCTCCATTCCCTTCTCATCACAATGCTACATGACCACAGTCATCAAAATGATCCATGCCACTTGTCATCAGAATGTTCCATGGACTTCTCATCACAATGCTCCATGACCATTTTCATCACAATGCTCAATACACTTGTCATCACAATGCTCCCTGACACTTGTCGTCAGAATGCTTCTCGAACCCTGTCATGAAGAGGCTGTATGCCTTTTTCATCACAATGCTCCATGCCCTTTTCCTCACAATGCTCCATGCCATTGTCATCACAATACTCCACAAGCTTGTCATCAGAATGCTCCATGACCCATGTCATCACTATGCTCCATGACACCTGTCATCACAATGCTCCATGCCCCTTGTCATTAGAGTGCTCCATGACGCTCGTCATCAAAATTATCCATGGTCTTCTCATCACAATGCTCCACGGTCTTGCCATCACAATGCTCCATGATACTACTCATCACAATGTTACATGCTCTTGTCATCACAGTTCTCCATGCACTTGTCATCGCAATGCTCCATGACCCCTGTCATAGCAAGCTCCATGTGCTTTTCATCACAATGCTTCAGGAACTTGTCATCAAAATTCTCAATGGCCCTTGTCATCACAATCCTCCATGCCCTTGTCATCAAAATGCTCCATGACCCTTTTCATCACAGTGATCCAAACCCCTATCATCACAATGCTCTATTAACTTTGTCAACACATTCCTCCATGACACTTGGCATCACATTACACCAGGCCATTGTCATCACAATGGACCATGACATATGTCATCACAATGACCCCAGACCACTGTCTTCACAGTACTCCATGACCTTCTCATCATAATGCTCCATGCTCTCCTCATCAGAATTCGCCTTGCCCACTGTCATCACAATAAACCATGAAAATTTTCAGACCAATGCACCATGCCCCTGTCATCAGAATGCTCCATACCCTTGTCATCACAATGTTCCGTGACTCCAGTCATCACAATGCTTCATGACCTTTGTCATCACAATGGTCCTTGACCTCGTCATCACAAGACTCTGTGACCATTGGCACCACAATGCTCCATGAACTTTTCATCACAATGCTCTGTGACCGTTGTCGTCACAGTGTTCCATGCCTTTGTCATCACAATGCTCCATGCGCTTCTCAGTACAATGCTCCAAGACCCATGTCATCAAAATGTGCCATGCAATTGTCATCACAATGCTCCACAGCCTTGTCATCACAATGCTCCATAAACATTGTCATCACAATGCTCCATAAACATTGTCATCACAATGCTCCATTTACTTCTCATCAAAATGCTTTCTCACCACTGATATCACAGTGTTCCATCAGTAGTCATCACAATACTCCCTCACCACTGTCATCACAATTTTCCATGACCTCTGTCATCACAATGCCAGATGCCATATCATCACAATGCTCCATGACCCCTGACATCAAAATGTTCCATATCCTCTGTCATCAGAATGCTCCATCACCCTTTTCATCACAAAGCTCCAAGACCCCTGACATAACAGTGTTCCATAACCACTGTCATCAAAATGTTCCATGACACTTTTCATCAAATTGCTCCGTGACCCTGTCATCACAATGCACCATGTCCATCATCATAATGCTTCATGCTATTGTCATCACAGTGAAATCATTATGCTCCATGACCTCTGTCATCAAAATGCTCCAATCCCTTGTGTTCACAATGTTCCATAACCATTGTCATCACAATGCACCATGACGTTCATCCTCACAATTATCCATTGTCTTCTCATCACAGTGCTCCATGACCTTTGTCATCACAATGCTCAATACACTTGTCATCACAATGCTCCCTGACCCTTTTCATCAGTATGCTCCTTTAACCCTCTCATGACAAGGCTCCATTCCTTTTTCATCACAATGATCCATACAATTTTCATCACAATGCTCCAAGACCCCTGTAATCACAATGCTCCATGACCTTTAATCACAAAGCTCCATGATGCATGTCATCAGAATGCTCCATGGCCTTCTTATCACAATGCTCCATGTCCTTGTCATCACAGTGCTCCAAGACCCCAGTCATCTCAATGCTCTGTTACTCCAGTCATCACAAGGCTTCATGATATTTGTCATCACAATGGTCCATGTCCTCGTCACACAAGGCTCTGTGACCTTTCTCACCACAGTGCTCCATGAACTTTTCATCACAATGCTCTCTGATCCTTGTCATCACCATGCTGCATGCCTTTGTCAGCACAATGCTCCATGACCCTTGTCATCACAATGCTCCATGTGCTTGTGAGCACAATGCTCCATAACCCATGTCATCACATTGAGCCATGCACTTGTCATCACAATGCTCCACATCCTTGTCATTACAGTGCTCCAAAAAGCTTATCATCACAATGCTCCATGCACTTCTCATCAAAATGCTCTCTCCCCCCTGTCATCACAATGTTCCATCATCCCTGTCATGACAATGCTGCATGAACTTATCATCACAATGCTCCATGAACCCTGACATCACAATGTTCCATAACCCCTGTCATCAAAATGATCCATGACCCTATTCATCACAATGCTCCGTGACCCCTGACATAACAGTGTTCCATAACCACTGTCATCAAAATATTCCATGATACTTTTCATCAAATTGCTCCATGAACCTGTCATCAAAATGGTCCCTGCCCTTCTCATCACAATGCACCACGAACTTGTCATCAAAATGCTCCACGAACTTTGTCATCACAAAGCTCCATGACCCTTGGCATCACAATGCTCCATGCCATTTTCATCACAATGCTTCATGACCCCTGTAATCACAATGCTCCATGCACCTTTTCATCAGAATGCTCCATGAGACTTGTCATCACAGGGCTCCATCGTTTTCTCACTACAATACCCCAGGACCTTGTCATCACAATGCTCCATTCCCTTCTCATCACAATGCCCCATTACACCTGTCATCACAATACTCCATGAACATTTTCAGCCCAGTGCTCCATGACCTTCTTATCACAAAGCTCCATGACCCTGTCATCACAATGCTCCATGACCACTGTCATCACAGAGCTCCATGACCCCTGACAACACGAAGATATGGGAATCTTGTCATCAAAATGCTCCATGACCCTTGTCATCACAATGCTCCATGAAGCCTCTCATCACATTTCTCCACGCCATTTTAATTACAGTTCTCCATGATCCATGTATCACAGTGTTCCGTGCCCTGGTCATCACAATGCTCTATGCCCACTCTCATCACAATAATCCATGAAACTTTTCAGACCAATTATCGATGCCCTTGTCATCACAATGCTCCATTGCCCATGTCATAACCATGCTCCATGAACCCTGCCATCAAAATATTCTACGGCCTTGTCATCACAAGGATCCAATACACCTGTAATCACAATGCTCCATGCCCCTTTCCATCAGAATGCTCCATGAGAATTGTCACCACAAGGCTCCATGGTCCTCTCATCACAATGCTCCAGTACCTTGTTATCACACTTGTCCATGCCCACTTCATCAAAAGGCTCTGTGAAATTTGTCACCACAATGCTCCATGAAATTTTCATCACAATGCTCTTTTACCCATGTCTTCACCATGCTCCATGCCTTTGTCAGCACAATGTTCCATACCGCTTGTCAACACAATGCTCGATACACATTTTATCACAATGCTCCATGCCCTTGTAATTACAATCCCCCATGACACATGTATCAAGTGTTCCATGCCCTAGTCATCACAATGCTCCATGCCGAATCTCATCACAATAATCCACGAAATTTTCAGACCAATGTTCCATGCCCTTGTCATCACAATGCTCCATTACCCCTGTCATAACAATGCTCCATGAACCCTGCCATCACAATGTTCCACGGCCTTGTCATCCAAAGCCCCATGACCCTTGTCATCACAGTGCTCCAAGACCCCTGTAATCACAATGCTCCATGCCCTTGTCATCACAAAGATTCATGACGCATGTCATCAGAATGCTCCGTGGCCTTCTCATCAAAATGCTCCATGCCCTTGTCATCACAATGCTCCAAGACCCCTGTAATCACAATGCTCCATGCCCCTTGTCATCACAGTGTTCCATGATGCTCTTCATCAGAATTATCCGTGATCTCTTCATCAAAATGCTCCACGGTCTTGCCATCAAAATGCTCCATGCCCTGGTCATCACAATGCTCCACGTCCCGTGTCATCACAATTCTCCACGTCCTTGTCATCACAACTCTCCATGACACTTCTCATCACAATGATACATGATCTTGTCATCACAATTCTCCATGCACTTGTCATCGCAATGCTCTATGACCACTGTCATAGCAAGCTCCATGCGCTTGTCATCACAATGCTTCACGACGTTGTCATCAAAATTCTCAATGGCACTTTTCATCACAATGCTCCATGACCCTTGTCATCACAATGTCCCAAGCCCTTGTCATCAAAATTCTCCATTACCCTTGTCATCACAATCCTCCATGATACTTGGTATCACAATGCTCCATGCCATTGTCATCACAATGGACAATGACTTATGTCATCACAATGCTCCCTGACACCTGTCTTCACAGTACTCCATGACCTTGCCATCACAATGTTCCATGCCCTTGTCATCAAAATGTGCCATGCCCACTGTCATCACAATAATCCATGAAACTTGTCAGACAAATGTTCCATGCCCCTGTCATCAAAATGCCCCGTGACTCCAGTCATCACATTGCTTCATGACATTTGTCATCACAATGGTCCATGCCCTTGTCATCACAATGCTCCATGCCCACTGTCATCACAATAATCCATGAAACTTGTCAGACCAATGATCCATGCCCTCTTCACACAAGGCTCGGTGATCTTTGTCACCACAATGTTCCATGAAATATTCATCTCAATGCTCTGTGTCCCTGGTCATCACAATGCTCCATGCATTTGTCAGCACAATGCTCCAGGACACTTGTCATCAAATTGCTCCATGCGCTTCTCAGCACAATGCTCCATAACCCATGTCATCACAATGCGCTATGCGCTTGTCATCACAATGCTCCACATCTTTTTCAACGCTATGCTCCATATACCTTGTCATCACAATGCTCCATGCACTGCTCATCAAAATGCTCTCTCACCACATATATCACAATGTTCAATCACTAGTCATCACAATACTCCCTCACCCCTGTCATCACAATGTTCCATGACCACAGTCATCATAGTGCTACATGCCCTTAACATCACAATGCTCCATGACCCCTGACATCACAATGTTCCATAACCACTGTCACAAAATTCTCCATGAGCCATTTCATCACAATGCTTCATGACTCCTGACATCACAATGTTCAATAATCCCTATCATCAAAATGTTCCATGACCCTTTTCATCAAATTGCTCCATGACGCTGTCATCACAATGCTCCCTGCCCTTCTCATCACAATGCACCACGCCCTTGTCATCAAAATGCCCCATGACCTTTGTCATCACAAAGCTCCATTATCCCTGTCATAACAATGATCCATGACCCCTGCCATCACAAGGTTACATGGCCTTGTCATCACAAGCCTCCATGACCCTTGTCATCACAATGCTACAAGACACCTGTAATCACAATGCTGCATGCCCTTGTCATCACAATGCTCCAACAGCCCTGTAATCACAATGCTCCATGCCCCTTTTTATCTCAATGCTCCATGAACAGTGTCATCAAAATTCACCGTGTCAATCACCATAATATTTCATGATATTGTCATCACAATGAAGTCAAACTGCTCAATTACCTCTGCCATCACAATGCACCAAACCCTTCTGATCACAATGTTCCATAACACTTGTCTTCACAATGCCCCATGACGCTGGTCATCACAATTATCCATGGACTTCTCATCACAATGCTCCATGATCTTTGTCATCACAATGCTCAATACACTTATCATCACAATGCTCCCTGACAGTTGTCATCAGTTGCTCCTTGAACCCTGTCATGACACGGCTCCATGCATTTTTCATCACAATGATCCATTCCCTTTTCATCACAAGGCTCCAAGACCCCTGTAATCACAATGCTCCATGTCCTTGTCATCACAAAGCTCCATGACGCATGTCATCAGAATGCTCCATTGCCTTCTCATCACAATACTCCATGCCCTTGTCATCACAATGCTTCAAAACCCCTGTAATCACAATGCTCCATGCACATTTTCATCACAATGCTCCATGACCCTTTTCATCAAAATGCTCCATGACCCCTGATATCACAATGTTCCATAACCCCCGTAATCAAAATGTTCCATGACACTTTTCATCAATTTGCTCCATGACCCTGTCATCACAATGCTCCCTGCCCTTCTCATCACAATGCACCACGACCTTTTCATCAAAATGCTCCATGATCTTTGTCATCACAAAGCTCCATGACCCTTGGCATCACAATGCTCCATGCCATTTCATCACAATGCTACATGAAACCTCTCATCACATTGCTCCATGCCCTTGTCAGCACAATGCTCCATGACGCTTGTCATCACAATGCTCGATACTCTTCTCATCACAATGCTCCATGCCCTTCTCATTACAATCCTCACTGACACATGTATCACAGTGTTCCGTGCCCTAGTCATCACAATGTTCCATGCCGAATCTCATCACAATAATCCATGAAATTTTCAGAAGAATGTTCCATGCCCTTGTCATCACAGTGCTCCATTACCCCTGTCATAACAGTGCTCTATGACCCCTGCATCACAAGGTTCCACGGCCGTGTCATCCAAGGCTCCATGACCCTTGTAATCACAATTCTCCAAGACCCCTGTAATCACAATGCTCCATGCCCTTGTCGTCACAAAGATCCATGACCCATGTCATCAGAATGCTCCATGGCCTTCGAATCACAATGCTCCATTCCCTTCTCATCACAATGCTCCAAGACCCCTATAATCACAGTGCTCCATACCACTTTCATCTGAATACTCCATGAACACTCTCATCACAATGCACCATGCCCATCATCATAATGCTTCATGCTATTGTCATCACAATGAAATCAATATGCTCCATTACCTCTGTCATCACAATGTTCTAATCCCTTGTGATCACAATGTTCCATAACACTTGTCATCACAATGCCCCTTGACGCTGGTAATCACAATTATCCATGGTTTTCTCATCACAATGCTCCATGACCTTTTTCATCACAATGCTCAATACACTCATCATCACAATGCTCCCGGACACTTATCATCAGTATGCTCTTTGAACACTGTCATGACAAGGCTCCATGCATTTTTAATCACAATGATCCATTCCCTTTTCATCACAATCCTCCAAGACCCATCTAATCACAATGCTCCATGTCCCTGTCATCACAACGCTCCATGACGCATGTCATCAGAATGTTCCATGGCCTTCTCATCACAAAGGTCCATGCCCTGGTCTTCACAATGCTACAAAACCCCTGTAATCACAATGCTCCATGAACCTTTTTATCAGTATGCTCCATGACACTTGTCATCACAAGGCGCCATGGCCCTCTCATCACAATGCTCCAGGACCTTCTCATCGCATTGCTCCATTCGCTTCTCATCACAATGCTCCATGACTCCTGTCATCACAGTACTCCATGAACATTTTCAGCCCAATGCTCCATGACCTTCTCATCAAAAAGCTCCATGACCCATGTCATCACAATGCTACCTGACCACAGTCATCAAAATGATCCATGCCACTTGTCATCAGAATGTTCCCTGTGTTTGTCATCCCAATGCTCCATGACCCCTGTAATCACAATGCTCCTTGACGCTTGTCATCTCAGAGATCCATGACACATGTCATCACAATTCTCCATGCCTTTGTCAGCAAAATGCTACATGACTTTGTCATCACAATGCTCCATGCACTTGTCAGCACAATTCTCCATTACCAGTGTCATCACAATCATCCATGAACCTTGGGATCACATTGTTTCATGCCCTTGTCATCACAATGTTCCATGATACTTGAAATCAAAATGATCCATGACCTGTGTCATCACAGTGCTCCAAACACTTGTGATCACAATGTTCCATAACAATTGTCATCACAACGCTCCATGATGCCTGTCATCACAATACTCCATTCCCTTGTCTTCACAATGCTCCAACAGCCCTGTAATCACAATGCTCCATGCCCCTTTTCATCTCAATGCTCCATGAACCCTGTCATCACAATGCACTGTGCCCATCACCATAATATTTCATGCTATTGTCATCACAATGAAATCAAAAGGCTCAATGACCTCTGTCATCACAATACACCAAACCATTCTGAACACAATGTTCCATAACACTTGTCATCACAATGCCCCATGATGCTGGTCATCACAATTATCCATGGACTTCTCATCACAATGCTCCATGATCTTTGTCATCACAATGCTCAATACACTTGTCATCACAATGCTCCCTGACACTTTTCGTCAGAATGCTCCTTGAACCCTTTCATGAAAAGGCTCCATGCCTTTTTCATCACAATTCTCCATGCCCTTTTCCTCACAATGCTCCATGCCATTGTCATCACAATACTCCAAAAGCTTGTCATCAGAATGCTCCATGACACTTGTGATCACAATGCTCCATGACCCCTGTCATCACAATGCTGCATGACACCTGTCATCACAATGCTCCATGCCACTTGTCATTACAGTTCTCCATGACGCTCATCATCAAAATTATCCATGGTCTTCTCATCACAATGCTCCACGGTCTTGCCATCACAATGCTCCATGACACTTCTCATCACAGTGTTACATGCTCTTGTCATCACAATTCTCCATGCACTTGTCATCGAAATGCTCCATGACACCTGTCATAGTAAGCTCCGTGTGCTTTTCCTCAGAATGCTTCACGAACTTGTAATCAAAATTCTCAATGGCCCTTGTCATCACAATCCTCCATGCCCTTGTCCTCAAAATGCTCCATGACCCTTGTCATCACAATGTTCCAAACCCCTGTCATCACAATGCTCCATTAACTTTGTCATCACATTCTTCCATGAAACTTGGCATCACAATGCTCCGTGCCATTGTCATCACAATGGACCATGACATATGTCATCACAATGCTCCCAGACCGCTCTCTTCACAGTACTCCCTGACCTTCTCATCACAGTGCTCCATGCTCTTCTCTTCAGAATTCGCCTTGCCCACTGTCATCACAATAAACCATGAAACTTGTCAGACCAATGCACCATGCCCCTGTCATCAGAATGCTCCATACCCTTGTCATCACAGTGTTCCGTTACTCCAGTCATCACAATCCTTCATGAACTTTGTCATCACAATGGTCCTTGAACTCCTCATCACAAGGCTCTGTGACCATTGTCACAATGCTCCATGAAATTTTCATCACAATGCTCTGTGACCGTTGTCATCACAATGTTCCATGCCTTTGTCAGCAGAATGCTCCATGACCCTTGTCATCACAATGCTCCATGCGCTTCTCAGCACAATGCTCCATGACCCATATCATCAAAATGCGCCATGCACTTGTCATCACAATGCTCCACAGCCTTTTCATCACAATGCTCCATATACCTTGTCATCACAATGCTCCATGCACTTCTCATCAAAATGCTTTCTCACCACTGATATCACAATGTTCCATCACTAGTCATCACAATACTCCGTCACCACTGTCATCACAATTTTCCATGACTTCTGTCATCACAATGCTACATGCCTTATCATCACAATGCTCCATGACCCCTGACATCAAAATGTTCCATATCCTCTGTCATCAGAATGCTCCATCACCCTTTTCATCACAAGGCTCAAAGACCCCTGACATCACAATGTTCCA
This sequence comes from Hyperoodon ampullatus, assembly GCF_949752795.1. Lineage (NCBI taxonomy): Eukaryota > Metazoa > Chordata > Mammalia > Artiodactyla > Ziphiidae > Hyperoodon > Hyperoodon ampullatus. The sequence continues at coordinate 5,789,818 of NW_027641093.1, read as the reverse complement.
TAACCACTGTCATCAAAATGTTCCATGACACTTTTCACCAAATTGCTCCATGACCCTGTCATCACAATGCACCATGTGCATCATTATAATGCTTCATGCTATTGTCATCACAATGAAATCAATATGCTCCATGACCTCTGTCATCAAAATCCTCCATGACCCTTTTCATCACAATGCTCCATGACCCCTGACATAACAGTGTTCCATAACCACTGTCATCAAAATATTCCATGATACTTTTCATCAAACTGCTCCATGACACTGTCAGCAAAATGCTCCCTGCCCTTCTCATCACAATGCACCACAACCTTCTCATCAAAATGCTCCATGAACTTTGTCATCACAAAGCTCCATGACACTTGGCATCACAATGCTCCATGCCATTTTCATCACAATGCTCCATGACCCCGGTAATCACAATGCTCCATGCACCTTTTCATCAGAATGCTCCATGAGACTTGTCATCACAAGGCTCCATGGTTTTCTCATCACAATGCCCCAGGACCTTGTCATCACAATACTCCATTCCCTTGTCATCACAATACCCCATTACCCCTGTCATCACAATACTCCATGAATATTTTCAGCCCAATGCTCCATGACCTTCTTATCACAATGCTCCTTGACCCTGTCATCACAATGCTCCATGATCACTGTCATCACAGCGCTCCATGACCCCTGACAACACAATGATCTGGGAATCTTGTCATCAAAATGCTCCATGACACTTGTCATCACAATGCTCCATGCCCTTGTCATCACATTGCTCCATGAAGCCTCTCATCACATTGCTCCATGCTCTTGTCATTACAATCCTACATGACCCATGTATCACAGTGTTCCGTGCCCTTGTCATCACAATGCTCCTTGCCCACTCTCATCACAATAATCCATGAAACTTTTCAGACCAATGCTCGATGCCCTTGTCATCACAATGCTCCATTTCCCATGTCATAACCTTGCTCCATGACCGCTGCCATCACAATGTTCTACGGCCTTGTCATCACAAGGATCAAATACCACTGTAATCACAATGCTCCATGCCCATTTTCATCAGAATGCTCCATGAGAATTGTCATCACAAGGCTCCATGGTCCTCTCATCACAATGCTCCAGGACCTTGTCATCACAATGGTCCATGCCCACATCATCAAAAGGCTATGTGAAAATTGTCACCACAATGCTCCATGAAATTTTCATCACAATGCTCTTTTACCCATGTCATCACTATGCTCCATGCCTTTGTCAGCACAATTCTCAATGACATTTTTCATCACAATGCTCCATGCGCTTGTCCGCACAATGCCCCATGACCTGTGTCATCACAATGCGCCATGTGCTTGTCATCACAATGCTCCACAACCTTGTCATCACAGTGCTCCATAAACCTTGTCATCACAATGCTCCATGCACTTCACATCAAAATGCTCTCCACCCACTGATATCATAATGTTCCATCAGTAGTCATCACAATACTCCCTCACCCCTGTCATCACAATGTTCCATGACCACTGTCATCACAGTGCTACATGCCCGTATCATCACAATGCTCCATGACCCGTAACATCACAATTTTCCATAACCACTCTCATCAAAATATTCCATGACTTTTTCACCAAATTGCTCCATGACCCTGTTAGCACAATGTTCCCTGCCCTTCTCGTCACAACACACCACGACCTTGTCATCAAAATGCTCCATGACCTTTGTCATCACAAAACTCCATGACACTTGGCATCACAATGCTCCATGCCATTGTCATCACAATGCTCCATGAGGCCTCTCATCATATTGCTCCATGCCCTTGTCATCACGAACCTCCATGTCATTGTCATCACAATGCTCGATGCCCTTCTCATCACAATGCTCCATGTCCTTGTCATTACAATCCTCCTTGACCCATGTATCAAACTGTTCTGTGCCCTTGTCATCACAATGCTCCATGCCCACTCTCATCACAATAATCGATGAAACATTTCAGAACAATGCTCCATGCCCTTTTCATCACAATGGTCCATTACCCCTGTCATAACAATGCTCCATGACACCTGCCTTCACAAGTTTCCACGGCCTTGTCATCACAAGACTCCATGACACTTGTCATCACAATGCTCCAAACACTGTAATCACAATTCTGCATACACTTGTCATCACAAAGCTCCATGACGCATGTCATCAGAATGCTCAATGGCCTTCTCATTCACGATGATCCATGCCCTTGTCATCACAATGGTCCAAAACACCTGTAATCACAATGCTCCATGCCACTTTTAATCTCAATGCTCCATGAACCGTGCCATCACAATGCACCATGCACATCATCATAATGTTTCATGCTATTGTCATCAAAATGAAATCAATATGCTCCATGACCCCTGTCATCACAATGCTCCAAACACTTGTGATCACAATGTTCCATAACACTTGTCATCACAACGCCCAATGACGCTCATCATCACAGTTATCCATGGGCTTCTATTCACAGTACTCCATTACCTTTGTCATCACAATGCTCAATACACTTGTCATCACAATGCTCCATGACACTTGTCGTCAGTATGCTCCTTGAACCCTGTCATGACAAAGCTCCATGCATTTTTCAACACAATGATCCATGCCCTTTTCCTCACAATGCTCCAAGACCCCTGGAATCACAATGCTCCATGCCATTGTCATCACAAAGCTTCATGACTCATGTCTTCAGAATGCTCCATGGCCTTCTCATCACCATGTTCCATGCCCTTTTAATCACAATGCTCCATGCACTTGTCATCAAAATGCCCCATGACCCCTGTCATCACAATACTCCATGAACATTTTCAGCAAAATGCTCCATGACCATCTAATCACAATGCCCCATGAAACCTGTCATCACAATGCTCCATGACCCCTGTCATCACAATGCTCCGTGACTCCAGTCATCACAAAACTTCATGACCTTTGTCATCTCAATGGTCCATGCCATTGTCACACAAGGCTCTGTGACCTTTGTCACCACAATGCTCCATGAAGTTTTCATCACAATACTCTGTGACCCTTGTCATCAAAATGCACCATGCCTTTGTCAGCACAGTGCTCCATGACCCATGTCATCACAATGCGCCATGCGCTTGTCATCACAAATCTCCATGAGGCTTGTCATCACCACGATCGATGCACTTCTCATCACAATGGTCCATACCCTTGTCATTACAATCCTGCATGATGTATGTATCACAGTGTTCCGTGCCGTTGTCATCACAATGCTCCATATCCTTGTCATCACAATGCTCCATGACCCTTGTCATCACGATGCTCCAAACCCTTGTCATCAAAATGCTCCATTACCTTTGTCATCACTATCCTCCATGACACTTGGCATCACAATGCTCCATGCAATTGTCATCACAATGGAACATGACATATGTCATCACTATGCTCCCAGTCACCTGTCTTCACAATACTCCATGACCTTGTCATCACAATGCTCCATGCCCTTGTCATCACAATGCGCCATGCCCACTGTCATCACAATAATCCATGAAACTTGTCAGACCAATGTTCCATTTCCCTGTCATCACAATGCTCCATGCACTTGTCATCACAATGCTCCATGACCCCTGTCATCACAATGCTCCGTGACTCCAGTCATCACAATGCTTTATGACATTTGTCATCACAATGATCCATGCCCTCGTCACACAAGGCTCTGTGGCGTTTGTCACCACAATGCTCCATGCTCTTGTCATCACAATGTGCCATGCCCTTGTCATCACAATGCTCCATGACCCTTGTCATCACGATGCTCTAAGCCCTTGTCATCAAAATGCTCAATTACGTTTGTCATTACAATCCTCCATGACACTTGGCATCACAATGCTCCATGCAATTTTCATCGCAATGGACCATGACATATTTCAACAAAATGCTCCCTCACACCTGTCTTCACAATACTCCCTGACCTTGTCATCACAATGCGTCATGCCCACTGTCATCACAATAATTCATGAAACTTGTCAGACCAACGTTCCATGCCCCTGTCATCAAAATGCTCCATGCCTTTGTCATCACAATGCTCCATGACCCCTGTCATAACAATGCTCCATGACCCCTGCCATCACAATGTTCCACGGCCTTGTTATACAAGGCTCCATGACCCTTGTCATCACAATGCTCCAAGACCCCTCTAATCACAATGCTCCATGCCCTTGTCATCACAAAGCTCCATGACGCAAGTCATCAGAATGCTCCATGGCCTTCTCATCACAATGCTCCACGCCCTTGTCATCACAATGCTGCAAGACCCCTGTAATCACAGTGCACCATGCCCCTTTTCATCTCAATGCTCCATGAACTCTGTCATCACAATGCACCATGCCCATCACCATAATATTTCTTGCTGTTGTCATCACAATGAAATCAAAATGCTCAATGACCTCTGTCATCACAATGCTCCAAACCCTTCTGATCCCGATGTTCCATAACTCTTGTCATCACAATGCCCCATGAGGCTGGTCATCACAATTATCAGTGGTCTTCTCATCACAATGCTCCATGATCATTGTCATCACAATGCTCAATACACTTATCTTCACAATGCCCCTTGAATCTTCTCATCAGTATGCTACTTGAACCCTGTCATGACAAGGCTCCATGCAATTTTCATCACAATGATCCATGTCCTTGAAATCACAAAGCTCCATGATGCATGTCATCAGAATGCTCTATGGCCTTCACATCACAATGCTCCATGCCCTTGTCATCACAATGCTACAAAACCCCTGTAATCACAATGCTCCATGCACCTTTTCATCAGAATGCTCCATGACAATTGTCATCACAAGGCTCCATGGTCCTCTCATCACAATGCTCCAGGACCTTGTCATCACAGTGCTCCATTCCCTTGTCATCACAATGCTCCATGACCCCTGTCATCACAATACTCTATGTACATTTTCAGCCCAATGCTCAATGACCATCTCATTACAATGCTCCATGACCCATGTCATCACAGTGCTCCATGACCACAGTCATCAAAATGCTCCATGACCCCTGCCATCACAAAGGTGCATGTCCTCGTCATCAAAAGGCTCTGTGACATTTGTCACCACAATGCTAAATGAAATTTTCATGACAATGTTCTCTTACTCATGTCATCACTATGCTCCATGCCTTTGTCAGCACAATGCTCCATGACCCTTGTCATCACAATGCTCCATGGGCTTGTCCACACAATGCCCCATGACCTGTGTCATCATAATGCGACATGCGCTTGTCATCACAATGCTCCACAACCTTGTCATCACAGTGCTCCATAAACCTTGTCGTAACAATGCTCCATGCACTTCCCATCAAAATGCTCTCCCATCACTGATATCATAATGTTCCATCACTAGTCATCACAATACTCCCTCACCCCTGTCATCACAATTTTCCATGACACCTGTCATCACAATGCTCAATGACACCTTTCATCACAATGCTCCCTGACCCCTGACATCACAATGTTCCATAACCCCTGTCATCAAAATGTCCCATGACACTTTTCATCAAATTGCTCCATGACCCTTTCATCACAATGCTCACTGCCCTTCTCATCACAGTGCACCACGTCCTTGTCATCAAAACCCTCCATGACCTTTGTTATCACAAAGCTCCGTGACTCTTGGCATCACAATGCTCCATGCCCTTGTCATCAAAATGCTCCATGAACCCTCTCAACACATTGTTACATGTCCTTGTCATCACAGGCTCCATGATGCTTTTCATCACAATGCTCGATGCTCTTCTTAACACAAAGCTCCAAGGCTTGTCATTACAATCCTCCATGGCCCAGGTATCACAGTGTTCCATGCCCTTGTCATCACAATGCTCCATGCCCCCTCTCATCACAATAATCCATGAAAATTTTCAGACCAATGCTCCATGCCCTTGTCATGAGAATGCTCCATTACCACTGTTATAACAATGCTCCATGAAAACTGCCATTACAATGTTCCACGGCCTTCTCATCACAAGGCTCCATGACCCTTGTCATCACAATGCTCCAATACACCTGTAATCACAATGCTCCATGGCCTTGTCATCACAAAGCTCCATGACGCATGTCATCAGAATGCGCCTTCGCCTTCTCATCACAATGCTCCATGACCTGGTCATCGCAATGCTCCATGACCCCTGTAATCACAATGCTCCATGCCGCTTTTCATCTCAATGTTCCATAAACCCTGTCATCACAATGCACCATGCCCATCATCAAAATGCTTCATGCTATTGTCATCACAATGAAATTAAAATGATCCATGACCTCTGTCATCACAATGCTCCAAACCCTTGTGATCACAATGTTCCATAACACTTGTCATCACAACGCCCCATGACTCTCATCATCACAATTATCCATGGTCTTCTATTCACAATACTCCATGACCTTTTTCATCACAATTCTCAATAAACTTGTCATCACAATGCTCCCTGACAATGGTCGTCAATATGCTCCTTGAAACCTGTCATGACAAGGCTCCATGCATTTTTCATCACAATGATCCATGCACTTTTCTTCACAATACTCCAAGACTCCTGTAATCACAATGCTCTATGCCCTTGTCATCACAAAGCTTCATGAAGCATGTCTTCAAAATGCTCCATGGCCTTCTCATCACCATGCTCCATGCCCTTTTCATCAAAATGCTCCATGACCCCTGTCATCCCAATACTCCATGAATATTTACAGCCCAATGCTCCATGACCTTCACTTCACAATGCCCCATGAACCCTGTCATCACTATGCTCCATGACCACTGTCATCACAATGATCCATGACCCCTGACAACACAATGATCCTGGACTTTTGTCATCAAAATGCTCCATGACCCTTGTCATCACAATGATCCTTTCCCTTGTCATCACAATGCTCCATAACCCTTGTCATCACAAGGCTCCAAGCCCTTGTCATCACAATGCTCCATTATATTTCTCATCACATTTCTCCATGACACTTGGCATCACAATGCTCCATGCCATTGTCATCACAATGGACCATGATATATGTCACCACAATGCTCCCTGACAACTGTCTTCACAATAATCTACGACCTTGTCATCACAATGCTCCATGCCCCTGTCATCACAATGTTCCATGCCCTTGTCATCACAATGATCCATTCACTTGTTATCTCAATGCTCCATGACCCCTGTAATCACAATGTTCAGTGACGCTTGTCATCACAGTTATCCATGACCCTTGTCATCAAAATGTTCCATGCATTTGTCAGCAAAATGCTTCATGAACTTGTCATCACAATGCTCCATTCCCATTGTCATCAAAATCCTCGATGAAACTTGGGTTCACATTGCTTGATGCCCTTGTCATCACAATGCGCCATGGTCCTTGAAATGAAAATGATCCATGACCTCTGTCATCACAATGCTCCATGCCCACTGTCAGAGCAATAATCCATGAAACTTGTCAGACCAATGCTCCATGCCGCTGTCATCACAATGCTCCATGCCCTTTTAATCACAATGCTCCATTACCCCTCACATCATAATGTTCCTTGACTCCAGTCATCACAATGCTTTATGACCTTTGTCATCACAATGGTCCATTCCCTCGTCATCACAATGCTCCATTACCTTTGTCATCACAATCCTCCATGACACTTGGCATCACAATTCTCCATGCCATTGTCATCACAATTTTCCATGACATAGGTCATCACAATGCTCCCTGACACCTGTCTTCAGAATTCTGCATGACGTTGTCATCACCATGCTCAATGCCCTTGTCATCACAAGGAACCATGCCCATTGCCATCACAATAATCCAGGAAACATGTCAGACCAATGTTCCATGCTCCTGTCATCACAATGCTCCATGCCATTGTCATCACAATGATGCGTGACTCCAGTCATCAAAATGCTTCATGAGCTTGGTCATCACAATGGTCCATGCCCTCGTCATCACAATGCTCTGTGACATTTGTCACCACAATGCTACAAGAACTTTTCATCAAAATGCTTTGTGACACTTGTCATCACAATGCTCCATGCCTTTCTCAGCACAATGCTCCATGAACCTTGTCATCACAATTCTCCATGCCATTGTCAGTACAGTGCTCCATGACCTTTGTCATCACAATGCTCCAAGCCCTTGTCATCACAATGCTCCATTACCTTTGTCATCACAATGCTCCAAGCCCTTGTCATCACAATGCTCCATTACCTTTGTCATCACAATACTGCATGACACCTGGCATCACAATGCTCCATGCCATTGTCATCACAATGGGCCATAACTTAGGTGTTCACAATGCTCCCTGACACCTGTCTTCACAAAACTTCATGAGCTTGTCATCACAAAGCTCTGTGCCATTGTCATCACAATGCGCCATTCCCAATGTCATCACAATAATCCATGAAACTTGTCAGACCAATGCTCCATGCCCCTGTCATCTCAATGCTCCATGCCCTTGTCATCACAATGCTCCATGACCCCTGTCATCACAATGCTCTGTGACTCCAGTCATCACAATGCTTCATGAACTTTCTCATTAAAATGGTCCATGCCCTCGTCATCACAAGTCTCTGTGACCTTTGTCACCACAATGCTCCATGAACTTTTAATCACAATGCTCTGTGACCCTTGTCATCACAGTGCTCTATGCCTTCCTCAGCACAATACTCCATGGCCCATGTCATCAAAACGTGCCATGTGCTTGTCATCACAATGCTCCACATCCTTTTCATCACAATGCTGCTTAAACCTTGTCATTACAGTGCTCCATGCACTTCTCATCAAAATGCTCTCTCACCACTGATATCACAATGTTCCATCACTATTCATTCCAATACTCCATCACCTCTGTCATCACAATGTTCCATGACCCCTGTCATTAAAATGCTACATGCACTTATCATCACAATGTTCAAAGAGCCCTGACATCACAATAATCCATAACCCCTGTCATCAAAATGCTCCATGACACTTTTCATCACAAAGCTCCATGACCCCTGACATCACAATATTCCATAACCACTCTAATCAAAATGTTCCATGACCCTTTTCACCAAATTGCTCAATGACCCTGTGATCACAATGCTCCCTGCCCTTCTCATCACAATGCACGTCACCCTTGTCATCAGAATGCTCCATGACATTTGTCATCACAAAGATCCATAACCCTTGGCATTACAATACTCCATTCCATTGTCATCACAATGCTCGATGAACCCTCTCATCACATTGCTCCATGCCCTTGTCACCACAAAGCTCCATGACGCTAGTCATCACAATGCTCGATGCATTTCTCATCACAATGCTCAATGCCCTTGTCATTACAATCCTCCATGACACATGTATCACAGTGTTGCGTGAACTTGTCATCACAATGCTCCATTCCCCCTGTCATAACAATGCTCCATGACACCTGCCATCACAAGGTTCCACAGCCTTGTCATCACAAGACTCCATGATCCTTTTCATCACAATGCTCCAAGACCCTGTAATCACAATGCTCCATGCAATTGTCATCAGAAAGCTCCATGAGGCATGTCATCAGAATGCTCCATGGACTTCTCATTCACTATGCTCCATGGCCTTGTCATCACAATGCTCCAAGACCCATGTAATCACAATGCTCCATGCCCCTTTTAATCTCAATGCTCCAAGAACCCTGTCATCCCATGCACCATGCCCATCATCATAATGATTCGTGCTATTGTCATCACAATGAAATCAATTTGCTCCATGACTTCTGTCATCACAATGCTCCAAACACTTGTGATCACAATGTTCCATAACACTTGTCATTACAATGCCCCATGACGCTCCTCATCACAGTTAACCATGGTCTTCTCATCACAATGCTCCATGAACTTTGTCATCACAATGCTCAATACACTTGTCATCACAATGCTCCCTGACATTTGTCGAGAGTATGCTCCTTGAACCCTGCCATGACAAGGCTACATGCCTTTTTCATCACAATGATCCATGCCCTTTTCATCACAATGCTCAAAGTCCCTTGTAATCACAATACTCCAGTCCCCTTTTCATCACAAACATCCATGACACATGTCAACAGAATGCTCCATGGCCTTCTCATCACAATGCTCCATGCCCTTGTTATCACAGTGCTCCAAGACCCCTGTCATCACAATACTCCATGAATATTTTCAGCCCAATGCTCCATGATCTTCTCATCACAATGCTCCATGATCCCTGTCATCACAACGCTCCGTGCACCTTGAAATCAAAATGATCCATGACCTCTGTCATCACAATGCTCCAAACCCTTGTGATCACATTGTTCCACAATACTTTTCAGCACAACGCTCCATGATGCCTGTCATCACAATACTCCATGCCCGTGTCATCACAATGCTCCATGACCTTTGTCATCACAATGCTCAATACACTTGTCATCACAATGCTCCCTGACACTTGTCGTCAGAATGCTCCTTGAACGCTGTCATGAAAAGCCTCCATGCCTTTTACATCACAATGTTCCATGCCGTTTTCATCACAATGCTCCATGCCATTGTCATCACATTACTCCACAAGGTTGTCATCAGAATGCTCCATGACCCTTGTCATCACAATGCTCCATGACCCCTGTCATCACAATGCTCCATGACCCCTGTCATCACAATGCTCCATGCCCCTTGTCATTACAGTGCTGCATGACGCTCGACATCACAATTATCCATGGTCTTCTCATCACAGTGTTCCACGGTCTTGCCATCACAATGCTCCATGACACTTCTCATCACAATGTTACATGATCTTGTCATCACAATTCTCCATGCACTTGTCATCACAATGCTCCATGACCCCTGTCATAGCAAGCTCCAAGTGCTTTTCATCACAGTGCTTCAAGACATTCTCATCAAAATTCTCAATGGCCGTTGTCATCACAGTGCTCCATGCCCTTGTCATCACAGTGCTCCATGACCATTGTCATCAAAAAGCTCCAAGCCCTTGTCATCACAATGCTCCATTACCTTTGTCATCACAATCCTCCATGACACTTGGCTTCACAATGCTCCATGCCATTGTCATCACAATGCACCAAGACATATGTCATCACAATGCTCCCTGACACCTGTCTGCACAGTACTCCATGACCTTCTCATAACAATGCTGCATGCCCTTGTCATCACAATGCGCCATGCCCACTGTCATCTCAATAATCCATGAAACTTGTCAGACGAATGTTCCATGCCCTTGTCATCACAATGCTCCTTGATTCCAGTCATCACAATGATTCATGACCTTTGCCATCAAAATGGTCCATGCCCTCGTCATCACAGGGCTCTGTGAAATTTGTCACCATAATGCTCCATGAACTTTTCATTCACAATGCTCTGTGACCCTTGCCATCACAATGCTCCATGCCTTTGTCAGCAGAGTGCTCCATGACCCTTGTTATCACAATGCTCCATGCGCTTGTTATCAAAATTTTCCACAAACTTATCATCAAAATGCTCCATAAAACTTGTCATCACAATGCTCCATGTACTTCTCATCAAAATGCTCTCTCACCACTGATATCAAAATGTTCCATCACTAGTCATCACAATACTCCCTCACCCCTGTCATGACAATGTTCAACGGCCTTGTGATCACAATGTTCCATAACATTTGTCATCACAACGCTCCATGATGCCTGTAATCAAAATGCTCCATTCCACTTTTCATCTCAATGATCCATGAACTCTGTAATCACAATGAACAATGCCTATCATCAAAATTCTTCATGCTTTTGTCATCGAAATGAAATCAAAATGCTCCATAACCTCTGTCAACACAATGCTCCAAACCCTTGTGATCACATTGTTCCATAACACTTGTCATGACAACGCCCCATGATGCTCATCATCACAATTATCCATGGTCTTCTCATCACAATGCTCCATGTCCTTTGTCATCACAATGCTCAATACACTTGTCATTACAATGCTCCCTGACACTTGTCGTCAGTATGCTCCTTGAACCCTGTCATGACAAGGCTCCATGCCTTTTGCATCACAATCACCCATGCCATTTTCATCACAATGCTCCAAGACCCATGTAATCACAATGCTCCACACCCCTTTTCATCAGAATGCTCCATGACACTTGTCATCACAAGGCTCCATGGTCTTCTCCTCACAATGCTCCAGGACCTTGTCATCACAATGCTCCATTCCATTGTCATCGCAATGCTCCATGACCACTGCCATCGCAATACTCAATGAATATTATCAGCCCAATGCTCCATGAACTTCACATCACAGTGCTCCATGACCCCTGTCATCACAATGCTCCATGACCACAGTCATCACAGTGCTCCATGACACCGGACAAAACAATGATCCGGGACTCTTGTCATCAAAATGCTCCATGACACTTGTCATCACAATGATCCATGCCCTTGCCATCCCAATGCTCCGTGACCCCTGTAATCACAATGCTCCATGACGCTTGTCATCACAGTGTTCCATGACACTTGTCAACAAAATGCTCCATGCATTTGTCAGCAAAATGCTACATGACCTTGTCATCACAATGCTCCATGCGCTTGTCATCACAATACTCCATTCCCATTGTCATCAAAACCCTCCATGAACCTTGGGTTCACAATGCCTCATGCCCTTGTCATCACAATGCTCCATGCACCTTGAAATGAAAATGATACATGACTTCTGTCATCACAATGCTCAAAACCCTTGTGATCACAATGTTCCATAACATTTGTCATCACAATGCTCCATGATGCCTGTCATCACAATGCTCCATGATCTTTGTCATCACAATGCTCAATACACTTGTCATCACAATGCTCCCTGACACTTGTCGTAAGAATGCTCCTTGAAACCTGTCATGAAAAGGCTCCAAGCCTTTTTCATCACAATACTCCATGCATTTTTCATCACAATGCTCCATGCCATTGTCATCACATTACTCCACAAGCTTGTCATCAGAATGGTCCATGACCCTTGTCCACAATACTCCATCACAGCTGTCATCACAATATTCCATGACCCCTGTAATCACAATTCTCCATGCCCTTGTCATCACAAAGCTCCATGACGCGTGTCATCAGAATGCTCCATGGCCTTCTCATCACAATGCTCCATGCCCTTGTCATCACAATGCTCCAAAACCCCTGTAATCACAATGCTCCATGCCCCTTTTCATCTCAATGCTCCATGAACCCTGTCATCACAATGCACAGTGCCCATAACCATAATATTTCATGCTATTGTCATCAGAATGAAATCAAAATGCTCAATGACTTCTGTCATCACAATGCACCAAACCCTTCTGATCACAATGTTCCATAACACTTGTCATCACAATGCCCCATGACGTTGGTCATCACAATTATCCATGGTCTCCTCATCACAATGCTCCAGGATCTTTGTCATCACAATGCTCAATACACTTATCATCACAATGCTCCCTGACAGTTGTCATCAGTATGCTCCTTCAAACCTGTCATGACAAGGCTCCATGCATTTTTCATCACAATGATCCATTCCCTTTTCATCACAATGCTCCATGACCCCTCTAATCACAATGCTCCATGTCCTTGTCATCACAAAGCTCCATGACGCATGTTATCAGAATGCTCCATTGCCTTCTCATCACAATGCTCCATGCCCTTGTAATCACATTGATTCAAAACCCCTGTAATCTCAATGCTCCATGCACATATTCAACAGAATGCTCCATGCCCTTTTTATCACAATGCTCCATGACCCTTGTCAGCGCAATGATCCAAGACCTGGTCATTAAAATGCTCCATTACCTTTGTCATCACAATCCTCCATGACACTTGGTATCACAATGCTCCATGCCATTGTCATTACAATGGACAATGACATATGTCATCACAATGCTCCCTGACACCTGTCTTCACAATACTCCATGACCTTGTCATCACAATGTTCCATGCCATTGTCATCACAATGCGCCATGCCCACTGTCATCACAATAAACCATGAAACATGTCAGACAAATGTTCCATGCCCCTGTCATCAAAATGCTCCATGCCCTTGTCATCACAATGCTCCATGACCCCTGTCATCACAATGTTCCGTGACTCCAGTCATCACAATGCTTCATGACATTTGTCCTCACAATGGTCCATGTCCTCGTCACACAAGGCTCTGTGACCTTTGTCACCACAATGCTCCATGAAATTTTCATCACAATGCTCTGTGTACCTTGTCATCACCATGCTCCATGACCCTTGTCATCGCAATGTTCCAAGCCCTTGTCATCAAAACGCTCCATTACCTTTGACATCACAATCCTCCATGACACTTGGTATCACAATGTGCCATGCCTTTGTCATCACAATGGACAATGACATATGTCATCACAATGCTCCCTGACACCTGTCTTCAAAATACTCCATGACCTTGTCATCACAATGTTCCCTGCCCTTTTCATCACAATGCGCCATGCCCTCTGCCATCACAATAATCCATGAAACATGTCAGACCAATGTTCCATACCCCTGTCGTCACAATGCTCCATGACCCCTGTCATCACAATGCTCCGTGACTCCAGTCATCACAATGCTTCATGACCTTTGTCCTCACAATGGTCCATGCCCTCGTCACACAAGGCTCTGTGACCTTTGTCACCACAATGCTCCATGCCCTTGTCATCTCAGTGCTCCATGCCCTCTGTCATCACAATAATCCATGAAATTAGTCAGACCAATGTTCCATGCCTCTGTCATCACATTGCTCCTTGCCTTTGTCATCACAATGCTCCATGACCCCTGTCATCACAATGCTCCGTGACTCCAGTCATCACAATGATTCATGACCTTTCTCATCACAATGGTCCATGCCCTCGTCACATAAGGCTCTGTGATTTTTGTCACCACAATGCTCCATGAAATTTTCATCACAATGCTCTGTGTCCCTTGTTACCACAATGCTCCATGCCTTTGTCAGCACAATGCTCCATGACACTTGTCATCAAAATGCTCCATGCGCTTATCAGCACAATGCCCCATGACACATGTCATCACAATGTGCCATGCCCATTTCATCACAATGCTCCACATCATTTTCATCGCTATGCTCCATAAAACTTGTCATCACAATGCTCCATGCACTCCTCATCAAAATGCTCTCTCACCACATATATCACAATGTTCCATAACTAGTCATCAAAATACTCCCTCACCCCTGTCATCACAGTGTTCCATGACCCCTGTCATCACAGTGCTACATGCCCTTATCATCACAATGCTCCATGACCACTGACATCACAATGTTCCATAACCCCTGTCACAAAATGCTCCATGACCCATTTCATCACAATGCTTCATGACCCCTGACATCACAAAGTTCCATAACCCCTGTCATCAAAATATTCCATGACGCTTTTCATCAACTTGCTCCATGACCCTGTCATCAATATGCTCCCTGTCATTCTCATTTCATTGCACAATGCCCTTGTCGTCAAAATGCCCCATGACCTTTGTAATCACAAAACTCCATGCCATTGTCATCACAATGCTCAATGAAATATCTCATGACATTTCTCCATGCCCTTGTCATGACTTTGTTCCTTTACACCTGTCATAACAATGCTCCATGTCCCCTGCCATCACAATGTTCCACGGCCTTGTCATCACAAGGCTCCATGACCCTTGTCATCACAATGCTCCAAGACCTCTGTAATCACAATTCTCCATGTCACTTTTCATCTCAAAGTCCCATGAACCCTGTCATCACAATGCACCATGCCCATTATCATAATGATTCATGCTATTGTCATCAAAATGAAATTAAAATGCTCCATGACCTCTGTCATCACAATGCTCCAAACCCTTCTGATCACAATGTTCCATAACAATTGTCATCACAATACCACATGACGCTCGTCATCACAATTATGCAAGGTCTTCTCATCACAATGCTCCATGACCTTTGTCACCACAATGCTCAATACACTTGTCATCACAATGCTCCCTGACACTTGTCATCTGTATGCTCCTTGAACACTGTCATGACAAGGATCCATGCCTATTTCATCACAATGATCCATTTCCTTTTCCTCACAATGCTCCAAGACCCCTGTTATCACAATGCTCTATGACTTCAGTCATCACAATCCTTCATGAAATTTGTCATCACAATGGTCCATGACTTCGTCACACAAGATCTGTGACCTTTGTCACCACAATGCTCTATGAAATTTTAATCACAATGCTCTCTGATCCTTGTCATCACAAAGCTCCATGCATTTGTCAGCCCAGTGCTCCATGACCCTTGTCATCACAATGCGCCATGCACTTGTCATCACAATGCTCCACATCCTTGTCATCAAAATGCTCCATAAACCTTGTCATCACAATGCTCCATGCACTTCTCCTCAAAATGCTCTCTCACCACTGATATCACAATGTTCCATCACTAGTCATCACAATACTCCCTCACCCCTGTCATCACAATTTTCCATGCCCCCTTTCATCACAATGCTACATGCCCTTATCATCACAATGCTCCATGACACATGACATCACAATGTTCCATAACCCCTGTGATCAAAATTCTCCATGACCCTTTTCATCACAAAGCTCCATGACCACTGACATCACAATGTTCTATATCCCCTGTCATCAAAATATTCCATGACCCTTTTTATCAAATTGCTCCATGACCCTGTCATCACAATGCTCCGTGCCCTTCTCATCACAATGCACCACGCCCTTGTCATCAAAATGCTCCATGACATTTGTCATCACAAAGATCCATGACTCTTGGCATCACAATGCTCCATTCCATTGTCATCAAAATGCTCCATGCACCCTCTCATCACATTGCTCCATGCACTTGTCATTACAATACTGCATGATCTATGTATCACAGTGTTCTGTGCCCTTGTCATCACAATGCTGCATGCCCACTCTCATCACAATAATCCGTGAAAATTTTCAGACCAATGCCCCATTCCCTTGTCATCACAAAGCTCCATTACCCTGTCATAACAATGCTCCATGACCCCTTCCTTCACAAGGTTCCACGGCCTTCTCATCACAAGCCTCGATGACCCTTGTCATCAAAATGCTCCATGCCCTTGTCATCACAAAGCTCCATGACGCATGTCATCAGAATGCTCCATGGCCTTCTCATCACAATGCTCCATGCCCCTGTAATCACAATGTTCCAACACCCCTGTAATCACAATGCTCCATGACCCTTTTCATCTCAATGCTCCATGAACCCTGTCATCACATTGCACCGTGCCCATGACCATAATATTTCATGCTATTGTCATCACAATGAAATCAAAATGCTCAATGACCTCAGTCATCACAATGAACCAAACACTTCTGATCAAAATGTTCCATAACACTTGTCATCACAATGCCCCATGACGCTGGTCATCACAATGATCCATGCCCTCTTCATCACAATGCTCCAAGACCCCTGTAATCACAATGCTCCATGTCCTTGTCATCACAAAGCTCCATGACGCATGTCATCAGTATGCTCCATTGCCTTCTCATCACAATGCTCCAAGCCCTTGTCATCACAATGCTTCAAAACCCCTGTAATCACAATGCTCCATGCAACTTTTCATCAGAATGCTCCATGACCCTTTTCCTCAAAATGCTCCATGACCGCTGACATCACAGTGTTTCATAACCCTTGTCATCACAATGTTCCATGACGCTTTTTATCAATTTGCTCCATGCCCCTCTCATCACAATGCTCCCTGCCTTTCTCATCACAGTGCACCAAAAACTTGTCATCAAAATGCTCCATGACCTTTGTCATCACAAAGCTCTATGACCCTTGCACCACAATGCTCCATGACATTTCATCACAATGCTACATGTAACCTCTCATCACATTGCTCCATGCCCTTGTCAGCACAATGCTCCATGACACTTTTCATCACAATGCTCGATACTCTTCTCATCACAATGCTCCATGCCCTTGTCATTACAATCCTCCATGACACATGTATCACAGTGTTCCTTTCCCTAGTCATCACAATGCTCCATGCCGAATCTCATCACAATAATCCATGAAATTTTCAGACCAATGTTCCATGCCCTTGTCATCACAATGCTCCATTACCCCTGTCATAACAATGCTCCATGACGCCTGCCAACACAATGTTCCACTGCCATGTCATCCAACGCTCCATGGCCCTTGTCATCACAATGCTCCAAGACCCCTGTAATCACAATGATCCATGCCCTTGTCATCACAAATCTCCATGACGCATGTCATCAGAATGCTCCGTTGTCGTCTCATCACAATGCTCCATGCCCTTGTCATCACAATGCTTCAAAACCCCTGTAATCAAAAAGCTCCATGCACCTTTTCATCAGAATGCTCAATGACCCTTTTCCTCAAAATGCTCCATGACCCCTGACATCACAATGTTTCATAACCCCCGTCATCACAATGTTCCATGACGCTTTTTAACAATTTGCTCCATGACTCTGTCATCACAATGCTCCCAGCCTTTCTCATCACAGTGCACCACAACCTTGTCATCAAAATGTTCCATGACTTTTGTCATCACAAAGCTCCATGACCCTTGGCATCACAGTGCTCCATGCCATTTCATCACAGTGCTACATGTAACCTCTCATCACATTGCTCCATGCAGTTGTCAGCACAATGCTCCATGACACTTGTCATCACAATGCTAGATACTCTTCTCATCACAATGCTCCATGTCCTTGTCATTACAATCCTCCATGACACATGTATCACAGTGTTCCATTCCCTAGTCATCACAATGCTCCATGCCGAATCTCATCACAATAATCCATGAAATTTTCAGACCAATGTTCCATGCCCTTGTCATCACAATGCTCCATTACCACTGTCATAACAATGCTCCGTGACCCCTGCCAACACAATGTTCCATGGCCATGTCATCCAAGGCTCCATGGCCCTTGTCATCACAATGCTCCAAGACCCCTGTAATCACAGTGCTCCATGCTCTTGTCGTCACAAAGATCCATGCCCCTATTCATCAGAATGATCGATGAGACTTGTCATCACAAGACTCCATGGTTTTCTCATCACACTGCTCCATGAACTTTTCATCGCAATGCTCCATTCCCTTGTCATCACAATGCTCCTTGACCCCTGTCATCACAATACTCCATGAACATTTTCAGCCCATTGCCCCATGACCTTCCAATCACAATGATCCATGACACTTGTCAGCACATTGCTCCATGACACCTCTCATCACAATGCTCCATGTCGCATGTCATCACAATTCTCCACGTCTTTGTCATCACAATGCACCATGACACTTCTTTTCACAATGTTACTTGATTTGTCATCACAATTCTCCACGTCTTTGTCATCACAATGAACCATGACACTTCTTATCACAATGTTACTTTATCTTGTCATCACAATTCTCCATGCACTTGTCATTGCAATGCACTATGACCCCTCTTATAGCAAGCTCTATGCGTTTGTCATCACAATGCTTCACGACGTTGTCATCAAAATTCTCAATGGCCCTTGTCATCACAATGCTCCATGCCCATGTCATCACAATGCTCCATGACCATTTTCATCCGAATGCTCCATGCCCTTGTCAGCACAATGCTCCATGACCCTTGTCATCACAATGTCCCAAGCCCTTGTCATCAAAATGCTCCATTACCTTTGTCATCACATTCCTCCATGACACTTGGTATCACAATGCTCCATGCCATTGTCATCACAATGAACAATGACATATGTCATCACAATGCTCCCTGACACCTGTCTTCATAATATTCCATGACCTTGTCATCACAATGTTCCATGCCCTTGTCATCACAATGTGCCATGCACACTGTCATCACAATAATCCATGAAACTAGTCAGAACAATGTTCCATGCCCCTGTCATCACAATGCTCCATGCCATTGTCATCACAGTGCTCCATGACCACTGTCATCACAATCCTCCGTGACTCCAGTCATCAAAATGCTTCATGACTTTTGTCATCATAATGGTCCATGCCCTCGTCACACAAGGCTCTGTGACCTTTGTCACCACAATGCTCCATGCCCTTGTAATCACAATGCTCCATGCCCACAGTCATCACAATAATCCATGAAACTTGTCACACCAATGATCCATGACCTCTTCACACAAGGCTCTGTGATCTTTGTCACCACAATGCTCCATGAACTATTCATCACAATGCTCTTTGTTCCTTGTCATCACGATGCTCCATGCCTTTGTCAGCACAATGCTCCATGACCCTTGTCATCACAATGCTCCAAGTCCCCTGTAATCACAGAGCTCAATGCATTTGTCATCACAAAGCTCCATGACGCATGACATCAGAACGCTCCATGGCCTTCTCATCACAGTGTTCCATGCCATTGGCGTCACAGTGCCCCAACACCCCTGTAATCACAATGCTCCATGCCCCTTTTCATCTCAATGCTCCATGAATCCTGTCATCACAATGCACCGTGCCCATCACCATAATATTTCATTCTAATGTCTTCACAATGAAATCAAACTGCTCAATGACCTCTGTCATCACAATGCACCAAACCCTTCTGATCACAATGTTGCATAACACTTGTCATCACAATGCCCCATGACGCTGGTCATCACAATTATCAATGGTCTTCTCATCACAATGCTCCATGACATTTGTCATCTCAATGCTCAATACACTTATCATCACAATGCTCCCGGACACTTATCATCAGTATGCGCCTAGAACAATGTCATGACAAGGCTCCATGCATTTTTCATCATAATGATCCATTCCCTTTTCATCACAATGTTCCAAGACCCCTGTAATAACAATGTTCCATGTCCTTGTCATCACAAAGCTCCATGACGCATGTCATCAGAATGCTCCATTGCCTTCTCATCACAATGCTCCATGCCCTTGTCATCACATTGTTTCAAAACCCATGTAATCTCAATGCTCCATGCACCTTTTCATCAGAATGCTCCATGCCGTTGTCATCACAATGCTCCATGACCCTTGTCATCGCAATGTTCCAAGCCCTTGTCATCAAAATGCTCCATTACCTTTGTCATCACAAAGCTCCATGACACTTGGCATCACAATACTCCATGCCATTTCATCACAATGCTACATGAAACCTCTCATCATATTGCACCATGCCCTTGTCAGCACAATCCTCCATGACGCTTGTCATCACAATACTCGATACTCTTCTCATCACAATGCTCCACATCCTTGTCATTACAGTGCTCCAAAAACCTTGTCATCACAATGCTCCATGCACTTCTCATCAAAATGCTCTCTACGCCCTGTCATCACAATGTTCCATGATCCCAGTCATGACAATGATACATGACCTTATCATCACAATGCTCCATGAACCCTGTCATCACAATGTTCCATAACCCCTGTCATCAAAATGCTCCATGACCCTTTTCATCACAATGCTCCATGACCCCTGACATCACAGTGTTCCATAACCACTGTCATCAAAATATTCCATGATACTTTTCATCAAATTGCTCCATGACCGGGTGATCAAAATGCTCCCTGCCCTTCTCATCACAATGCACCACAACCTTGTCTTCAAAATGCTCCATGAAATTTGTCATCACAAACTCCATGACCCTTGGCATCACAATGCTGCATGCCATTTTCATCACAGTGCTTCATGACCCCTGTAATCACAATGCTCCATGCACCTTTTCATCAGAATGCTCCATGAGACTTGTCATCACAAGGCTCCATGATTTTCTCATCACAATGCCCCAGGATCTTGTCATCAAAATGCCCCTTTACCCTGTCATCACAATACTCCATGAACATTTTCAGCCCAATGCTCCATGACCTTCTTATCACAATGCTCCATGACCCTGTCATCACAATGCTCCATGACCACTGTCATCACAGAGCTCCATGACCCCTGACAACACAATGATATGGGAATCTTGTATTCAAAATGCTCCATGACCCTTGTCATCACAATGGTCCATGCCTTTGTCATCACAGTGCTCCATGAATCCTCTCATCACATTGCTCCAGGCCCTTGTCATTACAAACCTCCATGATCCATGTATCACAGTGTTCCGTGCCCTGGTCATCACAATGCTCTATGCACACTCTCATCACAGTAATCCATGAAAGTTTTCAGACCAATGCTCGATAACCTTGTCATCACAATCCTCCATTGCCCATGTCATAACCATGCTCCATGAACCCTGCCATCACAATGTTCTACGGTCTTGTCATCAGAAGGATCCAATACCCCTGTAATAACAATGCTCCATGCCCATTTTCATCAGAACGCTCCATGAGAATTGTCACCAAAAGGCTCCATGGTCCTCTCATCACAATGCTCCAGTACCTTGTCATCACACTGGTCCATGCCCACTTCATCAAAAGGCTCTGTGAAATATGTCACCACAATGCTCCATGAAAATTTCATCACAATGCTCTTTTACCCATGTCTTCACTATGCTCCATGCCTTTGTCAGCACAATGCTCCAAGACACTTGTCATCACAATGCTTGATACTCTTCTCATCACAATGCTCCATGCCCTTGTCATTACAATCCTCCATGACACATGAAACAAGTGTTCCGTGCCCTAGTCATTACAAGGCTCCATTCCGAATCTCATCACAATAATCCATTAAATTTTCAGACCAATGTTCCATGCACTTGTCATCACAATGCTCCATTACCCCTGTCATAACAATGCTCCATGAACCCTGCCATCACAATGTTCCACGGCCTTGTCATCCAAAGCTCCATGACCCTTGTCATCATAGTGCTCCAAGACCGCTGTAATCACAATTCTCCATGCCCTTGTCGTCACAATGATTCATGACGCATGTCATCAGAATGCTCCATGGCCTTCTCATGAAAATGCTCCATTCCCTTGTCATCACAATGCTCCAGGAACCCTGGATTCACAATGCTCCATGCCCCTTGTCATTACAGTGCTCCATGACGCTCGTCATCTCAATTATCCGTGATCTTCTGATCACAATGCTCCACGGTCTTGCCATAACAATGCTCCATGCGCTGGTCATCACAATGCTCCATGTCCCATGTCATCACAATTCTCCACGTCCTTGTCATCACAATGCTCCATGACACTTCTTATCACAATGTTACATGATCTTGTGATCACAATTCTCCATGCACTTGTCATCAGAATGCTCTATGATCCCTGTCATAGCAAGCTCCATGAGCTTGTCATCACAATGCTTCATGACATTGTCATCAAAATTCTCAATGGCCCTTGTCATCACAATGCTCCAGCCCTTGTAATCACAATGCTCCATGACCCTTGTCATCACAATGTTCCAAGAGCTTGTCATCAAAATGTTCCATTACCTTTGTCATCACAATCCTCCATGACACTTGGTATCACAATGTTCCATGCCATTGTCATTACAATGGACAATGACATATGTCATCACAATGCTACGTGACACCTGTCATCACAATACTCCATAACCTTGTCATCACAATGTTCCATACCCTTGTCATCACAATAATCCATGAAACATGTCAGACCAATGTTCCATGCCCCTGTCATCACAATGCTCCATGCCCTTGTCATCACAATGCTCCATGTCCTTGTCATCACAATGCTCCATGACACCGGTCATCGCAATGCTCCGTGACTCCAGTCATCACAATGCTTCATGACCTTTGTCATCACAATGTTCCATGCCCTCGTCACACAAGGCTCTGTGACCTTTGTCACCACAATGCTCCATGTCCTTGTCATGACAAAGCTCCATGAAGCATGTCATCAGAATGCTCCATTGCTTTCTCATCACAATGCTCCTTGCCCTTGTCATCACAATGCTTCAAAACCCCTGTAATCTCAATGCTCCATGCACCTTTTCATCAGAATGCTTCATGGCCCTTTTCATCAAAATGCTCCATGACCAATGACATCACAGTGTTCCATAACACCTGTCATCAAAATGATCCATGACAATTTTCATCAATTTGCTCCATGACCCTGTCATCACAATGCTCCCTGCCCTTCTCATCACAATGCACCACGACCTTGTCATCAAAATGCTCCATGACATTTGTCATCACAAAGCTCCATGACCCTTGGCATCACAATGCTCCATTCCATTTCATCACAATGCTAAATGAAACCTTTCATCACATTGCTCCATGCCCTTGTCAGCACAATGCTCCATGACGTTTGTCATCACAAAGCTCAATACTCTTCTCATCACAATGGTCCATGCCCTTGTCACTACAATCCCCCAAGACACAGGTATCACAGTGTTCCGTGCCCTAGTCATCACAATGCTCCATGCCGAATCTCATCACAATAATCCATGAAATTTTCAGACCAATGTTCCATGCCCTTGTCATCACAATGCTCCATTACCCCTGTCATAACAATGCTCCATGACCCCTGCCATCACAATGTTCCACCGCCTTGGCATCCAAGGCTCCATGACCCTTGTCATCACAATGCTCCTTGACCACTGTCATCACAATACTCCATGAACATTTTCAGGCCCAAAATTCATGACCTTCTCATCACAATGCTCCATGATACTTCTCATCACAATGTTACATGATCTTTTCATCACAATTCTCCATGCACTTGTCATTGAAATGCTCTATGACTACTGTCATAGCAAGCTCCATGTGCTTGTCATCACAATGCTTCAAGACGTTGTCATCAAAATTCTCAATGGCACTTGTCATCACAATGCTCCATGACCCTGGTCATCACAATGTTCCAAGCCCTTGTCATCAAAATGTTCCATTACCTTTGTCATCACAATCCTCCTTGACACTTTGTATCACAATGCTCCATGCCATCGTCATCACAATGGACAATGACATATGTCATCACAATGCTCCCTGACTCCAGTCATCACAATGCTTCATGACATTTGTCATCACTGTGATCCATGCCCTGGTCACACAAGGCTATGTGAACTTTGTCACCACAATGCTCCATGCCCTTGTCATCACAATGCTCCATGCCCACTGTCATCACAATAATTCATGAAACTTGTCCGACCAATGATCCATGCCCTGTTCACAAAAGGCTCGGTGATCTTTGTCACCAAAATGCTCCATGAACTTTTCATCACAATGCTCTTTGTCCCTTGTCATCACAATGCTCCATGCCTTTGTCAACACAATGCTCCCTGACCTATGTCATCACAATGCACTACTTGCTTGTCATCACAATGCTCCACATCCTTTTCATCGCTATGCTCCATAAAACTTGTCATCACAATGCTCCATGCACTTCTCATCAAAATGTTCTCTCAACACATATATCACTATGTTCCATCACCAGTAATCACAATACTCCCTCACCGCTGTCATCACAATGTTCCATGACCCCTGTCATCATAGTGCTACATGCCCTTATCATCAGAATGCTCCATGACCCCTGACATCACAATGTTCCATAACCCCTGTCATCAAAATATTCCATGACCTTTTTCATCAAATTGCTCCATGACGCTGTCATCACAATGCTCCCTGCCCTTCTCATCACAATGCACCACGCCCTTGTCATGAAAATGCCCCATGACCTTTGTCATCACAAAGCTCCATTACCCCTGTGATAAAAATGACCCATGACCCCTGCCATCACAAGGTTCCTCGGCCTTGTCATCACAAGCCTCCATGACCCTTGTCATCACAATGCTCCAAGACCCATGTAATCACAATGCTCCATGCCCATGTCATCACAAAGCTCCATGACGCCTGTCATCTGAATGCTCCATGGCCTTCTCATCACAGTGCTCCATGCCCTTGTCATCACAATGCTCCAACAGCCCTGTAATCACAATGATCCATGCCCCTTTTTATCTCAATGCTCCATGAACCCTGTCATCACAATGCACCATGTCCATCCCCATAATATTTCATGCTATTGTCATCAAAATGAAATCAAACTGCTCAATGACCTTTGTCACCACAATGCTCCATGAAATTTTTATCACAATGCGCTGTGATCCTTGTCATCACAAAGCTCCATGCCTTTGTCAGCACAATGCTGCATGACCCCTTTCATCAAAATGCTCCATGACCCCTGACATCACAATATTCCATAACCCCTGTCATCACAATGTTCCATGACACTTTTCATTAAATTGCTCCATGACCCTCTCATCACAATGCTCCCTTCCCTTCACAACATAAAGCAACACGCCCTTGTCATCAAAATGCCTCATGACCTTTGTCATTCCACATCCCCATGACACTTGGCATCACAATGCTACATACCATTCTCATCACAATGCTCCATGAACCCTCTCATCATATTGTTCCATGTCCTTGACATCACAAAGCTCCATGACGCTTGTCATCACAATGCTCGATGCCTTTCTCATCACGATGCTCCAGGCGCTTGTCATTACAATCCTCCATGACCCATGTAACACAGTGTTCCTTGCCCCTGTCATCACAGTGTTCCATGCCCACTCTCATCACAATAATCCATGAAAATTTTCAGACCAATTCTCCATGCCCTTGTCATCACAATGCTCCATTACACATGTCATAACAATGCTCCATGACCCCTGCCATCACAATATTGCACGGCCTTGTCATCACAAGGCTCCCAGTCCCCTGTAATCACAATGCTCCATGCCCTTGTCATCACAAAGCTCTATGACGCATGTCATCAGAATGCTCCTCGGCCTTCTCATCACAATGCTCCATGCCCTTGTCATTACAATGTTCCAAGACCCCTGTAATCACAATGCTCCATGCCCCTTTTCATCAGTATGCTCCATGAGACTCGTTATCACAAGGCTCCATGGTCTTCTCAGCACAATGCTCCAGGTCCTTGTCATCACAATGTTTCAGGAACTTGTCATAAAAATTCTCAATGGGCCTTGTCATCATAATGTTCCAAGCCCTAATCATCATAATGCCCCATTATCTTTCTCATCACAATCCTCCATGAAACTTGGCATCACAATGCCCCATGCCATTGTCATCGCAATGGACCATGATATATGTCATCACATGCACCCTGACACCTGTCTTCACAATACTCCGTGACCTTGTCATCACAATTCTCCATGCCCACTCTCATCACAATAATCCATGAAACTTTTCAGACCAATGCTCAATACCCTTCTTTTCACAAAACTCCAGTACCCCTGTCATAGCAATGCTCCATGACCCCTGCCATCACAATGATCTACAGCCGTGTCATCACAATGCTCCATGACACTTGTCATCACAATGCTCCAAGACCCAGTAGTCACAATGCTCCATGCCCTTGTCATCACAAAGCTCAATGACACATGTCATCACAATGCTCCATGGCCTTCTCATCGCATTGCTCCATGTCCTTTTCATCACAGTGCTCCAAGACCCCTGTAATCACAATGCTCCAAGAACCCTCTCATCACAATGCATCATGCCCATCATCATAATTCTTCACGCCATTGCCATCACAATGCACCATGACATATGTCATCACAATGCGCCCTGACACCTGTCTTCACAATACTACATGACCTTGTCATAACAATGTTTCATTCCTTTGTTATCACAATGTGCCAAGCCCACCCTCATAGCAATAATCCATGAAACTTTTCAGACCAATTCTCCATGCCCCTGTCATCACAATGCTCAGTGTCCTTGTAATCACAATGCTCCATGAAACCTCACATCATAATGCTCCGTGAATCCATTCATAACAATGCTTTATGACCTTTGTCATCACAATGGTCCATTCCCTCGTCATCACAATGCTCTGTAACACTTGTCATCACAATGCTCCATGCCTTTGTCAGCACAGTGCTCCATGACCTTGTCATCACAATGCTACATGCGCTTGTCAGCACAACGCTCCAAGACACATGTCATCACAATATGCCATGCAATTCGCATCACAATGCTCCACAACATTGTCATCACAATGCTCCATAAACCTTGTCATCAAAATGCTCCATGCCCTTCTCATCACAATGCACCACCCTCTTGTCATCAAAATGCCCCATGACATTTGTCATCACAAAGTTCCATGACCCTTGGCATCACAATGCTCCATACCATTGTCATCACAATGCTCAATGAAATCTCTCATCACATTGCTCCATGCCCTTGTCATCACAATGCTCCATTACACCTGTCATAACAATGCTCCATGACCCCTGCCATCACAATGTTCCACGGCCTGGTCATCAAAAGGCTCCATGACCCTTGTCATCACAATGCTCCAAGACCTCTGTAATCACAATTCTCCATGCCACTTTTCATCTCAATGCTCCATGAACACTGTCATCACAATGTACCATGCCCATCATCATAATGATTCATGCTATTGTCATCACAATGAAATCAAAATGCTCCATGTCCTCTGTCATCACAATGCTCCAAACCCTTTTGATCACAATGTTCCATAACACTTGTCATTACTTGCCCCATGACGCTCGTCATCACAATTATGCAAGGTCTTCTCATCACAATGCTCCATGACCTTTGTCACCACAATGCTCAATACACTTGTCATCACAATGCTCGCAGACACTTGTCATCAGTATGCTCCTTGAACACTGTCATGACAAGGCTCCATGCCTTTTTCATCACAATGCTCCAAGACCCCTGTTATCACAATGCTCCGTGACTCCAGTCATCACAATGCTTCATGACATTTGTCATCACAATGGTCCATGACCTCATCACACAAAGCTCTATGACCTTTGTCACCACAATGCTCCATGAAATTTTTATCACAATGCTCTGTGACCCTTGTCATCACAATGCTCGATGTGCATGTCAGCACAATGCTCCATAACACATGTCATCACAATGCACCATGCACTTGTCATCTCAATGCTCCACATCCTTGTCATCAAAATGCTCCATAAACCTTGTCCTCACAATGCTCCATGCACTTCTTCTCAAAATGCCTTCTCACCACTGATATCACAATGTTCCATCACTAGTCATCACAATACTCCTTCACCCCTGTCCTCACAATGTTCCATAACCCCTGTCACAAAATGCTCCATGACCTATTTCATCACAATGCCTCATGACCACTGACATCACAATGTTCCATAACCCCTGTCATCGAAATATTCCATGACACTTTTCATCAAATTGCCACATGACCCTGTCATCAAAATGCTCCCTGCCCTTCTCATCACAATGCACCATGCCCTTGTCATCAAAATGCCACATGACATTTGTCATCACAAATTTCCATGACACTTGGCATCACAATGCTCCATTCCATTGTCATCACAATGCTCCATGAACACTCTCATCACATTGCTCCATGCACTTGTCATCACATATCTCCATGAGGCTTGTCATCACAACGCTCAATGCCATTCTCATCACAATGCTACATGTCCTTGTCATGACAATCCTGCATGATCTATGTATCACCGTGTTCCGTGCCCTTGTCATAACAATGCTCCATGACCCCTGCCATCACAATGTTCCACCGCCTTGTAATCACAAACGCCCATGAACCTTGTCATCACAATGCTCCAAGACCCCTCTAATCAAATGCTCCATGCCCTTGTCATCACAAAGCTCCATGACGCAAGTCATCAGAATGGTCCATGGCCTTCTCATCACAATGCTCCATGCCCTTGTCATCACAATGCTCCAAGACCACTGTAATCACAGTGCTCCATGCCCCTTTTCATCTCAATGCTCCATGAACCCTGTCATCACAATGCACCATGCCCATCACCATAATATTTCATGCTATTGTCATCACAATGAAATCAAAATGCTCAATGACCTCTGTCATCACAATGATCCAAACCCTTCTGATCACAATGTTCCATTACTCTTGTCATCACAATGCCCCATGAGGCTGGTCATCACAGTTATAAATGGTCTTCCCATCACAAAGCTCCTTGATCTTTGTCATCACAATGTTCAATACACTTATCATCACAATGCTCCCTGACTCTTCTCATCAGTATGCTCCTTGAACCCTGTCATGACAAGGCTCCATGCAATTTTCATCAAAATGATCCATGCACTTTTCATCACAATGCTCCAAGACTCCTGTAATCACAATGCTCCATGTACTTGTCTTCACAAAGATCCATGACACATGTCATCAGAATGCTCCATGGCCTTCACATCACAATGCTCCATGCCCTTGTCATCACAATGCTACAAAACCCCTGTAATCACAATGCTCCATGCACCTTTTCATCAGAATGCTCCATGACACTTGTCATCACAAGGCTCCATGGTCCTCTCATCACAGTGCTCCAGGAGCTTGTCATCACAGTGCTCCATTACCTTTTCATCACAATGCTCCATGCCCACTCTCATCACAATAATCCATGAAACTTTTCAGACCAATGCTCCATGCCCTTGTCATCACAATGCTCCATTCCCCCTGTCATAACAATGCTCCATGAAACCTGCCATCACAAGGATCCACAGCCTTGTCATCACAAGACTCCATGACCCTTTTCATCTCAATGTTCCAAGACACTGTAATCTCAATGCTCCATACAATTGTCATCAGAAAGCTCCATGACGCATGTCATCAGAATGCTCCGTGGACTTCTCATTAACTATGCTCCATGCCCTTGTCATCACAATGCTCCAAGACCCATGTAATCACAATGCTCCATGTCCCTTTTCATCTCAATGCTCCAAGAACCCTGTCATCCCATGCACCATGCCCATCATCATAATGATTCATGCTATTGTCATCACAATGAAATCAATATGCTCCATGACTTCTGTCATCACAATGCTCCAAACACTTGTGATCACAATGTTCCATAACACTTGTTATCACAATGCACCATGACGCTCCTCATCACAGTTAACCATGGTCTTCTCATCACAATGCTCCATGAACTTTGTCATCACAATTCTCAATACAATTGTCATCACAATTCTCCCTGACATTTGACGAGAGTATGCTCCTTGAAACCTGCCCTGACAAGGCTCCATGCCTTTTTCATCACAATGATCCATGCCCTTTTCATCACAATGCTCAAAGACCCCTGTAATCACAATGCTCCATTCCCCTTTTCATCACAAACATCCATGACACATGTCATCAGAATGCTCCATGTCCTTCTCATCACAATGCTCCATGCCCTTGTTATCACAGTGCTCCAAGACCCCTGTCATCACAATACTCCATGAATATTTTCAGCCCAATGCTCCATGACCTTCTCATCACAATGCTCCATGATCCCTGTCATCACAACGCTCCGTGCTCCTTGAAATCAAAATGATCCATGACCTCTGTCATCACAATGCTCCAAACCCTTGTGATCACATTTTTCCACAACACTTGTCATCACAACGCTCCATGATGCCTGTCATCACAATACTCCATGCCCGTGTCATCACAATGCTCCATGACCTTTGTCATCACAATGCTCCCTGACACTTGTCATGAGAATGCTCCCTGAACGCTGTCATAAAAAGCCTCCATGCCTTTTACATCACAATGCTCCATGCCCTTTTCATCACAATGCTCCATGCCTTTGTCATCACATTACTCCACAAGCTTGTCATCAGAATGCTCCACGACCCTTGTCATCACAATGCTCCATGCCCCTTGTCATTACAGTGCTGCATGACGCTCGACATCACAATTATCCATGGTCTTCTCATCACAGTGCTCCACGGTCTTGCCATCACAATGCTCCATGACACTTCTCATCACAATGTTACATGATCTTGTCATCACAATTCTCCATGCACTTGTCATCGCAATGCTCCATGAACCCTGTCATAGCAAGCTCCAAGTGCTTTTCATCACAGTGCTTCATGACATTGTCATCAAAATTCTCAATGGCCGTTGTCATCACAGTGCTCCATGCCCTTGTCATCACAGTGCTCCATGACCATTGTCATCAAAAAGCTCCAAGCCCTTGTCATCACAATGCTCCATTACCATTGTCATCACAATCCTCCATGACACTTGGCTTCACAATGCTCCATGCCATTGTCATCACAATGCACCAAGACATATGTCATCACAATGCTCCCTGACACCTGTCTGCACAGTACTCCATGACCTTCTCATAACAATGCTGCATGCCCTTGTCATCACAATGCTCCATGCCCTTGTCATCACAATGCTCCGGGATTCCAGTCATCACAATGCTTCATGACCTTTGGCATCAAAATGGTCCATGCCCTCGTCATCACAGGGCTCTGTGAAATTTGTCAACATAATGCTCCATGAACTTTTCATTCACAATGCTCTGTGACCCTTGCCATCACAATGCTCCATGTCTTTTTCAGCAGAGTGCTCCATAACCCTTGTTATCACAATGCTCCATGCGCTTTTTATCAAAATTTTCCACAAACTTGTCATCAGAATGCTCCATAAAACTTGTCATCACAATGCTCCATGTACTTCTCAGCAAAATGCTCTCTCACCACTGATATCAACATGGTCCATTACTATTCATCACAATACTCGCTCACCCCTGTCATGACACTGTTCCAAGGCCTGGTCATCACAAGTCTCCATGACCCTTGTCATCACAATGCTCCAAGACCCCTGTAATCACAATGCTCCATGCTATTGTCATCACAAAGCTCCATGACGCATGTCCTCAATCTGCTCCATGGACTTCTCATCACAATGTTCCATGCCCTTGTCATCACAATGCTCCAAGACAACTGTAATCAAAATGCTCCATGCCACTTTTCATCTCAATGCTCCATGAATTCTGTAATCACAATGAACCATGACCATCATCATGGAGAATTATCAATACATAGGTTTTAAGATTCTTACTAGTCAGATATATTCCTCTGCGAGAAATATGGGGTTTTGAGTCCATTTCACTGAGGAAAGTGTAGGTCTTGTGTATTCCGTATTTGGTTTCTGGAACGGTACCTGTACTAATATCAAACTCTGGTTTTATGCATCACCGCACCTCTCCTTCCCCCTTAAGCAGGCACAAGAGTGTTTTCTAAATGTGAGACTCTGTTCTCTTTCCTAACTCAGTTCATGTGTAGCCATGTTTACAGGACCTTCATAAGTGATATCTTATGATAAGTTTCTTTTTCTCTGTGACTTATTTCACTTAGAATCATCGTACCTGAATCCACTCCTTTTGCTGCTACTGGCCTTATGACATTGATTTCATGGCTGAGGGATATACCATCGTACGTAAGTAACACAATTTCTTGAACCATTTTTGTCTTTCCTGGGATATTTAAGGTGTACCCAACTTGAGGTTCTTGTAAGCAGTGCAGCCCTAAATTTTGCGGTGGCTCTGTCTTATTCATTTTCAGTTTTCCCAAGGTATATTCCCTAGACTGGAAGTGCCCTTGGCTCTGTAGCTCTGTTGTTTCCTTGTTTTAGGGAACACAATGCACTCCTCCAGAGTGGCAGTTGGCAATTTACATCCTGCCCATCATCATAACTAGGCTCCCTGTTCTCCAGGACCTGTCTTGCCTTTCTGGTTTTTACACATTTTGCAGATGTCCCTTTTGACTGGTGGGAAGTGATACTTCATTGTAGTTCAGATTTACGTTGCCCACTTGCTTGCTTGGCCAAAAAGGACGTATGCATTTTCTCCTTAATATATTAAGGAGAAAACCCTTATGCTCTTGCTGGCCAAGTGAATCATTGTTGAAGTTGTGCCCCACTTCCTGTGCTTTAAAGGTGATTCCAATGTACCTCTTGAAATTTGTTTCCTGCTATTCTGGCTCGCTTTCAAGTCCGCCTCGTTGCCTTCCCTCAACAGATTTTTGGACGATTGTTGTCCTTTATTACTCTGCCCGTTTGTGCATTGTTGTGCCCCTGAGCTCCATTTTTCAACTTGTTTTTTGTGAGCTGACCGCAAGTCCAAAATTTTGGTTCAGGGCCTATATTGGTTCCCGGCAGGTGTCTGAGACTTTGGTTAATTCTTTTTCCTTCCAGAAAATTAGAATGACATGTGCCGTCTAAATGCCTAACAGCTATTCTCTCATTAGTTCTCCCTCTTCCCTTTCATTCTCTAACAAATAGGCCACCTGTGGGAACCAGGAGATTAAATGGGCTGTCTCTCCAAGTTGGGGGATTGATAGTAAAGCTGTTGGAAAGTCAAACCGGAGCACCAGGATAGGGATTATTAGTTGAGTTTTAGAAACCTTTCATATTCACAGTGTGTCCATTCTCTAGGTTTCCTGTACATGTTATAGCTGTAGTAATATTCCCTTCATCCTGTAGAGTTTGGACCCTTGGAATGTGTGCCACGCATTATTGCTTTAAAGGGTCTGCATTTGCTCACCGAATCTCACCAATCCTCTCAGTCCCAAGTGTTCAGCCTTATGCCACATCCAGCTGTCATTTTAGATAGGGTTATTCCAGGTTTCATCAGAGCCCCTGAAGGAATTGGAAAGAATTTCCCTGTTTTTTTGTTTTGTTTTTGAAATTCGTTTTTATAATCGGTTTTAGCTGATTCTCACTGTCATGTTTATGCCAGTCTAGACACACTTGATTCCCTTACGGAGAAATATCAATACATAGATTTTAAGATTCTTACCAGTCAGATATATTCCTCTGCGGGAAATATGGCGCTTTGAGTCCCTTTCACTGAAGAAAGTGTAGGTCTTGTCTATTCCGTATTTGGTTTTTGGAACGGTACCTATACTAATATCAAACTCTGGTTTTATGCATCACCCCACCTCTGCTTCCCCCTAAAGCAGGCACAAGAGTGTTTTCTAAATGTGAGGCTCTGTTCTCTTTCCTAACTCAGTTCATATGTAGCCATGTTTAGAGGACCTTCATAAGTGATATCTTATGATAAATTTATTTTTCTCTGTGACTTATTTCACTTAGAATCATCGTACCTGAATCCACTCATTTTGCTGCTACTGGCCTTAAGACATTGATTTCATGGTTGTGGGATATTACATCGTATGTAAATACCAAAATTTTTTGAACTATTTTTGTCTTTACTGGGATATTTAAGGTGTACCCAAGTTGAAGTTCTTGTAAGCAGTGCAGCCCTAAATTTTGGGGTGGCTCTATCTTATTGATTTTCAGTTTTCCCAAGGTATATTCCCTAGTTTGGAAGTGCCCTTGGCTCTGTAGCTCTGTTGTTTCCTTGTTTTAGGGAACACAATGCACTCCTCCAGAGAGGCAGTTGGCAATTTATATCCTGCCCATCAGCATAACTAGGCTCCCTGTTCTCCATTGCCTGTCTTGCCTTTCTGGCTTTTACACATTTTGTGGAAGTCCCTTTTGACCGGTGGGAAGTGATACTTCATTGTAGTTCAGATTTGCATTGCCCGCTTGCTTGCTTTGCCAAAAATGATGTATGCGTTTCTTCTTGATTATATTCAGGAGGAAACGCATACGCCATTTTTGGCCAAGTGCATCATTGTCGAAGTTGTGCCCCTCTTCCTGTGCTTTAAAAGCGATTCCAAAGTACCTCTTGAAATCTGTTTCCTGCTATTCTGGCTCGCTTTGAAGTCTGCCTCGTTGCCTTCCCTCAACAGATATTTGGACGATTGTTTTCCTTTATTACTGTGCCAGTTTGTGAATTGCTGTGCCCCTGAGCTCCATTTTTCAACTCGTTTTTTGTGAGCTGACCGCAAGTCCAAAATTTTGGTTCAGCACCTATACTGTTTCCTGGCGGGTGGCTGAGACTTTGTTTAATTCTTCTTCCTCCCAGGAAATTAGAGTGACATGTGCCCGTCCAAATGCCTAACAGCTACTCTCTCATTGGTTCTCCCTCTTCCCTTTCATCTTCTGCCAAATTGGCAACCTGTTCGAACCAGGAGGTTAAAGGGGCTGCCTCTCCAAGTTGGGAGATTGATAGTAAAGCAGTTGGAAATTCAAACCAGAGCACCAGGAGAGGGACTATTAGTTGAGTTTTAGAAACCTTTTATATTGACACTGTGTCCATTTTCTAGGTTTCCCGTACATGTTATATCTGTAGTAATATTCCCTACAACCTGGAGAGTTGGGACCCTTGGAATGTGTGCCAGGCATTATTGCTTTAAATGGTCTGCATTTGCTCACCAATCCTCTCAGTCCCAAGTGTCCAGCCTAATGCCACATCCAGCTGTCATTTTAGATAGTGTCATTCCAGGTTTCATCAGAGCCCCTGAAGGAATTGTAAAGAATTTCCCTGTTTTTTTTGTTTTGTATTTGAAATTACTTTTTATAGTGGGTTTGAGCTGACTCTAACTGCCATGTTTATTCCAGTCTAGACACACTTGATTC
The DNA here is from genome assembly GCF_949752795.1 of Hyperoodon ampullatus. Taxonomy (NCBI): domain Eukaryota; kingdom Metazoa; phylum Chordata; class Mammalia; order Artiodactyla; family Ziphiidae; genus Hyperoodon; species Hyperoodon ampullatus. Next base: position 5,753,679 of record NW_027641093.1, on the reverse strand, counting down.
CCTTATGGAGACTTATCAATACATAGGTTTTAAGATTCTTACTAGTCAGATATATTCCTCTGCGAGAAATATGGGTTTTGAGTCCATTTCACTGAGGAAAGTGTATGTCTTGTCTATTCCGTATTTGCTTTTTGGAACGGTACGTGTACTAATATCAAACTCTGGTTTTATGCATCACCCCACCTCTCCTTCCCCCTTAAGCAGGCATAAGAGTGTTTTCTAAATGTGAGACTCTGTTCTCTTTCCTAACTCAGTTCATGTGTAGCCATGTTTACAGGACCTTCATAAGTGATATCTTATGATAAATTTCTTTTTCTCTGTGACTTATTTCACTTAGAATCATCGTACTTGAATACACTCATTTTGAAGCTACTGGCCTTATGACATTGATTTCATGTCTGACTGATATTCCATCGTACGTAAGTAACACAATTTCTTGAACCATTTTTCTCTTTCCTGGGATATTTAAGGTGTAACCAAGTTGAGGTTCTAGTAAGCAGTGCAGCCCTGAATTTTGTGGTGGCTCTGTCTTATTGATTTTCAATTTTCCGTAGGTATATTCCCTAGACTGGAAGTGCCCTGGGCTCTGTTGCTCTGTTGTTTCCTTGTTTAAGGAACATAATGCACTGCTCCAGAGAGGCAGTTGGCAATTTACATACTGCCCACCATCATAACTAGGCTCCCTGTTCTCCAGGGCCTATCTTGCCTTTCTGGTTTTTACACATTTTGCGGATGTCCCTTTTGACAGGTGGGAAGTGATACTTCATTGTAGTTCAGATTTGCGTTGCCCGCTTGCTTGCTTGGCCAAAAAGGGCATATGCGTTTTCTCCTTAATATATTAAGGAGAAAACACATAAGCTCTTGCTGCCCAAGTGCATCATTTTCGAAGTTGTGCCCCTCTTCCTGTTCTTTAAAGGCGATTCCAATGTACCTCTTGAAATCTCTTTCCTTCTATTCTGGCTCGCTTTCTAGTCCACCTCGTTGCCTTCCCTAAACAGATTTTCGGACGATTGTTGTCCTTTATTACTCTGCCAGTTTGTGCATTGTTGTGTCCCTGAGCTCCATTTTTCAACTCGTTTTTTGTGAGCTGACCGCAAGTCCAAAATTTTGGTTCAGGACCTATACTGGTTCCCAGCGGGTGTCTGAGTCTTTGGTTAATTCTTCTTCCTGCCAGAAAATTAGAATGACATGTGCCGTCCAAATGCCTAACAGCTACTCTCTCATTGGTTCTCCCTCTTCCCTTTCATTCTCTAACAAATTGGCCACCTGTGCGAACCAGGAGGTTAAATGGGCTGTCTCTCCATGTTGGGTGATTGATACTAAAGCAGTTGGAAAGTCAAACCGGAGCACCAGGAGAGGGATTATTAGTTGAGTTTTAGAAACCTTTCATATTCACAGTGTGTCCATTCTCTATGTTTCCCGTACATGTTATAGCTGTAGTAATATTCCCTTCATCATGTAGAGTTGGGACCCTTGGAATGTGTGCCACGCATTATTGCTTTAAAGGGTCTGCATTTGCTCACCGAATCTCACCAATCCTCTCAGTCCCAAGTGTCCAGCCTTATGCCACTTCCAGCTGTCGTTTTAGATAGGGACATTCCAGGTTTCATCAGAGCCCCTGAAGGAATTGTAAAGAATTTCCCTGTTTTTTTGGTTTGTTTTTGAAATTCGTTTTTATAATGGGTTTTAGCTGATTCTCACTGCCATGTTTCTGCCAGTCTAGACGCCCTTGATTCCCTTACGGAGACATATCAATACGTAGATTTTAAGATTCTTACCAGTCAGATATATTCCTCTGCGGGAAATATGGCGTTTTGAGTCCCTTTCACTGAGGAAAGTGTAAGTCTTGTCTATTCCGTATTTGGTTTTTGGAACGGTACCTGTACTAATATCAAACTCTGGTTTAATGCATCACCCCACCTCTCCTTCCCCCTTAAGCAGGCACAAGAGTGTTTTCTAAATGTGAGGCTCTGTTCTCTTTCCTAATTCAGTTCATATGTAGCCATGTTTACATTTCCTTCATAAGTGATATCTTATGTCAGAATGCTCCATGGTTCTTCTCATCATAATGCTCTATGATGCTCTTCATCACAATTATCCATGGTCTTCTCATCACAATGCTCCACAGTCTGGCCATCACATTGCTCCATGCCCTGATCATCACAATGTGCCTTTACCTTTGTCATCACAATCGTCCATGACACGTGTCATCACAATGCTCCATGTTATTGGCATCACAATGGACCATGACATATGTCATCACAATGCTCCCTGACACCTGTCTTCACTATAATCCATGACGTTGTCAACACAATGTTCCATGCTCTTTTCATCACAATGCACCATGCACACTGTCCTCACAATAATCCATGAAATTTGTGAGACCAATGCTCCATGCCCCTGTTATCACAATGCTCCATACCCTTGACATCCCAATGCTCCATGACACTTGTCATCACAATGCTCCGTGACTCCATTCATCAAAATGCTTCATGATATTTGTCATCACAATGGTCAATGCCCTCGTCATCACAAGGCTCTGTGACCTGTGTCACCACAATGCACCATGAACTTTTCATCACAATGCTCCATGCCTTTCTCAGCACAACACTCAATGACACTTGTCATCACAATGCTCCATGCGCTTGTCAGCAAAATGCTCCACCAGCTTGTCATCACAATGCTCCATGCACTTCTCATCACAATGCTCTGTCACCACTGATATCACAATGTTCCATCACTAGTCATCACAATACGCCCTCACCCCTGTCATCACAATGATCCATGACCCCTGTCATCAAAATGTTCCATGACACTTTTCATCAAAATGCTCCATGTCCCCTGACATCGCAATGTTCCATAACCCCTATCATCAAAATGTTCCATGACACTTTTCATCAATTTGCTCCATGACCCTGTCATCACAATTCTCCCTGCCCTTCTCATCACAATGCACCACGACCTTGTCATCAAAATGCTCCATGACTTTTGTCATCACAAAGCGACATGACCCTTGGCATCACAATGCTCTATGCCATTTCATCACAATGCTCCATGAAACCTCCCATCACATTGCTCCATGCCCTTGTCACCACAATGCTCCATGACACTTGTCATCACAATGCTCGATACTCTTCTCATCACAATGCTCCATGACCTTGTCATTACAATCCTCTATGACACATGTATCTCAGTGTTCCGTGCCCTAGTCATCACAATGCTCCATTACCCCTGTCATAATAATGATCCATGAACCCTGCCATCACAATGTTCCACGGCCTTGTCATCCAACTCTCCATGAGCCCTGTCATCAAATACTCCATGAACATTTTCAGCCCAGTGCTCCATGACCTTCTCATCACAATGCTCATTGACCCTTGCCATCACAATTCTCCATGCCCTGTTCATCACAATGCTCCATGTCCCATGTCATTACAATTCTCCAAATCCTTGTCATCACAATGCACCATGACACTTCTCATGACAAAGTTATATGATCTTTTCATCACAATTCTCCATGCATTTGTCATCGCAATGATCTATGACCCCTGTCATAGCAAGCTCCATGCGTTTGTCATCACAATGCTTCATTACATTGTCATCAAAATTCTCAATGTCCCTTGTCATCACAATACTCCATGCCCTTTTCATCACAATGCCCCTTGACCCTTGACATCACAATGTTCCAAGCACTTGTCAGCAAAATGATCCATTACCTTTGTCATCACAATCCTCCATGACACTTGGTATCACAATGCTCCATGTCATTGTCATCACAATGGACAATGACATATGTCATCACAATGCTCCCTGACACCTGTCTTCACAATACTCAATGAGCTTGTTATCGCAATGTTCCATGCCCTTGTCATCACAATGCGCCATGCCCACTGTCATCACAATAATCCATGAAACTTGTCAGCCCAATGTTCCATGCCCCTGTCATCACAAAGTTCCATGCCCTTGTCATCACAATGCTCCATGACCCCTGTCATCACAATGCTCCATGACTCCAGTCATCACAATGCTTCATGACCCTTGTCATCACAGTGGTCCATGCCCTCGTCACACAAGGCTCTGTGACCTTTGTCACCACAATACTCCATGCCCTTGTCATCACAATGCTCCATGCCCACTGTCATCACAATAATCCATGAAACTTTTCAGCCCAAAGTTCCATGCCCCTGTCATCACATTGCTCCATGCCCCTGTCATCAAAATGCTCCCCAACCTTGTCATCACAGTGCTCCGTGATTCCAGTCATCACAATGCTTGATGACCTTTGACATCACAATGGTCCATGCCCTCATCATCACAAGGCTCTGTGAATTTTTTTACCACTATGCTCCATGAACTTTTGATCCCAATGCTCTGTGAGCCATGTCATCACAATTCTCCATGCCTTTGTCAGCACAATGCTCCATGACATTTGTCATCACAATGCTACATGCCCTTGTCAGCACAATGCTCCATGACCCATGTCATCACAGTGTGCCATGCGATTATCATCACAGTGCTCCCCAACCTTGTCATCACAATGCTCCGTAAAACTTGTCATCACAGAGCTACATGCACTTCACATCTAAATGCTGTCTCACCACTAATATCATAATTTTCCAACACTAGTCATCACAATATTCCCTCTCTCCTGTCATCACAATGTTTCACGGCATTGTCATCACAAGGCTCCATGACCCGAGTAATCATAATGCTCCATGCCAATTTTCATCTCAATGCTCCATGAACCTTGTCATCACAACGAACCATGCCCATCAGCATAATGCTTCACGCTATTGTCATCACAATGAAATCAAAATGCTACATGACCTCTGTCATCACAATGCTCCAAACCCTTGTGATCACAATGCTCCATAACACTTGTCATCACAACGCCCCATGACTCTCGAAATCACAATTATCCATGCACTTCTCATCACAATGTTCCATGACCTTTGTCATCACAATGTTCAATACACTTGTCATCACAATGCTCCCTGACACTTGTCGTCCGTATGCTCCTTGAACCCTGTCATGACAAGGCTCCATGCCTTTTTCATCACAATGATCCATGTCCTTTTCTTCACAATGCTCTAAGACCCCTGTGATCACAATGCTGCATGCACCTTTTCATCAGAATGCTGCATGAGACTTCTCATCACAAGGCTCAGTGGGCTTCTCATCACAATGCTCCAGGACCTTCTCATCACAATGCTCCAGGACCTTGTCATCACAATGTTCCATTCCCTTGTCAACACAATGCTCCATGAACCCTGCCATCACAAAACTCCATGAACATTTTCAGCCCAATGATCTATGACCTTCTCATCACAATGTTCCATGACCACTGTCATCACAACGCTCCACGGCCACTGACAACACAATGATCCTGGACTCTTTTCATCAAACTGCTCCATGACCCTTGTCATCAAAATGATCTATTCCCTTGCCATCCCAATGCTCCATGACACCTGTAATCACAATGCTCCGTGACGCTTGTCATCACAGTGCTCCATTACCCTTGTCATCAAAATGCTCCATGCATTTGTCAGCAAAATGCTACATGACCTTTTCATCACAATGCTCCATGCGCTTGTCATCAAAATACTCTATTCCCATTGTCATCAAAATCCTCCATGAACCTTGGGTTCACATTGCTTCATGCCATGTCATGACAATGCTCTATGCTACTTGAAATAAAAATGATACATGACCTCTGTCATCACAATGCTCCAAATCCTTGTGATCACAATGATCCATAACACTTGTCATCACAACGCTCCATGGTGCCTGTCATCACAATGCTCCATGACCATTGTCATCACAATGCTCATTACACTTGTCATGACAATGCTCCCTGACCCTTGACGTCAGAATGCTCCTTGAAACCTGTCATGAAAAGGTTCCATGCCTTTTTCATCACAATGCACCATGCCTTTTTCATCACAATGCTCCATGCTATTGTCATCACAATACTCCAGAAACTTATCATCAGAATGCTCCATGACCCTTGTTATCACAATGATCCATGACACTTGTCATCACTATTCTCCATGCCCCGTGTCATTACAGTGCTCGATGACACTCCTCATCAAAATGCTCCATGGTCTTGCCATCACAATGTTCCACGGACTTGCCATCACAATGCTCCATGCCCTGGACATCACAATGCTCCATGTCCGTTGTCATCACAATGATCCATGACACTTCTGATCACCATGATACATGCTCTTGTCATCACAATCCTCCATGACACTTGGCATCACAATGCTCCATGACATTGTAATCACAATGGACCATGACATGCCATCACAATGCTCCCTGACACCTCTCTTCACAATAAGCCATGAACATGTCATAACAATGCTCCATGCCCTTGTCATCAAAATGCTCCATGCCGTTGTCGTCACAATGCACCATGAACTCTGTCATCACGATGCTCCGTGACTCCAGTCATCACAATACTTCATGACCTTTGTCATCACAATGGTCCATGCCCTCATCATCACAAGTCTCTGTGACTTTTGTCACCACAATGCTCCATGAAATTTTCATCACAATGCTCCGTGACCCTTGTCATCACAATGCTCCATGCCTTTGTCAGAACAGTGCTCCATGACGTTTGTCATCACAATGTTCCATGCAATTCTCAGCACAATGCTCCATGACCCATGTCATCATAATGTGCCATGTGCTTGTCATCACAATGCTCCACAACTTTGTCATCACAATGCTCCATAAACCTTGTCATCACAATGCTCCATGCACTTCTCATCAAAATGCTCTCTCACCACTAATATCACAATGTTCCATCACTAGTCATCACAATACTCCATCACCCCTGTCATCACAATGTTCCATGACCCCAGTAATCACAATGCTCCATGCCCTTGTCATCACAAAGCTCCATGATGCCTGTCATCAGAATGCTCCATGGCCTTCTCATCACAATGCTCCATGACCTTGCCATTACAATGCTCCATTACCACTGTCATCACAATGATCCATGACCACTGACGTCACAGCGCTCCATGACCCCTGACAACACAATGATCCGGGACTCTTGTCATCAAAATGCTCCATGACACTTGAAATCACAGTCATCCATGCGCTTGTCTTCCCAATGCTCCATGACCCGTGTAATCTGAATGCTCCGTGAAGCTTTTCATCTCAGTGCTCCATGACCCTTGGCATCACAATTCTCCATGCCATTGTCATCACAATGCTCCATGAAACCTTTCATCACATTGCTCCATGCCCTTGTCATCACAAAGCTCCATAACACTTGTCATCACAATGCTTGATTCCCTTCTCATCTCAATGCTCCATTACCATTGTCATCACAATGTTCAATACACTTGTCATCACAATGCTCCCTGACACTTGTCATCAGAATGCTCCTTGAACACTGTCATGAAAAGGCTCCATGCCTTTTTCATCACAATGCTCCATGCCCATTTCATCACAATGCTCCATGGCATTGTCATCACATTACTCCTCAAGCTTTTCATCAGAATGGTCCATGACCCTTGTCATCACAATGATCCATGACACCTGTCATCACAATGCTCCATGCCCCTTGTCATTACAGTGCTCCATGACGCTCATCATCACAATTATCCATGGTCTTCTCATCACAATGCTCCACGGTCTTGCCATCACAATGCTCCATGCCCTGGTCATCACAATTCTACATGTCCTTGTCATCACAGTGCTCCATGTCACTTCTCATCAAAATGTTACATGCTCTTGTCAATACAATTCTCCATGCACTTGTTATCACAATGCTCCATGACCCTTGTCATAACAATGCTCCATGACACCTGCCATTACAATGTTCCCCGGCCTTTTCATCCAAGGCTCCATGATCTTGTCATCACAATCGTCCAAGACCCCTGTAATCACAATGCTCCATGCCCCTTTTCATCTCAATGCTCCATGTCCCCTGTCATCACAATGCTCTGTGACTCCAGTCATCAAAATGATTCATGACCTTTCTCATCACAATGGTCCATGCCCCTGTCACACAAGGCTCTGTGACCTTTGTCACCACAATGCTCCATGAACTTTTCATCACAATGCTCTGTGACCCTTGTCATCACAATGCACCATGCCTTTGTCAGCACAATGATCCATGACACATGTCATCACAATGCTCCATGCGCTTTTCAGCACAATGCTCCTTGACCCATGTCATCACAATGTGCCATGCACTTGTCATCACAATGCTCCATATCCTAGTCATCACAATGCTCCATAAAACTTGTAATCACAATGCTCAATGCACTTCTCATCAAAATGCTCTCTCACCATTGATTACACAATGTTCCATCACTATTCATCACAATACTCCCTCAACCCTCTCATCACAATGATCCATAACCCCAGTCATCACAATGCTACATGCCCTTATCGTCACAATGTACCAATCCCTTGTCATCAAAATGCTCCATGACCACTGTCATCTCAACGCTCCATGACCCGTGAGAACACAATGATCCGGGACACTTGTCATGTGAATGCTCCATTACCCTTGTCATCAAAATGATCCATGCCCTTGCCATCCCAATGCTCCATGACTCCTGTAATCACCATGCTACGTGACGCTTGTTATCACTGTGCTCCATGACCCTTGTCATCAAAATGTTCCGTGCATTTGTCAGCAAAATGCTACATGACCTTGTCATCACAATGCTCCATGTGCTTGTCATCACAGTACTCCATTACGATTGTCATCAAAATCCTCGATGAAACTTGGGTTCACATTGCTTCATGCCCTTGTCATCACAATGCTCCATGGTCGTTGAAATGAAAATGTTCCATGCCCTCTCTCATCACAGTGCTCCAAACCCTTGTGATCACAATGTTCCATAACCCTTGTCATCACAACGCTCCATGATGCCTGTCATCACAATGCTGCATGAACTTTGTCATCACAATGCTAAATACACTTGTCATCACAATGCTCCCTGACACTTGTCGTCAGAATGCTCCTTGAAACCTGTCATGAAAAGACTCCATGCCTTTTTCATCACAATGCTCCATGCCCTTTTCATCACAATGCTCCTTGACAGTGTCATCACAATACTCCACAAGCTGGTCATAAGAAGGCTCCATGACCCCTCTCATCAAAATGATCCATGACACCTGTCATCACAATGCTCCATTCCCCTTGTCACTACAGTGCTCCATGACGCTCGTCATCACAATTACCCATGATCTTCTCATCACAATGTTCCACAGTCTTGCCATCACAACGCTGAATGCCCTGGTCATCACAATGCTCCATGTCCCTTGTCATCACAATTCTCCACGTCCCTCTCATCACAATGTGCCATGACACTCTCATCACAATGTTACATGCTCTTGTCATCACAATCATCCATGCAGTTGTCATCGCAATGCTCAATGACCCCTGTCATAGGAATCTCCAGGTGCTTGTCATCGCAATGCTTCACGACATTGTCATCAAAATTCTCAATGGCCATTGTCATCACAATGCTCCATTCCCTTGTCATCACAATGCTCCATGACACTTCTCATCACAATGCTCCAAGCCCTTGTCATCAAAATGCTCCATTACATTTGTCATCACAATCCTCCATGACACTTGGCATCACAATGCTCCATGCCATTGTCATCACAATGCACCTTGACATATGTCATTACAATGCTCCCTGACACCTGTCTTCACAATACTCCATGACCTTGTCATCACAATGCGCCAGTCCCTTGTCATCACAAGGCGCCATGCCCACTCTCATCAAAATAATCCATGAAACTTGTCAGACCAATGTTCCATGCCCCTGTCATCACAATGCTCCATGAACCTTGACAACACAATGATCCGGGACTCTTGTCATGAAAATGTTCCATGACCATTGCCATCACAATACTCCATGCCCTTGCCATCCGAATGCTACAAGACACCTGTTATCACAATGCTCCATGCCCCTTTTCATCAGAATTCTCCATGAGACTTGTCATCACAAGGCTCCATGGTCTTCTCATCACAATGCTCCATGAAGCCTCTCATCACATTGCTCCATGCCCTTGTCATAACAAAGGTCCATGATGCTTGTTACAATGCTCGATGCCCTTCTCATCACAATGCTCCATGCCCTTGTCATTACAATCCTCAATGACCCATGTATCACAGTGTTCTGTGCCCTTGTCTTCACAATGCTCCAGGCCCACTCTCATCACAATGCTCCATGACACTTCTCATCAAAATGTTACATGCTCTTGTCATCACAATTGTCCATACATCTGTCATCGCAATGCCCCATGACACCTGTCATAGCAAGCTCCATGCCTTTGTCATCAAAATGCTTCATACCTTGTCATCAAAATTCCCAATGTCCGTTGTCATCACAATGCTCCAAGCCTCTGTCATCACAATGCTCCATGACACTCCTCATCACAGTGCTCCAAGCCCTTGTCATCACAATGCTCCATTACCTTTGTCATCACAATCCTGCATGACACTTGGCATCACAATGCTCCGTGCCATTGTCATCTCAATGGACCGTGACATATGTCATCACAACGCTCCCTGTCACCTGTCTTCACAATAATCCATGACCTTGTAATCACAATGCTCCATGGCCTTGTCATCACAATGTGCCATGCCCACTGTCATCACAATAATCCATGAAACTTGTTAGACTAATTTTCCATGCCACTGTCATCACAATTCTCCATTCCCTTGTCATCACAAATCTCCATGACGCATGTCATCAGAATGCTCCATTGCCTTCTCATCACAATGCTCCATGCCCTTGTCATCACAATGCTCCATACCAATTTTCATCTCAATGCTCCATGAACCCTGTCATCACAATGCACCATGCACATCATCATAATGCTTCTTGCTATTGTCATCACAATGAAATCAAAATGCTCCATGACCTCTGTCATCACAATGCTCCAAACCGTTGTTATCACAATGTTCCATAACACTTGTCAACACAAAGCCCCATGACGCTCGTCATCACAGTTTTACAGGGGTTTCTCATCACAATGCTCCATGACCTTTGTCATCACAATGCTCAATACACTTGTCATCACAATGCTCCCTGACACTTGTCGTCAGTATGCTCCTTGAACCCTGTCATGAGAAGGCTCCATGCCTTTTCCATCACAATGATCCATGCCCTTTTCATCCCAATGCTCCATGATCCATGTAATCACAATGCTCCGTGAGGATTGTTATCACAGTGCTCCGTGACCCTTGTCATCACAATGCTCCATGCATTTGTCAGCAGAATGCTACATGGCCTTGTCATCACAATCCTCCATGACCCCTGGGATCACATTGCAACATGCTCTTGTCATCTCTGTCTTTATTTTCTGGTTTTTACAGATTTTCGGTTGTTCCTTTTGACCGGTGGGAAGTGACAATTCTTTGTAGTGTGGATTTATATTGTGGGGTTGCTTGATTGGCCAGAAAGGGCGTATGCCTTTTCTCCTGAATATGTTCAGCAGAAAATGCATACGACCTTTTTGGCCAAGTGCATCATTGTCGAAGTTGTTACGCTTTTCCTGTGCTTTAAAGGCGATTCCAGTTTAACTCTTGAAATATGTTTTCTGCAATTCGGCCTCATTTTCAAGTCTGCTTCGCTGCCTTCCCTCAACAGATTTTTGGAAGAGAGTTGTCCTGTATACCTCTGCAGGTTTGTGAATTGCTGTGCCCCTGAGCTCCAATTTTCAACTCGTGTTTTTGTGAGCTAACCGCAAATCTACAATTTTACTACAGGACCTATACTGGTTCCGGGTGTGCAGGCTGACGCTTTGGTTAATTCTTTCTTCCGAACGGGAAATTAGAGTGAAATGTGTCCGTCCAAATGCCTACAACTACTCTCTGATTTGTTCTCCCTCTTTCCTTTCATCCACTGCACAATTTGCAAACTGTGCGAACCAGTATCTTATAGGGGCTGACTCTCCAGGTTGGGAGATTGATAGTAAAGCAGTTGGAATGCCAAACTGGAGCACAAGGAGAGGAAAAATTAGGAGCCTTTTAGAAATCTTTTGCCATCACAGGGTGTCCATTCTCTAGGTTTCCCATACATGTTATAACTCTATTGATATTCCCTTATACCTGGAGAGTTGGGACCCATGGAATGGGTGGCATGCATTACTGTTTTAAAGGATCTGCATTTTCTCATCCAATCTCACAAGTCCTCTCAGCCCCAAGTGTCCAGCCTTATGTCTCATCTGGCTGTCTTTTCAGATAGGGTCGTTCCAGGTTTCATCAGAACCCCTGAAGGAATTGTGTAAGAATTTTGCTGGTTTTTTTTTGTTTTGTTTTTGAAATTCATTTTTATAATGGGGTTGAGCTGATTTTCACCGACGTGTTTATGCCTGTCTAGACACACTTGATTCCCTTATGGAGACATATCAATATATAGGTTTTAAGATTCTTACTAGTCAGATATATTCCTCTGTGTGGAATAGGGGTGTTGAGCCCCGTTCACAGAGGAAGGTGTAGGATTTGTCTATTCTGTATTTGCTTCATGGAATGGTACCAGTGCTAATATCAAAGTCTGGTTTTATGCATCACCCCACCTCTCCTTTCCCCTTATCAGGCATAAGAGTGTTTTCTCAATGTGATACTCTGTTCTCTTTCCTAACTCAGTTCATGTGTAGCCATGTTTACAGGACCTTCATAAGTGATATCTTATGATAAGTTTCTTTTTCTGTGTGACTTATTTCACTTAGAATCATCGTACCTAAATCCACTCATTATGCTGCTACTGGCTTTATGACATTGATTTCATGTCTGAGTGATATTCCGTTGTTCAAAATTACCACAAGTTCTTTATGCAATTTTCTCTTTCCTGGAATACTTAAGTTGTACTGAAGTTGAGGTTCTTGTATGCAGAGCAGCCTTAAATTTTGGGGTGCCTGTGTCTTGTTGATATTTAGTGTTCCCAAGTTATATGCCCATGAGTGGAAATGCCCTATGCTTGGTAGCTTTGTATTTTAGATGTTTTATGAAACAGCATACACTTCTTGAGAGTGGGTCTTGGATATTTATACCACACCCATCAGCGTGACTAGCTCCCTGTTCTCCATGGCCTCTCCTGCATTTCTGGTTTGTACACATTTTTTGGATGGCCTTTCTGAGCAGTGGAAATTGAGACTTCTTTGTTGTGCGGATTTGCATTTCCTGCTTGCTTTGTAGGCCAAAAACTCTGTATGTGTTTTTTTCCTGAAGATATTCACGAAAAAAACGCATACACCCTTTTGCCCAACTGCATCATTTTAGAAATTCTGCTGCTTTTCATATGCTTTAACTGTGAGTACAATCTACCTTTTGAAATCTGTTTCCTGCAATTCTGCCGCTCATTCAGATCCCCTTCGTTGCCTTACCTGAATATATTTTTGGATGTTGGTTATCATTTTTATCTTTGCAGCTCTTTGAATTGTTTGCTCCTGAGCCCCATTTTACAACTCGCATTTTTTGTGAGCTGGTCGCCAAACCATTGTATTGCTTCCGGCCCTATTCTGGTTCTGGGGAGGCAGGCTGAGCCTTTGGTTAATTATTCTTCCTAATGGGAAATTAGAGTGGCATGTGCCTGTCAAAACTCCTACAGCTAGTCTCTCATTGGTTCCCCCTCTTCCCGTTTATCCTCTGCACAAATTGCAAACTGTGTGAAACAGGAGGTTAAAGGTGCTGATTCTCCAAGTGGGGAGATTGTTAGTAATTTGGCTGGAATGGCGAACCCCAGCACCAGGAGATCAAAAATTAGGTGTATTTTAGACACCTTTCCTGGTCACACGGTGTACATTCGTCTCGGTTTCCCAGGCATGTTTTCGCTGTCAGAAGATTCCCTTGAACCTGCAGATTTGTGACCCAAGGAATGGGAATCAGGCAGTATTAATTTAAAAGGTCTGCCTTTACTCACACAGCCTCTCTAACATCTCTTAGCGTGCATAGCTTCCAGCCTTATATATCATTCTGCTGTGGGTCTACATGTGTTCAATCCATGTTACATCGTAGCCCTTCAACAAAAGTTGTAAGAAATTTTGGCTGTCTCACTGTTTTTATAAATATTTTTAAATTTATTTTTATATTGGTTACAGCTGATTTTCAAAGCTCTGTTTTTTGCTGCTGTACATCCACTTGATTCATGTACTGTGAGACAAAAATAAATTCTTTTTTAGATGCTTACCAGTCATATATATTATTTTCCAGTGACTTGAGTGTGCTGAGTGCAGTTCTTTGAGGTACCATGTAGGCCTTTTCAGTTATTCAATTTCGTACTTGGAATGGTGTCTTTGCTAATTTCAACCTCCGGGATAATACCTCACCCTTCCCCACCTTTTCATTTAGCAGCCTTATGTCTATTTTCTACATATTTGACTATGTTTCTGTTTTGTAATTTATTTCATGTGTAGCCATTTTTGATTCCACCTTTAAGTGACATCTTATGATATGTGTCTTTTTCTTTCTGTCATATGTCACTTAGAATGATCGTATGTAACTCCTCCAGAGTTGTTACAACTGGCCTTATTTCATTGATTTCTGGATCAGTAATATTCCACTCTACATAAGTACCCCAACTCTTTTATCCATTTTATCCTTCCAGGGACATTTAGGTTATATCCAAGTTGAGGCCCTTTTTAACAGAGAGGTGGTAAACGTTGGGATGCCTGTTTTCTGTCGATTTTTGTTTTCCCCAAGGTATACGCCCATGAGTGCAAGTGCCCTATGCTCTGTAGCTCATTTTTTAGATGTTTTAGCAAACACAATACACTTCTCCAGAGTGGCCGTTGGCAAATTACATTTCCACTATCAGCCTCACAGGGCTCCCTTTTCTCCTCACCCTGTCCTACATTTCTGGTGTTTACACTTTATGTGGATGGCCCTTCTGACTGATGTGAAGTGATACATTTTGTAGTATAGATTTCCAGTGCCCACCTGTTTGGTTGGATAAAATGTGTGTATGGCATTTACTTGAATATATTCAGAAAAAAATGCATACGCCCTTTTTGGCCAACTGCATCATTGGTGATGTTCAGCCCCTTTTCTTGTGCTTTAATGGGGAGTCCTTTGTACCTCTTCAAATCTGTTTCCTGCCACTCTCCCTTGCTTACAAGTCCTTTTCTGTGACTTACCTCAAGATATTTTTTGACGATAGATATTTTCAACTCTGCAGTTTCATGAATTTTAGTGCCCCTGAGTTCCATTTTTCAACTTGTGTTTTTGGAAACTGGACACAAAACAGCGGGATTTCCTCTAGCACTATTCTGTTTCCGTTGGCAATTCTAGCCTTTGATGAATTTGTCTTCCGGATTGGAAATTAGAGTGGCATGTGCCTGTCCGAACACCTAGGACTTGTCTCTAAATTTTTCTCATCCTTCCGCTTCATCCTCCGGACAAATTCCAAACTGTGTGCAACAGGATGTTGACGGTGCTGATATCCCCAAGTGATGAGATTGTTAGGAAAGATGCTGGAGGGGGGAACCCGAGCACCAGGCGATGAGGAGATGAGGTGCCTTTTCCAAACTGTTTCCGATCAAATGGTGTACCATCCTCTAGGTGTGACAGGCATGTTTTAGCCGTAGGAATGGTCCCGTGAATGTAAGGAGAACACCAGGAATTTTTCCAAATCAGTGCCTCCCCGAACACCAAACTGGGGAATTTTTAAGCTACGGCTACACATATGTCCATTAAGGGCCTTGGGAAATAGGCAGAGTCCAAACTTTAGATGGTTGAAATCTTCGGGATCAGAAGTGTTCACCATCGGCCTTGCTTAGTTTACATTTTATCTGTCATTGATAGATGATGTCAATAAAAATATCTATTCTTTTTCAGAGTATTTCCCCTTATAGGTTATTGCAAAATATTCAGTGTAGTTCCCTGTGCTATACAGTAGTTCCTTGTTGATGATCTGTTTTATACATAGCAGTGTGTATGTGTTAATCCCAAACTGTTAATTTATCCCTTCTCCTACCTTTCCCCTTTGGTAATAATAAATTATAAGATTTTATACTTCTCAGAAATGGGGAAGCTGAAAGAGTGGTATCATTTTCAATGGAAAAGCATTCAAAACAAGATTGAAGCTTCAGCCAAGAGTATTCGATGTACATCCTTGGGAATAAATCACTTCATTTATTTAATGTTGACCTGACAAATAAGACAGACGTCTTCACTGAACTTGCTTATAATAAAGTGATGGAAATATCAAATGTAAGTCTTAGAAACATCTTATTTTACCCGAGCCTTATACACTGCTCTATGTTAACTACAGTTTGGCTCACACATCTGTTCATTGAAGTTACAATGTTCTCAATTTCTGTTACTGATCCTCCAGAGTGGACCCCAAAAGGAGTCCCCGTGCCCAGTGTCATTGGAGCCAACAGATCAAGACTGAGTTTGGTACAGAAGCAAAGGAAACTTTATATTTTGAAAACAGAATGGAGAGGTGAGAGCGTGCACTCCCCCGCGGGCTGTGGGCTGGGCTGCTGTGTAGGGATCCCGGCAGCGTCAGCAGGAGGGAGGGGATGGAACTCTCGAGGTCTGGGTTGCCTGCAGCTCAGGCTCTATGTCGCGGAGTCTGCATGGGACCCCACTAGCTGAGGTGTCAGCCCAGCCATTCTGCACTAGGAAATCGGGTCTGAAGTGCCGGGTGTGGGACCTCTGCATGTGGAACCCTAGGAGCACGTGAAATTAGACAAAGCACAAAGGAAAAACAGGTTAGACTTTATTTTATTGCCCAGATTCTCTTTTTATCTCCCAGGAATTTTTATGAACGTTGCCGGTAATGAACACCTCCTCTGCTTTTTGTCCCGTTTCTCATTCTTGGGGTGCTGAGGGTGCAGATCCCTCTTTTGTAACTGCTTCATGTTGAGGTGGGAGCCCTCATACACGGGGGGAGGGGAAAAACTTCTCCCCAGCAGCCTCCAGGTGAGGTTGATTGTCCCAAGGCTTCCTGACTCACTGCTCGTCCACCTGAGCACCAGCATTGGAAGTGTTATAGATTCTAATGACCTTTAAGGGTCCAGGAAAGAGAGGCAAAGAGATGCTGCTGTGGCAGGTTTCACCCCACCCCACATTTGTTCAGCGACCTTAGGCTGACGGTTTTTGCCAGCCTAGATGCTCTGACCAGTAGTCTGTGCTTTCTTTAATTAGGTCCCTGAATTAATGTATAAACAGCACCATGTGTCAGAGCCCTGCCTGCTCAACTCCCAGACAGTCCAGGGTCAGTGGTGATCCAGGACCATGACGTCCACTGAGTCAATGGCCTTTTGAAGTAGTCAGCAGTCCAGCCGGTCATATTGGCCACCATCACCGTGGTTTCTGTAGGGTTTTCTATGGTGAAAGCATGATATATGTTTCCCCGCCAAGCTTATTAGCTCCCGTCTGGGTGCAGTAAGTCCTGAAAGCAGTAGTCTGCTCATTTGGGGCACAGACTTGTTTTCTGAGAGAAACTCCAGGTCAAGTGATGGTCACATGAGTCATCTTGGGGGCCCATTGCGCCCGTTTGTCTCTCTGGAGGTTGGAGTTGGTGGGCCTCCTCACTCGAGGTCAGTGTGTCCACAGAGCGACCCCTGTAACTTCAGGGTATGATGGGTGGTTAGGATCACCACGTGGGGTCCTTTTCCCTTAAGAGGGAGCTGGCCTTGCGGGCTGCTGATTTCCACCTTTTTAGATACCCCAGTATCCTGGCCTGATGGGGCGGGGGGCAAAGCCCTTGGTGAGCCTAGTTTATCATACCTGAAGGGCATTATTGTGTTGCTCCATTTCAAGTGGTCCCAGTTTTTGCACTAAGGCTCCAAGGGTGATTAACCTTTGACCGGGTATGTAAAGGTCAAAGGGTTTAGCTAAATTAGGGAGTTCCTGGGCAAGTGCCTGAATTGACTGCTCTTTCCATTCTTGAAAGGCTGCTTCTGGATTCTATTCAAAAGAATCATCATCATTTCCTGTCAGTGTTTCATGTAGAGGCCCAGCTATTAGACTGTAGTTAGGGATCCAGATGCATAAAACCTTGGCCTCCCCAGGAACCCCTAAGCTGTCTTCTAGTTTTAGAAGAGGTAAGGCTGCAAATGGCTTCTTCCCTATCCTGGTATGCGTTTCTCCGAATATCTGTGAAAATGAAGCCCAGGCATGTCACCTTAGCCTGGGATATTTGAGCCTTTTCCTTGGACACCTTCTATCCTTTCTTGGCTAGGTAGTTCAGAGGCGTCTTTAGTAGGCCTGGCGATCAGAATGTCATCTGCATATTGAAGGAGGGTTCCCTTTTACAGAGGTAGAACTTTTAGGTCTTTAGAGGACATTTCCCCAATGATGGTGTGGGGATTTTTGAACCATTGGGGCAGGACGGCCCAGCATTATTGCTTTTGTTGCATGTTGTGTCCTGCCACTCACAAGCCAAAAATTCTTGTGATTCTGAGATGAGTGGAATACAGAAGAAGGCATCATTGAAGTCTAATTCAGAATGCCATGGCCTGGTGGATGGTAGACTGACCAGCAGGGTGTAGGAAATAGGAGCTACTTGATGTATATCCTTGGTGGCTTCACTGACTGTCCTGATATACTTTGCCAGGTCTCCAGCAGCCCATGGGGCTCTCGTGGTCAGGCCAATCCCAGGATATGGAGGTCGCCTGGGCTGCACCTCCACCCCCACAGCCCACGGGGCTCTCGTGGTCAAGTCCCTCCCAGGGTATGGAGCTCACCTGTGCAGCTACCCAGCAGCCCATGGGGCTCTCATAGTCAGTCCCTTCCCAGGATATGGATCTCCCTTTGGGCAGGTACCCCAGAAGGGCTGGACACACAGGAACCGTGCACCTAGCCCACCTTGCAGAGAAACCCCAGCTCACCTGTCGCTCACAGCTGACACAGAACACCTCAGAACAGGACTTGAACTATCAAACAGCAGCTCTGACAGGTCTGTGACCCCAGGTATCACTCTGTGCGGCCTCTCTCTGCCTGGTCTTCCAGACACTTCCACTGCAGCCAGGGCACCAGGCCTCTATCTCCACTCACCATCACTCCTCTCTCTGACTCCTGGGTTCCTCTCATTAGGATAGTGTCTTCTTGAAGTTGTTTTCCACTCATGGACCACATAAAATGATAAGAAAACAAGCCGCAGCTGCAGCCCCTTGTATAGCCTGACTCTCAAGAGCCCACACCTGTTCCTTGGTCCTGGCCCGTTTAGCAAGTTTCATTTTCTGCAACTGTGAGCCCCTGAGGTGTGAGGATTGGCTGATTTGGGCAGCCTGACACTGCCTGCCAGCCCTCCCCAGGTGTGCCTGGGTTGAGATCAATATAAGCACCTCTCCAGTCAGCAAGAGCTCCTGTAGCTGTGCCTGACGCCATATTCTCTGCCCCGTCAGCAGTGTCGGGGCTGTGGTGGTGGGAGGGAGTGAGGGGCCGTGGCTTTGTGGGTGGACCAGTGTGAGTGAGGCTCTGCTGGACTTTCTGCAGGAGTTGCCAGGCTGCCACCTGCTAAAGAAGAGGAGGTGTCACCCATACCTGCCGCTGGAATTTCTCCCCAGGCAGAGGTGAGGAAGTAAAAAAGCAGTGGGGGCCGTGGCAGGAGGGGTATCTCAGGCAGGGAAATGGAAAGCTTCCAGAAGAGCATCTGGGTCCAGGACCATCCTGGCTGGCCTGCTGGCACCAAGTCGGCCTGCATGCTGTCGCTGGTGTGGCTCCACAGCCCTTCCTCTAGGCTTGCAAGTTCTTGTACATATTCAGGTGTTTTACCTGGAAAGGGTGGGAATAATTCAGCTGCAGCAGGACTGGGGTACAGCTCACATTTACTCACAGAGGCCTCGACACAGTCCCCCAGCTTAACAATGAGGATGCTCCTTTTCGGGGGGAGCACTGCTGACTGCATGGGAGATGATTTCCCACTTCTGACCAACTTAAGAATTTTTTACCACTGGAACAAGTGCCCTGATACGATTTTCCTCTGTATAACTGGTGGGTTCTGTTTTTTTTTTTTTTTTTTTCCTTTTTTCTTTTTGGTTCAAGGTAGGTTTTATTTATTCCTCTTTTTCTTTAATTTAGAGATATAAACATGGAAATAATGCATTTATATAAAGACGTCTATATGAAGGGAAAAACTTTTTTTCTGTTTTATTTTATTAAATGTTATTTATTCATTTTTAATTTTTTAAAATTTATTTATTTCTTTTATACAGCAGGTTCTTATTGGATATCTATGTTATACATATAAGTGTGAACATGTGAATCCTAGTCTCCCAATTCATCCCACCACCACCCTCACATGGCTTTCCCCCCTTGGTGTCCATATGTTTGTTCTCTACATCTGTGTCTCTATCTCTGCCCTGCATACCGGTTCACCTGTACCATTTTTCTAGGTTCCACATATATGCATTAATATACAATATTTGTTTTTCTCTTTCTGACTTACTTCACTCTGTATGACAGTCTCTAGATCCATCAAGGTCTCTACAAATGACCCAATTTCATTCCTGTGTATGGCTGAGTAATATTCCATTGTATATATGTACCACATCTTTATCCATTCGTCTGTCTGTGGGCACTTAGGTTGCTTTCATTACCTGGCTATTGTAAATAGTGCTGCAATGAACATTGTGGTGAATGTGTCTTTTTGATTTATGGTTTTCTCTGGGTATATGCCCAGTAGTGGGATTGCTGGATTATATGGTAATTCTATTTTTAATTTTTTAAGGAACCTCCATTCTGTTCTCCATAGAGACTGTATCGATTTACATTCCCAACAATAGTGGAAGAAGGTTCCTTTTCTCCACACCCTCTCCAGCATTTGTTGTTTGTAGATTTTCTGATGATGCCCATTCTAACAGGTGTGACGTGATACCTCATTGTAGTTTCGATTTCCATTTCTCTAATAATTAGTGATGTTGGGCAGATTTTCATGTGTGTCTTGACCATCTCTATGTCTTCTTGGAAGAAATGTCTATTTAGATCTGCTTCCATTTTTGTATAGGGTTTTTTGTCTTATTAATGTTGGGCTGCATGAGCTGTTTATATATATTGGAGATTAATCATTTGTCCATTGATTCGTTTGCAAATATATTCTGCCATTCTGAGGGTTGTCTTTTCATCTTGTTTGTAGTTTCCTTTGCTTTGCAAAAGCTTTTACGTTTCATTAGGTCCCATCTGTTTAGCTTCTTTTTTTATTTCATTACTATAGGAGATGGATCAAAAAAAGATCTTGCTGTGATTTACGTCAGAGTATTCTTCGTAACTTTTCCTCTCAGAGTTTTATACTGTCCGGTCTTACATTAAGGTCTCTAATCGATTTTGAATATATTTTTATGTATGGTGTTGGGGAGTGTTCTAATTTCATTCTTTTACATATAGCTGTCCATAATTCCCAGCACCACTGACTGAAGAAACTCTCTTTTCTCCATTGTAAAGTCTTGCCTCCTTTGTCATAGATTAGTTGAGCATAGGTGTGTAGGTTTATCCCTGGGCTTTCTTTTTTTTTTTTCCTTTTCCACCTTTATTGGAGTATAAATGCTTTACAATGGAGTGTTAGTTTCTGCTGTATAACAATCTGAATCAGCTATACATATACAAATATCACCAGATCCCCTCCCTCTTGCATCTCCCTCCCACACTCCATATCCCACCCCTTTAGGTGGTCACAAAGCACCGAGCTGATCTCCCTGTTCTATGTGGCTGCTTCCCAGTAGCTATCAGTATTACATGTGGTAATGTATTTATGTCCATGCCACTCTCTCCCTTCGTCCCATCTTACCCATCCCCCTTCCGGTGTCCTCACGTCCTTTGCCTATGTCTGTGTCCTTAATCCTGTCCTGCCACTAGGGTCTTCAAAATCTTTTTCTTTTCCTCATTAGATTCCGTATATCTCTGTTAACATACATTATTTGTTTTTCCCTTTCTGACTTACTTCACTGTGTAGGACAGATTCTAAGTCCATCCACCTCAGTGCAAATAACTCAGTTTTGCTTCTTTTTATGGCTGAGTGATATTCCATTGTATATATGTGCCATATCTTCTTTATCCATTCATCTGTCGATGGACACTTAGGTTGCTTCCATGTCCTGGCAAATGTAAATAGAGTTGCAATGAACATTTTTGTACATAACTCTTTTTGAATTATGGTTTTCGCAAGGCAAATGCCCAGTAGTTGGATTGTTGTGTCGTATGGTACTTCTATTGTTAGTTATTTAAAGGAACCTCCTTACTGTTCTCCCTAGTGCCCATATCAATTTACATTCCCACCCACAGTGCAAGTGTGCTCCCTTTTCTCCAATAAAGGCCTCTCCAGCATTTATTGTTTTGTAGATTTTTTTGTTGATTGCCACTCTGACTGCTGTGAGGTGATACCTCACAGTAGTTTTGATTTGCATTTCTCTAATGATTAGTGATGTTCAGCATCCTTTCATGTGTTTCTTGGTAATCTGTATATCTTCTTTGGAGAAATGTCTATTTAGGTCTTCTGCCCGTTTTTGGATTGGGTTGTTTGCTTTTGTGATATTGAGCTACATGTGGTGCTTATAAAGTTTGGAGATTAATCCTTTGTCAATTGCTTCATTTGAAAATATTTTCTCGCATTCTGAGGGTTGTTTTTGCATCTTGTTTATGTTTTCCTGTACTGTGTAAAAGCTTTTAAGTTTCATTAGGTCCCATTTGTTGATTTCTGTTTTTATTTCCATTTCTCTAGGAGGTGGGTCAAAAAGGATCTTGCTGTGATTTATGTCATAGAGTGTTCTGCCTATGGTTTCCTCTAAGTGTTTTATAGTGTCTGGTCTTATATTTAGATCTCTGATCAATTTAGAGTTTATTTTTGTGTATGGTGTTATGGAGTGTTCTAATTTCATTCTTCTATGTGTAGGGGTCCAGTTTTCCCAGCATCAATTACTGAAGAGACTGTCTTTTCTCCATTGTATATCCTTAGCTCCTTTGTCATAGGTGAGATAGGCATAGGTATGTAGGTTTATCTCTGCACTTTCTGTCCTGTTCCATTGATCTGTGTTTATGCCAATCTGCATACTCTTGATTCCATTATGGAGACATATAAATACATAGGTTTCAAGATTATTACCAGTCAGATATATTCCTCCTCAGTGAATAGGGTGTTTTGTGTCCAGTTCATTGAGAAAGGAGTAGGTCTTGTCTATTACATATTTGGTATATGGAATGGTATCTGTGCTAATTTCAAACTGTGCTTTTACACATCACCCCACATCACCTTTCCCCTTAAGGATGCATAAGTGTGTTTTCTAAATGTGTAACTCTGTTCTCTTTTGAAATTCAGTTCATGTGTAGCCATGTTTACATTCCCTCTATAAGTGATATATTACAATAAGTTTCTTTTTCTTTGTGGCTCATTTCACTTAGCATCATCGTACCTAAAGCCACTCATTATGCTGCTATTGGCCTTATGACATTGATTTTATGTCTGAGTGACATTCCATTGTATATAAGTACCACAATATATTTATCGATTTTTTTCCCTTTCCTGGGATATTTAAAGTGTACCGATGTCGAGGTTCTTGTAAACAGAGCAGCCCTACACTTTGGGCTGGCTGTGTGTTGTGGATTTTTAGTTTTCCCAAAATACACGCCCATGAGTGGAAGTGTGCTATGTTCTGTAGCTCTGTTTTAGAAAACAACATACAGTTCTCCAGAGAGGCTGTTGGCAATTTACATCCTGTCCATCGGCATAACAAGGCTCCCTTTTCTCCATGGCCTGTCCTGTATTTGTGGTTTTTACACTATTTGCAGATGGCCCTTTTGACCGGATGTAAGTGACACTTCTATGTAGTGTGTATTTGCAATGCCTGATGGCTTGCTTGGCCAAAAAGGGCGTATGCATTTTTTCCCGAATATATTCAAGAAAATACACATACTCCCTTTTCGGCCAAGGGCAACATTGTCGAAGATCTGTCGCTTTTCATGTGCTTTAAAGACGACTCCAATCTACCTCTTGAAATCTGTTTCCTTCAATTCTGTCTTGCTTTCAAATCCTCTTCACTGCCTTACCTCAATATATTTCTGGATGATAGTTGTCCTTTATAACTCTGAAAGTCTGTGAATTGCTGTGCCCCTGATTTCCATTTTTCAACTCGCTTATTTGTGAGCTGGCTGCAATACCGCAGGATGGCTTTAGGCCCTAGTCTGGTTCCGCGGTTGCAGGCTGAGCCTGTTTTTAATTCTTTTTCCTGATGGGAAACTAGAGAGATATGTGCCTATCCAAACACCTACAGCTAATGTCTCATTTGTTTCCCCTCTTCCTGTTCATCCTCTGCACAATATGCAAACTGTGCACAACAGGAGGGTAAAGGCAGTGACACTCCAAGGGGGGAGATTTTTAGTAATGCAGATGGAATGGCGAAGCCAAGCACGAGGAAAGGAATAATGAGGTACCTTTTAGAAAACTTTCCCGATTACACAGTGTACCATCCACTGGGTTTCCCATGCATGTTTTAACTGTAGGAAGATTCCCTTAAACATGGAGAGTTGGGGCCACTAGAATAGGTAGCACACAGTATTCCTCTAAGTGGTGTTCTTTTGCTCACACAACCTCAGCAATCTTGTCAGACCCAAGTGTCCAGTCTTATGTCTCATCCAGCTGTGGGTGTAAAGGTGGTCAATCCAGGTGGCATTACAGGCCCTGAACGTAATTTTTAAGACATTCTCTCTGTTTTGCTGTTTTTTCATTTTGCTTTTGAAATTTATTTTTATAAGGGGGTTTAGCTGAATTTCAGTGCTGTGTTCATGCCATTATACAAACACATGATTCCTTTATGGAGACATGAGAATACATATGTTTAAAAATTGTTACTAGTCAGATATATTCCTCTGCAATGAATAGGGGTTGTTGAGTCCAGTTCATTGTGCCAGGAGTAAGTGCTGTCTATTACATACTTGATTTATGGAACGGTATCTGTGCTAATTTTGGACTGTAGATTTATGTATCCCCCCACCTCGCCTTTCCCCTTAATCAGGCAGAAGTTTGTTTTCTAAATGTGTGACTCTGTTGTGTTTGTAATTCAGTTCATGTGTAGCCATGGGTACATTCACGCTATGAATGATAGCTTATGATAATTTTCATTATTCTGTTCTCTTTCCTAACTGAGTTCATGTGTAGCCACGTCTCCAGGACCTTCATAAGTGATACCTTATGATAAGTTTCTTTTTCTGTTTGACTTATTTCACTTAGAATCATCGTACCTGAATCCACTTATTTTGCTGCTACTGGCCTTATGACATTGATTTCATGGCTGAGGGATATTCCATCTTACGTAAGTAACACAATTTCTTGAACCATTTTTGTCTTTCCTGGGATATTTAAGGTGTACCCAAGTTGAGGTTCTTGTAAGCAGTGCAGCCCTAAATTTTGAGGTGGCTCTGTCTTAGTGATATTCAGATTTCCCAAGGTATATTCCCTAGACAGGAAGTGCCCTTGGCTCTGTAGCTCTGTTGTTTACTTGTTTTAGGGAACACAATGAACTCCTCCAGTGAGGAAGTTGGCAATTTACATCCAGCCAATCAGCATAACTAGGCTCCCTGTTATCCAGGGCCTGTCTTGCCTGTCTAGTTTTTACACATTTTGCGGATGTCCCTTTTGACTAGTGAGAAGTGATACTTCTTTGTAGTGCAGTTTTGCAATGCCCGCTTGCTTGGCCAGAAAGGGCGTGTGAGTTTTCTGCTGAATATATTCAGGAGAAAACGCATACGCCCTTTTAGGCCAAGTGCATCATGGTCGAAGTTGTGCCCCTCTTCCTGTGCTTTAAAGGAGATTCCAATGTACCTCTTGAAATCTGTTTCCTGCTATTCTGTGTCGATTTCATGTCCACCTCGTTGCCTTCCCTCAACAGATTTTTGGACGATAGTTGTCCTTTATTACTCTGCCAGTTTTTGAACTATTGTGCCCCTGAGCTCGATTTATCAACTCGTTTTTTGTGAGTTGACCCCAAGACCAAAATTTTGGTTCTGGACATATACTGTTTCCCGGCGGGTGGCTGAGACTTTGGTTAATTCTTCTTGCGGCCGGGAAATTAAAGAGACATGTGACCTTCCAAATGCCTAACAGCTACTCTCTCATTGGTTCTCCCTCTTCCCTTTCATCCTCAGGCAAATTGGCAAGCTGGGCGAACCAGGAGGTTAAAGGGGATGTCTCTCCAACTTGGGAGATTGAGAGTAAAGCAGTTGGAAAGTCAAACAGGAGCACCAAGAGAGGGACTGTTAGTTGAGTTTTAGAAACTTTTTGTATTCAGAGTGTGTCCATTCTCTTGATTTCCCATGCATGTTATAGCTGTAGTAATATTCCCTTCAACCTGGAGAGTTGGGACCATTGGAATGTGTGCCACGCATTATTGCTTTAAATGGTCTGCATTTGCTCACTGAATCTCACCAAACCTCTCAGTCCCAAGTGTCCAGGCTTATGCCACATCCAGCTGTCCTTGTAGAGAGGGTCATTCCAGGTTTCATCAGAACCCCTGTAGGAATTGTAAAGAATTTCCTTGTTTTGTTTTTGATATTCCTTTTTATATTGGGTTTTAGCTGATTCTCAATGCCATGTTTATGCCAGTCTAGACCCACTTGATTCCCTTACAGAGAAATATCAATACATAGGTTTTAAGATTCTTACTAGTCAGATATAATCCTCTGAGGGAAATATGGTGTTTTGAGTCCCTTTCACTGAGGAAGGTGTAGGTCTTGTCTATTCCATATTTGGTTTTTGGAACGGTAGCTGTACGAATATCAAACTCTGGTTTTATGCATCACCCCACCTCTCCTTCCCCCTTAAGCAGGCATAAGAGTGTTTTCTACATGTGAGACTCTGTTCTCTTTCCTAACTCGGTTCATGTGTAGCCATGTTTACAGGACCTTCATAAGTGATATCTTATGATAAGTTTCTCTTTCTCTGTGACTTATTTCACTTAGAATCATCCTACCTGAATCCACTCATTTTGCTGCTACTCGCCTTATGACATTGATTTCATGGCTGAGGGATATTCCATCATACGTAAGTACCACAATTTCTTGAACCATTGTTGTCTTTCCTGGGACATTTATTGTGTACCCATTTTGATGTTCTTGTAAGCAGAGCAGCCCTAAATCGTGGGGTGGCTCTGTCTTATTGATTTTCATTTCTCCCAAGATATATTGCATAGACTGGAGGTGCCCTCGGCTCTGTAGCTCTGTTTTTTACTTGTTTTAGTGAACACAGTGCACTCCTCCAGAGAGGCAGTTGGCAATTTACATCCTGCCCATCAGCATAACTAGGCTCCCTGTTCTCCAGGGCCTGTCTTGCCTTTCTAATTTTTACACATTTTGCGATGTCCGTTTTGACTGGTGGGTAATGATACTTCTTGTAGTGCATGTTTGCATTGCCCGCTTGCTTGCTTGGCTGTAAAGGTCGTATGCGTTTTCTCCTGAATATATTCAGGAGAAAACGCATACGCCCTGTTTGGCCAAGTGCATCATTGTCGAAGTTGTGCCCCTCTTCCTGTGCTTTAAAGGCGATTCCAATGTACCTCTTGAAATCTGTTTCCTGCTATTCTGGTTCTCTTTCAAGTCCACCTCGTTGCCTTCCGTCAAGATTTTTGGACGATAGTTGTGCTTTATTACTCTGACAGTTTGTCAATTGCAGTGCCCCTGAGTTCCATTTATCAACTCGTGTATTTGTGAGCTGACCGCAAGTCCAAAATTTTGGTTCAGGACCTATACTGGTTCCCGGCGGGTGGCTGAGACTTTGGTTAATTCTTCTTCCTGCTGGGAAATTTGAGTGTCATGTGCCCGTCCAAATGCCTAACAGCTACTCTCTCATTGGTTCTCCCTCTTCCCTTTCATCCACTACCAAATTGGCAACCTGTGCTAACAAGCAGGTTAAAGGGCCTGTCTCTCCAATTTGGGAGATTGGTAGTAAAGCAGTTGGAAATTCAAACCGGAGCACCAGAAGAGGGACTCTTGTTGAGTTTCAGAAACCTTTCGTATTCACAGTGTGTCCATTCTCTAGGTTTCCTGTACATGTTATAGCTGTAGTAATATTCCCTTCAACCTAGAGAGTTAGGACTATTGCAATGTGTGCCACGCATTATTGATTTAAATGGTCTGCATTTGCTCACCAAAACTCACCAATCCTCTCAGTCCCAAGTGTCCAGCCTTATGCCACATACAGCTGTCGTTGTAGATAGGGTCATTCCAGGTTTCATCAGAGACCCTGAAGGAATTGTAAAGCATTTGCCTGTTTTTTTTGTTTTAATTTTGAAATTCCTTTTTATAGTGGGTTTGAGATGATTCTCACTGCCATGTTTATGCCAGTCTAGACACACTTTATTCCCTAATGGAGACATATCAATACATAGGTTTTAAGATTGTTACTAATCAGATATATTCCTCTGCGGAAAATATGGGGTTTGAGTCCCTTTCACTGCGGAAAGTGTAGGTCTTGTCTATTACTCATTTGGTTTTTGGAACGATACCTGTACTAATATCAAACTCTGGTTTTATGCATCACCCCACCTCTCCTTCCCCCTTAAGCAGGCATAAGAGTGTTTTCTAAATGTGAGACTCTGTTCTCTTTCCTAACTCAGTTCATGTGTAGCCATGTTTACAGGACCTTCATAAGTGATATCTTATGATAAGTTTCTTTTTCTTTGTGATTTATTTCACTTAGAATCATCGTACCTGAATCCACTCATTTTGCTGCCACTGGCCTTATGACATTGATTTCATGGCTGAGGGATATTCCATCGTATGTAAGGACCACAATTTTTTGAAACATTTTTGTCTTTGCTGAGATACTTAATGTGTACCTTAGTTGAGGTTCTTGTAAGCAGTGCAGCCCTAAATTTTGGGGTGGCTTTGTCTTATTGATTTTCAGTTTTCCCAATGTTTATTCCCTAGACTTTAAGTGCCCTTGGCTCTGTAGCTCTGTTGTTTACTTGTTTTAGGGAACACAATGCACTCCTCCAGAGAGGCAGTTGGCAATTTACATCCGGCCCATCAGCATAACTAGGCTCACTGTTCTTCAGGGCCTGTCTTGCCTTTCTGGTTTTTACACATTTGCAGATGTCCCTTTTGACCGGTGGGAAGTGATACTTCTTTGTAGTGCTGATTTGCATTGCCTCCTTGCTTGCTTGGCCTAAAAGGGCGTATGCTTTTTCTCCTGAATATATTCAGGAGAAAACGCATACACCCTTTATGGCCAAGTGCATTATTGTCGAAGTTGTGCCCCTCTTCCTGTGATTTAAAGGTGATTCCAATGTACCTCTTAAAATCTGTTCCCTGCATTTCTGAATCGGTTTCAGGTCCGCCTCGTTTCCTTCCCTCAACAGATTTTTGGACGATAGTTGTCCTTTATTACTCTGCCAGTTTGTGAATTGCTGTGCCCCTGAGCACCATTTTTCAACTCGTTTTTTGTGAGCTGACCACAAGTCCAAAATTGTGCTTCAGGACCTATACTGGTTCCCGGCGGGTGGCTGACACTTTGGTTAATTCTTCTTCCTGCCGGGAAATTAGAGTGACATGGGCCCGTCCAAATGCCTAACAACAATTCTCTCATTGGTTCTCCATCTTACGTTTCATCCTCTGCCAATTGGCAACATGTGAGAACCAGGAGGTTAAAGGGGCTGTCTCTCCAAGTTGGGAGATTGATAGTAAAGCAGTTGGAAATTCAAACCAGAGCAACAGGAGTGGGATTATTAGTTGAGTTTTAAATACCTTTCGTATTCACTGTGTGTCCATTGTCTAGGTTTCCCGTAAATGTTATAGCTGTAGTAGTATTTTCTTCAACCTGGAGAGTTGGGACATTTGGAATGTGTGCCACACATTATTGCTCTAAATGGTCTGCATTTGCTCACCGACTCTCACCAATCCTCTCAGTCCCAAGTGTCCAGCCTTATGCCACATCCAGCTGTCATTGTAGATAAGGTCATTCCAGGTTTCATCAGAGCCCCTGAAGGAATTGTAAAGAATTTCCCTGTTTTTTTTGTTTTGTTATTGAAATACCTCCTTAGTGGGTTTGAGCTGATTCTCACTGCCATATTTATGCCAGTCTAGACACACTTGATTCCCTTATGGAGACATATAGATACATAGGTTTTAAGATTTATACTAGTCAGATATATTCCTCTACGGGAAATATGGGGTTTTGAGTCCCTTTAACTGAGGAAAGTTTAGGTCTTGTCTATTCCGTAATTGGATTTTGGAACGGTACCTGTATTAATATCAATCTCTGGTTTTATGCATCACCCCACCTCTCCTTCCTCCTTAAGAAGGCATAAGGGTGTTTTCTGAATGTGAGACTCTGTTTTCTTTCCTAACTCGGTTCATGTGTAGCCATGTTTACAAGAACTTCTTAAGTGATATCTTATGATAAGTTTCTTTTTCTCTGTGACTTATTTCACTTAGAATCTTTGTACCTGAATCCACTCATTTTGCTGCTAGTGGTCTTATGACATTGATTTCATGGATGAGGGATATTCCATCGTACATAAGTACCACAATTACTTGAACCATTTTTGTCTTTCCTGGGACATTTATGGTGTACCCAAGTTGAGGTTCTTGTAAGCAGAGCAGCCGTAAATTTTGGGGTGGCTCTGTCTTATTGATTTTCATATCTCCCAGGATATATTCCATAGACTGGAAGTGCCCTCGGCTCTGTAGCTCTGTTTTTTACTTG
The DNA here is from genome assembly GCF_949752795.1 of Hyperoodon ampullatus. Lineage (NCBI taxonomy): Eukaryota > Metazoa > Chordata > Mammalia > Artiodactyla > Ziphiidae > Hyperoodon > Hyperoodon ampullatus. The sequence goes on along the minus strand of NW_027641093.1, from coordinate 5,723,059 downwards.
TTTTAGCGAACACAATGCACTCCTCCAGAGAGGCAATTGGCAATTTACATCCTGCCCATCAGCATAACTAGGCTCCCTGTTCTCCAGGGCATGTCTTGCCTTTCTGATTTTAACACATTTTGCGATGTCCGTTTTGACTGGTTGGTAGTGGTACTTCTTTGTAGTGCAGATTTGCATTGCCCGCTTGCTTGCTCGGCCAAAAAGGGTGTATGCGTTTTCTCCAGAATATATTCAGGAGAAAACGCACACGTGCTGTTCGGCCAAGTGCATCATTGACGAAGTTGTGCCCCTCTTCCTGTGGTTTAAAGGTGATTCCAATGTACCTCTTGAAATCTGTTTCCTGCTATTCTGGTCCGCTTTCAAGTCCACCTCGATGCCTTCCCTCAAAAGATTTTTGGACGATAGTTGTCCTTTATTACTCTGCCAGTTTGTCAATTGCAGTGCCCCTGAGTTCCGTTTTTCAACTCGTTTTTTGTGAGCTGACCGCAAGTCCAAAATTTTGGTTCAGGACCTATACTGGTTCCCGGCGGTTGGCTGAGACTTTGGTTAATTCTTCTTCCTGCCGGGAAATTTGAGTGTCATGTCCCGTCCAAATGCCTAACAGCTACTCTCTCATTGGTTCTCCCTCTTCCCTTTCATCCTCTGCCAAATTGGCAACTCGTGCTAACAAGCAGGTTAAAGGGTCTGTCTCTCCAAGTTGGGGGATTGATAGTAAAGCAGTTGGAAATTCAAACTGGAGCACCAGGAGAGGGACTATTTTTGAGTTTCAGAAACCTTTCGTATTCACAGTGTGTCCATTCTCTAGGTTTCCTGTACATGTTATAGCTGTAGTAATATACCCTTCAACCTAGAGATTTGGGACCATTTCAATGTGTGCCACTCATTATTGATTTAAATGGTCTGCATTTGCTCACCAAAACTCACAAATCCTCTCAGTCTCAAGTGTCCAGCCTTATGCCACATACAGCTGTCGTTGTAGATAGGGTCATTCCAGGTTTCATCAGAGACCCTGAAGGAATTGTAAAGCATTTCCCTGTTTTTTTGTTTTATTTTTGAAATTCCTTTTTATAGGGTGTTTGATCTGATTCTCACTGTCATGTTTATGCGAGTCTAGACACACTAGATTCCCTTACGGAGACATATCAATACATAGGTTTTAAGATTTTTACTAAGCAGATATATTCCTCTGCGGGAAATATGATGTTTTAGTCCCTTTCACTGCGGAAAGTGTAGGTCTTTTCTATTCCTCATTTGGTTTTTGGAACGATACCTGTACTACTACCAAACTCTGGTTTTATGCATCACCCCACCTCTCCTTCCCCCTTAAGCAAGCATAAGAGTGTTTTCCAAATGGGAGACTCTGTTCTCCTTCCTAAATCAGTTCATGTGTAGCCATGTTTACAGGAACTTCATAAGTGATATCTTATGATAAGTTTCTTTTTCTCTGTGACTTATTTCACTTAGAAACATCGTACCTAAATCCACTCATTTTGCTGCTACTGGCCTTATGACATTGATTTCATGGCTGATGGATATTCCATCGTACGTAAGTAACAAAATTTCTTGAACCATTTTTGTCTTTCCAGGGATATTTAAGGTGTACCCAAGTTGAGGTTCTTGTAAGCAGAGCAGCCGTAAATTTTGGGGTGGCTCTGTCTTATTGATTTTCATATCTCCCAAGATATATTCCATAGACTGGAAGTGCCCTCGGCTCTGTAGCTCTGCTTTTTACTTGTTTTAGCGAACACAATGCACTCCTCCAGAGAGGCAATTGGCAATTTACATCCTGTCCATCAGCATAACTAGGCTCCCTGTTCTCCAGGGCATGTCTTGCCTTTCTGGTTTTAACACATTTTGCTATGTCCATTTTGACTGGCGGGTAGTGATACTTCTTTGTAGTGCAGATTTGCACTGCCCGCTTCCTTGCTTGGCCAAAAATGGCGTATGCGTTTTCTCCTGAATATATTCAGTAGAAAACGCACACGCCCTGTTCGGCCAAGTGCATCATTGTCGAAGTTGTGCCCCTCTTCCTGTGCTTTAAATGTGATTCCAACGTACCTCTTGAAATCTCTTTCCTGCTATTCTGGTCCGCTTTCAAGTCCACCTCGTTGCCTTCCCTCAAAAGATTTTTGGACGATAGTTGTCCTTTATTACTCTGCCAGTTTGTCAATTGCAGTGCCCCTGAGTTCCATTTTTCAACTCGTGTATTTGTGAGCTGACCGCAAGTCCAAAATTTTGGTTCAGGACCTATACTGGTTCCCGGTGGGTGGCTGAGAGTTTGGTTAATTCTTCTTAATGCCGGGAAATTAGAGTGACATGTGCCCGTCCAAATGTCTAACAGCTACTCTCTCATTGGTTCTCCATCTTCCCTTTCATCCTCTGCCAAATTGGCAACCTGTGCGGACCAGGTGGTTAAAGGGGCTGTCTCTCCAAGTTGGGAGATTGATAGTAAAGCAGTTTGAAATCAGACCAGAGCACCAGGAGAGGGAATATTAGTTGAGTTTTAGAAACCTTTCGTATTCACAGTGTGTCCATTCTCTAGGTATCCCGTACATGTTATAGCTGTAGTATTATTCCCTTCAACCTGGAGAGTTGGGACCCGTGGAATGTGTGCCACGCATTACTGCTTTAAATGGTCTGCATTTGCTTACCGAATCTCACCAATCCTCTCAGTCCCAAGTGTCCTGCCTTATGCCACATCCGGCTTTCTTTGTAGATAGTGTCATTCCAGGTTTCATGAGAGCCCCTGAAGGAATTGTAAAGAATTCCCCTGTTTTTTGGTTTTGTTTTTGAAATTCCTTTTTAAAGTGGGTTTGAGCTGATTCTCACTGCCATGTTTATGCCAGTCTAGACACACTTGATTCCCTTATGGAGACATATCAATACATAGGTTTTAAGATTCTTACTAAGCAGATATATTCCTCGGTGGGAAATAATGGGTTTTGAGTCACTTTTACTGAGGATGGTGTAGGTCTTGTCTATTCCGTATTTGCTTTTTGGAACGGTACCTGTACTAATATCAAACTCTGGTTTTATGCATCACCCCACCTCTCCTTCCCCCTTAAGCAGGCATAAGAGTGTTTTCTCCATGTGAGACTCTGTTCTCTTTCGTAACTCAGTTCATGTGTAGCCATGTTTACAGGACCTTCATAAGTGATATCTTATGATAAGTTTCATTTTCTCTGTGACTTATTTCACTTAGCATCCTCATACCTGAATCCACTCATTTTGCTGCTACTGGCCTTATGACATTGATTTCATGGCTGAGGGATATTCCAACGTACGTAAGTACCACAATGTCTTGAACCATTTTTGTCTTTCCTGGGATATTTCAGGTGTACCCAAGTTCATGTTCTTGTAAGCAGTGCAGCCCTAAATTTTGGGGTGGCTCTGTCTTATTGATTTTCAGTTTTCACAAGGTATACTCCCTAGACTGGAAGTGCCCTTGTCACTTTAGCTCTGTTGTTTACTTGTTTTAGGGAACACAATGCACTCCTCCAGAGAGGCAGTTGGAAATTTACATCCTGCCCATCAGCATAACTAGGCTCCCTGTTCTCCAGGGCCAGTGTTGCCTTTCTAGTTTTTACACATTTTGCGGATATCCCTTTTGTCCAGTGGGAAGTGATACTGCTTTGTAGTGCAGACTTGCATTGCCCACTTCCTTGCTTGACCAGAAAGGGCGTATGCGTTTTCTCCTGAATATATTCAGGAGAAAACGCATACACACTTTTTGGCGCATTGCATCATTGTCGAAGTTGTGTCCCTCTTCCTGTGCTTTAAAGGCGAGTCCAATGTACCTCTTGAAATCTGTTTCCTGCTATTCTGGCTCACTTTGAAGTCCACCTCGTTGCCTTCCCTCAACAGATTTTTGAACGATATTTTTCATTTATTACTCTGCCCTTTTGTGAAGAGCTGTGCCCCTGAGCTCCATTTTTCAACTCGTTTTTTGTGAGCTAACCGCAAGTCCAAAATTTTGGTTCAGGACCTCTACTGGTTCCGGCGAGTGGCTGAGACTTTGATTAATTCTTCTTCCTGCCGGGAAATTAGAGTGACATATGCCAGTCCAAATGCCTAACAGTTACTCTCTCATTGGTTCTCCATCTTCCCTTTAATCCTCTGCCAATTGGCAACATGTGAGAACCAGGAGGTTAAAGGGGATGTCTCTCCAAGTTGGGAGATTGATAGTAAAGCAGTTGGAAATTCAAACCAGAGCAACAGGAGAGGGATTATTAGTTGAGTTTTAAAAACCTTTCGTATTCACAGTGTGTCCATTGTCTAGGTTTCCCGTAAATGTTATAGCTGTAGTAGTATTCCCTTCAACCTGGAGAGTTGGGACCATTGGAATGTGTGCCACACATTACTGCTTTAAATGGTCTGCATTTGCTCACCGAATCTCACAAATCCTCTGAGTCCCAGGTGTCCAGACTTATGCCACATCCAGCTGTCATTTTAGATAGGGTCATTCCAGGTTTCATCAGAGCCCCTGAAGGAATTGTAAAGAATTTCCCTGTTTTTTTGTTTTGTTTTTGAAATTCCTTTTTATATTGGGTTTGATATGATTCTCACTGCCAGGTTTATGCCAGTTAGGGCACACTTGATTCCCTTACGGAGACATATCAATACACAGGTTTTAAGATTCTTACTAAGCAGATATATTCCTCCACGGGAAATATAGTGTTTTGAGTCCCTTTCACTGAGGAAGGTGTAGGGATTGTCTCTTCTGTATTTGGTTTTTGGAACGGTACCTGTACTAATATCAAACTCTGGTTTTATGCATAACCCCACCTGTCCTTCCCCCTTAATCAGGCATAAGAGTGTTTTCTAAATGTGAGACTCTTTTCTCTTTCCTAACTCAGTTCAGGTGTAGCCATGTTTACAGGACCTTCATAAGTGATATCTTATGATAAGTTTCTTTTTCTCTGTGATTTATTTCACTTAGAATCATCGTACCTGAATCCACTCATTTTGCTGCCACTGGCCTTATGACATTGATTTCATGGCTGAGGGATATTCCATCGTATGTAAGGACCACAATTTTTTGAAACATTTTTGTCTTTGCTGAGATACTTAATGTGTACCTTAGTTGAGGTTCTTGTAAGCAGTGCAGCCCTAAATTTTGGGGTGGCTTTGTCTTATTGATTTTCAGTTTTCCCAAGGTATATTCCCTAGACTGGAAGTGCCCGTGGCTCTGTAGCTCTGTTGTTACCTGTTTTAAGGAACACATTGCACTCCTCCAAAGGCTGGTGAAAGTTTACATCGTGCCCATCAGCATAACTAGGCTCCCTGTTCTCCAGGGCCAGTCTTGCCTTTCTGGTTTTTACACATTTTGCGGATGCCCCTTTTGACCGGTGGGAAGTGATACTTCTTTTTAGTGCAGATTTGCATTGCCCGCTTGCTTGCTGGGCTAAAAAGGGCATATGCGTTTTTTCCTGAATATATTCTGGAGAAAATTCATATGCAATTTTTGGCCAAGTGCATCATTGTCGACAATGAGCCCCTCTTGCTGTGCTTAAAAGGCGATTCCAAAGTACCTCTTGAGATTTGTTTCATGCTATTGTGCCTCGTTTTCAAGTCCGCCTCATTGCCAACCCTCAACAAATTTTTGGACGATAGTTGTCCTTTATTTCGCAGCCAGTTTGTGAATTGCTGTGTCCCAGAGCTCCATTTTTAAACTCGTTTTTTGTAAGCTGACAGCAAATCCACAATTTTGGTTGAGGAGCTATACTGGTTCCAGGCGGGTGGCTGAGACTTTGGTTAATTTTTCTTCCTGACGGGAAATTAGAGTGACATGTGCCCGTCCAAATGCCTAACAGCTACTCTCTAATCGGTTCTCCCTCTTCCCTTTCATCCTCTGCCAAATTGGCAACCTGTGCGAACCAGGAGGTTAAAGGGTCTGTCTCTCCAAGTTGGGAGCTTGATAGTAAAGCAGTTGGAAACTCTAACCGGAGCACCAGGATAGGGACTATTAGTTGAGTTTTAGAATCCTTTCGTATTCACAGTGTGTGCATTCTCTTCGTTTCCCATACATGTTATAACTGTATTGATATTCCCTTTTACCTGTCGAGTTGGGAGCCATGGAATTGGTGGCATGCATTATTGCTTTAAACGGTCTGCATTTTCTCATCCAATCTCACCAATCCTCTCAGTCCCAAGTGTCCAGCCTTAAGTCTCATCCAGCTGTCATTTTAGATGGGGTCATTCCAGGTTTCATCAGAACACCTGAAGGAATTGTGTTAGAATTTCGCTGTTTTTTTGTTTTGTTTTTGAAATTCATTTATATAATGCGTTTGAGCTGATTTTCACTGACGTGTTTATGCCGGTCTAGACACACTTGATTCCCTTACGGAGACATATCAATACGTAGGTATTAAGATTCTTACTAGTCAGATATATTCCTCTGCGGGAATAGGGCTGTTGAGTCCCGTTCACTGAGGAAGGAGTAGGTCTTGTCTCTTCTGTATTTGGATTATGCAACGGTACCTGTGCTAATATCAAACTCTGGTTTTGTTCATCTCCCCACCTCTCCTTTCCCCTTACGTAGGCATAAGTACGTTTTCTCAATGTGAGACTCTGTTCTTTTTCCTAATTCTGTTCATGTGTAGCCATGTTTACATTTCCTTCATAAGTGATATCTTATGTCAGAATGCTCCACGGCTCTTGTCATCATAATGCTCCATGATGCTCGTCATCACAATTATCCATGGCCTTCTCATCACAATTTTCCACTGTCTTGCCATCACATTGCTCCATGCCCTGGTCATCACAATGCTCCATGTCCCTTGTCATCACAATTCTCCACCTCTTTGTCATCACAATGCTCGATGACACTTCTCATCACAATGTTACATGCTCTTGTCATCACAATTCTCCATGCACTTGTCATCGCAATGCTCCCTGACCCATGTCATAGCAAGCTCCATATGCTTGTCATCACAATGCTTCATGACATTGTTATAAAAATTCTCAATGTCCCTTGTCGTCACAATGCTGCATGCCAATGTCATCACAATGCTCCATGACACTTGTCATCAAAATGCTCCAAGCCCTTGTCATCACAATGCTCCATGCCCTTGTCATCACAATGCTCCATGACCTCTGTCATCACAATGTTCCCTGACACCTGTCATCACAATGCTCCATGCCCTTTGTCAGTACAGTGCTCCATGATGTTCGTCATCACAATTACCCAAGGTCTTCTCATCACAATGCTTCAGGGTTTTACCATCACAGTGCTCCATGCCCTGGTCATCTCAATGCTCCATGTCCCTTGTCATCACAATTCTCCACGTTCTTGTCATCACAATGCTCCTTGACACTTCTCCTCACAATGTTATATGCTCTTGTCATCACAATTCTGCATGCACTTGTCATCACAATGCTCCAGGACCCCTGTCATAGCAAGCTCCATGCGCTTGTCATCACAATGTTTCAAGACCTGATCATTAAAATTCTCAATGGCCCTTGTCATCACAATGATCCATGCCCTTGTCATCACAATGCTTCTTTACCTTTGTCATCACAATCCTCCATGACACTTGGCATCACAATGCTCCATGTCATTGGCATAACAATGGAACATGACATATGTCATCACAATGCTCCCTGACACCTGTCTTAACAATAATCCATGCCCTTGTCATCACAATGCTCCATGACCTCTGTCATCACAATGTTCCCTGACACCTGTCATCACAATGCTCCATGCCCTTTGTCAGTACAGTGCTCCATGATGCTCGTCATCACAATTACCCAAGATCTTCTCATCACAATGCTTCAGGGTTTTACCATCAAAATGGTCCATGACTGCTGTCATCACAATGCTCCGTGACTCCATTCATCACAATGCTTCATGATCTTTGTCATCACAATGGTCAATGCCCTCGTCATCACAAGGCTCTGTGACCTGTCACCACAATGCTCCATGACCCTTGTCATCACAATGCTCCATGCCTTTCTCAGCACAATACGCAAAGACACTTCTCATCACAATGCTCCATGTGCTTGTCAACACAGTGCTCCACCAGCTTTTCATCACAATGCTCCATGCACTTCTCATCAAAATGCTCTGTCACCACTGATATCACAATGTTCCATAACTAGTCATCACAATACTCCCTCACCCTTCTCATCACAATGTTCCATGACCCCTGTCATCACAATACTACATGCACTATCATCACAGTGCTCCATGACCCCTGACCTCACAATACTCCATAACACATGTCATCAAAATGCTCCATAACATTTGTCATCACAAAGCTCAATGACCCTTGGCATCACAAAGCTCCATGTCATTGTCATCACAGTTCTCCAGCAACCTTCTCATCACATTGCTCCATGACCTTGTCATAACAAATCTCCATGACGCTTGTCATCACAATGTTCGATGCCCTTCTCATAACAATGCTCCATGCCCTTGTCATTACAGTCCTCCATGAACCCTGTACCACAGTGTTCCAGGCCCTTGTCATCACAATGCTCCAGGCCCACTCTCATCACAATAATCCATGAAACTTTTCAGACCAATGCCCCATGGCCTTGTCATCACAATGCTCCATTACCCCTGTCATAACAATGCTCCATGATCCCAGTCATCACAATGTTCCACAGCCTTGTCATCACAAGGCTCCATGACCCTTGTCATCACAAGGCTCCATACACATGAAATCACAATGCTCCATGCCCTTGTCATCACAAAGCTCCATGATGCATGTCTTCAGAATGCTCCATGGCTTTCTCATCACAATGCACCATTCCCTTGTCATCAGAATGCTCCACGACACCTGAAATCACAATGCTCATTGCCAATTTTCATTAGAATGCTCCATGAGAATGTCATCACAAGGCTCCATGGTTTTCTCATCACAATGCTCCAGGACCTTGTCATCACAATGCTCCTTTCTCTTGTCATCACAATGCTCCATGACTCCTGTCATCACAATACTCCATGAACATTTTCAGCACAGTGTTCCATGACATTCTCATCACAGTGCTCCTTGACCCCTGTCATCACAATGCTCCATGACCAATGTCATCACAGTCCTCCATGACACCTGACAACACAATGATCCGGGACTCTTGTCATCAAAATGCTCCATGACACTTGTCATCACAATGATCCATGCCCTTGTCATCACAATGCGCCATGCCTACTGTCATCACAATAATCCATGAAACTTGTCAGATTAATGTTCCGTGCCCCTGTCATCAAAATGCTCCATGCCCTTGTCATCACAATGCTCCATGCCCTTTGTCAGTACACTGCTCCATGATGCTCGTCATCACAGTTACCCAAAGTCTTCTCATCACAATGCTTCAGGGTTTTACCATCACAATGCTCCATGCCCTGGTCATCTCAATGCTCCATGTCCCTTGTAATCACAATTCTCCACGTCCTTGTCATCACAATGCTCCTTGACACTTCTCCTCACAATGTTATATGCTCTTGTCCTCACAATTCTGCATGCACTTGTCATCACAATGCTCCAGGACCCCTGTCATAGCAAGCTCCATGCGCTTGTCATCACAATGTTTCAAGACCTGGTTATTAAAATTCTCAATGGCCCTTGTCATCACAATGATCCATGCCCTTGTCATCACAATGCTTCTTTACCTTTGTCATCACAATCCTCCATGACACTTGGCATCACAATGCTCCATGTCATTGGCATCACAATGGAACATGACATATGTCATCACAATGCTCCCTGACACCTGTTTTAACAATAATCCATGACGTTGTCATCACAATGCTCCGTGCCATTGTCATCACAGTGCTCCATGACACTTGTCATCACCATGCTCCAAGCCCTTGTCATCACAATACTCCATGCCCTTGTCATCACAATGCTCCATGACCTCTGTCATCACAATGTTCCCTGACACCTGTCATCACAATGCTCCATGCCCCTTGTTAGTACAGTGCTCCATGATGCTCGTCATCACTATTACCCAAGATCTTCTCATCACAATGCTTCAGGGTTTTACCATCAAAATGGTCCATGACCGCTGTCATCACAATGCTCCGTGACTCCATTCATCACAATGCTTCATGATCTTTTTCATCACAATGGTCAATGCCCTCGTCATCACAAGGCTCTGTGACCTTTCACCACAATGCTCCATGACCCTTGTCATCACAATGCTCCATGCCTTTCTCAGCACAATACGCAAAGACACTTGTCATCACAATGATCCATGGCCTTGTCATCACAATGCGCCATGCCTACTGTCATCACAATAATCCATGAAACTTGTCAGATTAATGTTCCATGCCCCTGTCATCACAATGCTCCATGCCCTTGTCATCACAATGCTCCATGACACCTGTCATCACAATGCTCCGTGACTCCAGTCATCACAATGCTTCATGACCTTTGTCATCACAATGGTCCATGCCCTGGTCACACAAGGCTCTGTGTTCTTTGTCACCACAATGCTCCATACCCATGTCATCGCAATGTTCCATGCCCACTGTCATCACAATAATCCATGAAAATTGTCAGACCAATGATCCTTGGCCTCGTCACACGAGGCTCTGTGATCTTTGTCACCACAATGCTCCATGAACTTTTCTTCAAAATGCTCTGTGTCCCTTGTCATCACAATGCTCCATGCCTTTGTCAGCACAATGCTCCATGACACTTGTCATCACAAGGCTCCATGGCCCTCTCATCTCAATGCTCCAGGACCTTCTCATCGCATTGTTCCATTCCTTTCTCATCACAATGCTTCATGACACCTGTCATCACAGTACTCCATGAATATTTTCAGCCCAGTGCTCCATGACCTTCTCATCACAGTGCTCCATGACCCATGTCATCACAAGGCTACATGACCACAGCCATCAAAATGATCCATGCCACTTGTCATCAGAATATTCCATGCGCTTGTCATCCCCATGCTCCATGACCCCTTTAATCACAATGGTCCTTGACGCTTGTTGTCACATAGCTCCATGACACTTGTCATCACGGTGCTCCATGCCTTTGTCAGCAAAATGCTACATGACCTTGTCATCACAATGCTCCATGCACTTGTCCTCACAATTCTCCATTACCAGTGTCATCACAATCCTCCATGAACCTTGGGATCACATTGCTTCATGCCCTTGTCATCACAATGCTCCATGATTCTTGAAATAAAAACGATCCATGACCTCTCTCATCACAATGCTCCAAACACTTGTGATCACAATGTTCCATAACACTTGTCATCACAACGCTCCATAACACTTGTCATCACAGCGCTCCATGATGCCTGTCATCACAATAATCCATGCACTTGTCATCACAATGCTCCATGAACTTTGTCATCACAATGCTCAATACACTTGTCATCACAATGCTCCCGGACACTTTTCCTCAGAATGCTCCTTGAAAACTGTCTTGAAAAGGCTCCATGCCTTTTTCATCACAATGCTCCATGCCCTTTTTCTCACAATGCTCCATGCCATTGTCATCACAATACTGCACAATCTTGTCATCAGAATGCTCCAAGAACCTTGTCATCACAATGCTCTATGACCCCTCTCATCACAATGATCCATGACCCATGTCATCACAATGATACATTCCCTTGTCATCATAATGCTCCATTACCCTTGTCATCACAATGCTCCCAACTCTTGTCATCACAATGCTCCATTACATTTGTCATCACATTTCTCCATGACACTTGGCATCACAATGCTCAATGCCATTGTCATCACAATGCACCATGACATATGTCACCACAATGTTCCCTGACACCTGTCTTCACAATAATCAATGACCTTGTCATCACAATGCTCCATGCGCTAGTTATCACAGTGTGCCATGCCCTCTGTCATCACAATAATCCATGAAACATGTCAGACCAATGCTCCATGCCCCTTTCATCTCAATGCCTCATTCCCTTGTCATCACAATGCTCCATGACCCCTGTCATCACAATGCTCTGTGACTCCAGTCATCACAATGCTTCATGACATTTATCATCACAATGTTCCATGCCACTTTTCATCTCAATGCAGCATGAATCCTGTCTTCACAATGCACCAAGCCCATCATCATAATGCTTCATGCTATTGTCATCAAAATGAAATCAAAATGCTCCATGACCTCTGACACCAAAATGCCCCAAACACTTGTGATCACAATGTTCCATAACACTTGGCATCACAACGCCCCATTACGCTCGTCATCACAATTATCCATGGTCTTCTCATCACAATGCTCCATGACCTTTGTCATTACAGTGCTCGATACACTTGTCATCTCAATGCTCCCTGACACTTGTCCTCAGTGTGCTCCTTGAACCCTGTCATGACAAGGCTTCATGCATTTTTCATCGCAATGATCCATGCCCTTTTCATCACAATGGTCCAAGACCCCGGTAATCACAATGTTCCATGTGCTTGTCTTCACAAAGCTCCATGACGCATGTCATCAGAAAGCTCCATGGCCTTCTCATCACCATGCTCCATGCCCTTGTCGTCTCAGTGCTCCAAGACCCCATTAATTACAATGCTCCATGCCGCTTTTCATCAGAATGCTCCATGAGAATTGTCATCATAAGACTCCATGGTTTTCTCAGCACAATGCTCCAGGACCTTGTCATCACAATGCTCCATTCCCTTGTCATCACAATGCTCCATGACCCCTGTCATCACAATACTCCATGAACATTTTCAGCCCAATGATCCATGACCTTCTCATCACAATGCACCATGACCCCTGTCATCACAATGCTCCATGACCACTGTCATCCCCGCGCTCGATGACCCCTCACAACACAATGATCCGGGACTCTTGTCACCAAAAATCTCCATGATACTTGTCATCAGAATGATACATGCCCTTGTCATCTCAATGCTCCATGACACATTTAATCAGAATATTCCGTGATGCTTGTCTTCACAATGCTCCATGACCCTTGTCATCACAGTGCTCCATGACCCCTGTATTCACAATTTTCCATGAACATTTTCAGCCCAATGCTCCATGACCTTCTCATCACAATGCTTCAAGACCCCTGTAATCACAATGCTCCATGCCCCTTTCCATCTCCGTGCTCCATGAACCCTGTCATCTCAATGAACCATGCCCATCATCATAATGTTTCATGCTATTTTCATTACAATGAAATCAAAATGCTCCATGACCTCTGTCATCACAATGTTCTAAACCCTTTTGATCACAGTGTTCCATAAAACTTGTCATCACAACGCCCCATGACGCTCGTCATCACAATTATCCATGGTCTTCTCATCACAATGCTCCATGAACTTTGTCATCACATTGTTCAATACACTTGTCATCACAATGCTCCCTGACTCTTGTCGTCATTATGCTCCTTGAACCCTGTCATGACAAGGCTCCATGACTTTTTCATCACAATGAACCATGCCCTTTCCTTCACAATGTTCCAATACCCATGTAATCACAGTTCTCCATGCCCCTTTTCATCAGAATTCTCCATGAGACTCGTCAATACAAGGCTCCAATGTTTTCTTATAACAATGCTTCAGTACCTTCTCATCACAATGCTCCATTCCCTTGTCATCACAATGTTCCATGACACCCGCCTTCACAATACTCCATGAATATTTTTAGCCAAATGCTCTATGACCTTCTCATCACAATGCTCCATGAACCTGTCATCACATTGCTCCATTAGCACTGTCATGACAATGCTTCATGACCCCTGACAACACAGTGATCCGGGAATCTTGTCATCAAAATGCTCTATGACACTTGTCATCACGATGATCCATGCTCTTGCCATACCAATGCTCCATGACCCCTGTAATCACAATGCTCTGTGACGCTTGTCATCACAGTGCTCCATGACTCATGTCATCAAAATGCTCCATGCCTTTGTCAGCAAAATGCTTCATTACATTGTCATCACAATGCTCCATGCACTTGACATTAAAATACTCCATTCCCATTGTCATCAAAATCCTCGGTGAACATTGGGTTCACATTGCTTCATGCCCTTGTCATCACAATGATCCATGCTTCTTGAAATGAAAATGATCCATGACCTCTGTCATCACAATGCTCCAAACCATTGTGATCACTATGTTCCATAACACTTGTCATCACAACGCTCCATGATGCCTGCCATCAAAATGCTGCATGAAATTTGTCATCAAAATGCTCAATACACTTGTCATCACAATACTCCATGACACTTGTCATCAGAATGCTCCTTGAAACCTGTCATGAAAAGGCTCCATGCCTTTTTCATCACAATGCTCCATGCCCTTTTCATCACAATGCTCCATGCTAGTATCATCACAATACTGCACAAGCTTGTCATCAGAATGCTCCATGACCCCTGTCATCACAATGATCCATGACACCTGTCATCAAAATGCTCCATTTCCCTTGTCATTACAGAGCTCCATGACGCTCGTCATCCCAATTATCCATGACCTTCTCATCAAAATGCTCCACTGTCTTGTGATCACAATGCTCAATGCCCTGGTCATCACAGTGCTCCATGTCCCTTGTCATCACAATTCTCCACGTTCTTGTCTTCACAATGCTCCATGACACTTCTCGTCACAAAGTTACATGCTATTTTCATCACAATTATCCATGCACTTGTCAACACAATGCTCCATGACACCTGTCATAGCAAGTTCCATGTGCTTGTCATCACAGTGTTTCACGACGTTGGCATCAAAATTCTCAATGGCCTTGGTCATCACAATGCTCCATGCACTTGTCATCACAATGCTCCATGACACTTCTCATCACAGTGCTCCAAGCGCTTGTCATCACAATGCTCCATTACCTTTGTCATCACAATCCTCCATGACACTTGTCATCACAATGCTCCATGCCGTTGTCATCACAATGCACCATGACATAGGTCATCACAATGCTCCCTGACACCTGACTTCAGAATACTCCATGACCTTTTCTTCACAGTGCTCCATGACCTTGTCATCACAATGTGCAATGCCCACTGTCATCACAATAATCCATGAAATTTTTCAGACCGATGCTCCATGCCCCTGTCATCACAATGCTCCATGCACTTGTCATCACAATGCTCCATGACACATGTCATCACAATGCTCCTTGACTCCAGTCATCACAATGCTTCAAGACTTTGTCATCACAATGGTCCATGCCCTTATCATCACAAGTCTCTGTGACATTTGTCACCAAAATGCTCCATGAACTTTTCATCACAGTGCTCTGTGACCCTTGGCATCACAATGCTCCATGCCTTTGTCAGCAAAATGTTCCATGATACTTGTCAGCACAATGCTCCATGAGCTTGTCAGCACAATGCTCCATGACTGATGTGATCACAATGTGCCATGTGGTTGTCATCACAATGCTCCACATCCTTTTCATCACAATGCTCCATAAACATTGTCATCACAATGCTCCATGCACTTCTCATGAAAATGCTCTCTCACCACTGATATCACAATGTTCCATCACTAGTCATCACAATACTCCCTCACCCATCTCATCAAAATGTTCCATGACCCCTATCATCACAATGCTACATGCCGTTATCATCACAATGCACCACTCCCCTGTCATCAAAATACTCCATGACCTTTGTCATCACAAAGCTCCATTACTCTTGGCATCACACTGCTCCATGCCATTGTCATCACAATGCTTCATGAAGCCTCTCATCACATTGCTCCATGCCCTTGTCATCACAAAGCTCCATGACGCTTGTCATCACAATGCTCGATGCCCTTCTCATCACAATGCTCCATGGCCTTGTCATTACAATCCTCCATGACGCATGTATCACAGTGTTCCGTGTCCTTATCATCACAATGCTCCATGCCCACTCTCATCACAATAATCCATGAAAATTTTCAGACAAATGCTCCATGCCCTTTTCAGCACAAAGCTCCATGTCGCATGTCATCAGAATTCTCCATGTCCTTCTCATTCACAATGCTCCATGCCCTTGTCATCACAATGGTCCAAGACACCTGTAATCACAATGCTCCATGTCCCTTTTCATCTCAATGCTCCATGAACCCTGTCGTCAAAATGCACCAGGCCCATCATCATAATGCTTCATGCTGTTGTCATCACAATGAAATTAAAATGCTCCGTGACCTCTGTCATCACAATGCTCCAAACCCTTGTGATCACAATGTTCCATAACACTTGTCATCACAACGACCCATGACACTCGTCATCACAATTATCCATGGTCTTCTCATCACAATGCTCCATAGCATTTGTCATCACAGTGCTCAATACACTTGTCATCAAAATGCTCCCTGACTCTTGCCATCAGTATCCTCCTTGAACACTGTCATGACAAGGCTCTATGCCTTTTTCATCACAATGATCCATGCCCTTTTCATCACAATGCTCCAAAACCCATGTAATCACTATGCTCCTTGCACTGGTCATCACAAAGCTCCATGACGCATGTCATCAGAATGCTCCTTGGGCATCTCTCACAATGCTCCATGCCCCTTTCATCACAATGCTCCAAGACCCCGGTAATCACAATGCTCCATGCCCCTTTTCATCAGAATGCTCCATGAGACTTCTCATCACAAGGCTCCATGGTCTTCTCATCAGAGTGCTCCAGGACCTTGTCATCACAATGCTCTATGAGCCCTTTCATTCAGAATACTCCATGAACCTTTTCAGCTCAATGCTCCATGATCTTCTCATCACAATACTCCATGACCCCTGTCATCACAATGCTCCATGCTCCTTTATATCAAAATGATCCATGACCTCTGTCATCACAGTGCTCCAAACCCTTGTGATCACATTGTTCCATAACACTTGTCATCACAATGCTCCATGATGCCTGTCATCACAATACTCCATGCCCTTATCATCACAATGCTCCATGAACTTTGTCATCACAATGCTCAATACACTTCTCATCACAATGCTCCCTGACTCTTGTCGTCAGAATGCTTCTCGTACCCTGTCATGAAAAGGCTGTATGCCTTTTTCATCACAATGCTCCATGCCCTTTTCATCACAATGCTCCATGCCATTGTCATCACAATGCTTCAAGAAGCCTCTCATCACATTTCTCAGTGCCCTTGTCATCACAAAGCTCCATGACGCTTGTCATCACAATGCTCCATGACCTTGTCATTACAATCCTCCATTACCCATGTATCACAGGGTATCGAGTCCTTGTCATCACAATGCTCCATGCCCACTCTTAGCACAATAATCCATGAAAATTTTCAGACAAATGCTCCAGGCCCTTGTCATCACAAAGCTCCATGACACATGTCATCAGAATGCTCCATGGCCTTCTCATTCACAATGCTCCATGCCCTTGTCATCACAATGCTCCAAGACACCTGTAATCACAATGCTCCATGCCCCTTTTCATCAGAATACTCCAGGAACATTTTCAGCTCAATGCTCCATGATCTTCTCATCACAATGCTCCATGACCCCTGTCATCACAATGCTCCATGCTCCTTGATATAAAAATGATCCATTACATCTGTCATCACAGTGCTCCAAACCCTTGTGATCACATTGTTCCATAACACTTGTCATCACAACTCTCCATGATGCCTGTCATCACAATACTCCATGTCCTTGTCATCACAATGCTTCATGACCTTTGTCATCACAGTGCTCAATACACTTGTCATCACAATGCTACCTGACACTTGTCGTCAGAATGCTCCTTGAACCCTGTCATGAAAAGGCTCCAAGCCTTTTTCATCACAATGCTCCATGCTCTTTTCATCACAATGCTCCATGCCATTGTCATCACAATACTCCACAAGCTTGTCATCAGAATGCTCCATGACACATGTCATCACAATGCTCCATGACCCCTGTCATCACAATGCTCCATGACCCCTGTAATCACAATGTCCCATGCCTCTTGTTATTACAGTGCTCCATGACACTCGTCATCACAATTATCCATCGTCTTCTCATCACAATGCTGCACGGTCTTTCCATCACAATGCTCCCTGCACTGGTCCTCACAATGCTCCATGACCCTTTTCATCACAATTCTCCAAGCAATTGTCATACAATGGTCCATTACATTTGTCACCACAATCCTCCATGACACTTGGCATCACAATGCTCCACGCCATTGTCATCACAATGCACCATGACTTGTGCCATCACAATGCTCCCTGACACCTGTCTTCACAATACTACCTGACCTTGTCATAAAAAGGTTCCATGCCCTTGTCATCACAATGTGCCATGCCCACCCTCATACCAATAATCCATGAAACTTGTCAGACCAATTATCCATGCCCCTGTCATCACAATGCTCCATGCCCTTGTAATCACAATGCTCCATGACCCCTCACATCATAATGCTCCGTGACTCCAGTCATCACAATGCTTTATGACCTTTGTCATCACAATGGTCCATTCCCTCGTCATGACAATGCTCTGTAAAACTTGTCATCACAATGCTCCATGCCTTTGCCAGCACAATGCTCCATGACCCTTGTCATCACAATCCTACATGCGCTTCACAGCACAATGCTCCAAGACACATGTCATCACAATGTGCCATGCACTTGTCATGACAATGCTCCACAACCTTGTCATCACAAAGCTCCATAAAACTTGTCATCACAAAGCTCCATGCACTTCTCATCTAAATGCTCTCTCACCACTGATTTCACAATGTTCCATCACTAGTCATCACAATACTCCCTCACCCCTGTCATCACAATGTTCTGTGACCCCTGTCATCAAAATGCTACATGCCCTTATCATCACAATGCTCCATGACCACTGACATCACAATGTTCCATAACTCCTGTCATCAAAATGTTCCCTGACCCTTTTCATCAAATTGTTCCATGACCCTTTCATCACAATGCTCCCTGCCCTACTCATCACAATGCACCACACTCTTGTCATCAAAATGCTCCATGACCTTTGTCATCACCAAGCTCCATGACCCTTGGCATCACAATGCTCCATGCCATTGTCATCACAGTGCTCCATGAACACTCTCATCACATTCCTCCTTGCCCTTGTCAACACAAAGCTCCATGACGCTTGTCATCACAATGCTCGATGCCTTTCTCAACACAATGCTCCATGCCTTGTCATTACAATCCTCAATGACCCATGTATCACCGTGTTCCCTGCCCTTGTCATCACAATGCTCCATGCCCACTGTCATCACAATAATCCATGAAACATTTCAAACCAATGCTCCATGCCCTTGTCATCACAATGCTCCATTAGCCCTGTCATAACAATGCTCCATGACCCCTGCCATCACAATATTCCACAGCATTGTCATCACAAGGCTCCATGTACCTTGTCATCACAATGCTCCAAGACCCCTGTAATCACAATGCTCCATGCCCCTTTTCATCTCAATTCTCCATGAACACTGTCATCACAATGCACCATGCCCATCATCATAATGCTTCATGCTATTGTCATCACAATGAAATCAAAATGTTCCATGACCTTTGTCATCACAATGCTCCAAACCCTTCTGATCACAGTGTTCCATAACACTTGTCATCACAATGCCCCGTGACGCTCCTCATCACAATTATCCATGGTCTTCTCATCACAATGCTCCATGACCTTTGTCAACACAATGTTCAATACACTTGTCATCACAATGCTCCCTGACACTTGTCTTCAGTATGCCCCTTGAAACCTGTCATGACAGGGTTGCATGCCATTTCCTCACAATGATCCATGCACTTTTCATTACAATGCTCCAAGGCCCCTGTAATCACAATGCTCCATGCGCTTGTCATCACAAAGCTCCATGACGCATGTCATCAGAATGCTCCAAGGCATTGTCAGCAAAATGCTACATGACCTTGTCATCACCATGCTCCATGCCCTTGTCATCACAGTGCTCCACGAAACCTGTAATCACAATGTTCCATGCCCCTTTTCATCAGATTGCTCCATGAGACTTGTCATCACAATGCTCCATGGTCTTCTCATCACAATGCTTCATGACACCTGTCATCACAATGCTCCATGACCACTGTCACCACAACGCGCCATGACCCCTGACAATACAGTGATCCGGGACACTTGTCATCAAAAATCTCCATGATACTTTTCATCTCAATGATCTATACCCTTGCCTTCCCAATGCTCCATGACCCCTGTTATCACAGTGCTCCATGATGCTTCTAATCCCAGTGCTCCATGACCATTGTCATCACAATGCTCCATGCCTTTGTCAGCAAAATGCTACATGACCTTGTCATCACAATGCTCCATGCACTTGTCATCACAATCCTCCATTACCATTGTCATCACAATCCTCCATGAAACTTGGGTTCACATTGATTCATGCCATTGTCATCACATTTCTCATGCTCCTTGAAATCAAAATGATCCATGACCTCTGTCATCACAAGGCTCCAAACACCTGTGAACACAATGTTCCATAACACTTGTCATCACAATGCTCCATGATGTCTGATATCACAATACTCCATGCCTTGTCATCACAATGCTCCATGATCATTGTCATGACAATTCTCAATACACTTGTCATCACAATGCTTCCTGACACTTGTCGTCAGAATGCTCCTTGAAACCTTTCATGAAAAGACTCCATGCTTTTTTCATCACAATGCTCCATGCCCTTTTCATCACAATGCTCCATGCCATTGTCATCACAATACTCCACAAGCTTGTCATCAGAATGCTCCATGACCCTTGTCATCACAGTGCTCCATGACCCCTGTTATCACAATGCTCCATGACACCTGTCATCACAATGCTCCTTGCCCCTTGTCATTACAGTGCTCCATGACGCTCGTCATCACAATTATCATTGGTCTTCTCATCAAAGTGATCCACGGACTTGCCATCACAATGATCCATGACATTTCTCATCACAATGCTCCATGACCGATGTCATCACAAGGCACCATGCGCTTGTCATCAGAGTGCTCCATAAAACTTGTCATAACAATGCTCCATGCACTTCTCATGAAAATGGTCTCTCACCACTGATATCACAATGTTCCATCACTAGTCATCACAAAACTCCCTCAGGCATGCCATCACAATGTTCCATGACCCCAGTCATCACAATGATCCGTGGACTTTTCATCACAGTGCTCCATGCTATTGTCATCACAATACTCCACAAGCTTGCCATCAGAATGCTCCATGACCCTTTTAGTAATGCGGATGGAATGGCGAAGCCGAGCACGACGAAAGGAAAATGAGGTACCTTTTAGAAAACTTTCCCGATTACACAGTGTACCATCCACTGGGTTTCCCATGCATGTTTTAACTGTAGGAAGATTCCCTTAAACCTGGAGAGTTGGGACCACTAGAATGGGTAGCACACAGTATTGCTCTAAGTGGTGTTCTTTTGCTCACACAACCTCAGCAATCTTGTCAGCTCCAAGTGTCCAGTCTTATGTCTCATCCAGCGGTGGGTGTAAAGGTGGTCAATCCAGGTTGCATCACAGGCCCTGAACGTAATTTTTAAGAATTTCTCTCTGTTTCGCTGTTTTTGCATTTTGGTTTTGAAATTTATTTTTATAAAGGGGTTTAGCTGAATTTCAGTGCAGTGTTCATGCCGTTATACACACACATGATCACTTTATGGAGACATGAGAATACATATGTTTTAAAATTCTTAAAGTCAGATATATTCCTCTGCAATGAATAGGGGTTGCTGAGTCCAGTTCATTGTGCTGGGAGTAGGTGTTGTCTATTACATACTTGGTTTATGTAACGGTATCTGTGAGAATTCAAAACTGTGGTTTTATGCATTACCCCAACTCACCTTTCCCCATAAGCAGGTAGAAGATTGTTTTCTAAATGTGTGACTCTGTTGTGTTTGTAATTCAGTTCATGTGTAGCCATGTGTACATTCCCGCTATGAGTCATATCTTATGATATGATTCGTTACTCTGTTCTCTTTCCTAACTAAGTTCATGTGTAGCCATCTTTACAGGACCTTCATAAGTGATATCTTATGATAACTTTCTTTTTCTCTGTGACTTATTTCACTTAGAATCATCGTACCTGGTCCACTCATTTTGCTGCTACTGGCCTTATGACATTGATTTCATGGCTGAGGGATATTCCATCGTATGTAAGTATCACAATTTCTTGAACCATTTTTGTCTTTCCTGAGATATTTAAGGTGTACCCAAGTTGAGGTTCTTGTAAGCAGAGCAGCCCTAAATTTTGGGGTGGCTCTGTCTTATTGATTTTCATTTCCCCCAAGATATATTCCATAGACAGGAAGTGCCCTTGGCTCTGTAGCTCCGGTTTTTTACTTATTTAGTGAACACAATGCACTCCTCCAGAGAGGCAGTTGGCAATTTACATCTTGCCCATCAGCATAACTAGGCTCCCTGTTCTCCAGGGCATGTCTTGCCTTTCTGGTTTTTACACAATTTGCGATGTCCGTTTTGACTGGTGGGTAGTGATACTTCTTTGTAGTGCAGATTTGCATTGCCCGCTTGCTTGCTCGGCCAAAAATGGCGTATGCGTTTTCTGCTGAATATATTCAGGAGAAAACACATAAGCCCTGTTTGGCCAAGTGCATCATTGTCGAAGTTGTGCCCTTCTTCCTGTGCTTTAAAGGCGATTCCAATGTACCTCTTGAAATCTGTTTCCTGCAATTCTGGTTCGCTTTCAAGTATGCCTCGTTGCCTTCGCTCAACAGATTTTAGGACGATAGTTGTCCGTTTTTACTCTGCCAGTTTGTGAATTGTTGTGCCCTTGAGTTCCATTTTTCAACTCGTTTTTTGTGAGCTGACCGCAAGTCCAAAATTTTGCTTCAGGTCCTATACTGTTTCCCGGCGTGTGGCTGAGACTTTGGTTAATTCTTCTTCCTTTCGGGAAATTAGAGTGTCATGTGCCCGTCTAAATGCCTAACAGCTACCCTCTCATTGGTTCTCCCTCTTCCCTTTCATCCTCTGCCAAATTGGCAACCTGTGCTAACCAGGAGGTTAAAGGGTCTGTCTCTCCAAGTTGGGAGATAGATAGTAAAGCAGTTGGAAATTCAAACCAGAGCACCAGGAGAGGGACTATTTGTTGAGTTTCAGAAACCTTTCGTATTCACAGTGTGTCCATTCTCTAGGTTTCCCGTACATGTTACAGCTGTAGTAATATTCCCTTCAATCTGGAGAGTTGGGACCCGTGCAAAATGTGCCACGCATTATTGCTTTAAATGGTCTGCATTTGCTCACCGAATCTCACCAATCCTCTCAGTCCCAAGTGTCCTGCCTTATGCCACATCCAGCTTTCTTTGTAGATAGTGTCCTTCCCGGTTTCATCAGAGCCCCTGAAGGAATTGTAAAGAATTTCCCTCTTTTATTGTTTTGTTTTTGAAAGTCCTTTTTATACTTGGTTTGACATGATTCTCACTGTCATGTTTATGCCAGTCTAGACACACTTGATTTCCTTACAGAGACATATCAATACATAGGTTTTAACATTGTTACAAATCAGATATATTCCTCTGTGGGAAATATTGGGTTTTGAGTCCCTTTTCTGAGGATGGTGTAGGTCTTGTCTATTCCGTATTTTGTTTTTGGAACGGTACCTGTAATAATATCAAACTCTGGTTTTATGAATCACCCCACCTCTCCTTCCCCCTTAAGCAGGCATAAGATTGTTTTCTAAATGTGAGACTCTGTTCTCATTCCTAACTCAGTTCATGTGTAGCCATGTTTACAGGACCTTCATAAGTGATATCTTATGATATGTTTCCATTTCTCTGTGACTTATTTCACTTAAAATCATCGTAACTGAATCCATTCCTTTTGCTGCTACTGGCCTCATCACATTGATTTCATGGCTGAGGGATATTCCATCGTACGTAAGTAACACAATTTCTTGAACCATTTTTGTCTTTCCTGGGAAATTTCAGGTGTACCCAAGTTGAGGTTCTTGTAAGCAGTGCAGCCCTAAATTTTGGGGTGGCTCTGTATTATTGATATTCAGTTTTCCCAAGGTATATTCCCTAGACTGGAAGTGCACTTGGCTTTGTAGCTCTGTTGTTTACTTGTTTTAGGGAACACAATGCACTCCTCCAGAGAGGCAGTTGGCAATTTACATCCCGCCGATCAGCATAACTAGGCTCCCTGTTCTCCAGGGCCTGTGTTGCCTTTCTAGTTCTTACACATTTTGCAGATATCCCTTTTGTCCGGTGGGAAGTGATACTTCTTTGTAGTGCAGAATTGCATTGCCCGCTTGCTTGCTCGGTCAAAAAGGGCGTATGCGTTTTCTCCTGAATATATTCAGGAGATAACGCATACGCCGTTTTTGGCCCATTGCATCATTGTCAAAGTTGTGCCCCTCTTCCTATGCTTTAAGGCGATTCCAATGTACATCTTGAAATCTGTTTCCTGCTATTCTGGCTCGCTTTCAATTCCACCTCGTTGCCTTCCCTGAACAGATTTTTGGACGATAGTTTTCCTTTAATACACTGCCCGTTTGTGAATTGCTGTGCCCCTGAGCTCCATTTTTCAACTCGTTTTTTTGTGAGCTGACCGCAAGTCCAAAATTTTGGTTCAGGAACTATACTGGTTCCAGGCAGGTGGCTGATACATTGATTAATTCTTCTTCCTGCCAGGAAATTAGAGTGACATGTGCCCATCCAAATGCCTAACAGCTACTCTCTCATTGGTTCTCCATCTTACCTTTCATCCTCTGACAATTGGCAACATGTGAGAACCAGGAGGTTAAAGGGGCTATCTCTCCAAGTTGGGAGATTAATAGTAAAGCAGTTGGAAAATCAGACCGGAGCACCAGGAGAGTGAATATTAGTTGAGTTTTAGAAATCTTTCGTATTCACAGTGTTTCCATTCTCTAGGTTTCCCGTACATGTTACAGCTGTAGTAATATTCCCTTCAATCTGGAGAGTTGGGACCCGTGGAATGTGTGGCACCCATTATTGCTTTAATGGTCTGCATTTGCTCACCAAATCTCACCAATCCTCTCAGTCCCAAGTGTCCTGCCTTATGCCACATCCAGCTTTCTTTGTAGATACGGTCATTCCAGGTTTCATCAGAGCCCCTGAAGGAATTGTAAAGAATTTCCCTCTTTTATTGTTTTGTTTTTGAAATTACTTTTTATAGTGGGTTTGACCTGAATCTCACTGCCATGTTTATGCCAGTCTAGACACACTTGATTCCCTTACAGAGACATATCAATACATAGGTTTTAAGATTCTTACTAATCAGATATATTCCTCGGCGGGAAATATAGGGATTTGAGTCCATTTTACTGAGGATTGTGTAGGTCTTGTCTATTCCTTATTTTGTTTTTGGAACGGTACCTGTACAAATATCAAACTCTGGTTTTATGCATCCCCCTACCTCTCCTTCCCCCTTAAGCAGGCTAAGATTGTTTTCTAAATGTGAGTCTCTGTTCTCTTTCCTAACTCAGTTAATGTGTAGCCATGTTTACAGGACCTTCATAAGTGATATCTTTTGATAAGTTTCTTTTTCTCTGTGACTTATTTCACTTAGAATCTTCGTACCTGAATCCACTCATTTTGCTGCTACTCGCCTTATGACATTGATTTCATGGCTGAGGGATATTCCATCGTACGTAAGTAGCACAATTTCTTAAAGCATTTTTGTCTTTCCTGGGATATTTCAGGTGTACCCAAGTTGAGGTTCTTGTAAGCAGTGCAGCCCTAAATTTTGGGGTGGCTCTGTCTTATTGATTTTCAGTTTTCCCACGGTATATTCCCTAGACTGGAAGTGCACTTGGCTCTGTAGCTCTGTTGTTTACTTCTTTTAGGGAACACAATGCACTCCTCCAGAGAGGCAGTTGGCAATTTACATCCCGCCCATCAGCATAACTAGGCTCCCTGTTCTCCAGGGCCTGTCTTGCCTTTCTAGTTTTTACACATTTTGCGGATGTCCCTTTTGTCTGTTGGGAAATGATACTGCTTTGTTGTGCAGATTTGCATTGCCCGATTGCTTGCTTGGTCAAAAAGGGCGTATGCGTTTTCTCCTGAATATATTCAGGAGAAAACGCATACGCCCTTTTTGGCCAAGTGCATCATTGTCGAAGTTGTGCCCCTCTTCCTGTGCTTTAAAGGCGATTCCAATGTACCTCTTGAAATCTGTTCCCTGCTATTCCGGAACGCTTTCAAGTCCGCCTCGTTGCCTTCCCTCAATAGATTTTTGGAGGATAGTTTTCGTTCATTACTCTGCCCGTTTGTGAATTGCTGTGCCCCTGAGCTCCATTTTTCATCTCGTTTTTTGTGAGCTGACCGCAAGACCAAAATTTTGTTTCAGGACCTATACTGGTTCCTGGCGGGTGCCTGAGACTTTGATTAATTCTTCTTCCTGCAGGGAAATTAGAGTGATATGTGCCCGTCCAAATGTGTAACAGCTACTCTCTCATTTGTTCTCCCTCTTCCCTTTCATCCTTTGCCAATTGGAAACATGTGAGAACCAGGAGGTAAAAGGGACAGTCTCTCCAAGTTGTGAGATTGATAGTAAAGCAGTTGTAAATTCAAACTGGAGCACCAGGAGAGGGACTATTAGTTGAGTTTTAAAAAACTTTCGAATTCACAGTGTGTCCATTCTCTAGGTTTCCCGTACATGTTATAGCTGTAGTAATATTCCTTCAACCTGGGATTGGGACCCTGGAAATGTGTTCCACGCATTATTGCTTTAAATGGTCTGCATTTGCTCACCAAATCTCACCAATTCTCTCGGTCCGAAGTTTCCTTCCTTATGTCACATCCAGCTTTCGTTGTAGATAGGGTCATTTCAGATTTCATCAGAGCCACTGAAGCAAATGTAAAGCATTTCCTTTTTTTGTTTTGTTTTGTTTTTGAAATTATTTTTTAGAGTGGGTTTGAGCTGATTCTCACTGCCATGTTTCTGCCAGTGTAGACACACTTGATTCCCTGAGGGAGACATATCAATACATAGGTTTTAAGATTCTTACTAGTCAGATATATTCCTCTGCGGGAAATATGGGGTTTTGAGTCCCTTTCACTGAGGAAGGTGTAGGGCTTGTCTCTTCCGTAGTTGGTTTTTGGAACGGTACCTGTACTAATATCAAACTCTGGTTTTATGCATCACCCCACCTCGCCTTCCACCTTAAGCAGGCATAAGAGTGTTTTCTAAATGTGAGACTCTGTTCTCTTTCCTAACTCAGTTCAGGTGTAGCCATGTTTACAGGACCTTCATAAGTGATATCTTATGATAAGTTTCTTTTTCTCTGTGACTTATTTCACTTAGAATCATCGTACCTGAATCCACTCATTTTGCTGTTACTGGCCTTATGACATTGATTTCATGGATGAGGGATATTCCATTGTATGTAAGTAACACAATTTCTTGAACCATTTTTGCCTTTCCTGGAATATTTATGGTGTACCCAAGTTGAGGTTCTTGTAAGCAGTGCAGCCCTAAATTTTGGGGTGGCTCTTATTGATTTTCAGTTTTCCCAAGGTATATTCCCTAGACTGGAAGTGCCCTTGGCTCTGTAGCTCTGTTTTTTACTTGTTTTAGGGAACACAATGCACACCTCCAGAGAGGGAGTTGGCAATTTACATCCTGCCCATCAGCATAACTAGGTTCCCTGTTCTCCAGAGCCTGTCTTGCCTTTCTGGTGTTTACTCATTTTGCAGATATCCCTTTTGACCGGTTGGAAGTGATACTTCTTTTTAGTGCAGATTTGCATTGCCCGCTTGCTTGCTTGGCCAAAAAAGGGCGTATGCGTTTTCTCCGGAATATATTCAGGAGAAAACGCATACGCCCTTTTTGGCCAAGTGCATCATTGTCTAAGTTCTGCCCCTCTTTCTGTGCTTTAAAGATGATCCCAATGTACCTCGTGAAATCTGTTTCCTGCTATTCTGCCTCGCATTCTAGTCCGCCTCGTTGCCTTCCCTCTACAGATTTTTGGACGATTGTTTTCCTTTATTACTCTACCAGTTTGTGAATTGCTGTGCCCCTGAGCTCCATTTTTCAACTCGTTTATTTGTGAGCTGACCGCAAGTCCAAAATTTTGGTTCCGGACATAAACTGTTTCCTGGTGGGTGGCTGAGACTTTGGTTAATTTTTCTTCCTGTCGGGAAATTAGAGTGACATGTGCCTGTCCAAATGCCTAACAGCTACTCTCTCATTTGTTCTCCCTCTTCCCTTTCATCCTCTGCCAAACTTGCAACCTGTGCAAACCAGGAGGTTAAAGGGGCTGTCTCTCCAAGTTGGGAGATTGATAGTAATGCAGTTGGAAAATCAGACCGGAGCAACAGGAGAGGGAATATTAGTTGAGTTTTAGAAACCTTTCGTATTCACCGTGTGTCCATTCTCTAGGTTTCCCGTATATTTTACAGCTGTAGTAATATTCCCTTCATCCTGGAGAGATGGGACCCGTGAAATGTGTGCAACACATTATTGCTTTAAATGGTCGGCATTTGCTCACCGAATCTCACCAATCCTCTCAGTCCCAAGTGTCCAGCCTTATGCCACATCCAGCTGTCGTTGTAGATAGTGTCATTCCAGGTTTCATCAGAGCCCCTGAAGGAATTGTAAAGAATTTCCCTGTTTTTTTGTTTAGTTTTTGAAATTCCTTTTTATAGTGCGTTTGAGCTGATTCTCACTGCCATGTTTATGCCTGTCTAGACACACATGTTTCCCTTATGGAGACATATCAATACATAGGTTTTAAGATTCTTACTAATCAGATATATTACTCGGTGGGAAATATTGGATTTTGAGTGCCTTTTACTGAGGATGGTGTAGGTCTTGTCTATTCCGTATTTGGTTTTTGGAACGGTACCTGTACTAATATCAAACTCTGATTTTATGCATCACCCCACCTCTTCTTCCCCCTTAAGCAGGCAAAAGAGTGTTTTCTAAATGTGAGACTCTGTTTTCTTTCCTAACTCAGTTCATGTGTATCCATGTTTACAGGACCTTCATAAGTGATATCTTATGATAAGTTTCTTTTTCTCTGTGACTTATTTCACTTAGAATCATCGTACCTGAATCCACTCATTTTGCTGTTACTGGCCTTATGACATTGATTTCATCGCTGAGGGATATTCCATCGTACGTAAGTACCAAAATTTCTTGAACCATTTTTGTCTTTCCTGGGATATTTAAGGTGTACCCAAGTTGAGGTTCTTGTAAGCAGTGCAGCCCTAAATTTTGGGGTGGCTGTGTCTTATTGATTTTCAGTTTTCCCAAGGTATATTCCCTAGACTGGAAGTGCACTTGGCTCTGTAGCTCTGTTGTTTACTTCTTTTAGGGA
Organism: Hyperoodon ampullatus; assembly: GCF_949752795.1. Taxonomy (NCBI): domain Eukaryota; kingdom Metazoa; phylum Chordata; class Mammalia; order Artiodactyla; family Ziphiidae; genus Hyperoodon; species Hyperoodon ampullatus. Next base: position 5,693,849 of record NW_027641093.1, on the reverse strand, counting down.
ACACAATGCACTCCTCCAGAGAGGCAGTTGGCAATTTACATCCCGCCCATCAGCATAACTAGGCTCCCTGTTCTCCAGGGCCTGTCTTGCCTTTCTAGTTTTTACACATTTTGCGGATGTCCCTTTTGTCTGTTGGGAAGTGATACTGCTTTGTTGTGCAGATTTGCATTACCCGATTGCTTGCTTGGTCAAAAAGTGCGTATGCGTTTTCTCCTGAATATATTCAGGAGAAAACGCATACGCCCTTTTTGGCCAAGTGCATCATTGTCGAAGTTGTGCCCCTCTTCCTGTGCTTTAAAGGCGATTCCAATGTACCTCTTGAAATCTGTTCCCTGCTATTCCGGAACGCTTTCAAGTCCGCCTCGTTGCCTTCCCTCAATAGATTTTTGGAGGATAGTTTTCGTTCATTACTCTGCCCGTTTGTGAATTGCTGTGCCCCTGAGCTCCATTTTTCATCTCGTTTTTTGTGAGCTGACCGCAAGACCAAAATTTTGTTTCAGGACCTATACTGGTTCCTGGCGGGTGCCTGAGACTTTGATTAATTCTTCTTCCTGCAGGGAAATTAGAGTGATATGTGCCCGTCCAAATGTGTAACAGCTACTCTCTCATTTGTTCTCCCTCTTCCCTTTCATCCTTTGCCAATTGGAAACATGTGAGAACCAGGAGGTAAAAGGGACAGTCTCTCCAAGTTGTGAGATTGATAGTAAAGCAGTTGTAAATTCAAACTGGAGCACCAGGAGAGGGACTATTAGTTGAGTTTTAAAAAACTTTCGAATTCACAGTGTGTCCATTCTCTAGGTTTCCCGTACATGTTATAGCTGTAGTAATATTCCTTCAACCTGGGATTGGGACCCTGGAAATGTGTTCCACGCATTATTGCTTTAAATGGTCTGCATTTGCTCACCAAATCTCACCAATTCTCTCGGTCCGAAGTTTCCTTCCTTATGTCACATCCAGCTTTCGTTGTAGATAGGGTCATTTCAGATTTCATCAGAGCCGCTGAAGCAAATGTAAAGCATTTCCTTTTTTTGTTTTGTTTTGTTTTTGAAATTATTTTTTAGAGTGGGTTTGAGCTGATTCTCACTGCCATGTTTCTGCCAGTGTAGACACACTTGATTCCCTGAGGGAGACATATCAATACATAGGTTTTAAGATTCTTACTAGTCAGATATATTCCTCTGCGGGAAATATGGGGTTTTGAGTCCCTTTCACTGAGGAAGGTGTAGGGCTTGTCTCTTCCGTAGTTGGTTTTTGGAACGGTACCTGTACTAATATCAAACTCTGGTTTTATGCATCACCCCACCTCGCCTTCCACCTTAAGCAGGCATAAGAGTGTTTTCTAAATGTGAGACTCTGTTCTCTTTCCTAACTCAGTTCAGGTGTAGCCATGTTTACAGGACCTTCATAAGTGATATCTTATGATAAGTTTCTTTTTCTCTGTGACTTATTTCACTTAGAATCATCGTACCTGAATCCACTCATTTTGCTGTTACTGGCCTTATGACATTGATTTCATGGATGAGGGATATTCCATTGTACGTAAGTAACACAATTTCTTGAACCATTTTTGCCTTTCCTGGAATATTTATGGTGTACCCAAGTTGAGGTTCTTGTAAGCAGTGCAGCCCTAAATTTTGGGGTGGCTCTTATTGATTTTCAGTTTTCCCAAGGTATATTCCCTAGACTGGAAGTGCCCTTGGCTCTGTAGCTCTGTTTTTTACTTGTTTTAGGGAACACAATGCACACCTCCAGAGAGGGAGTTGGCAATTTACATCCTGCCCATCAGCATAACTAGGTTCCCTGTTCTCCAGAGCCTGTCTTGCCTTTCTGGTTTTTACTCATTTTGCAGATATCCCTTTTGACCGGTTGGAAGTGATACTTCTTTTTAGTGCAGATTTGCATTGCCCGCTTGCTTGCTTGGCCAAAAAAGGGCGTATGCGTTTTCTCCGGAATATATTCAGGAGAAAACGCATACGCCCTTTTTGGCCAAGTGCATCATTGTCTAAGTTCTGCCCCTCTTTCTGTGCTTTAAAGATGATCCCAATGTACCTCGTGAAATCTGTTTCCTGCTATTCTGCCTCGCATTCTAGTCCGCCTCGTTGCCTTCCCTCTACAGATTTTTGGACGATTGTTTTCCTTTATTACTCTACCAGTTTGTGAATTGCTGTGCCCCTGAGCTCCATTTTTCAACTCGTTTATTTGTGAGCTGACCGCAAGTCCAAAATTTTGGTTCCGGACATAAACTGTTTCCTGGTGGGTGGCTGAGACTTTGGTTAATTTTTCTTCCTGTCGGGAAATTAGAGTGACATGTGCCTGTCCAAATGCCTAACAGCTACTCTCTCATTTGTTCTCCCTCTTCCCTTTCATCCTCTGCCAAACTTGCAACCTGTGCAAACCAGGAGGTTAAAGGGGCTGTCTCTCCAAGTTGGGAGATTGATAGTAATGCAGTTGGAAAATCAGACCGGAGCAACAGGAGAGGGAATATTAGTTGAGTTTTAGAAACCTTTCGTATTCACCGTGTGTCCATTCTCTAGGTTTCCCGTATATTTTACAGCTGTAGTAATATTCCCTTCATCCTGGAGAGATGGGACCCGTGAAATGTGTGCAACACATTATTGCTTTAAATGGTCGGCATTTGCTCACCGAATCTCACCAATCCTCTCAGTCCCAAGTGTCCAGCCTTATGCCACATCCAGCTGTCGTTGTAGATAGTGTCATTCCAGGTTTCATCAGAGCCCCTGAAGGAATTGTAAAGAATTTCCCTGTTTTTTTGTTTAGTTTTTGAAATTCCTTTTTATAGTGCGTTTGAGCTGATTCTCACTGCCATGTTTATGCCTGTCTAGACACACATGTTTCCCTTATGGAGACATATCAATACATAGGTTTTAAGATTCTTACTAATCAGATATATTACTCGGTGGGAAATATTGGATTTTGAGTGCCTTTTACTGAGGATGGTGTAGGTCTTGTCTATTCCGTATTTGGTTTTTGGAACGGTACCTGTACTAATATCAAACTCTGATTTTATGCATCACCCCACCTCTTCTTCCCCCTTAAGCAGGCAAAAGAGTGTTTTCTAAATGTGAGACTCTGTTTTCTTTCCTAACTCAGTTCATGTGTATCCATGTTTACAGGACCTTCATAAGTGATATCTTATGATAAGTTTCTTTTTCTCTGTGACTTATTTCACTTAGAATCATCGTACCTGAATCCTCTCATTTTGCTGTTACTGGCCTTATGACATTGATTTCATTGCTGAGGGATATTCCATCGTACGTAAGTACCACAATTTCTTGAACCATTTTTGTCTTTCCTGGGATATTTAAGGTGTACCCAAGTTGAGGTTCTTGTAAGCAGTGCAGCCCTAAATTTTGGGGTGGCTGTGTCTTATTGATTTTCAGTTTTCCCAAGGTATATTCCCTAGACTGGAAGTGCCCTTGGCTCTGTAGCTCTGGTGTTTACTTGTTTTAGGGTACACAATGCACTCCTCCAGAGAGGTAGTTGGGAATTTACATCCTGCCCATCAGCACAACTAGGCTCCCTGTTCTCCAGGGCCTGTCTTGCCTTTCTGGATTTTACACATTTTGCGGATGTCCCTTTTTACCGGTGGGCAGTGATTCTTCTTTGTAGTGCATATTTGCATTGCACGCTTGCTTGCTTTGCCAAAATGTGTGTATGCGTTTTCTCATGAATATATTCAGCGGAAAACGCATACGCCGTTTTTAACCAAGTGCATCATTGTCGAAGTTGTGCCCCTCTTCCTGTGCTTTAAAAGTGATTCCAATGTACCTCTTGAAATCTGATTCCTGCTATTCTGGCTCCATTTCAAGTCTGCCCCGTAGGCTTCCCTCAACAGATTTTTGGACGATTGTTGTCCTTTATTACTCTGCCATTTTGTGATTTGCTGTGCCCTGAGCTTCATTTATCAACTCGTTTTTTGTGAGCTGAGGTCAAGTCCAAAATTTTGGTTCAGGACCTATACTGGTTCCAGGTGGGTGGCTGAGACTTTGGTTAATTCTCCTTCCTGCCGGGAAATTAGATTGACATGTGCCCGTCCAAATGCCTAACAGCTACTCTCTCATTGCTTCTCCCTCTTCCCTTTCATCCTCTCCCAAATTGGCAATCTGTGCGAACTAGGAGGTTAAAGGTGCTGTCTCTCCAACTTGGGAGATTGATAGTAAAGCAGATGGAAAGTCAAACCGGAACACCAGGAAAGGGACTATTAGTTGAGTTTTAGAATCCTTTCGTATTCACAGTGTGTGCATTCTCTACGTTTCCCATACATGTTATAACTGTAGTGATATTCCCTTTTACCTGGCGAGTTGGGACCCATGGAATTGGTGGCATGCATTATTGCTTTAAACGGGCTGCATTTTCTCGTCGAATCTCACCAATCCTCTCAGTCCCAAGTGTCCAGCCTTATGTCTCATCCAGCTGTCATTTTAGATAGGGTCATTCCAGGTTTCATCAGAACACCGGAAGGAATTGTGTTAGAATTTCGCTGTTTTATTTTTTTGCTTTTGAAATTCATTTATATAATGAGGTTGAGCTGATTTTCACTGACGTGTTTATGACGGTCTAGACACACTTGATTCCCTTACGGAGACATATCAATATATAGGTTTTAAGATTCTTACTAGTCAGATATATTCCTCTGCGGGAATAGGGCTGTTGAGTCCCGTTCACTGAGGTAGGAGTAGCTCTTGTCTATTCTCTATTTGGATTATGCAACGGTACCTGTGCTAATATCAAACTCTGGTTTTGTGCATCTCCCCACCTCTCCTTTCCCCTTAAGCAGGCATAAGTATGTTTTCTAAATGTGAGACTCTGTTCTCTTTTCTAATTCAGTTCATGTGTAGCCATGTTTACATTTCCTTCATAAGTGATATTTTATGTCAGAATGCTCCACGGCTCTTGTCATCATAATGCTCCATGATGTTCGTCATCACAATTTTCCATGGTCTTCTCATCACAATGTTCCACCGTCTTGCCATCACATTACTCCATGCCCTGTTCATCACAATGCTCCATGTCCCTTGTCATCACAATTATCCACCTCTTTGTCATCACAGTGTTCGATGACACTTCTTATCAGAATGCTCCATGCTCTTGTCATCACAATGCTCCATGACCCCTGTCATCACAATGCTCCGTGACTCCAGTTATCAGAATGCTTCATGACCTTTGTCATCACAATGGTTCATGACCTTGTCACACAAGGCTCTGTGACCTTTGTCTCCACAATGCTCCATGCCCTTTTCATCACAATGCTCCAAGCTCACTGTCATCACAATAATCCATGAAACTTGTCAAACCAATGTTCAATGCCCCTGTCATCACATTGCTCCATGCCCTTGTCATCACAATGCTCCATGACCCCTGTTATAACAATGCCCTGTGACTCCAATCATCACAATGCTTCATGACCTATCTCATCACAATGGTCCATGCCCTCGTCACACAAGGCTCTGTGATCTTTGTCACCACAATGCTCCATGAAATTTTCATCACAACGCTCCATAAACCTTGTCATCACAATGCTCCAAGCCCTTGTCATCACAATGCTCCATTACCTTTCTCATCACAATCCTCCATGACACTTGGCATCACAATGCTCCATGCCATTGTCATCACAATGGACCACGACATATGTCAATAGAACGCTCCCTGACAACTGTCTTCACAATACACTTGACTTTGTCATCACAATTTTCCATGCCCTTGTCATCACAATGTGCCTTGCCCACTGTCATCAAAATAATCCATGAAACTTGTCAGACCAATGTTCCATGCCACTGTTATCACAATGCTCCATGCCCTTGTAATCACAATGCTCCTTGCCTTTGTCTGCACAATACTCCAGAAGCTTGTCATCAGAATGCTCCATGTCCCTTGTAATCACAATGATCTATGACACCTGTCATCACAGTTCTCCATGCCACGTGTCATTACAGTGCTCGATGACACTCGTCATCAAAATGCTCCATGGTCTTGCCATCACAATGCTCCACGGTCTTGCAATCACAATGCTCCATGCTCTGGACATCACAATGCTCCATGTCCCTTGTCATCACAATGCTCCATGACACTTCTCATCACCATGTTACATGCTCTTGTCATCACAATCCTCCATGCCATTGTCATCACAATGGACCATGACATATGTCATCACAATGCTTCCTGACACCTGTCTTCACAATACTCCATGACCTTGTCATCACAATGATCCATGCCCTTGTCATCACAATGCTCCATGCCCTTGTCTTCACAATGCACCATGCCTACACACATCACAATAGTCCATGAAAGTTGTCAGACAAATTCTCCATGCCCCTATCATCACAGTGCTCCATGCCGTTGTCATCACAATGCACCAGGAACCCTGTCATCACAATGCTCCGTGACTCCAGTCATCACAATACTTCATGACCTTTGACATCACAGTGGTCCATGCCCTGGTCATCAGAAGTCTCTGTGACTTTTCTCACCACAATGCTCCATGAACTTTTCATCACAATGCTCCATGACCCTTGTCATCACAAAGCGCCATGCGCTTCTCAGGACAATGCTCCATGACCCATGTCATCACAGTGTATCATGTGCTTGTCATCACAATGCTCCACAACCTTGTCATCACAGTGCTCCATAAACCTTGTCATCACAATACACCATGCACTTCTCATCAAAATGCTCTCTCACAACTGATATCACAATGTTCCATTACTAGTCATCACTATACTCCCTCACCCCTCTCATCACAATGTTCCATGACCCCTGTAATCACAATGCTCCATGCCCTTGTCATCACAAAGCTCCATGATGTATGTCATCAGAATGCTCCATGGCCTTCTCATCACAATGCTCCATGCCCTTGCCATCACAATGCTCCATTACCCCTGTCATCACAATGTTCCATGACCACTGTCAACATAGCGCTCCATGACCACTGACAGCAAAATGATCTGGGATACTTGTCATCAAAATGCTCCATGACACTTGTCATCACAATGATCCATGCGCTTGTCATCCCAATTCTCCATGACCCCTGTAATCAGAATGTTCCATGACGCTTGTGATCCCAGTGCTCCATGACCCTTGGCATCACAATGCTCCATGCCATTGTCATCACAATGCTCCATGAACCCTCTCATCACATTGCTCCATGCCCTTGTCATCACAAAGCTCCATGACTCTTGTCATCACACTGCTCGATGCCAATCTCATCACAATGCTGCAGGCCCTTGTCATTACAATGTTCCATGGTCCCTGTATCACCGTGTTCCGTGCCCTTGTCATCACAATGCTCCATGCCCACTCTCATCACAGTAATCCATAAAACTTGTCACATCAATTCTCCATGCACTTGTCATCAAAAGGCTCCATTACCCGTGTCATAACAATGCTCCCTGACCCCTGCCATCACAATGTTCCACGGCCTCATCATCACAAGGCTCCATGACCCTTGTCATCACAATTCTCCAAGAAACCTGTAATTGCAATGCTCCATGCACTTGTCATCACATAGCTCCATGATGCATGTCATCAGAATGCTCCATGGCCTTCTCATCACAATGCTCCATGCCCTTGTCATCACAATGCTCCAACAACCCTGTAATCACAATGCTCCATGCCCCTTTTCATCTCAATACTCCATGAACCCTGTCATCACAGTTCACCGTGCCCATCACCATAATATTTCATGCTATTTTCATCACAATGAAATCACAATGCTCAATGACCTCTGTCATCACAATGCACCAAACCCTTCAGATCACAATGTTCCATAACACTTGTCATCACAATTCCCCATGACGCTGGTCATCACAATTATCCATGGCCTTCTCATCACAATGCTCCATGGCCTTTGTCATCACAATGCTCAATACACTTGTCAGCTCAATGCTCCCTGACACTTGTCCTCAGTATGCTCCTTGAACCCTGTCATGACAAGGCTCCATGCCTTTTTCATCACAATGATCCATGCACTTTTCATCACAATTCTCCAAGACCCCTGTAATCACAATGCTCCATGCCCTTGTCATCACAAAGCTCCATGACCCATATCATCAGAATGCTCCATGGCCTTCTCATCACCATGCTCCATGCCCTTTTCATCACAATGTTCCCTGACATTTGTCTTCAGAATGCTCCTTGAAACCTGTCATGAAAAGGCTCCATGCCTTTTTCATCACAATGCTCCATGCCGTTTTCATCACTATGCTCCAGGCCATTGTCATCACAAAACTCCACAAGCTTGTCATCAGAATGCTCCATGACCCATGTCATCACAATGCTCCTTGACCCCTGTCATCACCGTGCTTCATGACACATGTCATTACAATGTTCAATGCCCCTTGTCATTATAGTGCTCCATGACTTTCATCATCACAATTATCCATGGCCTTCTAATCACACTGCTCCACGGTCTTGCCATCACTATGCTCCATGCCCTAGTGTTCACTATGCTCCATGTCCCTTGTCATCACAATTCTCCACGTCCTTGTCATCACAATACTCCATGACACTTCTCATCACAATGTTACGTGGTCTTGTCATCACAGTTCTCCATGCACTTTTCATAGCAATGCTCCATGTCCCCTGTCATACCAAGCTCCGTGCGCTTGTCATCACAATGCTTCACGACGTTTGCATCAAAATTCTCAATGGCCCTTTTCATCACAATGTTCCATGTCCTTGTCATCACAATACTCCATGACCCTTTTCTTCACAATTCTAAATGAAATTGTAATCACAATGCTCCATTACCTTTGTCATCACAATCCTCCACGACAATTGGCATCACAAGGCTCCATTACATTTGTAATCACAATCCTCCATGACACTTGGCATCACAATGCTCCATGACAAATGTCATCACAGTGCTCCCTGACACCTGTCTTCACAATACTACATGACCTTGTCATAACTATGTTCCATGCCCTTGTCATCACATTGTGCCCTGTCCACTCTCATAGCAATAATTCATGAAAATTGTCAGAGCAATGCTCCATGCCCCTGTCATCACAATGCTCCATGCCCTTGTAATCACAATGCTGCATGACCCCTCATATCATAAAGCTCCGTGACTCCAGCCATCACAATGCTTTATGAACTTTTTCATCACAATGGTTAATTCCCTCATCATCACAATGCTCTGTAACACGTGTAATCACAATGCTCCATGCCATTGTGAGCACAATGCTCCATGACCCTTTTCATCACAATGCTCCATGCGCTTGTCAGCACAATGCTCCAAGACACGTCATCACAATGTGCTATGCACTTGTCATCACAGTGCTCCACAACCTTGTCATCACAATGCTCCATGAACTTCTCATCTAAATGCTCTCTCACCACTGATATCACAATGTTCCATCACAAGTCATCACAATACTCCCTCAACACTGTCATCACAATGTTCCATCACCCCTGTCATCAAAATGCTACATGCCCTTATCATCACAATGCTCCATGACCACTGACATCACAATGTTCCATAACCCCTGTCATCAAAATATTCCCTGACCCTTTCCATCAAATTGTTCCATGAACCTGTCATCAGAATGCTCCCTGCCCTACTCATCACAATGCACCACGCCCTTGTCATCAAAATGCTCCATTACATTTGTCATCACAAAGCTCCATGACCCTTGGCATCACAACGCTCCATTCCATTGTCATCACAATGCTCCATGAAACATCTCATCACATTACTCCATGCATTTGTCCTCCCAAATCTCCATGACGCTTGTCATCACAATGCTCGATGCCTTTCTCATCACAATGATCCATGCCTTGTCATTACAATCCTCCATGACCCATGTATCACCGTGTTCCCTGTCCTTGTCATCACAAAGCTCCATGCCCACACTCATCACAATAATACATGAAACTTTTCAAACCAATGCTCCATGTCCTTGTCATCCAATGCTCCATTACCCCTGTCATAACAATGCTCCATTACCCCTGCCATCACAATGTTCCATGGCGTTGTCATCACAAGGCTCCATGAACATTGTCATCACAATGCTCCAAGACCCCTGTAATCACAATGCTCCATACCCCTTTTCATCTCAATTCTCCATGAAAACTGTCATCAAAATGCAGCATGCCCTTCATCATAATTCTTCATGCTATTGTCATCACAAAGAAATCAAAATGCTCCAAGACATCTGTCATCACAATGTTCCAAATCCTTCTGATCACAATGTTCCATAACACTTGTCATCACAATGCGCCATGACGCTCGTCATAACAATTATCCATGGTCTCCTCATCAAAATGCTCCATGACCTTTGTCAACACAATGCTCAATACACTTGTCATCACAATGCTCCCTGACACTTGTCTTCAGTATGCTACTTGAAACATGTCATGACAAGGCTCTTTGCCTTTTCCTCACAATGATCCATGCACTTTTCATCACAATGCTCCAAGACCCCTGTAATAACAATGCTCCATGTGCTTGTCATCACAAATCTCCAGGACGAATGTCATCAGAATGCTCCATGGCATTGTCATCACCATGCTCCATGCCCTTGTCATCACAATGCTCCAAGACACCTCTAATCACCATGCTCCATGCACTTGTCATCGCAGTGCTCCATGACCCATATCATAGCAAGCTCCATGCGCTTGTCATAACTATGCTTCACGACCTTGTCATCAGAATTCTCATTGGCACTTGTCACCAAAATGCTCCAAGCCCTTGTCATCACAATGCTCCATTACATTTGTCATCACAATGCACCAGGACATATGTCATCACAATACTCCCTGATACCTGTCTTCACAATAATCCATGACCTGGTCATAAAGATGCTCCATGCCCTTGTCATCACAATGTGACATGCACACTTTCCTCACAGTAAGCCATGATACTTCTCAGACCAATGCTCCATGCCCCTGTCATCACAATTCTCCATGCCCTTGTCATCACAATGCTCCATGACTCCAGTCATCACACTGCTTCTTGACCTTTGTCATCAAAATGGTCCATGCCCTCGTAATCACAGGGCTCTGTGAACTTTGTCACCATAATGCTCCATGAACTTATCATCACAATGCTCTGTGACCCTTGTCATCACAATGCTCCATGCCTTTGTCAGCAGAGTGCTGCATGTCCCTTGTCATCACAATGCTCCATGCGCTTGTCAGCACAATGCTCCATGACCCATGTCATCACAATATGCCATGCGCTTGTCATCACAATGTTCCACATCATTGACATCCCAATGCTCCATAAACCTTGTCATCACAAAGCTCCATGCACTTCTCATTAAAATGCTCTTTCACCACAGATATCAAAATGTTCCGTCACTAGTCATTACAATACTCCCACACCCCTGTCATGACAATGTTCCACGGCCTTGTCATCACAAGGCTCCATGACCCTTGTCATCACAATACTCCAAGACCCCTGTAATCACACTTCTCCATGCTCTTGTCATCACAAAGCAATATGACGCATGTCATCAGACAGCTCCATGGCATTCTCATCACAATGCTCCATGCACTTTTCATCACAATGCTCCATGAACTCTGTCATCACAATGAACCATGCCCATCATCATAATGCTTCATGCTATTGTCATCACAATGAAATCAAAATGCACCATAACCTCTGTCATCACAATGCTCCAAACCATTGTGTTCACAATGATCCATAACACTTGTCATCACAACTCCCCATGACGCTCATCATCACAATTATCCATGGTCTTCTCATCACAATGCTCCATGACCTTTGTCATCACAATGCTCAATACACTTGTCATCACAATGCTCCCTGACACTTGTCGTTAGTATGCTCCTTGAACCCTCTCATGAGAAGGCTCCATGCTCTTTCATCACAATCATCCATGCCCTATTCTTCACAATGCTCCAAGAACCATGTAATCACAATGCTCCATGCCCCTTTTCATCAGAATGCTCCATGATACTTGTCATCAGAATGCTCCATGATACTTGTCATCACAAGGCTCCATGGTCTTCTCCTCACAATGCTCCAGGACCTTGTCATCACAATGCTCCATTCCATTGTCATCACAATGATCCATGACCCATGCCATCACAATACTCAATGAATACTGTCAGTCCAATGCTCCATGAACTTCTGATCACAATGCTCCATGACCCCTGTCATCACAATGCTCCATGACCCCTGTCATCACAACACTCCATGACACCAGACAACACAATGATCCGGGACACTTGTCATCAAAATGCTCCATGACACTTTTCATCACAATGATCCATGCCCTTGCCATCACAATGCTCCATGAGCCCTGTCATCACAATGCTCCATGAGCCATGTCATCACAATTCTCCATGACTCCAGTCATCACAATGCTTCATGACCTTTGTCATCACAATGGTCCATGCCCTCGTTTTCACAAGGCTCTGTGATATTTGTCACCAAAATGCTCCATAAAATTTTAATCATAATGGTCTGTGACCATTGTCATCACAATGCTCCAAGCCTTTCTCAGTACAGTGCTCCATGACCATTGTCATCACAATGCTCCATGCCATTGTCAGCACAGTGCGCTATGAACCTTGTCATCACAAGGCTCCAAGCCCTTATCATCACAATGCTCCATTACCTTTGTCATCACAAACATCCATGACACTTGGCATCACAACACTCCATGGCATTGTCATCACAATGGGCCATGACTTATGTCTTCAAAATGCTCCCAGACACCTGTCTTCAAATACTGCATGACCTTGTCATCACAATGCTCCATGCCATTGTCATCACAATGGACAATGACATATGTCATCACAATGCTCCCTGACACCTGTCTTCACAATACTCCATGACCTTGTCATCACAAGGATCCATGACCCTTGTCATCACAATGCACCATGCCCATCATCATAATGCTTCATTGTATTTTCAACACAGTGAAATCAAAATGCTCCATGACCTGTGTCATCACAATGCTCCAAACACTTGTGATCACGATATTCCATAACACTTGTGATCACAATGCCCCATGATGCTCGTCATCACAATTATCCATGGTCTTCTCATCACACTGCTCCATGACTTTTGTCATCACAATGCTCAATACTCATGTCATCATAATGGTCCCTGACCCTTGTCGTCAGTATGCTCCTTGAACCCTGTCATGACAAGGTTCCATGCCTTTTTCATCTCAATGATCCATGCCCTTTTCATCACAATGCTCCAAGTCCCCCGTATTCACAATGCTCCATGCCCTTGTCTTCACAAAACTCCATGATGAATGTCATCGGAATGCTCCATGGCCTTCTCATGACAATGCTCCATGCCCTTGTCATCAGAATGCTCCAAGACCCCAGTAATCACAATGCTCCATGCCCCTTTTCATCAGAAAGCTCCATGAGACTTGTCATCACAAGGCTTTATGGTCTTCTCATCACAATGCTCCATTACATTTGTCATCACAACCCCCCATGACACTTGGCATCACAATGATTCATGCCATTGTCATCACAATGGACAATGACATATGTCATCACAATGTTCCCTGACACCTGTTTTCACAATATTACATGACCTTGTCATAACAATGCTCCATTCCCTTGTCATCACAATGCGACACGCCCACTGTCATAGCAATAATCCATGAAACTTGTCAGACCAATGCTCCATGCCCCTGTCATTCCAATGCTCCATGCCCTTGTAATCACAATGCTCCATGACCCCTCACATCATAATGCTCCATGAATCCAGTCATCACAATGATTTATGATCTTTGTCATCTCAATGGTTAATTCCCTCGTCATCACAATGCTCTGTAACACGTGTCATCACAATGCTCCATGCCTTTGTCAGCACAATGCTCCATGGTCATTGTCATCACAAGGCTCCATGCGCTTGTCAGCACAATGCTCCAAGACACAAGTCATCACAATATGCCATGCACTTGTCATCTAAATGCTCCACAACCTTATCATCAAAATGCTCCATAAACCTTGTCATCACAATTCTCCATGCACTTCTCATCTAAATGCTCTCTCACCACTGATATCACAATGTTCCATCACTAGTCATCATAATACTCCCTCACCCCTTTCATCACAATGTTCCATGACCCGTGTCATCAAAATACTACATGTGCTTATCATCACAATGCTCCATGACCATTGACGTCACACTGTTCCATAAGCACTATCATCAAAATGTTCCCTGACCCTTTTCATCAAATTGCTCCATGAACCTGTCATCACAATGCTCCCTGCCCTTCTCATCACAATGCACAATGCTCTTGTCATAAAAATGCTCATTGACTTTTGTCCTCACAAATCTCCATGACCCTTGGCATCACAATGCTCCATGCCATTGTCATCAAAATGTTCCATGAACCCTATCATCACATTGCTCCTTGCCCTTGTCATCACAAAGCTCCATGACGCTTGTCATCACAATGCTCGATGCCTTTCTCATCACAATGATCCATCCCCTTGTCATTACAATACTCCATAACCCATGTATCACCGTGTTCTGGGCCCTTGTCATCACAATGCTCGGTGCCCTTCTCATCACAATGGTCCATGCCCTTATCATTACAATCCTCCATGACTTATGTATCATAGTGTTTCGTGCCCTTGTCATCACAATGCTCCATGCCCACTCTCATCACAATAATCCATGAAACTTTTCAGACCAATGTTCCATGCTCTTGTCATCACAATGCTCCATTACCCCTGTCATTTTAATGCTCCATGACACCAGCCATCACAAGGTTCCATGGCCTTGTCATCACAAGCCTCCATGACCCTTGTCATCACAATGCTCCAAGACCCCTCTAATCACAATGCTCCATGTCTTTGTCATCACAAAGCTCCATGATGCATGTCATCAGAATGCTCCATGGCCTTCTCATCACCATGCTCCATGCCCTTGTCATCACAATGCTCCAACACCCCTGTAATCCCAAGGCTCCATGTCCCTTTTCATCTCAATTCTCCGTGAACACTGTCATCACAATGCACCATGCCCATCATCATAAAGCTTCATGCTATTGTCATCACAATGAAATCAAAATGCTCCATGACCTCTGTCATCACAATGGTCCAATCCCTTGTGATCACAATGTTCCATAACACTTGTCATCACAATGCCCCATGACGCTAGTCATCACAATTATCCATGGTCTTCTCATCACAATGCTCCATGACCTTCGTCATCACAATGCTCCCTGACACTTGTCATCAGTATTCTCCTTGAAGCCTGTCATGACAAGGCTCCATGCCTTTTCCTCACAATGATCCATGGACTTTTCATCACAATGCACCAAGACCCCTGTAATCACAATGCTCCGTGCACTTTTCATCACAAAGCTCCATGACACATGTCATCAGAATGCTCCTGGCATTGTCATCAACATGCTCCATGCCCTTGTCATTCCAATGCTCCAAGAACCCTGTAATCACAATGCTCCATGCCCTTTTTCATCAGAATGTTCCATGAGAATTTTCATCACAATGCTCCATTCCCTTGTCATCACAATGCTCCAAGACCCCTGCCACCACAATACTCAATGGATATTGTCAACCCAATGCTCCATGAACTTCTCATCACAATGCTCCATGATCCCTGGCATCACAATGTTCCATGATCACTGTCATCACAACGCTCCATGACACCAGACAACACAATGATGCGGGACTCTTGTCATCAAAATGCTCCATGACCCTTGTCATCACAATGATCCATGTCTTTGCCATCCCAATGCTCCATGACCCCTGTAAAAACAATGCTCCATGACCCTTGTCATCAAAATGCTCCATGCATTTGTCAGCAAAATGCTACATAACCTTGTCATCACAATTCTCCATGCGCTTGTCATCACAATACTCCGTTCCCATTGTCATCAAAATCCTCCATGAACCTTGGGTTCACATTGGTTCATGCCCTTGTCATCACAATGCTCCATGCTCCTTGAAATGAAAATGATACATGACTTCTGTCATCACAATGTTCCATAACAATTGTCATCACCATGCTCCATGATGCCTGTCATCACAGTGCTTCATGACCTTTGTCATCACAATGCTCAATACACTTGTCATCACAATGCTCCCTGACACTTGTCGTCAGAATGCTCCTTGAACACTGTCATGAAAAGGCTCCATGCCTTTTTCATCACAATGCTCCATGCCCTTTTCATCACAATGATCCATGCCATTGTCATCACATTACTCCACAAGCTTGTCATCAGAATGGTCCATGACCTTTGTCATCACAATGATCCATGACACCTGTCATCACAGTGCTCCATGACCCCTGTCATCACAATGCTCCGTGACTCCAGTCATAACAATGATTCATGACCTTTGTCATCAAAATGCTCCATGCCCTCGTCATAACAAGTCTCTGTGACCTTTGTCACCACAATGCTCCATGAACTTTTGATCACAATGCTCCGTGACCCTTGTCATCACAATGCTCCATGCCTTTCTCAGCACAATGCTCCATGACCCTTTTCATCACAGTGCTCCATGCGCTAGTCAGCACAGTGCTTCATAACACATGTCATAAGAATGCACCACGCACTTGTCATTACAATGCTCCACAACCTTGTCATCACAACGCTCCATAAACTTTGTCATCACAATGCTCCATGCACTTCTCATCAAAATGATCTCTCACCACTGATATCACAGTGTTACATCACTAGTCATCACAATACTCCCTCACCCCTGTCATCACAATGTTCCATGACCCCTGTAATCACAATGCTACATGCCTTTATCACCACAATGTTCGATGACCCCTGATATCTACAACGTTCCATAATCCCTGTCATCTAAATGCTCCATGATGCTTTTCATCACAATGCTCCATGACCCCTGACATCACAATGTTCCATAACCCCTCTTATCAAAATGTTCGATGACCCTTTTCATCAAATTGCTCCATGACCCTGTCATCACAATGCACCCTGCCCTTCTCAACATAATGCACCACGCACTTGTCAACAAAATGCTCCATGACCTTTGTCATCACAAAGCTTCATGATCCTTGGCATCACAATGCTCCATGCCATTGTCATCACAGTGCTTCCTGAAGCCTCTCATCACATTGCTTCCATGCCCTTGTCATCACAAATCTCCACGATGCTTGTCATCAAAATGCTCGATGCCCTTCTCATCACAATGCTCCATGCCCTTGTCATTACAATCCTCCATGACCCATGTAACACAGTGTTGTGTGACCTTGTCATCACAATGCGCCATGCCCTCTCTCATCACAATAATCCATGAAACTTTTCAGACCAATGCTCCATACCCTTGTAATCACAATGCTCCATTACCCCTGTCACAACAATGCTCCATGACCCCTGCCATCACAATGTTTCCCAGCCTTGTCATCACAATGCTCCATGACACTTGTCATCACAATGCTCCAAGACCCTGTAATCACAATGCTCCATGCCCTTGTCATCACAAAGCTCCATGATGCATGTCATCAGAATGCTCCATGGCCTTCTCATCACAATGATCCATGCCCTTGTCATCACAATGCTCCAAGACCCCTGTAATCACAGTTCTCCATGCCCCTTTTCATCTCAATTTTCCATGAACCCTGTCATCACAATGCACCATGCCCATCATCATAATGCTTCATGCTATTGTCATCACAATGAAATCAAAATGCTCCATGACATCTGTCATCACAATGCTCCAAACCGTTGTGATCACAATGTTCATAACACTTGTCTTCACAACGCCCCATGACTCTCGTCATCACAATTATCCACGGTCTTCTCATCACAATACTCCATGACCTTTTTCATCACAATGCTCAATACACTGGTCATCACAATGCTCCCTGACACTTGTCATCAGTATACTCCTTGAACCCTGTCATGACAAGGCTACATGCTTTTTCATCACAATGATCCATGCCGTTTTCATCACAATGCTCCAAGACCCCTGTAATCACAATGCTCCATGCCCTGGTCATCACAGTGCTTCATGACGCATGTCATCAGAATGCTCCATGGCCTTCTCATCACAATGCTCCATGCCCTTGTCATCACAATGCTCCAAGGCTCCTTTAATCACAATGCTCCATGCCCCATTTCATCAGAATGCTCCATGAGACTTGTCATCACAAAGCTCCATAGTCTTCTCATCACAATGCTCCAGGATCTTGTCATCACGATGCTCCATTCCCTTGTCATCACAATGCTCCATGACCCGTGTCATCACAATACTCCATGAACATTTTCAGCCCAATGCTCCATGAACTTCTCATCACAAATCTCCATGACCCTTGTCATCACAATGCTCCATGACCACTTTCATCACAATGCTCCATGACCCCTTACAACACAATAATCCGGGACTTTTATCGTCAAAATGCTCACTGACCCTTGTCATCACAATGATCCGTGCCCTTGCCATCCCAATTCTCCATGCCCGATGTAATCACAATGCTCCATGATGCTTGTCTTCACAGTGCTCCATGAAACTTGTCATCACGATGCTCCATGCCTTTGTCAGCAAAATGCTACATGACATTGTCATCACAATGCCCCATGCGCTTGTCATCAGAATCCTCCATGAAACTTTGGATCACATTGCTTCATGCCCTTGTCATCACAATGCTCCATGCTCCTTGAAATCAAAATGATCCATGACCTGTCATCACAATGCTCCAAAACCTTGTAATCACAATGTTCCATAACCCTTGACATCACAATGATCCATGATGCCTGTCATCACAATACTCCATGCCATTTTCATCACAATGCTCCATGACAATCGTCATCACAATGCTCAATACACTTGTCATTACAATGCTCCCTGACACTTATGGTCAGTATGCTCCTTGAACCCTCTCATGACAAGGCTCCATGCTTTTCCATCACAATCATCCATGCCCTATTAATCACAATGCTCCAAGACCCATGTAATCACAATGCTCCATGCCCCTTTTCATCAGAATGCTCCATGATACTTGTCATCACAAGGCTACATGGTCTTCTCCTCACAATGCTCCAGGACCTTGTCATCACAATCCTCCTTTCCATTGTCACCACAATGCTCCATGACCCCTGCTGTCATTATACTCAATGAATATTTTCAGCCGAATGCTCCATGAAATTCTGATCACAATGCTCCATGACCACTGTCATCACAATGTTCCATGACCACAGTCATCACAACGCTCCATGACACCAGACAACACAATGATCCGGGACCCTTGTAATCAAAATGCTCCATGACACTTGTCATCAGAATGATACATGCCCTTGCCATCCCAATGCTTCATGACCCCTGTAATCACAATGCTCCATGACGCATGTCATCACAGTGCTCCATGACACTTGTCATCAAAATGCTCCATGCATTTGTCAGCAAAATACTACATTACATTTTCATCACAATGCTCCATGCCTTTGTCATCACAAACCTCCATGACAATTGGCATCACAATACTCCATGGCATTGTCATCACAATGGGCCACGACTTATGTCTTCACAATGCTCCCAGACACCTGTGTTCACAATACTGCATTACCTTGTCATAACCATGCTCCATGCCCTTGTCATCACAATGCACCATTCCCACTGTCAGTGCAGTAATCCATGAAACTTGTAAGACCAATGTCCCATGTCCCTGTCTTCACAATGCTCCATGCACTTGTCTTCACAGTGCTCCATGACCCGTCATCACAATGCTCCATGACCCCTTTCATCACAATGCTGCATGCTCCTTGAAATCAAAATGATCCATGACCTCTGTCATAACAATGCTCCAAAACCTTGTGATCACATTGTTCCACAACACTTGTCATCACAACGCTCCATGATGCCTCTCATCACAATACTCCATGCCGGTGTCATCACAATGCTCCATGAGCTTTGTCATCACAATGTTCAATACACTTGTCATCACAGTGCTCCCTGACACTTGTTGTCAGTATGCTCCTTGAACCCTGTCATGAAAAGGCATCATGCCTTTTTCATCACAATGCTCCATGCCCTGTTCATCACAATGATCCATGCCATTGTCATCACAATACTCCACAAGCTTGTCACCATTATGTTGCATGACCCTTGTCATCACAATTCTCCATGACCCCTGTCATCACAATGCTCCGTGACTCCAGTCATCACAGTGCTTCATGAACTTTGTCATCACAATGGTCCATGCCCTCATCATCACAATTCTCTGTGACCTTTGTCACCACAATGCTCCATGAACTTTTCATCACAATGCTCTCTGACCATTGTCATCACAATGCTCTATGCCTTTCTCAGCACAATGCTGCATGACCCTTGTCATCACAATGCTCCATGTGCTTCTCAGCACATTGCTCCATGACCCATGTTATCAAAATGTGCCATGCGCGTGTCATCACTGTGCTCCCCAATATTGTCATCACAATGCTCCATAAACCTTGTCATCAATATGCTCCAGGCACTTCTCAACAAAATGCTCTCTCACAACTGATATCACTATGTTCCATCACAAGTCATCACAATACTCCCTCACCCCTGTCATCACAATGTTCCATGACCCCTGTCATCACATTGCTACATGCACTTATCATCACAATGTTCGATGACCCCTGACATCACAATATTCCATAACCCCTGTCATCAAAAACTTCCATGACATGTTTCATCAAATTGCTCCATGACCCTGTCATCACAATGCTCCCTTCCCTTCACAACAAAATGCACCACGAACTTGTCATCAAAATGCTCCATGACATTTGTCGTCACACATCTCCATGACAATTGGCATCACAATGCTCCATGTCATTGTGATCACAAGGCTCCATGAACACTCTCATCACATTGTTCCATGCCCTTGTCATCACAAGGCTCCATGACGCTTGCCATCACAATGCTCGATGCCCTTCTCATCACAATGCTCCATGTCCTTGTCATTATAATCCTCCATGACCCATGTATCACAGTGTTCCTTGACCTTGTCATCAGAATGCTCCATGCCCACTCTCATCACAATAATCCATGAAACTTTTCAGACCAATGCTCCATGCCCTAGTCATCACAGTGCTCCATTACACCTGTCATAACAATGCTCCATGACCCCTGCTATCACAATGATCCACGGCCTTTTAATCACAAGGCTCCATGGCTCTTGTCATCACAATGCTCCAAGACCTCTGTAATTACAATGCTCCATGCAATTGTCATCACAAAGCTCCTTGACGCATGTCATCAGAATGCTCCATGGCCTTCTCATCACAATGTTCCATGCCCTTGTCATCACAATGCTCCAAGTCCTCTGTATTCACAATGCTCCATGCCCTTGTCATCACAAAGATCCATGACGCATGTCATCAGAATGCTCCTTGGCCTTCTCATCACAATGCTCCATGCCCTTGTCATCACAATGTTCCAAGACCCCTGTAAACACAATGCTCCATGCCTCTTTTCATCAGTATGGTCCATGAGACTTGTCATCACAAGGCTCCATGGTCTTCTCAACACAATGATCCAGGACTTTGTCATCACAATGCTTCACGACCTTCTCATCAAGATTCTAAATGGCCCTTGTGATCATAATGTTCCAAGCCCTAATCATCACAATGCCCCATTATCTTTGTCATCACATTCCTCCATGACACTTGGCATCACAGTGCCCCACGCCATTGTCATCGCAATGGACCATGACATATGTCATCACAATGCTCCCTGACACCTGTCTTCACAATACTCCATGACCTTTTCATCACAATGCTCCATGCCCTTGTCACCACAATCCACCAAGCCGAATGTCATCACAATAATCCATGAAACTTGTCAGACCAATGCTCCATGCCCTTCTCATCACAATGCTCCATGCCCTTGTCATCACAATTCTTCATGACCCCACACATCATAATTCTCCGTTAATCCAGTCATCACAATGCTTTATGACCTTTGTCATCACAATGGTCCATTCCCTCATCATCACAGTTCTCTGTAACACGTTTCATCACAATGCTCCATGCCGTTGTCAGCATAATGCTCCATGACTCTTGTCATCACAATGATCCATGCGCTTGTCAGCACAATGCTCCACAACCTTATCTTCACAACGCTCCATAAACCTTGTCATCACAATGCTCCTTGCACTTCTCATCTAAATGCTCTCTCACCACTGATATCACAATGTTCCATTACTACTCATCTCAATACTCCCTCACCCCTTTCATCACAATGTTCCATGACCCCTATCATCAAAATGCTACATGCCCTTATCATCATAATGCTCCATGACCACTGACATCACAATGTTCCATAACCCTGTCATGAAAATGTTCCCTGACGATTTTCATCAAATTGCTCCATGACCCTGTCATCACAATGCTCCCTGCTCTTCTCATCACAATGCACAACGCTCTTGTCATCCAAATGCTCCATGACCTTTGTCATCACAAACTCCATGACCCTTGGCATCACAATGCTCCATGCCATTGTCATCACAATGCTCCATGAAACCTATCATCACATTGTTCCTTGCTCTTGTCATCACAAAGCTCCCTGATGCTTGTCATCACAATGCTCGATGCCTTTCTCATCACAGTGATCCATGCCCTTGTCATTACAATCCTCCATGACCCATGTATCACCATCGTTCTGTGCCCTTGTC
The DNA here is from genome assembly GCF_949752795.1 of Hyperoodon ampullatus. NCBI lineage: Eukaryota > Metazoa > Chordata > Mammalia > Artiodactyla > Ziphiidae > Hyperoodon > Hyperoodon ampullatus. The sequence goes on along the minus strand of NW_027641093.1, from coordinate 5,671,234 downwards.
ATCACAATGCTCCATGCCCACTCTCATCACAATAATCCATGAAACTTTTCAAACAAATATTCCATGCCCTTGTCATCACAATGCTCCATTACCCCTGTCATAACAATGCTCCATGACCCCTGCCATCACAATGTTCCACGGTGTTGTCATCACAAGGCTCCATGGCCCTTGTCATAACAATTCTCCAAGACCCCTGTAATCACAATGCTCCATGCCCCTTTTCATAAGAATGCTTCATGAGACTTGTCATCACAATGCTCCATGGTCTTCTCATCACAATGCTCCAGGACATTGTCATCCGAATGCTCCATTCCCTTGTCATCACAATGATCCATGACCCCTGCCATCACAATACTCAAGGAATATTGTCAGCTCAGTGCTCCATGAAATTCTCATCACAATGCTCCATGACCCCTGTCATCACAATGCTCCATGACCACTGTCATCACAACGCTCCATGACACCAGAAAACACATTGATCTGGGAATCTTGTCATCGAAATGCTCCATGACCCTTTTCATCACAATGATCCATGCCCTTGCCATCCCAATGCTCCATGACCCCTGTAATCACAATGCTCCATGACGCTTGTCATCACAATGCTCCATGACACTTGTCATCAAAATGCTCCATACATTTGTCAGCAAAATGCTACCTGACCTTGTCATCACAATGCTCCATGCGCTTGTCATCACAATACTCCATTCCCATTGCATCAAAATCCTCCATGAACCTTGGGTTCACATTGCTTCATGCCCTTGTCATCTCAATGATCCATGCTCCTTGAAATGAAAATGATACATGACTTCTGTCATCACAATGCTCCAAAGCCTTGTGATCACAATGTTCATAACACTTGTCATCATAACGCATCATGATGCCTGTCATCACAATGCTCCATGAAATTTGTCATCACAATGCTCAATACACTTGTCATCACAATGCTCCCTGAGACTTGTCATCAGAATGCTCCTTGAACACTGTCATGAAAAGGCTCCATGCCTTTTTCATCACAATGCTCCATGCCCTTTTCATCAAAATGCTCCATGCCATTGTCATCACATTACTCCACAAGCTTGTCATCAGAATGGTCCATGACACTTGTCATCACAATGCTCCATTCCCCTTGTCATTACAGTGCTCCATGATGATCCTCATCACAATTATCCGTGGTCTTCTCATGACAATGCCCCACGGTCTTGTCATCCCAATGCTCCATGACTTGGACATAACAATTCTACATGTCCTTTTCATCACAATGCTCCATGACACTTCTCATCAAAATGTTGCATGCTCTTGTCAATACAATTCTCCATGCACTTTTCATCGCAATGCTCCATGACCCCTCTCATAGCAAGCTCCATACGCTTGTCATCACAATGCTTCACGACCTTGTCATCAAAATTCTCAAAGTCCCTTGTCATCACAATGCTCCATGATGTTGTCATCACAATGCTTCATGACCTTGTCATCACGAAGCTCCAAGCCCTTGTCATCACAATGCTCCATTACCTTTGTCATCACAATCCTCCATGACACTTGGCATTCCAATGCCCCATGCCATTCTCATCACAATGGACCATGACATATATCATCCCAATACTCCCTGACACCTGTCTTCACAATACTGTATGACCTTGTCATCACAATGCTCCATGCCCTTGTAATCACAATGTGCCATGCCCACTGTCATCACAATAATCCATAAAACTTGTCAGAACAATGCTCTATGCTCATGTCATCACAATGCTCCATTCCCGTGTCATCACAATGCTCCGTGACTCCAGTCATCACAGTGCTTTATGAACTTTGTCATCACAATGGTCCATGCTTTCATCATCACAAGTCTCTGTGACTTTGTCACCACAATGCTCCATGAACTTTTCATAACAATGCTCTCTGAACCTTGTCATCAAAATGCTCTATGCCTTTCTCAGCACAGTGCTCCATCCACCTTTTAATCACAATGCTCCATGTGCTTGTCAGCACATTGCTCCATGACCCATGTTATCACAATGTGCCATGCGCTTGTCATCACAATGCTCCACAACCTTGTCATCACAATGCTCCATAAACACTTGTCATCACAATGCTCCATGCACTTTTCAACAAAATGCTCTCTCACAACTGATATCACTATGTTCCATCACTAGTCATCACAATACTTCCTCACCCCTGTCATCACAATGTTCCATGACCAATGACATCACAATGTTCCATAACCCATATCATCAAAATCTTCCATGACACTTTTCATCAAATTGCTCCTCGACTCTGTCATCACAATGCTCCCTTCCCTTCACAACACAATGCACCACGCCCTTGTCATCAAATGCTCCATGACATTTGTCGTCACATATCTCCATGACACTTGGCATCACAATGCTCCATGCCATTGTCATCAAGATGCTCCATGAACCCTCTGATCACATTGTTCCATGCTCTTGTCATCACAAAGCTCCATGACATTTGTCATCACACTGCTCGATGCCCTTCTCATCACAATGCTCCATGCCCTTGTCATTACAATCCTCCATGACCCATGTATCACAGTGTTCCCTGCCCTTGTCATCACAATGCCCCATGCCCACTCTCATCACAATAATCCATGAAATTTTCAGAACAATGCTCCATGCCCTTGTCATCACAATGCTCCATGACGCCTGATATCACAATGTTCCATAACCCCTGGCATTAAAATGCTTCATGACCCTATTCATCACAAAGCTCCATGACCCCTGACATCACAATGTTCCATATCCCCTGTCATCAAAATGATCCATGACCCTTTTCATCAAATTGTTCCATGACCCTGTCATCACAATGTTCCCTGCCCTTCTCATCACAATGCACAACGCCATTGTCATCAAAATGCTCCATGACCATTGTCATCACAAAGTTCCATGACTCTCGTCATCACAATTTTCCATGGTCTTCTCATCACAATGCTCCATGACCATTGTCATCACAATGCTCCATGACCCCTGTCATCACAATGTTCCATGACCCCTGTCATCACAATGCTCCATGACAACAGTCATCAGAATGCTCCATGCCCCTTGTCATTACAATCCTCCATGAGGCTCGTCATCACAGTTATTCATGGCCTTCTCATCACAGTGCTCCACGGTCTTGCTATCACAATGCTCCATTCCCTGGTAATCACAATGCTCCATTCCCTGGTAATAACAATGCTCCATGTCCCTTGTCATCAGAATTCTCCACGTCATTGTCATCAAAGTGCTCCATGACACTTCTCATCACAATGTTACATGCACTTGTCATCAAAATTTTCCATGAAATTTTCATCTCAATGCCATATGACCACTTTCATAGCAAGCTCCATGCCATTGTCATTAAAATTCTTCACGATATTTTCATCAAAATTCTCAATTTCCGTTGTCCTCACAATGCTCCATGCCCTTGTCATCACAATGCTCCATGACCCTTGATATCACAGTGCTCCAAGCCATTGTCAACACAATGCTCCATTACCTTTGTCATCACAATACTCCATGACACCTGGCATCACAATTCCCCATGCCATTGTCACCACAATGGGCCATGACATATGTCATCACAATGCTCCCTGACACCTCTCTTCACAATAATCTATGACCTTGTCATCACAATGCTCCATGCACTTGTCATCACAATGCGCCATGCCCACTCTCATCACAATAGTCCATAAATCGTGTCAGAGCAATGCTCTATAACACTTTTATCACAATGCTCCATGCCCTTGTCATCACAATGCTCCATGACCCTGTCATCACAATGCTCCATGAACCTGTCATCACGATGCTCTGTGACTCGTCATAACAATGATTCATGATCTTTGTCATCACAGTGGTCCATACCCTCGTCATCACAAGTCTCTGTGACTTTGTCACCGCAAAGCTCCATGAACTTTTCATCACAATGCTCTCTGACACTGGTCATCACCATATTCTATGCCTTCCTCAGCACAATGCTCCCTAACCCTTGTCATAAGAGTGCTCCATGTGCTTGTCAGCACATTGCTCCATGACCCATGTTATCACAATGCGACATGCACTTGTCATCAAAATGTAACCAAGTTGAGGTTCTTGTAAGCAGTGCAGCCCTATATTTTGGGGTGGCTCTGTCTTATTGATTTTCAGTTTTCCCATGGTATATTCCCTAGACTGGAAGTGCCCTTGGCTCTGTAGCTCTGGTGTTTCCTTGTTTTAGGGAACACAATGCACTCCTCCAGAGAGGCAGTTGGCAATTTACATCCCGCCAATCAGCATAACTAGGCTCCCTGTTCTACAGGGCCTGTCTTGCCTTTCTGTTTTTACACATTTTGTGGATGTCCCTGTTCACCTGTGGGAAATGATACTTCTTAGTAGTGCAGATTTGCATTGCCCGCTTTGTTGCTTGGCCAAATGGGCCTATGCGTTTTCTCCTGAATATATTCAGGAGAAAACGCATATGCACTTATTGGACAAGTGCATCATTGTCGAAGTTGTGCCCCTCTTCCTGTGCTTTAAAGGCGATTCCAATGTACCTCTTGAAATCTCTTTCCTGCTATTCTGCCTTATTTTCAAGCCCGCCTCATTGTCTTCCCTCAACAGATTTTTGGACGATAGTTGTCCTTTATTACCCTGCCAGTTTTTGAAATGCTGTGCCCCGGTGCTCCATTGTTCAGCTCTTTTTTTGTGAGCAGACCTCAAATCCACAATACTGGTTCAGGACATATACTGGTTCCTGGCGGGTGGCTGAGACTTTGGTTAATTTTTTCTTCCTTAACGGAATTTAGAGTGACAAATGCCAGTCCAAATGCCTAACAGCTACTCTCTCATTGGTTCTCCCTCTTCCCTTTCATCCTCTGCCAAATTGGCAACTTCTGCGAACCAGGAGGTTAAAGGGGCTGTCTCTGCAAGTTGGGAGATTGATAGTAAAGCAGTTGGAAATTCAAACCGGAGCACCAGGAGAGGTACTATTAGTTGAGTTTTAGAAAGCTTTCGTATTCACAGTGTGTCCATTCTATATGTTTCCCGTACATGTTATAGCTGTAGTAATATTCCCTTGAACCTGGAGAGTTGGGACCCTTGGAATGTGTGCCACTCATTATTGCTTTAAATGGTCTGCATTTGCTCACTGAATCTCACCAAACCGCTCAGTCCCAAGTGTCCAGGCTTATGCCACATCCAGCTGTCCTTGTACACAGGGCCATTCCAGGTTTCATCAGAGCCCCTGTAGTAATTGTAAAGAATTTCCCTGTTTTTTTGTTTTGTTTTTGAAATTCCTTTTTATAGTGGGTTTGAGCTGATTCTCACTGCCATGTTTATGCCAGTCTAGACCCACTTGATTCCCTTATGGAGACTTATCAATACATAGGTTTTAAGATTCTTACTAGTCAGATATATTCCTCTGCGGGAAATATGGGGTTTTTAGTCCCTTTGACTGAGGAAGGTGTAGGTCTTGTCTGTTCCATATTTGGTTTTTGGAACGGTAGCTGTACTAATATCAAACTCTGGTTTTATGCATCACCCAACCTCTCCTTCCCCCTAAGCAGGCATAAGAATGTTTTTTAAATGTTAGACTCTGTTCTCTTCCCTAACTCAGTTGACGTGTAGCCATGAATACAGGATCGTCATAAGTGATATCTTATGATAAGTTTCTTTTTCACTGTGACTTATTTCACTTAAAATCATCGTACCTGAATCCACTCATTTTGCTGCTACTGGCCATATGACATTGATTTCATGGCTGAGGGATATTCCATCGTACCTAATTACCAGAATTTCTTCAACGACTTTTGTCTTTCCTGGGATATTTTAGGTGTACCCAAGTTGAGATTCTTGTAAGCAGTGCAGCCCTAGATTTTGGGGTGGTCCTGTCTTATTGATTTTCAGTTTTCCCAAGGTATATTGTCTAGAAATGAAGTGTCCTTAGCTCTGTAGCTCTGTTGTTTACTTCTTTTAGGGAACACAATGCACTCCTCCAGAGAGGCAGTTGGCAATTTACATCCCGCCCATCAGCATAACTAGGCTCCTTGTTCTCCAGGGCTTTTCTTGCCTTTCTGGTTTTTACACATTTTGTGGATGTCCCTGTTCACCTCTGGGAAATGATGCTTTTTGTAGTTCAGATTTGCATTGCCTGCTTGGTTGCTTGGCCAAATGGGCATATGCGTTTTCTCCTGAATATATTCAGGAGAATACGCATATGCACTATTTGCCAAGTGCATCAATGTCGAAGTTGTGGCCCTCTTCCTGTGCTTTATAGGCTATTCCAATGTACATCTTGAAATCTGTTTCCTGCTATTCTGCCTCGCTTTCAAGTCCACCTCGTTGCCTTCCCTCAACAGATTTTTGGACGATAGTTGTCCTTTATTAATCTGCCAGTTTGTGAATTGCTGTGTCGCTGTGCTCCATTTTTCAACTCGTTTTTTGTGAGCTGACCAGAAATCCACAATTTTGGTTCAGGACCTATACTGGTTCCCGGCGGGTGGCTGATACTTTGATTAATTCTTCTTCCGACCGGGAAATTAGAGTGACATGTGCCCGTCCAAATGCCGTACAGCTGCTCTGTCATAGGTTCTCCCTCTTCCCTTTCATCCTCTGCCAAATTGGCAACCTGTGCGAACCAGGAGGTTAAAGGGGCTGTCTCTCCAATTTGTAAGATTAATAGCAAAGCAGTTGGAAAGTAGAACTGGAGCACCAGGAGAGGGACTGTTAATTGAGTTTTAGAAACCTTTTGTATTCACAGTGTGTCCATTCTCTAGGTTTCTCGTACATGTTATATCTGTAGTAATATTCCCTTCAACCTGGAGAGTTGGGACCCATGGAATGTGTGCCACGCATTACTGCTTTAAAGGGTCTGCATTTGCACACCCAAGCGCACCAATCATCTCAATCACAAGTGTCAAGCCTTATGACACATCGACCTGTTGTTGTAGACATGGTCATTCCAGGTTTTATTGGAGTCCCTGAAGGAAATGTAAAGAATTTCCTGTTTTTTTGTTTTATTTTTGAAATTCATTTTTATGGTGGTTTTCAGCTGATTCCCACTGCCATGTTTATGACAGTCTAGACACACTTGATTCCCTTACGGAGACATATCAATAAATACGTTTTAAGATTCTTACTAGTCAGATATATTCCTCTGCGGGAAATATGGGGTTTTCAGTCCCTTTCACTGAGGAAGGTTTAGGACTTGTATAATACGTAGTTGGTTTTTGGAACGGTACCTGTACTAATATCAAACTCTGGTTTTATGCATCACCCCACCTCTCCTTTCCCCTTAAGCAGGCATAAGAATGTTTTCTAAATGTGAGACTCTGTTCTGTATCCTAACTCAGTTCTTGTGTAGCCATGTTTACAGGACTTCATAAGTGATATCTTATGATAAGATTCTTTTTCTCTGTGACTTATTTCACTTAGAATCATCGTACCTGAATCCAATCATTTTGCTGCTACTGGCCTTATGACATTGATTTCATGGCTGAGGGATATTCCATCATACGTAAGTACCACAATTTCTTGAACCATTTTTGTCTTTCCTGGGGTATTTAAGGTGTACCCAAGTTGAAGTTCTTGTAAGCAGTGCAGCCCTAAATTTTGGGGTGGCTCTGTCTTATTGATTTTCAGTTTTCCCAAGGTATATTCCCTAGAGTGGAAGTGCCCTTGGATCTGTAGCTCTGTTGTTTACTTGTTTTAGGGAACACAATGCACTCCTCCAGAGAGGCAGTTGGCAATTTACATCAGGCCCATCAGCATAACTAGGCTCCCTGTTCTCCAGGGCCTGTCTTGCCTCTCTGGTTTTTACACATTTTGTGGATGTCCCTGTTCACATGTGGGAAATGATGCTTCTTTATAGTGCAGATTTGCATTGCCCGCTTGCTTGCTTGGCCAAAAAGGGCATTTGCGTTTTCTCCTGAATATATTGAGGAGAAAACGCATATGCCCTTTTTAGCCAAGTGCATCACTGTCGAAGTTGTGCCCCTCTTCCTGTGCTTTAAAGGTGATTCCAATGTACCTCTTGAAATCTGTTTCCTGCTATTCTGGCTCGCTTTCCAGTCTGCCTCATTGCCTTCCCTCAACAGATTTATGGAATATTGATGTCCTTTATTACTCTGCCAGTTTGTTAATTGCTGTGCCCCTGAGCTCCATTTTTCAACTTGTTTTTTGTGAGCTGACCGCAAGTCCCAAATGTTGGTTCAGGACCTATACTGGTTCCCGGCGGTTGGCTGAGACTTTGGTTAATTCTTCTTCATGCCGGGAAATTAGAGTGACATGTGACCGTCCAAATGCGTAACAGCTACTCTCTCATTGGTACTTCCTCTTCCCTTTCATCCTTTCCCAATTTGGCAACCTGTGCGAACCAGGAGGTTAAAGGGGCTGTCTCTCCAAGTTGGGAGATTGATAGTAAAGCAGTTGGAAAGTGAAACCGGAGCAAGAGGAGAGGGAATATTAGTTGAGTTTTAGAAACCTGTCATATTCACTGTGTGTCCATTCTCTAGGTTTCCCGTACATGTTATTGTTGTAATAATATTCCATTCTATCTGGAGAGTTGGGACCCAAGGAATGGGTGCCACGCATTATTGCTTTAAAGGGTCTGCATTTGCTCAACGAATCTGACCAATCTTCTCAGTCCCAAGTGTCCAGCCGTATGCCAAATCCAGCTGTCGTTGTAGATAGGGTCATTCCATGTTTCATCAGAGCCCCTGAAGGAATTGTAAAGAATTTCCCTGTTTTTTTGTTTTGTTTTTAAATTCCTTTTTATCGTGGGTTTCATCTGATTCTCCCTGCCATGTGTATGCCAGTCTAGGCACACTTGATTCCCTTATGGAGACATATCAATTCATAGGTTTTAAGATTCGTACTAGTCAGATATATTCTTCTGCAGAGAATAGGGGTGTTGAGTCCCGTTCACTGAGGAAGGAGTAGGCCTTGTCTATTCTTTATTTTGATTATGGAATGGTTCCTGTGTTAATATCAAACTCTGGTTTTATGCATCTCCCAACCTCTCCTTTCCCCGTAAGCAGGCATAAGTATGTTTTCTATATGTGAGAATCTGTTCTCTTTACTAATTCAGTTCATGTGTACCCATGTTTATATTTCCTTCATAAGTGATATCTTATGTCAGAATACTCCATGGCTCTTGTCATCATAATGCTCCATGATGCTTGTCACAAAGATTATCAATGGTCTTCTCATCACAATGCTCCACGGTTTTGCCATCACAATTCTCCATGTACCTTGTCATCACAATTCTCCACCTCTTTGTCCTCACAATATTCCATGAAATTTCTCATCACAATGTTACATGCAATTGTCATCGCAGTGCTCCCTGAACCTTGTCATAGCAAGCTCCATATGCTTGTCATCACAATGCTTGATGACATTGTTATAAAAATTTTTAATGTCCCTTGACATCACAATGCTCCCTGCCATTGTCATCACAATTCTCCATGACACTTGTCATCACAATGCTCCAAGCACTTGTCATCACAATGCTCCATGACCCTTGTCATCACAATGCTCCAAGACCTCTATAATCACAATTCTCCATGCCACTTTTCATCTCAATGCTCCATGAACAGAGTCATCACAATGCAACATGTCCATCATCAAAATGATTCATGCTATTGTCATCACAATGAAATCAAAATGCTCCATGTCCTCTGTCATCACAATGCTCCAAACCTTTCAGATCACAATGTTCCATAACACTTGTAATCACATGCCCATGACGCTCGTCATCACAATTATGCTAGGTCTTCTCATGACAATGCTCCATGACCTTTGTCAGCACAATGCTCAATACACTTGGCATCACAATGTGCCATGCTCTTTTCCTCAAAATGTTCCAAATACTTTTCATCGCTATGCTCCATAAAACTTGTCATCACAATGCTCCATGCACTTCTCATCAAAATGCTCTCTCACCACATATATCACAATGTTCCATCACTGGTCATCACAATATTAGCTCACCCATGTCATCACAATGTTCCATGACCACTGTCATCACAGTGCTACATGCCCTTATCATCACAATGCTCCATGACCCCTGACATCACAATGTTCCATAACCCCTGTCACAAAATGATCCATGACCCATTTCATCACAATGCTCATGACCCCTGACATCACAATGTTCCATAACCCCTGTCATCAAAATATTCCATGACCCTTTTATTCAAATTGCTCCATGACCCTGTCATCACAATGCTCCCTGCCCTTCTCATCACAATGCACCAGGCCTTTGTCATCACAAAGCTCCATGACCCTTGGCATCACAATGCTCCAAGACATTGTCATCACAATGCTCAATGAAATCTCTCATCATATTGCTCCATGCCCTTGTCATCACAATGCTCCATTACACATGTCATAAAAATGCTCCATGACCACTGCCATCACAATGTTCCACGGCCTTGTCATCACAAGGCTCCATGACCCTTGTCATCACATTGCTCCAAGACCTCTGTAATCACAATTCTCCATGCCACTTTTCATCTCAATGCTCCATGAACCCTGTCATCAAAATGCACCGTGCCCATCATCATAATGATTCATGCTATTGTCATCACAATGAAATCAAAATGCTCCATGTCCTCTGTCACCACAATGCTCCAAACCCTTCTGATCACAATGTTCCATAACACTTGTCATCACATGCCCCATGACGCTCATCATCACCATTATGCTAGGTCTTCTCATCACAATGCTGCATGACCTTTGTCACCACAATGCTCAATACACTTGGCATCACAATGCTCGCTGATACTTGTCATCAGTATGCTCCTTGAACACTGTCATGAAAAGGCTCCATGCCCTTTTCATCACAATGATCCATTCCCTTTTCATCACAATGCTCCAAGACCACTTCTATCACAATGCTCCGTGACTCCAGTCATCATAATGCTTCATGACATTTGTCATCACAATGGTCCATGACCTGGTCACACAAAGCTCTGTGACCTTTGTCACCACATTGCTCCATGAAATTTTTATCACAATGCTCTGTGACCCTTGTCATCACAAAGCTCCATGCCTTTGTCAGCACAATGCACCATGCCCTTGTCATCTCAATGCTCCCTGCCCACTGTCTACACAATAATCCATGAAACTTGTCAGACCAATGTTCCATTCACCTGTCATCACATTGCTCCATGCCCTTGTCATCACAATGCTCCAATACCCCTGTCATCACAATGCTCCGTGACTCCAGTCATCACAATGATTCATGACCTTTGTCCTCACAATGGTCCATGACCTCGTCACACAAGGCTCTCTGACCTTTGTCACCACAATGCTCCATGCCCACTCTCATCACAATAATCCATGAAACTTGTCAGACCAATGTTCCATGAACCTCTCATCACATTGCTCCATGCCCCTGTCATCACAATGCTCCATGTCCCCTGTCATCACAGTGCTCCGTGACTCCAGTCATCACAATGATTCATGACCTTTCTCATCACAGTGGTCAATGCCCTCGTCACACAAGGCTCTGTGATCTTTGTCACCACAATGCTCCATGAAATTTTCATCACAATGCTCTTTGTCCCTTCTCATCACAATGCTCCATGCCTTTGTCAGCACAATGCTCCATGACACATGTTATCAAAAGGTTCCATGTGCTTGTCAGCACAATGCTCCATGACACATGTCATCACAATGTGCCATGAACTTTTCATCACAATGCTCCTCATCCTTTTCATCGCTATGCTCCATAAAATTTGTCATCACAGTGCTCCATGCACTTCTCATCGAAATGCTCTCTCACCACATATATCACACTGTTCCATCACTAGTCATAACAATACTCGCTCACCCCTGTCATCTCAATGTTCCATGACCACTCTCATCACAGTGCTACATGCCCTTATCATCACAATGCTCCATGACCCCTGATATCACAGTTTTCCATAACCCCTGGCACAAAATGCTCCATGACCCATTTCTTCACAATGCTTCATGACCCCTGACATCACAATGTTCCATAACCGCTGTCTTCAAAATATTCCATGAAGTTTGATTCAAATTGCTCCATGACCATATCATCACAATGCTCCCTGTCCTTCACATCACAATTCTCCACGCCCTTGTCTTCAAAATGTCCAATGATATTTGTCATCACAAACTCCATGACCCTTGGCATCACAATGTTCAATGAAATCTCTCATCACATTGCTCCATGCCCTTGCCATGACAATGCTCCATTACACCTGTCATAACAATGCTCCATGACCCCTGCCATCACAATGTTCCACGGTCTTGTCATCACAAGGCTCCATGACCCTTGTCATCGCAATGCTCCAAGACCAATGTAATCACAATTCTCCATGCCACTTTTCATCTCAATGCTCCATGAACACTGTCGTCACAATGCACCATGACCATCATCATAATGATTCATGCTATTGTCATCACAATGGAATCAAAAGGCTCCATGTCCTCTGTCATCACAATGCTCCAAACCCTTCTGATCACAATGTTCCATAACCCTTGTCATCACATGCCACAGGACGCTCATCATCACAATTATGCAAGGTCTTCTCATCACAATGCTCCATGACATTTTTCACCACAATGCTCAATACACTTGGCATCACATTGCTCACTGACACTTGTCATCAGTATGCTCCTTGAACACTGTCATGACAAGGCTCCATGCATTTTTCATCACAATGATCCATTCCCTTTTCATCACAATGCTCCAAGTCCCCTGTTATCACAATACTCCATGACTCCAGTCATCACAATGCTTCATGACATTTGTCATCACAATGGTCCATGACCTCGTCACAAAAAGCTGTGTGACCTCTGTCACCACAATGCTCCATGAAATTTTTATCACAATGCTCTGTGACCCTTGTAATCTCAAAGCTCCATGCCTTTGTCAGCACAATGCTCCATGACCCTTGTCTTCACAATGCTCGATGCGCGTGTCAGCACAATGCTCCATAACCCATGTCATCACAATGCACCATGCACTTGTCATCACAATGCTCCACATCCTTGTCATCAAAATGCTCCATAAAGCTTGTCATCACAATGCTCCATGCACTTCTCCTCAAAATGCCTTCTCAACACTGATATCACAATGTTCCCTCACTAGTCATCACAATACCCCCTCACCCTAGTCATCACAATATTCCATGACCCCTGTAATCACAATTCTCCATGCCCTTGTCATCACAAAGCTCCATGACGCATGTCATCAGAATGCTCCATGGCCTTCTAATCACAATGCTCCATGCCCTTGTCATCACAATGCTCCAACACCCCTGTAATCACAATGCTCCATGCCTCTTTTCATCTCAATGCTCCATGAAATTTGTCAACACAATGCACCGTGCGATCACCATAATATTTCTTGCTATTGTCATCACAATGAAATCAAAATCCTCAATGACCTCTGTCATCACAATGCACCAAACCCTTCTGATCACAATGTTCCATTACCCTTGTCATCACAATGCCCCATGACGCTGGTCATCACAATTATCCATGGTCTTCTCATCACAATGCTCCATGATCTTTGTCATCACAATGCTCAATACACTTATCATCACAATGCTCCCTGACAGTTGTCATCAGTATGCTCCTTGAAGCCTGTCATGACAAGGCTCCATGCATTTTTCATCACAATGATCCATTCCCTTTTCATCACAATGCTCCAAGACCCCTGTAATCACAATGCTCCATGTCCTTGTCATCACAAAGCTCCATGACGCATGTCATCAGAATGCTCCATTGCCTTCTCATCACAATGCTCCATGCCCTTGTAATCACATTGCTTCAGAACCCCTGTAATCTCAATGCTCCATGCACATTTTCATCAGAATGCTCAATGCCCTTGTAATCACAATGCTCCATGACCCTTGTCATCACAATGTTCCAAGCCCTTGTCATCAAAATGCTCCATTACCTTTGTCATCACAATCCTCCATGTCACTTGCTATCACAATGCTCCATGCCATTGTCATCACAATGGACAATGACATATGTCAACACATTGCTCCCTGACACCTGTCTTCACAATAATCCATGACCTTGTCATCACAATGTTCCATGACCTTGTCATCACAATGCGCCATGCCCACTGTCATCACAATAATCCATGAAACATGTCACACCAATGTTCCATGCCCCTGTCATCACAATGCTCCATGCCCTTGTCATCACAATGCTCCATGACCCCTGTCATCACAATGCTCCGTGACTCCAGTCATCACAATGCTTCATGATATTTGTCCTCACAATGGTCCATGCCCTCGTCACACAAGGCTCTGTGACCTTTGTCACCACAATGCTCCATGCCCTTGTCATCTCAATGCTCCATGCCCACTGTCATCACAGTTATCCATGAAACTTGTCAGACCAATATTCCATGGCCCTGTCATCACATTGCTCCATGCCCTTCTCATCAAAATGCTCCATGACCCATGTCATCACAATGCTCCGTGACTCCAGTCATCACAATGATTCATGACCTTTCTCATCACAATGGTCCATGCCCTCGTCACACAAGGCTCTGTGATCTTTGTCACCACAATGCTCCATGAAATTTTCATCACAATGCTCTGTGTCCCTTGAATTCACAATGCTCCATACCTTTGTAAGCACAATACTCCATGACACTTGTCATCAAAATGCTCCATGCGCTTGTCAGCACAATTCTCCATCACACATGTCATCACAATGTGCCAAGCTCTTTTCATCACAATGCTCCACATCCTTTTCATCGCTATGCTCCATAAAACTTGTCATCACAATGCTCCATGCACTTCTCATCAAAATGCTCTCTCACCACATATATCACAGTGTTCCATCACTAGTCATCACAATACTCGCTCACCTCTGTCATCACAATCTTCCATGACCACTGTCATCACAGTACTACATGCCGTTATCATCACAATGCTCCATGACCCCTGACATCACAATGTTCCATAACCCCTGTCACAAAATGCTCCATGACCCATTTCATCACAATGCTTCATGACCCATGACATCACAGTGCTCAATAACACCTGTCATCAAAATATTCCATGACCCTTTTATTCAAATTGCTCCATGACCCTGTCATCACAATGCTCCCTGCCCTTCTCATCACAATGCACCACGCCCTTTTCATCAAAATGCCCCATGACATTTGTCATCACAAAGCTCCATGACCCTTGGCATCACAATGCTCCATGCCATTGTCATCAAAATGCTCAATGAAATCTCTCATCACATTGTTCCATGCCCTTGTCATCACAATGCTCCATTACACCTGTCATAACAGTGCTCCATGACCCCTGCCATCACAATGTTCCACGGCGTTGTCATCACAAGGCTCCATGACCCTTGTCCTCACAATGCTCCAATACCTTTGTAATCACAATCCTCCATGCCACTTTCCATCTCAATGCTCCATGAACACTGTCATCACAATGCACAATGCTCGTCATCATAATGATTCATGCTATTGTCATCACAATGAAATCAAAATGCTCCATGTCCTCTGTCATCACAATGCTCCAAACCCTTCTGATCACAATGTTCCATAACACTTGTCATCACATGCCCCATGACGCTCGTCATCACAATTATGCAAGGTCTTCTCATCACAATGCTCCATGACCCTTGTCACCACAATGCTCAATACACTTGGCATCACAATGCTCGCTGACACTTGTCATCAGTATGCTCCTTGAACACTGTCATGACAGGGCTCCATGCCTTTTTCATCACAATGATCCATTCCCTTTTCATCACAATGCTCCAAGTCCCCTGTTATCACAAAGCTCCGTGACTCCAGTCATCACAATGCTTTATGATATTTGTCATCACAATGGTCCATGACCTCGTCACACAAAGCTCTGTGATCTTTGTCACCACAATGCTCCATGAAATTTTTATCACAATGCTCTGTGACCCTTGTCATCACAAAGCTCCATGCCTTTGTCAGCACAATGCTCCATGACCCTTGTCATCACAATGCTCGATGCGCGTGTCAGCACAATGCTCCATAACAAATATCATCACAATGCACCATGCACTTGTTATCACAGTGCTCCACATACTTGTCATCAAAATGCTCCATAAACCTTTTCATCACAACGCTCCATGCACTTCTCATCAAAATGCCTTCTCACCACTGATATCACAATGCTCCATCACTAGTCATCACAATACTCCCTCACCCCTGTCATCACAATATTCCATGACCCCTGTAATCACAATTCTCCATGCACTTGTCATCACAAAGCTCCATGACGCATGTCATTAAAATGCTCCATGGCCTTCTCATCACAATGCTCCATGCCCTTGTCATCACAATGCTGCAACACCCTGTAATCACAATGCTCCATTCCCCTTTTCATCTCAATGCTCCATGAACCCTATCATCACAATGCACGGTGCCCATCACCATAATATTTCATGCTATTGTCATCACAATGAAATCAAAATGCTCAGTGACCTCTGTCATCACAATGCACCAAACCCTTCTGATCACAATGTCCATAACACTTGTCATCACAATGCCCCATGACACTGGTCATCACAATTATCCATATTCTTCTCATCACAATGCTCCATGCCCTTGTCATCACAATGCTGCAACACCCTGTAATCACAATGCTCCATTCCCCTTTTCATCTCAATGCTCCATGAACCCTATCATCACAATGCACGGTGCCCATCACCATAATATTTCATGCTATTGTCATCACAATGAAATCAAAATGCTCAGTGACCTCTGTCATCACAATGCACCAAACCCTTCTGATCACAATGTCCATAACACTTGTCATCACAATGCCCCATGACACTGGTCATCACAATTATCCATATTCTTCTCATCACAATGCTCCATGAACTTTGTCATCACAAAGCTCAATACACTTATCATCACAATGCTCCCTGACAGTTGTCATCAGTATGCTCCTTGAAGCCTGTCATGACAAGGCTCCATGCATTTTTCATCACAATTATCCATTCCCCTTTCATCACAATACTCCAAGACACCTGTAATCACAATGCTCCATGTCCTTGTCATCACAAAGCTCCATGACGCATGTCATCAGAATGCTCCATTGCCTTCTCATCACAATGCTCCATGCCCAAGTAATCACATTGCTTCAAAACCCCTGTAATCTCAATGCTCCATGCACCTTTTCATCAGAATGCTCAATGTCCTTGTCATCACAAAGCTCCATGCCGTTGTCAGCACAATGCTCCATGACACTTGTCATCAAAATGCTCCATTAACCCTGACATCACAGTGTTCCATAACCCCTGTCATCAAAATGTTCCATCACACTTTTCATCAATTTGCTCCATGACCCTGTCATCACAATGCTCCCTGCCCTTCTCATCACAATGCACCACGACCTTGTCATCAAAATGCACCATGACGTTTGTCATCACAAAGCTCCATGACCCTTGGCATCACAATGCTCCATGCCATTTCATCACAATGCTACATGAAACCTCTCATCACATTGCTCCATGCCCTTGTCACCACAATGCTACATGACGCTTGTCATCACAATGCTCGATACTCTTCTCAACACAATGCTCCATCCCTTGTCATTACAATCCTCCATGACACATGTATCACAGTGTTCCGTGCCCTAGTCATCACAATGTTCCATACCGAATCTCATCACAATAATCCATGAAATTTACAGACCAATGTTCCATGCCCTTGTCATCACAATGCTCCATTACCCCTGTCATAACAGTGCTCCATGACCCCTGCCATCACAATGTTCCACCGCCTTGGCATCCAAGGCTCCATGACCCTTGTCATCACAATGCTCCAAAACCCCTGTGATCACAATGCTCAATGCCCTTGTCATCACAAAGATCCATGACACATGTCATCAGAATCCTCCGAGGCCTTCTCATCACAATGCTCCATGCCCTTTTCATCAGAATGCTCCAAGACCCCTGTAATCACAATGCTACATGCCCCTTTTCATCAGAATGCTCCATGATACTTTTCATCACAAGGCTCCATGGTCTTCTCATCACACTGCTCCAGGACCTTGTCATCACAATGCCCCATTCCCTGGTCATCACAATGCTCCGTGACCACTGTCATCACAATACTCCATGAACATTTTCAGGCCAATGCTCCATGACCTTCTCATCACAGTGCTCCATGACCCTTGTCATCACAATGCTCCATGACCCCTCTCATCACAATGCTCCATGACACCTGTCATCACAATGCTCCGTGCCCCTTGTCATTACAGTGATCCATGACGCTCTTCATCATAATTATCCATGGTCTTTTCATCACAATGCTCCACGGTCTTGCTATCACAATTCCCCATGCCCTGTTCATCACAATGCTCCATGTCCCATGTCATTACAATTCTCCACGTCCTTGTCATCACAATGCTTCGTGACATTTCTCAACACAATGTTACATGATCTTCTCATCACAATTCTCCATGCACTTGTCATCGCAAGGCTCTATGACCCCTGTCATAGCAAGCTCCATGTGCTTGTGATCACAATGGTTCACGACGTTGTCATCAAAATTATCAATGGCCCTTTTCATCAGTATGCTCCATGCCCTTGTCATCACAATGCTCCATGACCTTTGTCATCACAATGTTCCAAGCACTTGTCATCAAATTGCTCCATTACCTTTGTCATCACAATCCTCCATGACACTTGGTATCACAATGCTCCATGCCATTGTCATCACAATGGACAATGACATATGTCATCACAATGCTCCCTGACACCTGTCTTCACAATACTCCATGATCTTGTCATCACAATGTTCCATGCCCTTGACATCACAATGTGCCATGCCCACGTCATCACAATGCGCCATGCCCACTCTCATCAAAATAATCCATAAATCTTGTCAGAGCAATGCTCCAAGACCCCTGCCATCACAATGCTCCGTGACTCCAGTCATCACAATGTTTCATGACATTTGTCATCACAATGGTCCATGACCTCGTCACACAAAGCTCTGTGACCTTTGTCACCAAAATGCTGCATGAAATTTTTATCACAATGCTCGCTGACCCTTGGCATCACAAAGCTCCTTGCCTTTGTCAGCACAATGCTCCATGACCCTTGTCATCACAATGCTCGATGCGCGTGTCAGCACAATGCTCCATAACCTATGTCATCACAATGCACCATGCACTTGTCATCACAATGCTCCACATCCTTGTCTTCAAAATGCTCCATAAAACTTGTCATCACAATGCTCCATGCACTTCTCCTCAAAATGCCTTCTCACCACTGATATCACAATGTTCCATCACTAGTCATCACAATACGCCCTCACCCGTGTCATCACAATATTCCATGACACCTGTAATCACAATTCTCCATGCCCTTGTCATCACAAAGCTCCATGACGCATGTCATCAGAATGCTCCATGGCCTTCTCATCACAATGCTCCATGCCCTTGTCATCACAATTCTCCAAAACCCCTGTAATCACAATGCTCCATGCCCCTTTTCATCTCAATGCTTCATGAACCCTGTCATCACAATGCACCGTGCCCATCACCATAATATTTCATGCTATTGTCATCACAATGAAATCAAAATCCTCAATGACCTCTGTCATCACAATGCACCAAACCCTTCTGACCACAATGTTCCATAACACTTGTCATCACATTGCCCCATGATGATGGTCATCACAATTATCCATGGTCTTCTCATCACAATGCTCCATGATCTTTGTCATCACAATGCTCAATACACTTATCATCACAATGCTCCCTGACAGTTGTCATCAGTATGCTCCTTGAAGCCTGTCATGACAAGGCTCCATGCATTTTTGTCACAATGATCCATTCCCTTTTCATCACAATGCTCCAAGACCCCTGTAATCACAATGCTCCATGTCCTTGTCATCACACAGCTCCATGACGCATGTCATAAGAATGCTCCATTGCCTTCTCATCACAATGCTCCATGCCCTTGTAATCACATTGCTTCAAAACCCCTGTAATCACAATGCTCCATGCACCATTTCATCAGAATGCTCCATGCCCTTGTCATCACAATGTTCCATGACCCTTCTCATCGCAATGTTCCAAGCCCTTGTCATCAAAATACTCCATCACATTTGTCATCACAATCCTCCATGACACTTTGTATCACAATGCTCCATGCACTTGTAAACACATTGCTTCACAACCCCTGTAATCTCAATGCTGCAGGCACCTTTTCATTAGAGTGCTCCATGCCCTTTTCATCACAATGCTCCATGACTCTTGTCATCGCAATGTTCCAAGCCCTTGTCATCAAAATGCTCCATTACCTTTGTCATCACAATCCTCCATGGCACTTGGTATCACAATGCTCCATGCCATTGTCATCACAGTGGACAATGACATATGTCATCACAATGCTCCCTGACACCTGTCTTCACAATAGTCCATGAGCTTGTCATCACAATGTTCCATGCCCTTGTCATCACAATGCACCATGCCCACTGTCATCACAATAATCCATGAAACATGTCAGATCAATGTTCCTTGCCCCTGTCATCAGAATGATACATGCCCTTGTCATCACAATGCTCCATGACCACTGTCATCACAATGCTCCGTGACTCGAGTCATCACAATGCTTCATGACCTTTGTCCTCACAATGGTCCAAGCCCTCATCACACAAGGCTCTGTGACCTTTGTCACCACAATGCTCCATGCCCTTGTCATCTCAATTCTCCATACCCACTGTCATCACAATAATCCATGAAACTTGTCAGACCAATGTTCCATGCCCCTGTCATCATATTGCTCCATGCCCCGTGTCTTCACAATGCTCCATGACCCCTGTCATCACAATGCTCCGTGACTCCAGTCATCACAATGATTCATGACCTTTCTCATCACAATGGTCCATGCCCTCGTCACACAAGGCTCTGTGATTTTGTCACCACAATGCTCCATGAAATTTTCATCACAATGCTCTGTGTCCCTTGTCATCACAATCCTCCATGCCTTTGTCAGCACAATGCTCCTTGACACTTGTCATCAAAATGCTCCATGCACTTGTCAGGACAATGCTCCATGACACATGTCATCACAATGTGCCATGATCTTTTCAAAACAATGCTCCACATCCTTTTCATCGCTATGCTCCATAAAACTTGTCATCACAATGCTCCATGCACTTCTCAGCAAAATGCTCTCTCACAACATATATCACAATGTTCCATCACTAGTCATCACAATACTCACTCACCCCTGTCATCACAATGTTCCATGACCACTGTCATCACAGTGCTACATGCCCTTATCTTCACAATGTTCCATAACCCCTGTCACAAAATGCTCCATGACCCATTTCTTCACAATGCTTCATGACCCCTGACATCACAATATTCCATAACCACTCTCATCAAAATATTCCATGACACTTTTATTCAAATCGCTCCATGACCTTGTCATCACAATGCTCCCTGCCCTTCTCATCACAATGCACCATGCCCTTGTCATCAAAATGCCCCATGACATTTGTCATCACAAAGCTCCATGACCCTTGTCATCACAGTGCTCCATGCCTTTGTCAGCACAATGCTCCATGACCCTTGTCAGCACAATGCACGATGCGCGTGTCAGCACAATGCTCCATAACCCATGTCATCACAATGCACCATGCACTTGTCATCACAATGATCCACATCCTTGTCATCAAAATGCTCCATAAACCTTGTGATCACAATGCTCCATACACTTCTCCTCAAAATGCCTTCTCACCAATGATATCACAATGTTACATCACTAGTCATCACAATACTCCCTCAACCCTGTCATCACAATATCCCATGACCCCTGTAATAACCATTCTCCATGCCCTTGTCATCACAAAGCCCCATGACGCATGTCATCAGAATGTTCCATGGACTTCTCATCACAATGCTCCATGCCCTTGTCATCACAATGCTCCAACACCCCTGTAATCACAATGCTCCATGCCCCTTTTCATCTCAATGCTCCATGAACCCTGTCATCACAATGCACCGTGCCCATCACCATAATATTTCATGCTATTGTCATCACAATGAAATCAAAATTCTCAATGACATCTGTCATCACAATGCACCAAACCCTTCTGACCACAATGTTCCATAACACTTGTCATCACAATGCCCCATGACGCTGGTCATCACAATTATCCATGGTCTTCTCATCAGAATGTTCCATGATCTTTGTCATCACAATGCTCAATACACTTATCATCACAATGCTCCCTGACAGTTGTCATCAGTATGCTCCTTGAAGCCTGTCATGACAAGGCTCCATGCATTTTTCATCACAATGATCCATTCCCTTTTCATCACAATGCTCCAAGACCCCTGTAATCACAATGCTCCATGTCCTTGTCATCACAAAGCTCCATGACGCATGTCATCAGAATGCTCCATTGCCTTTTCATCACAATGCCCGATACCCTTGTAATCACATTGCTTTAAAACCCCTGTAATCTCAATTCTCCAGGCACATTTTCATTAGAATGCTCCATGCCCTTGTCATCACAATGCTCCATGACCCTTGTCATCGCAATGTTCCAAGCCCTTGTCATCAGAATGCTCCATTACTTTTGTCATCACAATCCTCCATGACACTTGGTATCACATTGCTCCATGCCATTGTCATCAAAGTGGACAATGACATATGTCATCACAATGCTCCCTGACACCTCTCTTCACAATAATCCATGACCTTGACATCACAATGTTCCATGCCCTTGTCATCACAATTCGCCATGCCCACTGTCATCACAATAATCCATGAAACATGTCAGACCAATGTTCCATCCCCCTGTCATCACAATGATCCATGTCCTTGTCATCACAATGCTCCATGACCCCCGTCATCACAATGCTCCGTGACTCCTGTCATCACAATGCTTCATGACCTTTGTCCTCACAATGGTCCAAGCCCTCGTCACACAAGGCTCTGTGACCTTTGTCACCACAATGCTCCATGCCCTTGTCATCTCAATTCTCCATACTCACTCTCATCACAATAATCCATGAAACTTGTCAGACCAATGTTCCATGCCCCTGTCATCATATTGCTCCATGCCCCTGTCTTCACAATGCTCCATGACCCCTGTCATCACAATGCTCCGTGACTCCAGTCATCACAATGAGTCATGACCTTTCTCATAAAAATGGTCCATGCCCTCGTCACTCAAGGCTCTGTGATCTTTTTCACCACAATGCTCCATGAAATTTTCATCACAATGCTCTGTGTCCCTTGTCATCAAAATGCTCCATTACTTTGTCAGCACAGTGCTCCATGACACTTGTCATAAAAATGCTCCATGCGCTTGTCAGCACAATGCTCCATGACACATATCATCACAATGTGCCATGCTCTTTTCCTCACAATGCTCCACATCCTTTTCATCGCTATGCTCCATAAAACTTGTCATCACAATGCTCCATGCACTTCTCAGCAAAATGCTCTCTCACCACATATATCACAATGTTCCATCACTAGTCATCACAATACTCACTCACCCCTGTCATCACAATGTTCCATGACCACTGTCATCACGGTGCTACATGCCCTTATCTTCAAAATGTTCCATAACCACTGTCACAATATGCTCCATGACCCATTTCTTCACAATGCTTCATGACCCCTGACATCACAATATTCCATAAACCCTGTCATCAAAATATTCCATGACAATTTTATTCAAATTGCTCCATGACCTTGTCATCACAATGCTCCCTGCCCTTCTCATCACAATGCACCATGCCCTTGTCATCAAAATGCCCCATGACACTTGTCATTACAAAGCTCCATGACCCATGGCATCACAATGCTCCATGCCATTGTCATCACAGTGCTCAATGAAATCTCTCATCACACTGTTCCTTGCCCTTGTCATCACAATGCTCCATTACACCTGTCATAACAATGCTCCATGACCCCTGCCATCACAATGTTCCACGGCTTTGTCATCACAAGGCTCCATGACCCTTGTCATCACAATGCTCCAAGACCTCTGTAATCACAATACTCCATACCACTATTCATCTCAATGCTCCAAGAACACTGTCATCACAATGCACCTTGCCCATCGTCATAGTGATTCATGCTACTGTCATCACAATGAAATCAAAATGCTCCATGTCCTCTGTCATCGCAATGCTCCAAACCCTTCTGACCACAATGTGCCATAACACTTGTCATCACATGCCCCATGACGCTCGTCATCACAATTATGCAAGGTCTTCTCATCACAATGCTCCATGACATTTGTCACAACAATGCTCAATACACATGGCATCACAATGCTCGCTGACACTTGTCATCAGTATGCTCCTTGAATACTGTCATGACAAGGCTTCATGCCTTTTTCATCACAATGATCCATTCCCTTTTCATCACAATGCTCCAAGACCCCTGTTATCACAATGCTCCGTGACTCCAGTCATCACAATGCTTCATGATATTTGTCATCACAATGGTCCATGACCTCATCACACAAAGCTGTGTGACCTTTGTCATCACAATGCTCCATGAAATTTTTATCACAATGCTCTTTGACCCTTGTCATCACAAAGCTCCATGCCTTTGTCAGCACAATGCTCCATGACCCTTGTCAGCACAATGCTCGATGCGCGTGTCAGCACAATGCTCCATAACCCATGTCATGACAATGCACCATGCACTTGTCATCACAATGATCCACATCCTTGTCATCAAAATGCTCCATAAACCTTGTGATCACAATGCTCCATACACTTCTCCTCAAAATGCCTTCTCACCAATGATATCACAATGTTACATCAGTAGTCATCAAAATACTCCCTCAACCCTGTCATCACAATATCCCATGACCCCTGTAATCACCATTCTCCATGCCCTTGTCATCACAAAGCCCCATGACGCATGTCATCAGAATGCTCCATGGACTTCTCATCACAATGCTCCATGCCCTTGTCATCACAATGCTCCAACACCCCTGTAATCACAATGCTCCATGCCCCTTTTCATCTCAATGCTCCATGAACCCTGTCATCACAATGCACCGTGCCCATCACCATAATATTTCATGCTATTGTCATCACAATGAAATCAAAATGCTCCATGTCCTCTGTCATCGCAATGCTCCAAACCCTTCTGACCACAATGTGCCATAACACTTGTCATCACATGCCCCATGACGCTCGTCATCACAATTATGCAAGGTCTTCTCATCACAATGCTCCATGACATTTGTCACCACAATGCTCAATACACTTGGCATCACAATGCTCGCTGACACTTGTCATCAGTATGCTCCTTGAATACTGTCATGACAAGG
Organism: Hyperoodon ampullatus; assembly: GCF_949752795.1. Lineage (NCBI taxonomy): Eukaryota > Metazoa > Chordata > Mammalia > Artiodactyla > Ziphiidae > Hyperoodon > Hyperoodon ampullatus. The sequence goes on along the minus strand of NW_027641093.1, from coordinate 5,645,935 downwards.
CTTCATGCCTTTTTCATCACAATGTTCCATTCCCTTTTCATCACAATGCTCCATGACCCCTGTTATCACAATGCTCCGTGACTCCAGTCATCACAATGCTTCATGACATTTGTCATCACAATGGTCCATGACCTCGTCACACACAGCTCTGTTTCCATTGTTAACACAATGCTCCATGAAATTTTTATCACAATGCTCTGTGACTCTTGGCATCACAAAGCTCCATGCCTTTGTCAGCACAATGCTCCATGACCCTTGTCATCAAAATGCTCGATGCGCGTGTCAGCACAATGCTCCATAACCCATGTCATCAGAATGCACCATGCACTTGTCATCACAATGATCCACATCCTTGTCATCAAAATGCTCCATAAACCTTGTGATCACAATGCTCCATGCACTTCTCCTCAAAATGCCTTCTCACAACTGATATCACAAGGTTCCATCACTAGTCATCACAATACTCCTCACCCCTGTCATCACAATATTCCATGACCCATGTAATCACAATTCTCCATGCCCTTGTCATCACAAAGCTCCATGACGCATGTCATCAGAATGCTCCATGGCCTCCTCATTACAATGCTCCATGCCCTTGTCATCACAATGTTGCAACACACTTGTAATCACAATGCTCCATGCCCCTTTTCATCTCAATGCTCCGTGAACCCTGTCATCACAATGCACCGTGCCCATCACCATAATATTTCATGCTATTGTCATCACAATGAAATCAAAATGCTCAATGATCTCTGTCATCACAATGCACCAAACCCTTCTGAGCACAATGTTCCATAGCACTTGTCATCACAATGCCCCATGACGCTGGTCATCACAATTATCCATGGTCTTCTCATCACAATGCTCCATGATCTTTGTCATCACAATGCTCAATACACTTATCATCACAATGCTCCCTGACAGTTGTCATCAGTATGCTCCTTGAACCCTGTCATGACAAGGCTCCATGCATTTTTCATCACAATGATCCATTCCCTTTTCATCAGAATGCTACAAGACCCCTGTAATCACAATGCTCCATGTCCTTGTCATCACAAAGCTCCATGACGCATGTCATCAGTATGCTCCATTTCCTTCTCATCACAATGCTCCATGCCTTTGTCATCACATTGCTTCAAAACCCCTGTAATCTCAATGCTCCATGCACCTTTTCATCAGAATGCTCCATGCCCTTGTCATCACAATGCTCCATGACCATTTTCATCGCAATGTTCCAAGCCCTTGTCATCAAAATGCTCCATTACCTTTGTCATCACAATCCTCCATGACACTTGGTATCACAATGCTCCATGCCATTGTCATCACAGTGGACAATGACATATGTCATCACAATGCTCCCTGACACCTGTCTTCACAATACTCCATGACCTTGTCATCACAATGTTCCATGCCCTTGTCATCACAATGCGCCATGCCCACTGTCAACACAATAATCCATGAAACATGTCAGACCCATGTTCCATGCCCCTGTCATCACAATGATCCATGCCCTTGTCATCAAAATGCTCCATGACCCCTGTCATCACAATGCTCCGTTACTCCAGTCATCACAATGCTTCATGACCTTTGTCCTCACAATGGTCCAAGCCCTCGTCACACAAGGCTCTGTGACCTTTGTCACCACAATGCTCCATGCCCTTGTCATCTCAATTCACCATACCCACTGTCATCACAATAATCCATGAAACATGTCAGATCAATTTTCCATGCCCCTGTCATCATATTGCTGCATGCCCTTGTCATCACAATGCTCCATGACCCCTGTCATCACAGTGCTCCATGACTCCAGTCACCACAATGATTCATGACTTTTCTCATCACAATGGTCCATGCCCTCGTCACACAAGGCTCTGTGATCTTTGTCACCACAATGCTCCATGAAATTTTAATCACAATGCTCTGTGTCCCTTGTCATCACAGTGCTCCATGCCTTTGTCAGCACAATGCTCCATGACACTTGTCAGCAAAATGCTACATGCGCTTGTCAGCAAAATGCTCCATGACCCATATCATCACAATGTGCCATGCTCTTTTCATCACAATGCTCCACATCCTTTTCATCGCTATGCTCCATAAAACTTGTCATCACAATTCTCCATGCACTTCTCATCAAAATGATCTCTCAACACATATATCACAATGTTCCATCACTAGTCATCACAATACTCCCTCACCCCTGTCATCACAATGTTCCATGACCACTGTCATCGCAGTGCTACATGCCCTTATCATCACAATGCTCCATGACTGCTGACATCACAATGTTCCATAACCCCTGTCACAAAATGCTCCATGACCCATTTCATCACAATGCTTCATGACCCCTGATATCACAATGTTCCATAACCCCTGTCATCAAAATATTCCAGGACACATTTATTCAAATTGCTCCATGACCCTGTCATCACAATGCTCCCTGCCCTTCTCATCACAATGCACCACGCCCTTGTCATCAAAATGCCCCATGACATTTGTCATCACAAAGCTCCATGACCCTTGGCATCACAATGCTCCATGCCATTGTCATCTCAATGCTCCATGGCCACTGTCATCACAATAATCCATGAAACATGTCAGACCAATGTTCCATGACCCTGTCATCATATTGCTCCATGTCCTTGTCATAACAATGCTCCATGACCCCTGTAATCATAGTGCTCCGTGACCCCAGTCACCAAAATGATTCATGACCTTTCTCATCACAATGGTCCATGTCTTCGTCACACAAGGCTCTGTGATCTGTGTCACCACAATGCTCCATGAAATTCTAATCACAATTCTCTGTGTACCTTGTCATCACAGTGCTCCATGCCTTTGTCAGCACAATGCTCCATGACACTTGTCATCAAAATTCTCCATGCGCTTGTCAGCACAATGCTCCATGACACATGTCATCACACTGTGCCATGCTCTTTTCATCACAATGCTCCACATCCTTTTCATCGCTATGCTCCATAAAACTTGTCATCACAATGCTCCATGCACTTCTCATCAAAATGCTCTCTCACCACATATATCACAATGTTCCATCACTAGTCATCACAGTACTCGCTCACCCCTGTCATCACAATGTTCCATGACCACTGTCATCACAGTGCTACATGCCCTTATCATCACAATGCTCCATGACCCCTGACATCACAATGTTCCATAACCCCTGTCACAAAATGCTCCATGACCCATTTCATCACAATTCTTCATGACCCCTGACATCACAATATTCCATAACCCCTGTCTTCAAAATTTTCCATGACAGTTTTATTCAAATTGCTTCATGACCCTGTCATCACAATGCTCCCTGCCCTTCTCATCACAATGCACCACGCCCTTGTCATCAAAATGCGCCATGACATTTGTCATCACAAAGCTCCATGACCCTTGGCATCACAATGCTCGGTGCGCGTGTCAGCACAATGCTCCATAACCCATGTCATCACAATGCACCATGCACTTGTCATCACAATGCTCCACATCCTTGTCATCAAAATGCTCCATAAACATTGTCATCACAATGCTCCATGCACTTCTCCTCAAAATGCCTTCTCACCAATGATATCACAATGTTCCATTACTAGTCATCACAATACTCCCTCACCCATGTCATCATAATATTCCATAACCCCTATAATCACAATTCTCTATGCCCTTGTCATCACAAAGCTCCAACACCCCTGTAATCACAATGCTCCATGCCCCTTTTCATCTCAATGCTCCATGAACCCTGTCATCACAATGAACCATGCCCATCACCATAATATTTCATGCTACTCTCATCACAGTGAAATCAAAATGCTCAATGACCTCTGTCATCACAATGTACCAAACCCTTCTGAGCAAAATGTTCCATAACTCTTGTCATCACAATGCCCCATGATGCTGGTCATCACAATTATCCATGGCCTTCTCATCACAATGCTCCATGATCTTTGTCATCACAATGCTCAATACACTTATCATCACCATGCTCCCTGACAGTTGTCATCAGTATGCTACTTGAAACCTGTCATGACAAGGCTCCATGCATTTTTCATCACAATGATCCAATCCCTTTTCATCACAATGCTCCAAGACCCCTGTAATCACAATGCTCCTTGTCCTTGTCATCACAAAGCTCCATGATGCATGTCATCAGAATTCTCCATTGCCTTCTCACAACAATGCTCCATGCCCTTGTCATCACATTGCTTCAAAACCCTTGTAATCTCAGTGCTCCATGCACGTTTTCAGCAGAATGCTCCATGTCCTTGTCATCACAATGTTCCATGACTCTTGTCATCGCAATGTTCCAAGCCCTTGTCATCAAAATGCTCCATTACCTTTGTCATCACAATCCTCCATGACACTTGGTATCACAATGCTCCATGCCATTGTCATCACAATGGACAATGACCTATGTCATCACAATGCTCCCTGACACCTGTCTTCACAATATTCCATGACCTTGTCATCACAATGTTCCATGCCCTTGTCATCACAATGCGCCATGCCCACTGTCATCACAATAATCCATGAATCTTTTCAGACCAATATTCCATGCCCCTGTCATCATATTGCTCCATGCCCTTGTCATCACAATGCTCCATGACCCCTGTCATCACAGTGCTCCGTGACTCCAGTCATCACAATGATTCATGACATTTGTCCTCACAATGGTCCATGCCCTCGTCACACAAGGCTCTGTGACCTTTGTCACCACAATGCTCCATGCCCTTGTCATCTCAATTCTCCATGTGCACTGTCATCACAATAATCCATGAATCTTTTCAGACCAATATTCCATGCCCCTGTCATCATATTGCTCCATGCCCTTGTCATCACAGTGCTCCATGACCCCTGTAATCACAATGCTCCATGTCCTTGTCATCACAAAGCTCCATGACGCATGTCATCAGAATGCTCCATTGCCTTCTCATCACAATGCTCCATTCCCTTGTAATCACATTGCTTCAAAACCCCTGTAATCTCAATGCTCCATGCAACTTTTCATTAGAATGCTCCATGCCCTTGTCATCACAATGCTCCATGACCCCTGTCATCACAGTGCTCCGTGACTCCAGTCATCACAATGATTCATGACCTTTCTCATCACTATGGTCCATGCCCTCGTCACACAACGCTATGTGATCTTTGTCACCACAATGCTCCATGAAATTTTCATCACAATGCTCTGTGTCCCTTGTCATCACAATGCTCCATGCCTTTGTCAGCACAATGCTCCATGACACTTGTCATCAAAATGCTCCATGCGCTTGTCAGCACAATGCTCCATGACACATGTCATCACAATGTGCCATGCCCTTTTCATCACAATGCTCCATGACCCCTGACATCACAATGTTCCATAACGCCTGTCATAAAATGCTCCATGACCCCTTTCATCACAGTGCTTCATGACCCCTGACATCACAATGTTCCATAACCCCTGTCATCAAAATATTCCATGACACTTTTATTCAAATTGCTCCATGACCTCTGTAATCACAATGCACCAAACCCTTCTTATCACAGTGTTCCATAACACTTGTTATCACAATGCCACATGACGCTGGTCATCACAATTATCCATGGTCTTCTCATCACAATGCTCCATGATCTTTGTCATCACAATGCTCAATATACTTATCATCACAATGCTCCCTGACAGTTGTCATCAGTATGCTCCTTGAACCCTGTCATGACAAGGCTCCATGCATTTTTCATCACAATGATCCATTCCCTTTTCATCACAATGCTCCAAGACCCCTGTAATCACAATGTTCCATGTCCTTGTCATAACAAAGCTCCATGACGCATGTCATCAGAATGCTCCTTTGCATTCTCATCACAATGCTCCATGCCCTTGTAATCACATTGCTTCAAAACCCCTGTAATCTCAATGCTCCATTCATCTTTTCATCAGCATGCTCCATGAGAATTGTCATCACAAGGCTCCATGGTCCTCTCATCACAATGCTCCAGGACCTTGTCATCACAATGGTCCATGCCCACGTCATCAAAAGGCTCTGTGAAATATGTCACCACATTGCTCCATGAAATTTTCATCACAATGCTCCGTGACTCCAGTCATCACAATGCTTCATGACCTTTGTCCTCACAATGGTCCAATCCCTCGTCACACAAGGCTCGGTGACCTTTGTCACCACAATGCTCCATGCCCTTGTCATCTCAATGCTCCATGCCCACTGTCATCACAATAATCCATGAAACTTGTCAGACCAATGTTCCATGCCCCTGTCATCACATTGCTCCATTCCCTTGTCATCAAAATGCTCTATGACCCCTGTCATCACAATGCTCCGTGACTCCAGTCATCACAATGATTCATGACCTTTCTCATCAAAATGGTCCATGACCTCGTCACACAAGGCTCTGTGATCTTTGTCACCACAATGCTCCATGAAATTTTCATCACAATGCTCTGTGTCCCTTGTCATCACAATGCTCCATGCCTTGGTCAGCACAATTCTCCCTGACAATATTCATCACAATGCTCCATGCGCTTGTCCGCACAATGCCCCTTGACCTGTGTCATCACAATGTGCCATGCGCTTGTCATCACAATGCTCCACAACCGTGTCATCACAGTGCTCCATAAACCTTGTCATCACAATGCTCCATGCACTTCACATCAAAATGCTCTCCCACCACTGATATCATAAAGTTCCATCACTAGTCATCACAATACTCCCTCACCCCTGTCATCACAATGTTCCAGGACCCCTGTCATCAAAATGCTCCATGACCCTTTTCATCATAATCCTCCATGACCCCTGACATCACAATGTTCCATAACCCCTGTCATAAAAATGTCCCATGATAATTTTCATCAAATTGCTCCATGACCCTTTAATCACAATGATCCCTGCCCTTCTCATACACAGTTCACCACGTGCTTGACATCAAAATGCTCCATGAGCTTTGTCATCACAAAGCTACATGACACTTGGCATCACAATGCTCCATATCCTTGTCATCAAAATGCTCCATGAACACTCTCATCACATTGTTCCATGCCCTTGTCATCACAGGCTCCGTGATGCTTTTCATCACAATGCTCGATGCTCTTCTTAACACAATGCTCCATGCCCTCGTCATTACAATCTGCCATGACCCATGTATCACTGTGTTCCGTGCCCTTGTCATCACAATGCTCCATGCCCCCTCTCATCACAATAATCCATGAAGCTATTCAGACCAATGCTCCATGCCCTTGTCATCAAAATGCTCCATTACCCCTGTTATAACAATGCTCCATGACACCTGCCATTACAATGTTCCACGGCCTTGTCTTCACAAGGCTCCATAACCCTTGTCATCACAATGCTCCAAGTCTTTGCCTTCAAATAGATCCATGACGCATGTCATCAGAATGCTCCATGGCCTTCTCATTCACGACGCTCCATGCCCATGCCATCACAATTCTCCTAAACCTCTCTAATCAAAATGCTCAATGCCCCTTTTCATCTCAATGCTCCATGAACCGTGTCATCACAATGCACCATGCCCATAATCATAATGCTTCATGCTATTGTCATCAATATGAAATCAAAATGCTCCATGACCTCTGTCATCACAATGCTCCAAACCCTTGTGATCACAATGTTCCATAACACTTGTCATAACAACGCCCGATGATGCTCATCATCACAATTATCCATGGCCTTCTATTCACAATATTCCATGACATTTGTCACCACAATGCTCAATACAATTGTCATCACAATGCTCGCTGACACTTGTCATCAGCATGCTCCTAGAACCCTGTCATGACAAGGCTCCATGAATTTTGCATCACAATGATCCATGTCCTTTTCATCACAATGATCTGTGACCCTTGTCATCGCAATGCACCATGCCTTTGTCAGCACAATGATCCATGACACTTGTCATCACAATTCTCCATGTGCTTTTAAGCACAATGCTCCTTGACCCATATCATCACAATGCACCATGCGCTTGTCATCACAATGCTCCACATCCTTGTCATCACAACGCTCCATAAACCTTGTCATCACAAGGCTCATTGCACTTCTCATCAAAATGCTCTTTTACCACTGATATCACAATGTTCCATCGCTAGTCTTCACAATACTCCCTCAACCCTGTCGTCACAATGTTCCATGACCCCTATCATCACTATGCTACATGCACGTATCATCAAAATGCTTCATGACCAATGACATCACAATGCTCCATAATCCCTGTCATCAAAATGCTCCATTACCATTTTCAGCACAATGCTCCATGACCCCTGACATCAAAATTTTCCATATCTACTCTCATCAAAATATTCCATGACATTTTCAACAAATTGCTCCATTACCCTGTTATCACAATGCTCCCTGCCATTCTCATCACAACACACCACGACCTTGTCATCAAAATGCTCCATGACCTTTGTCATCACAAAACTCCATGACACTTGGCATCACAATGCTCCATGCCATTGTCATCACAATGCTCCATGAAGCCTCTCATCACATTGCTCCATGCCCTTGTCACCACAATGCTCCATGACACTTGTCATCACAATGCTCGATGCCCTTCTCACCACAATGCTCCATGCCCTGTCATTACAATCCTCCATGACCCATGTATCATAGTGTTCTGTGCCCTTGTCATCACAATGCTCTATGCCCACTATCATCACAATAATCGATGAAACATTTCAGACAAATTCTCCATGCCCTTGTCATCACAATGCTCCATTACCCCTGTCATAACAATGCTCCATGACACCTGCCTTCACAAGTTTCCACGGCCTTGTCATCACAAAACTCCATGACACTTGTCATCACAATTCTCCAAACTCTGTAATCACAATTCTGCATACATTTGTCATCACAAAGCTCCATGACGCATGTCATCAGAATGCTCTATGGCCTTCTCATTCAAGATGCTCCATGCCCTTGTCATCACAATGGTCCAAGACACCTGTAATCACAATGCTCCATGCCCCTTTTCATCTCAATGCTCCAAGAACCGTGTCATCACAATGCACCATGCCCATCATCATAATGCTTCATGCTATTGTCATCAAAATGAAATGAATATGCTCCATGACCTCTGTCATCACAATGCTCAAAACACTTGTGATCACAATGATCCATAACACTTGTCATCACAACGCCCAATGATGCTCATCATCACAGTTATCCTTGGGCTTCTATTCACAGTACTCCATTACCTTTGTCATCACAATGCTCAATACACTTGTCATCACAATGCTCCCAGACCCTTGTCGTCAGTATGCTCCTTGAACCTTGTCATGACAAGGCTCCATGCATTTTTCAACACAATGATCCATGCCCTTTTCCTCACAATGCTCCAAGACCCCTGGAATCACAATGATCCATGCCATTGTCATCACAAAGCTTCATGACACATGTCTTCAGAATGCTCCATCGCCTTCTCAGCACCATGCTCCATGCCCTTTTCATCACAATGCTCCATTCCCATGTCATCAAAATACCCCATGACCCCTGTCATCACAATACTCCATGAACATTTTCAGCCCAATGCTCCATTACCTTCTCATCACAATGCCCCATGAACCCTGTCATCACAATGCTCCATAAACCCTCTCATCACAATGAACCGTGACTCCAGTCATCACAATGCTTCATGACCTTTGTCATCTCAATGGTCCATGCCACTGACACACAAGGCTCTGTGACCTTGGTCACCACAATGCTCCATGAACTTTTCATCACAATACTCTGTGACACTTGTCATCAAAATGCACCATGTCTTTGTCAGCACAGTGCTCCAAGACCCATGTCATCACAATGTGCCATGCACTTGTCATCACAAATCTCCATGAGGCTTGTCATCACAACGCTCGATGCACTTCACATCACAATGCTCCATGACCTTGTCATTACAATCCTGCATGATCTATGTATCACAGTGTTCCGTTCCCTTTTCATTACAATGCTCCATGCCCTTGTCATCACAATGCTCCATGACCCTTGTCATCACGGAGCTCCAAACCCTTGTCATCAAAATGCTCCATTACCTTTGTCATCACAATCCTCCATGACACTTGGCATCACAATGCTCCATGCCATTGTCATCACAATGGACCATGACATATGTCATCACTATGCTCCCTGACACCTGTCTTAACAATACTCCATGACCTTGTCATCACAATGCTCCATGCCCTTGTCATCACAATGAGCCATGCCCACTGTCATCACAATAATCCATGAAACTTGTCAGACCAATGTTCCATGGCCCTGTCATCACAGTGCTCTATGCCCTTCTCATCACAATGCTCCATGAAACCTGTCATCACAATGCTCCGTGACTCCAGTCATCACAATGCTTTATGACATTTTTAATCACAATGTTCCATGCCCACGTCACACAAGGCTCTGTGACCTTTGTCACCACAATGCTCCATGCTCTTGTCATCACAATGTGCCATGCCCACTATCATCACAATAATCCATGAAACTTGTCAGACCAATGTTACATGCCTCTGTCATCACAATGCTCCATGCCCTTGTCAACACAATGCTCCAAGACCCTTGTCATCACGATGCTCTAAACCCTTGTCATCAAAATGCTCCATTACGTTTGTCATCACAATCCTCCATGACACTTGGCATCACAATGCTCCATGCAGTTGTCATCGCAATGGACCATGACATATTTCATCAAAATGCTCCCTGAAACCTGTCTTCACAATACTCCCTGACCTTGTCATCACAATGCTCCATGCCCTAATCATCACAATGCGTCATGCCCACTCTCATCACAATAATCCATGAAACTTTTCAGACCAAAGTTCCATGCCCCTGTCATCACAATGCTCCATGCCTTTGTCATCACAATGCTCCATAACCCCTGTCATAACAATGATCCATGATCCCTGCCATCACAATGTTCCACGGCCTTGTCATCCAAGGCTCCATGACCCTTGTCATAACAATGCTCCAAGACCCCTGTAATGACAATGCTCCATGCCCTTGTCATCACAAAGATCCATGACGCATGTCATCAGAATCCTCCATGGCCTTCTCATCACAATGCTCCATGCCCTTGTCATCACAATGCTCCAAGACCCCTGTAATCACAGTGCTCCATGCCCCTTTTTATCTCAATGCTCCATGAACCCTATCATCACAATGCACCATGCCCATCATCATAATGCTTCATACTATTGTCATCACAATGAAATCAAAACGCTCCATGACATCTGTCATCACAATGCTAAATACCCTTGTCATCACAATGTTCCATAGAACTTGTCATCACAATGCCCCATGATGCTCGTCATCACAATTATGAATGGTTTAATCATCACAATGCTCCATGACCATTGTCACCACAATCCTCAATACACTTATCACCACAATGCTCCCTGACACTTGTCATCAGTATGCTCCATGAACACTGTCATGAAAAGGCTCCATGCCTTTTTCATCACAATGATCCTTTCCCTTTTCATCACAATGCTGAAAGACCCCTGTAATCACAATGCTCCCTGCCCTTGTCATCACAAAGCTCCATGACACATGTCATCTGAATGCTCAATCGCATTCTCATCACAATGCTCCATGCCCTTGGCATCACAATGCTCCAAGTACACTGTCATCACAATGCTCCGTGACTACAGTCATCACAGTGCTTCATGACATTTGTCATCACAATGCTCCGTGACTACAGTCATCACAGTGCTTCATGACATTTGTCATCACAATGTTCCATGACCTCGTCACACAAGGCTTTGTGACCTTTGTCACCACAATGCTCCATGAACTATTCATCACAGTGCTCTGTGACCCTTGTCATCACAAACCTCCATGCCATTGTCAGCACAATGCTACATGACCGTTGTCAGCAAAATGCTCGATGCACGTGTAAGCACAATGCTCCATAACCCATGTCATCACAATGCTCCCTGCACTTCTCATCACAATGCACCACGCACTTGTTATCAAAATGCTCCATGATTTTGTCATCACAAAGTTGCATGACACTTGGCATCACAATGCTCCATTCCATTGTCATCACAATGCTCCATGAACACTCTCATCACATTGCTCCATGCACTTGTCATCACAAATCTCCATGAGGCTTGTCATCACAACGCTCGATGCCCTTCTCATCACAATGCTACATGTCCTTGTCATTACAATCCTGCATGATCTATGTATCACCGTGTTCCATGCCCTTGTCATAACAATGCTCCATGACCCCTGCCATCACAAAGTTCCACGGCCTTGTCATCACAAGCCTCCATGAACCTTGTCACCACAATGCTCCAAGATACCTGTAATCCCAATGCTCCATGCATTTGTCATCACAAAGCTCCATGACGCATGTCATCAGAATGCGCCTTCGCCTTCTCATCACAATGCTCCATGACCTGGTAATCGCAATGCTCCAAGTCCCCTGTAATCACAATGCTCCTTGCCCCTTTTCATCTCAATGCTCCATGAACCCTGTCATCTCAATGCACCATGCCCATCACCATAATATTTCATGCTATTGTCATCACAATGAAATCAACATGCTCAATGACCTCTGTCATCACAATGCTCCAAACACTTCTGATCACAATGTTCCATAACTCTTGTCATCACAATGCCCCATGAGGCTGGTCATCACAATTATCAGTGGTCTTCTTATCACAATGCTCCTTGATCTTTGTCATCACAATGCTAAATACACTTATCATCACAATGCTTCCTGACTCTTCTCATCAGTATGCTCCTTGAAACCTATCATGACAAGGCTCCAGGCAATTTTCATCACAATGATCCATGCACTTTTCATCACAATGCTCCAAGACTCCTGTAATCACAATGCTCCATGTCCTTGTCATCACAAAGCTCCATGACGCATGTCATCAGAATGCTCCATGGCCTTCGCATCACAATGCTCCATGCCCTTGTCATCACAATGCTACAAAACCCCTGTAATCACAATGCTGCATGCACCTTTTCATCAGAATGCTCCATGACACTTGTCATCACAAGGCTCCATGGTCCTCTCATCACAATGCTCCAGGACCTTGTCATCACAGTGCTCCATTCCCTTGTCATCACAATGCTCCATGACCCCTGTCATCACAATACTACATGTACATTTTCAGCCCAATGCTCAATGACCGTCTCATTACAATGCTCCATGACACATGTCTTCACAATGCTCCATGACCACAGTCATCAAAATGCTCCATGACCCCTGTCATCACAGTGGTCCATGCGCTCGTCATCAAAAGTCTCTGTGACATTTGTCACCACAATGCTCCATGAAATTTTCATCACAATGTTCTCTTACTCATGTCATAACTATGCTCCATGCCTTTGTCAGCACAATGCTCCATGACACTTGTCATCACAATGCTCCATGCGCTTTTCCGCAAAATGCCCCATGACCTGTGTCATCACAATGCGACATGCACTTGTCATCACAATGCTCCACAACCTTGTCATCACAGTTCTCGATAAACCTTGTTGTCATAATGCTCCATGCACTTCCCATCAAAATGCTCTCCCATCACTGATATCATAATGTTCCATCACTTGTCATCACAATACTCCCTCACCCCTGTCATCACAGTGTTCCATGACCCCTGTCATCACAATGCTCCATGACTCTTTTCATCACAATGCTCCCTGGCCCCTGACATCACAATGATCCATAACCCCTGTCATCAAAATGTCCCATGACACTTTTCATCAAATTGCTCCATGACCCTTTCATCACAATGCTCACTGCCCTTGTCATCACAGTACACCACACACTTGTCATCAAAACCCTCCATGACTTTTGTCGTCACAAAGCTCCGTGACCCTTGGCATCACAATGCTCCATGCCATTGTCATCAAAATGCTCCATGAACCCTCTCAACACATTGTTACCTGTCCTTGTCATCACAGGCTCCATGATGCTTTTCTTCACAATGCTCGATGCTCTTCTTAACACAAAGCTCCAAGGCTTGTCATTACAATCCTCCATGACCCATGTATCACAGTGTTCTGTGCCCTTGTCATCACAATGCTCCATGCCCCCTCTCATCACAATAATCCATGAAAATTTTCAGACCAATGCTCCATGCCCTTGTCATGAATATGCTCCATTACCCCTGTTATAACAATGCTCCATAAAAACTGTCATTACAATGTTCCACGGCCTTCTCATCACAAGGCTCCATGACCCACGTCATCACAATGCGCCATGTTCTTGTCACCACAAAGCTCCACATCCTTTTTATCACAATGCTGCTTAAACTTTGTCATTACAGTGCTCCATGCACTTCTTATCAAAATGCTCTCTCACCACTGATATCACAATGTTCCATCACTATTCATTCCAATACTCCATCACCCCTGTCATCACAATGTTCCATGACCCGTGTCATTAAAATGCTACATGCACTTATCATCACAATTTTCGATGACTCCTTACATCACAATATTCCATAACCCCTGTCATCAAAATGCTCCATGACACATTTCATCACAAAGCTCCATGACCCCTGACATCACAATATTCCATAACCACTGTAATCAAAATGTTCCATGACCCTTTTCAGCAAATTACTCAATGACCCTGTCATCACAATGCTCTCTGCCCTTCTCATCACAATGCACGTCACCCTTGTCATCAGAATGCTCCATGACATTTGTCATCACAAATCTCCATAACCCTTGGCATCACAATGCTCCATGCCATTGTCATCACAATGCTCCATGAACCCTCTCATCACATTGCTCCATGCCGTTGTCATCACAAAGCTCCATGACGCTTTTCATCACAATACTCCATGCCCACTCTCATCACAATAATCCATGAAACTTTTCACACCAATGCTCCATGCCTTGTCATCACAATGCACCATTCCCCCTGTCATAAGAATGCTCCATGACACCTGCCATCACAAGGATCCACAGCCTTGTCATCACAAGACTCCATGACCCTTTTCATCACAATGCTCCAAGACCCTGTAATCACAATGCTCCATGCAATTGTCATCAGAAAGCTCCATGACGCATGTCATCAGAATGCTCTGTGGACTTCTCATTCACTATGCTCCATGCCCTTGTCATCACAATGCTCCAAGACCCATGTAATCACAATGCTCAATGCCCCTTTTAATCTCAATGTTCCAAGAACCCTGTCATCCCATGCACCATGCCCATCATCATAATGATTCATGATATTGTCATCACAATGAAATCAATATGCTCCATGACTTCTGTCATCACAATGCTCCAAACACTTGTGATCACAATGTTCCATAACACTTGTCATCACAATGCCCCATGACGCTCCTCATCACAGTTAACCATGGTCTTCTCATCACAATGCTCCATGAACTTTGTCATCACAATGCTCAATACAATTTTCATCACAATGCTCCCTGACATTTGTCCACAGTATGCTCCTTGAACCCTGACCTGACAAGGCTCCATGCCTTTTTCATCACAATGATCCATGCCCTTTTCATCACAATGCTCAAAGGCCCCTGTAATCACAATGCTCCATTCCCCTTTTCATTACAAACATCTATGACACATGTCATCAGAATGCTCCATGGCCTTCTCATCACAATGTTCAATGCCCTTGTTATCACAGTGCTTCAAGACCCCTGTCATCACAATACTCCATGAATATTTTCAGCCCAATGCTCCATGATCTTCTCATCACAATGCTCCATGATCCTTGTCATCACAACGCTCCGTGCTCCTTGAAATCAAAATTATCCATGACCTCTGACATCACAATGCTCCAAACACTTGTGATCACATTGTTCCACAACACTTGTCATCACAACGCTCCATGATGCCTGTCATCACAATACTCCATGCCCGTGTGATCACAATGCTCCATGACCTTTGTTATCACAATGCTCAATACACGTGTCATCACAATGCTCCCTGACACTTGTCGTCAGAATGCTCCTTGAACGCTGTCATGAAAAGCCTCCATGCCTTTTACATCACAATGCTCCATGACATTGTCATCACATTACTCCACAAGCTTGTCATCAGAATGCTCCTCGACACTTGTCATCACAATGCTCCATGACCCCTGTCATCACAATGCTCCATGATCCCTGTCATCACAATGCTGCATGCCCCTTGTCATTACAGTGCTGCATGACGCTCGACATCACAATTATCCATGGTCTTCTCATCACAGTGTTCCACGGTCTTGCCATCACAATGCTCCATGACACTTCTCATCACAATGTTACATGATCTTGTCATCACATTTCTCCATGCACTTGTCATCGCAATGCTCCATGTCTCCTGTCATAGCAAGCTCCAAGTGCTTTTCATCACAGTGCTTCACGACATTGTCATCAAAATTCACAATGGCCGTTGTCATCACAGTGCTCCATGCCCTTGTCATCACAGTGCTCCTTGAACATTGTCATCAAAAAGCTCCAAGCCTTTGTCATCACAATGCTCCATTACCTTTGTCATCACAATCCTCCATGACACTTGGCTTCACAATGCTCCATGCCATTGTCATCACAATGCACCAAGACATATGTCATCACAATGCTCCCTGACACTTGTCTGCACAGTACACCATGACCTTCTCATAACAATGCTGCATGCCCTTGTCATCACAATGTGCCATGCCCACTGTCATCTCAATAATCCATGAAACTTTTCAGACCAATGCTCCATGCCACCGTCATCACAATGCTCCATGCCCTTGTCATCACAATGCTCCGTGATTCCAGTCATCACAATGCTTCATGACCTTAGGCATCAAAATGGTCCATGCCCTCGTCATCACAGGGCTCTGTGAAATTTGTCAACATAATGCTCCATGAACTTTTCATTCACAATGCTCTGTGAGCCTTGCCATCACAATGCTCCATGCCTTTGTCAGCAGAGTTCTCCATGACCCTTGTTATCACAATTCTCCATGCGCTTGTTATCAAAATTTTCCATAAACTTGTCATCAGAATGCTCCATAAAACTTGTCATCACAATGCTCCATGTACTTCTCATCAAAATGCTCTCTCACAACTGATATCAAAATGTTCCATCACTAGTCATCACAATACTCCCTCACCCCTGTCATGACAATGTTCCACGGCCTTGTCATCACAAGGCTCCATGACCCTTGTCATCACAATGCTCCAAGACCCCTGTAATCACAATGCTCCATGCTATTGTCATCACAAAGCTCCATGACGCATGTCATCAATCTGCTCCATGGCCTTCTCATCACAATGCTCCATGCCATTGTCATCACAATGCTCCAAGACAACTGTAATCAAAATGCTCCATGCCACTTTTCATCTCAGTCCTCCATGAACTCTGTAATCACAATGAACCACACCCATCATCATAATGCTTCATGCTATTGTCATCACAATGAAATCCGAATGCTCCATAACCTCTGTCAACACAATGCTCCAAACCCTTGTGATCACAATGTTCCATAATACTTGTCATCACATCGCCCCATGATGCTCATCATCACAATTATCCATGGTCTTCTCATCACAATGCTCCATGACCTTTGTCATCACAGTGCTCAATACACTTGTCATTACAATGCTCCCTGACACTTGTCGTCAGAATGCTCCTTGAACCCTGTCATGACAAGGCTCCATGCTATTTGCATCACAATCACCCTAGCCATTTTCATCACAATGCCTCAAGACCCATGTAATCACAATGCTCCACACCCCTTTTCATCAGAATGCTCCATGACACTTGTCATCACAAGGCTCCATGGTCTTCTCCTCAAAATGCTCCAGGACCTTGTCATCACAATGCTCCATTCCATTGTCATCGCAATGCTCCATGATCACTGTCATCACAATACTCAATGAATATTGTCAGCCCAATGCTCCATGAACTTGTCATCACAGTGCTCCATGACCCCTGTCATCACAATTCTCCATGCCCCTTGTCATTACAGTGCTGCATGACGCTCGACATCACAATTATCCATGGTCTTCTCATCACAGTGCTCCACGGTCTTGCCATCACAATGCTCCATGACACTTCTCCTCACAATGCTCCAGGACCTTGTCATCACAATGCTCCATGACCATTGTCATCACAGTGCTCCATGACACCGGACAACACAATGATCCAGGACGCTTGTCATCAAAATGCTCCATGACCCTTGTCATCACAATGATCAATGCCCTTGCCATCCCAATGCTCCGTGACCGCTGTAATCACAATGCTCCATGACGCTTGTCATCACAGTGTTCCATGACATTTGTCATCAAAATGCTCCATGCATTTGTCAGCAAAATGCTACATGACCTTGTCATCACAATGCTCCATGTGCTTGTCATCACAATACTCCATTCCCATTGTTATCAAAACCCTCCATGAATCTTGGGTTCACAATGCTTCATGCTCTTGTCATCACAATGCTCCATGCACATTGAAATGAAAATGATACATGACTTCTGTCATCACAATGCTCAAAACCCTGTGATCACAATGTTCCATAACATTTGTCATCACAACGCACCATGATGCCTGTCATCACAATGCTCCATGACCTTTGTCATCACAATGCTCAATACACTTGTCATCACAATGCTCCCTGACACTTGTTGTCAGAATGCTCCTTGAACCCTGTCATGAAAAGGCTCCAAGCATTTTTCATCACAATGCTCCATGCCCTTTTCCTCACAATGCTCCATGCCATTGTCATCACATTACTCCACAAGCTTGTCATCAGAATGGTCCATGACACTTGTCATCACAATGATCCATGACACCTGTCATCACAATGCTCTATGCCCCTTGTCATTACAGTGCTCCATGACGCTCATCATCACAATTATCCATGGTCTTCTCATCACAGTGCTCCACCGTCTTTCCATCACAATGCTCCATGCACTGGTCATTACAATTCTACATGTCCTTATCATCAAAATGCTCCATGACACTTCTCATCACAATGTTACATGCTCTTGTCAATACAATTCTCCATGCCCTTGTCATCACAGTGCTCCAAGACCACTTTAATCACAATGCTCCATGCCCCTTTTCATTTCAGTGCTCCATGAACCCTGTCATCACAATGCACCATGCCCATCATCAAAATGCTTCATGCTATTGTCATCACAATGAAATCAAAATGCTCCATGACCTCTGTCATCACAATGTTCCAAACCATTGTGATCACAATGTTCCATAACACTTGTCATCACAACGCCCCATGACGCTCATCATCACAATTATCCATGGTATTCTCATCACAATGCTCCATGAACTTTGTCATCACAATGCTCAATACACTTGTCATCACAATGCTCCCTGACACTTGTCATCAGTATGCCCCTTGAACCCTGTCATGACAAGGCTCCATGACATTTCCATCACAATGATCCATTCCCTTTTCATCTCAATGCTACAAGACCGCTGTAATCACAGTGCTCCATGCCCTTGTCATCACAAAGCTCCATGACGCATGTCATCAGAACGCTCCATGTTCTTCTCATCCAAATGCTCCATGCCCTTGTCATCACAATGCTCCAAGACCCCTGTAATCACAATTCTCCATGCCCATTTTCATCAGAATGCTCCATGAGACTTGTCATCACAAGGCTCCATGGTCTTCTCATTACAATGCTCCATGACCCATGTCATCACAATACTCCATGAACATTTTCAGCCCAAAGCTCCATGACCTTCTCATCTCACTTCTACATAACCCTTGTCATCACAATGCTCCATGACCACTGTCATCACAACCCTCCATGACCCCTGACAACACAGTGATCCGGGACTCTTGTCAACAAAATGCTCCATAACACTTGTCATCACAATTATCCATGCCCTTGTCATCACAGTGCTCCGTGACGCTTGTCATCACAGTGCTCCGTGACTCTTGTCATCACAATGCTCCATGCCTTTGTCAGCAAAATGCTCCATGACGTTGTCATCACAGTCCTCCATGACCCTTGGGATCACATTGCAACATGCTCTTGTTATCTCTGTCTTTATTTTCTGTTTTTTCCAGATTTTCGGATGTCCCTTTTGAGTCGTGGGAAGTGACAATTCTTTGTAGTGTGCATTTGCATTGCGTGCTTGCTTGATTGGCCAAAAAGGGCGTATTCATTTTCTCCTGGATATATTCAGCAGAAAATGCATACGCCCTTTTTGGCCAAGTGCATCATTGTCGAAGTTGTTACGCTTTTCCTGTGCTTTAAATGTGATTCCAATTTACCTCTTGAAATATGTTTTGTGCAATTCTGCCTCATTTTCAAGTCTGCTTCGTTGCCTTCCCTCAACAGATTTTTGGAAGAGAGTTGTCCTTTATAACTCTGCAGGTTTGTGAATTCCTGTGCCCCTGAGCTCCAATTTTCAACTCGTGTTTTTGTGAGCTGACCGCAAATCCACAATTTTGCTACAGGACCTATACTGGTTCCGGGGGTGCAGGCTGACACTTTGGATAATTCTTCCTTCCAGACGGGAAATTAGAGTGACATGTGTCCGTCCAAATGCCTACAGCTACTCTCTGATTGGTTCTCCCTCTTCCCTTTCATCCACTGCACAATTTGCAAACTGTGCAAAGCAGGAGCTTATAGGGGCTGACTCTCCAAGTTGGGAGATTGATAGTAAAGCAGTTGGAATGCCAAACTGGAGCACAAGGAGGGGAAAAATTAGGAGCCTTTTAGAAATCTTTTGCCATTACAGGGTGTCCATTCGCTAGGTTTCCCATACACGTTATTACTGTAGTGATATTCCCTTCTACCTGGAGAGTTGGGACCCATGGAATGGGTGGCATGCATTACTGCTTTAAAGGGTCTGCATTTTCTCACCCAATCTCACCAGTTCTCTCAGCCCCAAGTGTCCAGCCTTATGTCTCATCTAGCTGTCTTTGCAGATGGGGTCATTCCAGGTTTCATCAGACCCCTGAAGGAATTGTGTAAGAATTTCGCTGTTTTTTTTGTTTTGTTTTTGAAATTCATTTTTATAATGGGGTTGAGCTGATTTTCACCAACATGTTTATGCCGTTCTAGACACACTTGATTCCCTTATGGAGACATATCAATATATAGGTTTTAAGTTTCTTACTAGTCAGATATATTCCTGTGCTGGGAATTGGGGTTTTGAGTCCCGTTCACTGAGGAAGGTGTAGGTTCTGTCTATTCTGTATTTGCTTCATGGAATGGTACATGTGCTAATATCAAACTCTGGTTTTATGCATCACCCCAACTCTCCTTCCCCCTTAAGCAGGCATAAGAGTGTTTTCTCAATGTGAGACTCTGTTCACTTTCCTCAGTTCATGTGTAGCCATGTTTACAGGAACTTCATAAGTGATATCTTATGATAAGTTTCTTTTTCTGTGTGACTTATTTCACTTAGAATCATCGTACCTAAATCCACTTATTTTGCTGCTACTGGCCTTATGACATTGATTTCATGTCTGAGTGATATTCAATTGTACAAAATTACCACAAGTTCTTTGCGCAATTTTCTCTTTCCTGGAATATTTATGTTGTACTGATGTTGAGGTTCTTGTATGCAGAGCAGACCTAAACTTTGGGGTGGCTGTGTCTTGTTGATATTTAGTCTTCCCAAGTTATATGCCCATGAGTGGAAGTGCCCTATGCTCGGTAGCTTTGTATTTTAGATATTTTAGGAAACAGCATACACTACTTCAGAGTGGCTCTTGGATATTTATACCCCACCCATCAGCGTGACTAGCTCCCTGTTCTCCATGGCCTCTCCTGCATTTCTGGTTTGTACATATATTTTGGATGGCCTTTCTGAGCAGTGGAAATTGAGACTTCTTTGTTGTGCAGATTTGCATTTCCCGCTTGCTTGGTTGGCCAAAAACTCTGTATGTGTTTTTTTCCTGAAGTTATTCATGAAAAAAACGCATACACCCTTTTGCCCAACTACATCATTTTAGAAATTCTGCTGCTTTTCATATGCTTTAAAAGTGAGTCCAATCTACCTTTTGAAATCTGTTTCCTGCAATTCTGCCTCTCATTCAGATCCTCTTCGTTGCCTTACCTGAATATATTTTTGGACGTTGGTTATCCTTTTTATCTTTGCAGGTCTTTTAATTGTCTGCTCCTGAGCTCCATTTTGCAACTCGCTTTTTTTGTGAGCTGGCCGCCTAACCATTGTATTGCTTCCGGCCCTATTCTGGTTCTGGGGAGGCAGGCTGAGCCTTTGTTTAATTTTTCTTCCTAATGGGAAATTAGAGTGACATGTGCCTGTCAAAACTCCTACAGCTAGTCTCTCATTGGTTCCCCCTCTTCCCGTTTATCCTCTGCAAAAATTGCAAACTGTGTGAAACAGGAGGTTAAAGGTGCTGATTCTCCAAGTGGGGAGATTGTTAGTAATTTGGCTGGAATGGCGAACCCCAGCTCCAGGAGATCAAAAATGAGGTGCATTTTAGACCTCTTTCCTGATCACACGGTGTACATTCGTCTCGGTCTCCCAGGCATGTTTTCGCTGTCAGAAGATTCCCTTGAACCTGCAGATTTAGGACCCATGGAATGGGAATCAGGAAGTATTTCTTTTAAAGTTCTGCATGTCCTCACCCAGCCTCTCTAACATCTCTTAGCGTGCATAGCTTCCAGCCTTATATATCATCCTGCTGTGGGTCTACATTTGTTCAATCCATGT
The DNA here is from genome assembly GCF_949752795.1 of Hyperoodon ampullatus. Lineage (NCBI taxonomy): Eukaryota > Metazoa > Chordata > Mammalia > Artiodactyla > Ziphiidae > Hyperoodon > Hyperoodon ampullatus. The sequence goes on along the minus strand of NW_027641093.1, from coordinate 5,623,307 downwards.
TACATCATAGCCCTTCAACAAAAGTTGTAAGAAATATTGTCTGTCTCACTGTTTTTCTAAATAATTTTTAATTTATTTTTATATTGGTTACAGCTGATTTTCAAAGCTCTGTTTTTTGCTGCTATACATCCACTTGATTCATGTACTGTGAGACAACAATAAATTCTTTTTCAGATGCTTACCATTCATATGTATTATTTTCCAGTGACTTGAGTGGGCTGAGTGCAGTTCTTTGAAGTACCGTGTAGGCCTTGTCAGTTATTCAATTTTGTACTTGGAATGGTATCTTTGCTAATTTCAACCTCCTGGATAATACCTCACCCTTCCTCACATTTCCATTTAGCAGCCTTATGTCTATTTTCTACATATTTGACTATGTTTCTGTTTTGTAATTTATTTCATGTGTAGCCATTTTTGATTCCACCTTTAAGTGACATCTTATGATATGTGTCTTTTTCTTTCTGACATACGTCACTTAGAATGATCGTATGTAAATCCTCCAGAGTTGTTACAACTGGCCTTATTTCATTGATTTCTGGATGAGTAATATTCCACTCTACATAAGTAAACCATCTACATAAGCAGCCCTAAATTTTGGGGTGGCTCTATCTTATTGATTTTCAGTTTTCCCAAGGTATATTCCCTAGACTGGAAGTGCCCTTGGCTCTGTAGCTCTGTTGTTTCCTTGTTTTAGGGAACACAATGCACTCCTCCAGAGAGGCAGTTCGCAATTTACATCCTGTCCATCAGCATAAATAGGCTCCCTGTTCTCCAGGGCCTATCTTGCCTTTCTGGTTTTTACACATATTGCGGATGACCCTTTTCACCTGTGGGAAGTGATACTTCATAGTAGTGCAGATTTGCATTGCCCGCTTGCTTGCTTGGCCAAAAAGCACGTATGCGTTTTCTCCTCAATATATTCAGGAGAAAACGCATACGCCCTTTTTGGCCAAGTGCATCATTGTCGAAGTTGTGCCCCTATTCCAGTGCTTTAAATGTGATTCCAATGTACCTCTTGAAATTTGTTTCCTGCTATTCTGGCTCGCTTTCAAGTCCGCCTCGTTGCCTTCCCTCAACAGATTTTCGGACGATTGTTGTCCTTTACTATTCTGCCAGTTTGTGCATTGCTGTGCCCCTGAGCTCCATTTTTCAACTCGTTTTTAGTGAGCTGACCGCAAGTCCTAAATTTTGGTTCAGGACCTATACTGGTTCCCGGCGGGTGTCTGAGACTTTGGTTAATTCTTCTTCCTGCCTGGAAATTAGAATGACATATGCCCGTGAAATGCCTAACAGCTACTCTCTCATTGGTTCTCCCTCTTCCCTTTCATCCTCTACAACATTGGCCACCTGTGATAACAAGGAGGTTAAAGGGGCTGTCTCTCCAAGTTGGGAGATTGATAGTAAAGCAGTTGGAAAGTCAAACCGGAGCACCAGGAGAGGGATTATTAGTTGAGTTTTAGAAACCTTTCATATTCACATTGTGTCCATTCTCTAGGTTTCCAGTACATGTTATAGCGGTAGTAATATTCCCTTCAACCTGGAGAGTTGGGACCCTTGGAATGTGTGCCACATATTATTGTTTTAAATGGTCTGCATTTGCTCACCGAATCTCACCAATTGTCTCTGTCCCAAGTGTCCAGGCTTATGCCACATCCAGTTGTGGTTGTAGATAGGGTCATTCCAGGTTTCATCAGAGCCCCTGAAGGAATTGTAAAGAATTTCCCTGTTTTTTTGTTTTGTTTTTGAAATTCCTTTTTATAGGGGGTTTGAGCTGATTCTCACTGCCATGTTTATGGCAGTCAAGACACACTTAATTCCCTTACGGAGACATATCAATACATAGGTTTTAAGTTTCTTACTAGTCAGATATATTCCTCTGCAGGAAATATGGGGTTTTCAGTCCATTTCACTGAGGAAAGTGTAGGGCTTGTCTATTCCGTAGTTGGTTTTTGTAACGGTACCTGTACTAAAAACAAACTCTGTTTTTATGCATTACCCCACCTCTCCTTCCCCCTTAAGCAGGCATAAGAGTGTTTTCTAAATGTGAGACTGTGTTCTCTTTCCTAACTCAGTTCATGTGTAGCCAGGTTTACAGGACCTTCATAAGTTATATCTTATGATAAGTTTCTTTTTCTCTGTGACTTATTTTACTTAGAATCATCGTACCTGAATCCACTCAGTTTGAAGCTATTGGCCTTATGACATTGATTTCATGGCTGACTGATATTCCATCGTACGTAAGTAACACAATTTCTTGAAACATTTTTGTCTTTCCTGGGATATGTAAGGTGTACCCAAGTTGAGGTTCTTGTAAGCAGTGTAGCCCTAAATTTTGGGGTGGCTCTGTTTTATTGATTTTCCATTTTCCCAAGGTATATCCCCTAGACTGGAATTGCCCTTTGCTCTGTAGCTCTGTTGTTTTCTTGTTTTAGGGAACACAATGAACTCCTCCAGAGAGGCAGTTCGCAATTTACATCCTGTCCATCAGCATAACTAGGCTCCCTGTTCTCCAGGGCCTATCTTGCCTTTCTGGTTTTACACATTTTGCGGATGGCCCTTTTGACCGGTGGGAAGTGATACTTCATTGTAGTGCAGATTGAATTGCCCGCTTGCTTGCTTGACCAAAAAGGGCATATGCATTTTCTCCTGAATATATTCAGGAGAAAACGCATATGCCCTTTTTGGCCAAGTGCATCATTGTCGAAGTTGTGCCCCTATTCCTGTGCTTTAAAGGTGATTCCAATGTACCTCTTGAAATCTGTTTCCTGCTATTCTGGCTCACTTTCAAGTCCACCTCGTTGCCTTCCCTCAACTGATATCTGGACGATTGTTGTACTTTATTTCTCTGCCAGTTTGTGAATTGCTCTGGCCCTGAGCTCCATTTTTTACTCGTTTTTTGTGAGCTGACCGCAAGTCCAAAATTTTGGTTCAGGACCTATACTGGTTCCTGGCGGGTGTCTGAGACTTTGGTTAATTCTTCTTCCCGCCGGGAAATTAGAATGACATGTGTCCGTCCGAATGCCTAACAGCTACTCTCTCATTGGTTCTCCCTCTTCCCTTTCATCCTCTACAAATTTGGCCACCTGTGAGAACAAGGAGGTTAAACGGGCTGTCTCTCAAAATTGGGAGATTCATAGTAAAGCAGTTGGACAGTCAACCTAGAGCACCAGGAAAGGGATTATTAGTTGAATTTTAGAAACCTTAAGTATTCACAGTGTGTCCATTCTCTAGGTTTCCCGTACATGTTATAGCTGTAGTAATATTCCCTTCAACCTGGAGAGTTGGGACCCTTGGAATGTGTGCCACGCATTATTGCTTTAAAGGGTCTGCATTTGCTCACCGAATCTCACCAATCCTCTCAGTCCCAAGTGTCCAGCCTTATGCCACATCCAGCTGTCATTGTAGATAGGGTCATTCCAGATTTCATCAGAGCCCCTGAAGGAATTGTAAAGAATTTCCCGGTTTATTTCTTTTGTTTTTGAAATTCCTTTTTATAGTGGGTTTGAACTGATTCTCACTGCCATGTTTATGCCAGTCTAGACAAACTAGATTCCCTTACGGAGACATATCAATACATAGGTTTTAAGATTCTTACCAGTCAGATATATTCCTCTGCAGGAAATATGGGGTTTTGAGTCCCTTTCACTGAGGAAAGTGTAGGTCTTCTCTATTCCGTAGTTGGTTTTTCGAACGGTACCTGTACTAATATCAAACTCTGATTTTATGAATCACCCCTCCTCTCCTTCCCCCTTAAGCAGGCATAAGAGTGTTTTCTAAATGTGAGACTCTGTTCTCTTTCCTAACTCAGTTGATATGTAGCCATGTTTACAGGACCTTCATAAGTGATATGTTCTGATAAGTTTCTTTTTATCTGTGACTTATCTCACTTAGAATCATCGTACCTGAATCCACTCACTTTGAAACTACTGGCCTTATGACATTGATTTCATGGCTGACTGATATTCCATCGTACGTAAGTAACACAATTTCTTGAAACATTTTTGTCTTTCCTGGGATATTTAATGTGTACCCAAGTTGAGGTTCTTGTAAGCAGTGCAGCACTGCGGTGGCTCTTTCTTATTGATTTTCAGTATTCCCAGGGTATATTCCTTAGACTGGAAGTGCCCTTGGCTCTGTTGCTCTCTTGTTGCCTTGTTTTAGGGAAAACAATGCACTCCTCCAGAGAGGCAGTTGGCAATTCACATCCTGCCCATCAGCATAACTAGGCTCCCTGTTCTCCAGGGCCTGCCTTGCCTTTCTGGTTTTTACACATTTTGAGGATGTCCCTTTTGACCGTTGGGAAGTGATACTTCATTGTAGTTCAGATTTGCATTGCCCGCTTGCTTGCTTGGCCAAAAAGGACGTATGCGTTTTCTCCTGAATATATTCAGGTGAAAACACATACGGCATTCCTGGCCAAGTGCATCATTGTTGAAGTTGTGCCCCTATTCCTGTGCTTTAAAGGCGATTCCAATGTACCTCTTGAAATCTGTTTCCTGCTATTCTGGCTCGCTTTCAAGTCCGCCTCGTTGCCTTCCCTCAACAGATTTTCGGACGATTGTTGTCCTTTACTACTCTGCCAGTTTGTGCACTGCTGTGCCCCTGAGCTCCATTTTTCAACTCGTTTTTTGTGAGCTGACCGCAAGTCCAAAATTTTGGTTCAGGACCTATACTGGTTCCCGGCTGGTGTCTGAGACTTTGGTTAATTCTTCTTCCTGCCGGGAAATTAGAATGACATGTGCCTGTCCAAATTCCTAAAAGCTACTCTCTCATTGGTTCTCCCTCTTCGCTTTCATTCTCTTCCAATTTTGCCACCTGTGAGAACCAGGAGCTTAAATGGGCTGTCTCTCCAAGTTGGGAGATTGATAGGAAAGCAGTTGGAAAGTCAAACCAGAGCAGCTTGAGAGGGATTATTAGTTGAGATTTAGAAACCTTTCGCATTCACAGTGTGTCCATTCTCTACGTCTCCTGTACCTGTTATTGCTGTAGTAATATTCCCTTCAACCTGGAGAGTTGGGACCCTTGGAATGTGTGACACGCATTATTGCTTTAAATGGTTTGCATTTGCTCACTGAATCTCGCAAATCCTCTCAGTCCCAAGTGTCTAGCCTTATGCCACATCCAGCTGTCGTTGTAGATAGGGTCATTCCAGGTTTCATTAGAGCCCCTGAAGGAATTGTAAAGAATTTCCCTGTTTTTTTTTTTTGTTTTTGAACTTACTTTTTATAGTGGGTTTGAGCTGATTCTCACTGCCATGTTTATGCCAGTCTAGACACACTTGATTCCCTTATGCAGACATAACAATACATATGTTTTAATATTCTTACTAGTCAGATATATTCCTCTGCGGGAAAAATGGGGTTTTGTGTCCCTTCACTGAGGAAAGTGTAGGTCTTGTCTATTCCATATTTGGTTTTTGGAACGGTACCTGTACTACTATCAAACTCTGGTTTTATACATCACCCCACCTCTCCTTACCCCTTAAGCAGGCATAAGAGTGTTTCCTAAATGTGAGATTCGGTTCTCTTACCTAACTCAGTTCATGTGTAGCCATGTTTACAGAACCTTCATAAGTGATATCTTATGATAAGTTTCTTTTTCTTTGTGACTTATTTCACTTAGAATCATCGTACCTGAATCCACTCATTTTGCTACTACTAGCCTTATGACATTGATTTTATGGCTGAGGGATATTGCATCGTACGTATGTAACACAATTACTTGAACTATTTTTGTCTTTCCTGGGATATTTAAGGTGTACCCAAGTTGAAGTTCTTGTAAGCAGTGCAGCCCTAAATTTTGGGGTGGCTCTGTCTTATTGATTTTCAGTTTTCCCAAGGTATATTCCCTAGACTGGAAGTGCCCTTGTCTCTGTAGCTCTGTTGTTTACTTGTTTTAGGGAGCACAATGCACTCCTGCAGAGAGGCAGTTGGCAATTTACATCCCGCCCGTCAGCATAACAAGGCTCCCTGTTTTCCAGGGCCTGTTTTGCCTTTCTGGTTTTTACACATTTTGCGGATGTCCCCTTTGACCGGTGCAAAGTGATATATTTTTTAGTGCAGATTTGCATTGCCCGCTTGCTTGCTAGGCCAAAAAGTGCGTATGCGTTTTCTCCTGAATATATTCAGGAGAAAATGCATACGCCCTTTTTGGCCAAGTGCATCCTTTTCGAAATTGTGCCCCTCTTCCTGTGCTTTGAAGGCGATTCCAATGTACCTCTTGAAATCTGTTTCCTGCTATTCCAGCTCTCTTTCAAGTCCGCCTCGTTGCCTTCCCTCAACAGATTTTTGGACGATAGTTGCCCTTTAGTACTCTGCCAGTTTGTGAATTGCTATGCCCCTGAACTCCATTTTTCAATTCGTTTTTTGTGAGCTGACCACAAGTCCAAAATTTTGGTTCAGGACCTATACAGGTTCCCAGTGGGTGGCTGAGAATTTGATTAATTCTTCTTCCTGCCGGGAAATTAGAGTGACATGTGCCCGTCCGAATGCCTAACAGCTATTCTCTAATTGGTTCTCCATCTTCCCTTTCTTCCTCTGCCAAACGGGCAACCTGTGAGTACCAGGAGGTTAAAGGGGCTGTCTCTGCAAGTTGGGAGATTGATAATAAAGCAGTTGGAAATTCAAACCGGAGCACCAGGAGAGGGACTATTAGTTGAGATTTAGAAACCTTTCGTATTCACAGTGTGTCCATTCTCTAGGGTTACCGTACATGTTATAGCTGTAGTAATATTCCCTTCAACCTGGAGTGATGGGACCCTAGGAATGCGTGCCACACATTATTGTTTTAAATGGTCTGCATTTGCTCACCAAAACTCACCAATCCTCTCAGTCCCAAGTGTCCAGCCTTATGCCACATCCAGCTCTCGTTGTATATATGGTCATTCCAGGTTTCATCAGAGCCCCTGAAGGAATTGTAAAGAATTTCCTTGTTTTTTTGTTTTGTTTTTGAATTTCCTTTTTATAGTGGGTTTGAGCTTATTCTCACTGCCATGTTTAAGCCAGCCTAGACACACTTGATATCCCTTATGGAGACATATCAATACATAGGTTTTAAGATTCTTACTAGTCAGATATATTCCTCTGCGGGAAATATGCGGTTTTGAGTCCCTTTCAATGAGGAAGGTGTAGGTCTTGTCTATTCCGTAGTTGGTTTTTGGAACAGTATCTGTACTAATATCAAACTCTGGTTTTCTGCATCACCCCACCTCTCCTTTCCCCTTAAGCAGGCATAAGAGTGTTTTCTAAATGTGAGACTATGTTCTCTTTCCTAACTCAGTTCATGTGTAGCCATGTTTACAGGACCTTCATAAGTGATATCTTATGATAAGTTTTTTTTTTTCTCTGTGACTTATTTCACTTAGAATCATCGTACCTGAATCCACTCATTTTGCTGCTACTGGCCTCATGACATTGATTTCATGGCAGGGGGATATTCAAATATCCGTAAGTAATAAAATTTCTTAAACCATTTTTGTCTTTCCTGGGAAATTTAAGGTGTACCCAAGTTGAGGTTCTTGTAAGCAGTGCAGCCCTAATTTTGGGGTGGCTCTGTCTTATTGATTTTCAGTTTTCCCAAGGCATATTTCCTAGACTGGAAGTGCCCTTGGTTCTGTAGCTCTCTTGTTTACTTGTTTTAGGGAATACAGTGAACTCTTCCACAAAGGCAGTTGGTAATTTACATCCCGGCCATCGGCATAACTAGGCTCTCTGTTCTCCAGGGCCTGTCTTGCCTTTCTGGGTTTTACATATTTTGCGGATGTCCCTTTTGACCTGTGGGAAGTGACACATTTTGTAGTGCAGATTTGCATTGCCCGCTTGCTTGCTTGGCCAAAATGGCGTATGTGTTTTCTCCTGAATATATTCAGGAGAAAACACATACGCCCTTTTTTGCCAAGTGCATCATTGTCGAAGTTGTGCCCCTCATCCTGTGATTTGAAGGCGATTCCAATGTACCTCATGAAATCAGTTTCCTGCTATTCTGGATCGCATTCAAGTCCGCCTCGTTGCCTTCCCTCAACAGATTTTTGTACGATGGTTGCCCTTTAGTACTCTGCCAGTTTGTGAATTTCTGTGCACCTGAGCTCCATTTTTCAACTCGTTTTTTGTGAGCTGACTGCAAGTCCAAAATTTTGGTTTAGGACCTATACAGGTTCCCAGTGGGTGGCTGACACTTTGATTAATTCTTCTTCCTGCCTGGAAATTAGAGTGACATGTGCCCGTCCAAATGCCTAATAGCTACTCTCTCATTGGTTCTCCCTCTTCCCTTTCATCCTCTGCCAAATTGGCAAGCTGTGCGAACCAGGATGTTAAAGGGCCTGTCTCTCCAATTTCGGAGATTGATAGTAAAGCAGTTGGAAATACAAACTGGAGCACCAGGAGAGGGACTTTAGTTGAGTTTTAGAAACATTTCGTATTCACAGTGTGTCCATTCTCTAGGTTTCCCGTACATGTTATAGCTGTAGTAATATTCCCTTCAACCTGGAGGGTTGGGATCCTTGGAATGTGTGCCACGCATTATTGCTTTAAATGGTCTGCATTTGCTGACCCAGTCTCACCAGTCCTCTCAGCACCAAGTGTCCAGCCTTATGCCACATCCAGCTGTCATTGTAGATAGGGTCATTCCATGTTTCATCAGAGCCCCTGAAGGAAATGAAAAGATTATCCCTGTTTTTTTGTTTTGTTTTTGAAATTCCTTTTTATAGTGGGTTTGAGGTGATTCTCACTGCCAAGATTATGCCAGTCTAGACACACTTGATTCCCTTACGGAGACATATCAATACATAGGTTTTAAGATTCTTACTAGTCAGATATATTCCTCTGCGGGAAATAAGGGGTTTTGAGTCCCTTTCACTGAGGAAGGTGTAGGTCTTCTCTCTTCCGTATTTGGTTTTTGGAAAGGTAGCTGTATGAATATCAAACTCTGGCTTTATGCATCACCCCTCCTCTCCTTTCCCCTTAAGCAGGCATAAGAGTGTTTTCTAAATGTGAGACTCTGTTCTCTTTCTTATCTCAGTTCATGTGTAGCCATGTTTACAGGACCTTCATATGTGATATCTTATAATAAGTTTCTTTTTCTCTTTGACTAATTTCACTTAGAATCATCGTACCTGAATCCACCCATTTTGCTGCTACTGGCCTTATGACATTGATTTCATGGCTGAGGGATATTCCATCTTACGTAAGTACCACAATTTCTTGAACCAATTTTGTCTTTCCTGGGATATTTAAGGTGCACCCAAGTTGAGGTTCTTGTAAGCAGTGCAGCCCTAAATATTGGGGTGGCTCTGTCTTATTGATTTTCAGTTTTCCCATGGTATATTCCCTAGACTGGAAGTGCCCTTGGCTCTGTAGCTCTGGTGTTTACCTCTTTTAGGGAACACAATGCACTCCTACAGAGAGGGAATAGGCAATTTACATCCCGCCCATCAGCATAACAAGACTCCCTGTTTTCCAGGGCCTGTCTTGCCTTTCTGGTTTTTACACATTTTGCGGATGTCCCTTTTGACGGGTGGGAAGTGATACTACATTGTAGTGCAGATTTGCATTGCCCGCTTTTCTTGCTTGCCCAAAAAGGGCGTATGCGTTTTCTCCTGAGTATATTCAGGAGAAAACGCATAGGCCCTTTTTGGCCAATTGCATCATTGTCGAAGTTGTGCCCCTCTTCCTGTGCTTTGAAGGCGATTCCAATGTACCTCTTGAAATTTGTTTCCTGCTATTCCTTCTCGCTTTCACGTCTGCCTCGTTGCCTTCCCTCAACAGATTTTTGGACGATAGTTGCCCTTTAGTACTCTGCCAGTTTGTGAATTGCTGTGCCCCAGAGCTCCATTTTTCAACTCATTTTTTGTGAGCTGACCACAAGTCCAAAATTTTGGTTCAGGACCTATACAGGTTCCCAGTGGGTGACTGAGAATTTGATTAATTCTTATTCCTGCTGGGAAATTAGAGTGACATGTGCCCGTCCAAATGCCTAACAGCTATTCTCTCATTGGTTCTCCATCTTCCCTTTCATCCTCTGCCAAACTGGCAACCTGTGAGTACCAGGAGGTTAAAGGGGCTGTCTCTGCAAGTTGGGAGATTGATAATAAAGCAATTGGAAATTCAAACCGGAGCACCAGGAGAGGGACTATTAGTTGAGTTTTTGAAACCATTCGTATTCACAGTGTGTCCATTCTCTAGGTTTCCCGTACATGTTATAGCTGTAGTAATATTCCCTTCAACCTGGAGAGTTGGGACCCTTGGAATGTGTGCCACACATTATTCTTTTAAATGGTCTGCATTTGCTCACCGAAACTCACCAATCCTCTCAGTTCCAAGTGTCCAGCCTTATGCCACATCCAGCTGTCTTTGTATATGTGGTCATTCCAGGTTTCATCAGAACCCCTCAAGGAATTGTAAAGAATTTCCCTGTTTTTTTTTTTTTGTTTGTTTTTGAAATTCCTTTTTATAGTGGATTTGAGCTGATTCTCACTGCCATGTTTAAGCCAGCCTAGACACACTTGATTCCCTTACGGAGACATATCAATACATAGGTTTTAAGATTCTTACTAGTCACATATATTCCTGTGTGGGAAATATGCGGTTTTGAGTCCCTTTCATTGAGGAAGGTGTAGGTCTTGTCTATTCCCTACTTGGTTTTTGGAACAGTATCTGTACTAATATCAAACTCTGGTATTATGCATCACCCCACCTCTCCTTCCCCCTTAAGCAGGCATAAGAGTTTTTTCCAAATGTGAGACTCTGTTCTCTTTCCTAACTCAGTTCATGTGTAGCCATGTTTACAGGACCTTCATAAGTGATATCTTATGATAAGTTTCTTTTTCTCTGTGACTTATTTCACTTAGAATCATCGTACCTGAATCCACTCATTTTGCTGCTACTGGCCTCATGACATTGATTTCATGGCTGGGTGATATTCCATCATCTGTAAGTAATACAATTTCTTAAACCATTTTTGTCTTTCCTGGGATATTTAAGGTGTACCCAAGTTGAGGTTCTTGTAAGCAGTGCAGCCGTAATTTTGGGGTGGCTCTGTCTTATTGATTTTCAGTTTTCCCAAGGTATATTTCCTAGACAGGAAGTGCCTTTGGTTCTGTAGCTCTCTTGTTTACTTGTTTTAGGGAACACAGTGAACTCCTCCACAAAGGCAGTTGGTAATTTACATCCCACCCATCAGAATAACTAGGCTCCCTGTTCTCCAGGGCCTGTCTTGCCTTTCTGGTTTTTACACATTTTGCAGATGTCCCTTTTGACCGGTGCGAAGTGATATATTTTGTAGTGCAGATTTGCATTGCCCGCTTGCTTGCTTGGCCAAAAAGGGTGTATGTGTTTTCTCCTCAATATATTCAGGAGAAAACTCATACGCCCTTTTTCGCCAAGTGCATCATTGTCGAAGTTGTGCCCCTCTTCCTGTGCTTTGAAGGTGATTCCAATGTACCTCTTGAAATCTGTTTCCTTCTATTCTGGATCGCTTTCAAGACTGCCTCGTTGCCTTCCCTCAACAGATTTTTGGACGATAGTTGCCTTTTACTACTCTGCCGGTTTGTGAATTGCTGTGCCCCTGAGCTCCATTTTTCAACTCGTTTTTTGTGAGCTGACCGCAAGTCCAAAATTTTGGTTCAGGACCTATACAGGTTCCCAATGGGTGGCTGAGATTTTGATTAATTCTTCTTCCTGCCGGGAAATTATAGTGACATGTGCCCGTCCAAATGCCTAATAGCTACTCTCTTATTGGTTCTCCCTCTTCCCTTTCATCCTCTGCCAATTTGGCAACCTGTGCGAACCAGGAGGTTAAAGGGCCTGTCTTTCCAATTTGGGAGATTGATAGTAAAGCAGTTGGAAATACAAACTGGAGCACCAGGAGAGGGACTTTAGTTGGTTTTAGAAAACTTTCGTTTCACAGTGTGTCCATTCTCTAGGTTTCGCGTACATGTTATAGCTGTAGTAATATTCCCTTCAACCTGGAGAGTTGGGACCCTTGGAAAGTTTGTCACGCATTATTGCTTTAAGTGGTCTGCATTTGCTCACTGAATCTCGCAAATCCTCTCAGTCCCAAGTGTCCAGCCTTATGCCACATCCAGCTGTCATTGTAGATAGGGTCATTCCAGGTTTCATTAGAGCCCCTGAAGGAATTGTAAAGAATTTCCCTGCTTTTTTGTTTTGTTTTTGAATTTCCTTTTTATAGTGGGTTTGAGCTGATTCTCACTGCCATGTTTATGCCAGTCTAGACACACTTGATTCCGTTATGGAGACATATCAATATATAGGTTTTCAGATTATTACTAGTCAGATATATTCCTCTGCGGGAAATATGGGGTTTTGAGTCCCTTTCTCTGAGGAAGGTGTAGGTCTTGTCTATTCCGTAGTTGGTTTTTGGAACGGTACCTGTACTAATATCAAACTCTGGTTTTATGCATCACCCTACCTCTCCTTCCCCCTTGAGCAGGCATAAGAGTCTTTTCTAAATGTGAGACTCTGTTCTCTTTCCTAACTCAGTTCATGTGTAGCCATGTTTACAGGACCTTCATAAGTGATATCTTATGATAAGTTTCTTTTTCTCTGTGACTTATTTCACTTAGAATCATCGTACCTGAATCCACTCAGTTTGAAGCTACTGGCCTCATGACATTGATTTCATGGCAGGGGGATATTCCATTGTCCATAAGTAATACAATTTCTTAAACCATTTTTGTCTTTCCTGGGAAATTTAAGGTGTACCCAAATTGAGGTTCTTGTAAGCAGTGCAGCCCTAATTTTGGGGTGGCTCTGTCTTATTGATTTTCAGTTTTCCCAAGGCATATTTCCTAGACTGGAAGTGCCCTTGGTTCTGTAGCTCTCTTGTTTACTTGTTTTAGGGAATACAGTGAACTCCTCCACAAAGGCAGTTGGTAATTTACATCCGGCCATCAGCATAACTAGGCTCTCTGTTCTCCAGGGCCTGTCTTGCCTTTCTGGGTTTTACATATTTTGCGGATGTCCCTTTTGATCTGTGGGAAGTGACACATTTTGTAGTGCAGATTTGCATTGCCCGCTTGCTTGCTTGGCCAAAAAGGGCGTATGTGTTTTCTCCTGAATATATTCAGGAGAAAACGCATATGCCCTTTTTTGCCAAGTGCATTATTGTCGAAGTTGTGCCCCTCATCCTGTGATTTGAAGGTGATTCCAATGTACCTCTTGAAATCAGTTTCCTGCTATTCTGGATTGCTTTCAAGTCTGCCTCGTTGCCTTCCCTCAACAGATTTTTGGACGATGGTTGCCCTTTAGTATTCAGCCAGTTTGTGAATTGCTGTGCACCTGAGCTCCATTTTTCAACTCGTTTTTTGTGAGCTGACCGCAAGTCCAAAATTTTGGTTTAGGACCTATACAGGTTCCCAGTGGGTGGCTGACACTTTGATTAATTCTTCTTCCTGCCTGGAAATTAGAGTGACATGTGCCCGTCCAAATGCCTAATAGCTACTCTCTCATTGGTTCTCCCTCTTCCCTTTCATCCTCTGCCAAATTGGCAACCTGTGTGAACCAGGATGTTAAAGGGCCTGTCTCTCCAATTTCGGAGATTGATAGTAAAGCAGTTGGAAATACAAACTGGAGCACCAGGAGAGGGACTTTAGTTGAGTTTTAGAAATATTTCGTATTCACAGTGTGTCCATTCTCTAGGTTTCCCGTACATGTTATAGCTGTAGTAATATTCCCTTCAACCTGGAGGGTTGGGATCCTTGGAATGTGTGCCACGCATTATTGCTTTAAATGGTCTGCATTTGCTGACCCAGTCTCACCAGTCCTCTCAGCCCCAAGTGTCCAGCCTTATGCCACATCCAGCTGTCATTGTAGATAGGGTCATTCCATGTTTCATCAGAGCCCCTGAAGGAAATGAAAAGATTATCCCTGTTTTTTTGTTTTGTTTTTGAAATTCCTTTTTATAGTGGGTTTGAGGTGATTCTCACTGCCATGATTATGCCAGTCTAGACACACTTGATTCCCTTACGGAGACATATCAATACATAGATTTTAAGATTCTTACTAGTCAGATATATTCCTCTGCGGGAAATAAGGGGTTTTGAGTCCCTTTCACTGAGGAAGGTGTAGGTCTTCTCTCTTCCATATTTGGTTTTTGGAAAGGTAGCTGTATGAATATCAAACTCTGGCTTTATGCATCACCCCTCCTCTCCTTTCCCCTTAAGCAGGCATAAGAGTGTTTTCTAAATGTGAGACTCTGTTCTCTTTCCTAACTCAGTTCATGTGTAGCCATGTTTACAGGACCTTCATATGTGATATCTTATAATAAGTTTCTTTTTCTCTTTGACTAATTTCACTTAGAATCATCGTACCTGAATCCACCCATTTTGCTGCTACTGGCCTTATGACATTGATTTCATGGCTGAGGGATATTCCATCTTACGTAAGTACCACAATTTCTTGAACCAATTTTGTCTTTCCTGGGATATTTAAGGTGAACCCCAGTTGAGGTTCTTGTAAGCAGTGCAGCCCTAATTTTGGGGTGGCTCTGTCTTATTGATTTTCTGTTTTCCCATGGTATATTCCCTAGACTGGAAGTGCCCTTGGCTCTGTAGCTCTGGTGTTTACCTCTTTTAGGGAACACAATGCACTCCTCCAGAGAGGGAATAGGCAATTTATATCCCGCCCATCAGCATAACAAGGCTCCCTGTTTTACAGGGCCTGTCTTGCCTTTCTGGTTTTTACACATTTTGCGGATGTCCCTTTTGACCGGTGGGAAGTGATACTACTTTGTAGTGCAGATTTCCATTGCCCGCTTTTCTTGCTTGCCCAAAAAGGGCGTATGCGTTTTCTCCTGAGTATATTCAGGAGAAAACGCATATGCACTTTTTGGCCAATTGCATCATTGTCAAAGTTGTGCCCCTCTTCCTGTGCTTTGAAGGCGATTCCAATGTACCTCTTGAAATTTGTTTCCTGCTATTCCTGCTCGCTTTCAATCCACCTCCTTGCCTTCCCTCAACAGATTTTTGGACGATAGTTGCCCTTTAGTACTCTGCCAGTTTGTGAATTGCTGTGCCCCAGAGCTCCATTTTTCAACCCATTTTTTGTGAGCTGACCACAAGTCCAAAATTTTGGTTCAGGACCTATACAGGTTCCCAGTGGGTAACTGAGAATTTGATTAATTCTTATTCCTGCTGGGAAATTAGAGTGACATGTGCCCGTCCAAATGCCTAACAGCTATTCTCTCATTGGTTCTCCATCTTCCCTTTCATCCTCTGCCAAACTGGCAACCTGTGAGTACCAGGAGGTTAAAGGGGCTGTCTCTGCAAGTTGGGAGATTGATAATAAAGCAATTGGAAATTCAAGCCGGAGCACCAGGAGAGGGACTATTAGTTGAATTTTTGAAACCTTTCGTATTCACAGTGTGTCCATTCTCTAGGTTTTCCATACATGTTATAGCTGTAGTAATATTCCCTTCAACCTGGAGAGTTGGGACCCTTGGAATGTGTGCCACGCATTATTCTTTTAAATGGTCTGCATTTGCTAACCGAAACTCACCAATCCTCTCAGTTCCAAGTGTCCAGCCTTATGCCACATCCAGCTGTCGTTGTATATATGGTCATTCCAGGTTTCATCAGAGCCCCTCAAGGAATTGTAAAGAATTTCCCTGTTTTTTTTGTTTTGTTTTTGAAATTCCTTTTTATAGTGGGTTTGAGCTGATTCTCACTGCCATGTTTAAGCCAGCCTAGACACACTTGAATCCCTTACGGAGACATATCAATACATAGGTTTTAAGATTCTTACTAGTCACATATATTCCTGTGTGGGAAATATGCGGTTTTGAGTCCCTTTCATTGAGGAAGGTGTAGGTCTTGTCTATTCCCTACTTGGTTTTTGGAACAGTATCTGTACTAATATCAAACTCTGGTATTATGCATCACCCCACCTCTCCTTCTCCCTTAAGCAGGCATAAGAGTGTTTTCTAAATGTGAGACTCTGTTCTCTTTCCTAACTCAGTTCATGTGTAGCCATGTTTACAGGACCTTCATAAGTGATATCTTATGATAAGTTTCTTTTTCTCTGTGACTTATTTCACTTAGAATCATCGTACCTGAATCCACTCATTTTGCTGCTACTGGCCTCATGACATTGATTTCATGGCTGGGTGATATTCCATCATCTGTAAGTAATACAATTTCTTAAACCATTTTTGTCTTTCCTGGGATATTTAAGGTGTACCCAAGTTGAGGTTCTTGTAAGCAGTGCAGCCGTAATTTTGGGGTGGCTCTGTCTTATTGATTTTCAGTTTTCCCAAGGTATATTTCCTAGACAGGAAGTGCCTTTGGTTCTGTAGCTCTCTTGTTTACTTGTTTTAGGGAACACAGTGAACTGCTCCACAAAGGCAGTTGGTAATTTACATCCCACCCATCAGAATAACTAGGCTCCCTGTTCTCCAGGGCCTGTCTTGCCTTTCTGGTTTTTACACATTTTGCAGATGTCCCTTTTGACCAGTGCGAAGTGATATATTTTGTAGTGCAGATTTGCATTGCCCGCTTGCTTGCTTGGCCAAAAAGGGCGCATGTGTTTTCTCCTCAATATATTCAGGAGAAAACGCATACACCCTTTTTCGCCAAGTGCATCATTGTCGAAGTTGTGCCCCTCTTCCTGTGCTTTGAAGGTGATTCCAATGTACCTCTTGAAATCTGTTTCCTTCTATTCTGGATTGCTTTCAAGACTGCCTCGTTGCCTTCCCTCAACAGATTTTTGGACGATAGTTGCCTTTTAGTACTCTGCCGGTTTGTGAATTGCTGTGCCCCTGAGCTCCATTTTTCAACTCGTTTTTTGTGAGCTGACCGTAAGTCCAAAATTTTGGTTCAGGACCTATACAGGTTCCCAGTGGGTGGCTGAGATTTTGATTAATTCTTCTTCCTGCTGGGAAATTATAGTGACATGTGCCCGTCCAAATGCCTAATAGCTACTCTCTCATTGGTTCTCCCTCTTCCCTTTCATCCTCTGCCAATTTGGCAACCTGTGCGAACCAGGAGGTTAAAGGGCCTGTCTTTCCAATTTGGGAGATTGATAGTAAAGCAGTTGGAAATACAAACTGGAGCACCAGGAGAGGGACTTTAGTTGGTTTTAGAAAACTTTCGTATTCACAGTGTGTCCATTCTCTAGGTTTCGCGTACATGTTATAGCTGTAGTAATATTCCCTTCAACCTGGAGAGTTGGGACCCTTGGAAAGTTTGTCACGCATTATTGCTTTAAGTGGTCTGCATTTGCTCACTGAATCTCGCAAATCCTCTCAGTCCCAAGTGTCCAGCCTTATGCCACATCCAGCTGTCATTGTAGATAGGGTCATTCCAGGTTTCATTAGAGCCCCTGAAGGAATTGTAAAGAATTTCCCTGCTTTTTTGTTTTGTTTTTGAATTTCCTTTTTATAGTGGGTTTGAGCTGATTCTCACTGCCATGATTATGCCAGTCTAGACACACTTGATTCCATTATGGAGACATATCAATATATAGGTTTTCAGATTATTACTAGTCAGATATATTCCTCTGCGGGAAATATGGGGTTTTGAGTCCCTTTCTCTGAGGAAGGTGTAGGTCTTGTCTATTCCGTAGTTGGTTTTTGGAACGGTACCTGTACTAATATCAAACTCTGGTTTTATGCATCACCCTACCTCTCCTTCCCCCTTGAGCAGGCATAAGAGTCTTTTCTAAATGTGAGACTCTGTTCTCTTTCCTAACTCAGTTCATGTGTAGCCATGTTTACAGGACCTTCATAAGTGATATCTTATGATAAGTTTCTTTTTCTCTGTGACTTATTTCACTTAGAATCATCGTACCTGAATCCACTCAGTTTGAAGCTACTGTCCTCATGACATTGAGTTCATGGCTGGGGGATATTCTATCTTACGTAAGTACCTCAATTTCTTGAACCAATTTTGTCTTTCCCGGGATATTATGGTGTACCCAAGTTGAGGTTCTTGTAAGCAGTGCAGCCCTAAATATTGGGGTGGATCTGTCTTACTGATTTTCAGTTTTCCCATTGTATATTCCCTAGACTGGAAGTGCTCTTGGATCTGTAGCTCTGGTGTTTACTTGTTTGAGGGAACACAATGCACTCCTCCAGAGAGGCAGTTGGCAATTTACATCCTGCCCATCAGCATAACTCGGCTCCCTGTTCTCCAGGGCCTGTCTTGCCTTTCTGGTTTTTACACATTTTGCGGATGTCCCTTTTGACTGGTGGGAAGTGATACTTCTTTGTAGTGCAGATTTGCATTGCCTACTTGCTTGCTTGGGCAAAAAGGTCGTTTGTGTTTTCTCCTAAATATATTCAGGATAAAACACATACTCACTTTTTGGCCAAGTGCATCATTGTCGAAGTTGTGCCCCTCTTCCTGTGCTTTAAAGGCGATTCCAATGTACCTCTTGAAATCTGTTTCCTGCTATACTGGCTCGCTTTCAATTTCCCCTGGTTGCCTTCCCTCAACAGATTTTTGGACTATAGCTGTCCTTTATTACTCTGCCAGATTGTGAATTGCTGTGCCCCTGAGCTCCATTTTTCAACTTGTTTTTTGTGAGCTGACCACAAATCCAATATTTTGGTTCAGTACCTATACTGGTTCCCGGCGGGTGGCTGAGACTTTGGTTAATGCTTCTTCCATCTGGGAAATTAGAGTGACATGTGCCCGTCCAAATGCCTAACAGCTGCTCTCTCTTTGGTTGTCCATCTTCCCTTTCATCCTCCGCCAAATTGGCAACATGTGAGAACCATGAGGTTAAAGGGGGGGCTGTCTCTCTAAGTTGGGAGATTGATAGTAAAGCATTTGGAAATTCAAATCGGAGCACCAGGAAAGGGACTATTAGTTGAGTTTTAGAAACCTTTCGTATTCACACTGTGTCTATTCTCTAGGTTTCCCGTACATGTTATAGATGTAGTAATATTCCCTTCAACCTAGAGAGTTGGGACCCTTGGAATGTGTGCCACACATTATTGCTGTAAATGGTCTGCATTTGCTCACCGAATCTCACCAATCCTCTCAGTCCCAAGTGTCCAGCCTTATGCCACATCCAGCTGTCATTGTAGATAGTGTCATTCCAGGTTTCATCAGAGCCCCTGAAGGAATTTTAAAGAATTTCCCTGTTTTTTTGTTTTGTTATTGAAATACCTCCTTATTGGGTTTGAGCTGATTATCTCTGCCATGTTTATGCCAATCTAGACACACTTGATTACCTTATGGAGACATATCGATACATAGGTTTTAAGATTTATACTAGTCAGATGTATTCCTCTGTGGCAAATATGGGGTTTTGAGTTCCTTTAACTGAGGAAAGTTTAGGTCTTGTCTATTCCGTATTTGGATTTTGGAACGGTACCTGTACTAATATCAATCTCTGGTTTTATTCATCACCACACCTCTCCTTCCCCCTTAAGAAGGCATAAGGGTGTTTTCTGAATGTTTGACTCTGTTCTCTTTCCTAACTCACTTCATGTGTAGCCATGTTTACAGGACCTTCATAAGTGATATCTTATGATAAGTTTCTTTTTCTCTGTGACTTATTTTCCTTAGAATCATCATACCTGAATCCACTCATTTTGCTGCTACTGGCCTTATGACATTGATTTCATGGCTGAGAGATATTCAATCGTACGTAAGTACCACAATTTTTTGAACCATTTTTGTCTTTCCTGGGATATTTCAGGTGTACCCAAGTTGAGGTTCTTGTAAGCAGTGCAGCCCTAAATTTTGGGGTGGCTCTGTCTTATTGATTTTCAGTTTTCCCAAGGTATATTCCCTAGACTGGAAGTGCACTTGGCTCTGTAGCTCTGTTGTTTACTTTTTTGGGGGAACACAATGCATTCTTCCAGAGAGGCAGTTGGCAATTTACATCCCGCCCATCAGCATAACTAGGCTCCCTGTTCTCCAGGACCTGTGTTGCCTTTCTAGTTTTTACACATTTTGCAGATGTCCCTTTTGTCCAGTGGGAAGTGATACTGCTTTGTAGTGCAGATTTGCATTGCCCGCTTGCTTGCTTGGCCAAAAAGGGCATATGCATTTTCTCCTGAATATATTCTGGAGAAAACTCATATGCACTTTTTGGCCGAGTGCATCATTGTCGACAATGAGCCCCTCTTGCTGTGCTTAAAAGGCGATTCCAAAGTACCTCTTGAAATTTACTTCATGCTATTGGGCCTCGTTTTCAAGTCCGCCTCATTGCCATCCCTCAAAAGATTTTTGGACGATAGTTGTCGTTCATTACGCTGCCAGTTTTTGAATTGCTGTGCCCCAGAGGTCCATTTTTCAACTCGTTTTTTGTAAGCTGACAGCAAATCCACAATTTTGGTTGAGGACCTGTACTGGTCCCTGGCGGGTGACTGAGATTTTGGTTAATATTTCTTCCTGACGGGAAATTAGAGTGACATGTGCCCGTCCAAATGCCTAACAGCTACTCTCTCATTGGTTCTCCCTCTTCCCTTTCATCCTCTGCCAAATTGGCAACCTGTGCGAACCAGGAGGTTAAAGGGTCTGTCTCTCCAAGTTGGGTGATTGATAGTAAAGCAGTTGGAAACTCAAACTGGTGCACCAGGATAGGGACTATTAGTTGAGTTTTAGAATCCTTTCGTATTCACAGTGTGTGCATTCTCTTCGTTTCCCCTACATGTTATAACTGTAGTGATATTCCCTTTTACCTGTCAACCTGGGACCCGTGGAATTGGTGGCATGCATTATTGCTTTAAACGGTCTGCATTTTCTCATCCAATCTCACCAATCCTTTCAGTCCCAAGTGTCCAGCCTTAAGTCTCATCCAGCTGTCATTTTAGATAGGGTCATTCCAGGTTTCATCAGAACACCAGAAGGAATTGTGTTAGAATTTCGCTGTTTTTTTATTTTGTTTTTGAAATTCATTTATATAATGAGGTTGAGCTGATTTTCACTGACGTGTTTATGCCGGTCTAGACACACTTGATTCCCTTATGGAGACATATCAATACATAGGTGTTAAGATTCTTACTAGTCAGATATATTCCTCTGCGGGAATAGGGCTGTTGAGTCCCGTTCTCTGAGGAAGGAGTAGGTCTTGTCTCTTCTGTATTTGGATTATGCAACGGTACCTGTGCTAATATCAAACTCTGGTTTTGTTCATCTCCCCACCTCTCCTTTCCCCTTAAGCAGGCATAAGTAAGTTTTCTAAATGTGAGACTCTGTTCTCTTTCCTAATTCTGTTCATGTGTAGCCATGTATACATTTCCTTCATAAGTGATATCTTATGTCAGAATGCTCCACGGCTCTTGTCATCATAATGCTCCATGATGCTCGTCATCACAATTATCCATGGCCTTCTCATCACAATGCTCCACCGTCTTTACATCACATTGCTCCATGCCCTGGTCATCACAATGTTCCATGTCCCTTGTCATCACAATTCTCCACCTCTTTGTCATCACAATGCTCGATGACACTTCTCATCACAATGTTAAATGCTTTTGTCATCACAATTCTCCATGCACTTGTCATCGCAATGCTCCCTGACCCATGTCATAGCAAGCTCCATATGCTTGTCATCACAATGCTTCATGACATTGTTATAAAAATTCTCAATGTCCATTGTCATCACAATGCTGCATGCCAATGTCATCACAATGCTCCATGACACTTGTCATCACAATGCTCCAAGCCCTTGTCATCACAATTCTCCATGCCCTTGTCATCACAATGATCCATGACCTCTGTCATCACAATGTTCCCTGACACCTGTCATCACAATGCTCCAAGCCCCTTGTCAGTACAGTGCTCCATGATGCTCGTCATCACAATTACCCAAGGTCTTCTCATCACAATACTTCAGGGTTTTACCATCACAATGCTCTATGCCCTGGTCATCTCAATGCTCCATGTCCCTTGTCATCACAATTCTCCACGTCCTTATCATCACAATGCTCCTTGACACTTCTCCTCACAATGTTATATGCTCTTGTCATCACAATTCTGCATGCACTTGTCATCACAATGCTCCAGGACCCCTGTCATAGCAAGCTCCATGCGCTTGTCATCACAATGTTTCAAGACCTGGTCATTAAAATTCTCAATGGCCCTTGTCATCACAATGATCCATGCCCTTGTCATCACAAAGCTCCTTTACCTTTGTCATCACAATCCTCCATGACACTTGGCATCACAATGCTCCATGCCATTGGCATCACAATGGAACATGACATATGTCATCACAATGCTCCCTGACACCTATCTTAACAATAATCCATGACGTTGTCATCACAATGCTCCATGCCATTGTCATCACAATGTTCCATGACACTTGTCATCACAATGCTCCAAGCCCTTGTCATCACAATACTCCATGCCCTTGTCATCACAATGATCCATGATCTCTGTCATCACAATGTTCCCTGACGCCTGTCATCACAATGCTCCATGCCCCTTGTCAGTACAGTGCTCCATGATGCTCGTCATCACAATTACCCAAGGTCTTCTCATCACAATGCTTCAGGGTTTTACCATCACAATGCTCCATGCCCTGGTCATCTCAATGCTCCATGTCCCTTGTCATCACAATTCTCCACGTCCTTATCATCACAATGCTCCTTGACACTTCTCCTCACAATGTTATATGCTCTTGTCATCACAATTCTGCATGCACTTGTCATCACAATGCTCCAGGAACCCTGTCATAGCAAGCTCCATGCGCTTTTCATCCCAATGTTTCAAGACCTGGTCATTAAAATTCTCAATGGCCCTTTTCATCACAATGATCCATGACCTTGTCATCACAAAGCTCCTTTACCTTTGTCATCACAATCCTCCATGACACTTGGCATCACAATGCTCCATGTCATTGGCATCACAATGGAACATGACATATGTCATCACAATGCTCCCTGACACCTATCTTAACAATACTCCATGCCCTTGTCATCACAATGCTCCATGACCTCTGTCATCACAATGTTCCCTGACACCTGTCATCACAATGCTCCATGCCCCTTGTCAGTACAGAGCTCCATGATGCTCATCATCACAATTACCCAAGGTCTTCTCATCACAATGCTTCAGGGTTTTACCGTCAAAATGCTCCATGCCCCTGTCATCACAGTGCACCATGCCCTTGACATCCCAATGCTCCATGGCCGCTGTCATCACAATGCTCCGTGACTCCATTCATCACAATGCTTCATAATCTTTGTGATCACAATGGTCAGTGCCCTCGTCATCACAAGGCTCTGTGACCTGTCACCACAATGCTCCATGAACTTTGCATCACAATGCTCCATGACCCTTGTCATCACAATGCTCCATGCCTTTCTCAGCACAATACGCAAAGACACTTGTCATCACAATGCTCCATGCGCTTGTCAACACAATGCTCCTCCAGCTTGTCATCACAATGCTCCTTTCTCTTGTCATCACAATGCTCCATGACACCTGTCATCACAATACTCCATGAACATTTTCAGCACAGTGTTCCATGACATTCTCATCACAGTGCTCCTTGACACCTGCCATCACAATGCTCCATGACCAATGTCATCACAACCCTACATGACCTCTGACAACACAATGATCCGGGACTCTTGTCATCAAAAGGCTCCATGACAATTGTCATCACAGTGGTCCATGCCCTTGTCATCACAATGTGCCATGCCCACTGTCATCACTATAATCCATGAAACTTGTCAGATTAATGTTCCATGCCCCTGTCATCACAATGCTCCATGGCCTTGTCATCACAATGCTCCAAGAACCCTGTAATCACAATGCTCTATGCCCCTTTTCTTCAGAATGCTCCATGAGACTTTTCACCACAAGGGTCCATGGTCTTCTCATCACAATCTTCCAGAACCTTGTCATCACAATTCTCCATTACCTTGTCATCACAATGTTCTATTACACCTGTCATCTCAATACTCCATGAACATTTTCAGCCCAATGCTCCATGACCTTCTCATCACAATGTTTCATGACCCATGTCATCACAATGCTCCATGAACACTGGCATCAAAATGCTCCATGATCATTATCATCACAATGATCCATGCCCTTGTCATCCCAGTGTTCCATGGCCCCTGTAATCACAATGCTCTGTGACGCTTGTCATCACATTGCTCCGTGACCCTTGTCATCACAATGCTCCATGCCTTTGTCAGCAAAATGCTACATTACCTTGTCATCACAATGCTCCATGCGGTTGTCAAAATAATTCTCCATTACCATTGTCATCAAAATCCTCCATGAACGTTGGGATCACATTGCTTCATGCCCTTGTCATCAAAATTCTCCATGCTACTTGAAATCAAAATGATCCATGAACACTGTCATCACAATGCTCCAAACACCTGTGATCACAATGTTCTATAACACTTGTCATCACAACACACTTTGATGCCTGTCATCACAATTATCCATGGACTTCTCATGACAATGCTCCATGACATTTGTCATCACAATGCTCAATACACTTGTCATCCCAATGCTCCCTGTCACTTCTCATCAGAATGCTCCTTGAACCGTGTCATGAAAAGGTTCCATCCCCCTTTCATCACAATGCTCGATGCCATTGTCATCACAATATATCACAAGCTTGTCATCAGTATCCTCCATGACCCTTGTCATCACAATGCTCCATGACCCCTGTCATCAAAATGCTCCATGCCCCTTGTCATTACAGTGCTCCATGATGCTCGTCATCACAATTATCCATGGTCTTCTCATCACAATGCTCCACGGTCTTGCCATCACAATGCTCCATGTGCCTTGTCATTACAATAATCCAGGTCCTTGTCATCACAATGATCCTTAACACTTCTCATAACAATGTTACATGATCTTGTCTTCACAATTCTCCATGCACTTGTCATCGCAATGCTCTATGACCACAGTCATAGCAAGCTCCATGTGCTTTTCATCACAGTGCTTCACGACGTTTTCATCAAAATTCTCAATGGCCCTTGTCATCACACTGCTCCATTCCCTTGCCATCACAATGCTCCATGACCATTGTAATCACAATTTTCCAAGCTCTTGTCATCAAAATGCTCCATTATCTTTGTCATCACAATCCTCCATGAAACTTGGTATCACAATGCTCCATGCCATTGTCATCACAATGGACAATGACATATGTCATCACAATGCTCCCTGACACCTGTCTTCAAAATACTCCATGACCTTGTCATCACAATGTTCATGCCCTTGTCATCACAATGCTCCATGACCCCTGTCATCACAGTGCTCCATGACTCCAGTTATCACAATGCTTCATGACCTTTGTCATCACAATGGTGCATGACCTCATCACAAAACGCTCTGTGACCTTTGTCACCACAATACTCCATGCCATTTTCATCACAATGCTCCAAGCTCACTGTCATCACAATAATCCATGAAACTTGTCAGACCAATGTTCCATGCCCCTGTCATCACATTGCTCCTTACCCTTGTCATCACAATGCTCCATGCACTTCTCATCAAAATGCTCTCTCACCACATATATCACAATGTTCCATCACTAGTCATCACAATACTCCCTCACCCCTGTCATCACAGTGTTCCATGACTCCTGTCATCACAGTGCTACATGCCCTTATCTTCACAATGCACCATGACCACTGACATCACAATGTTCCATAAACTCTGTCAGAAAATGCTCCATGACCCATTTCATCACAATGCTTCATGACCCCTGAAATTACAATGTTCCATAACCCCTGTCCTCAAAATATTCCATGACACTTTTCATCAAATTTCTCCATGACCCTGTCATCACAATGCTCCCTGCCATTCTCATCTCAATGCACCACGCCCTTGTTACCTAATGCCCCATGAATTTGTCATCACAAAGCTCCAAGACCCTTTGCATCACAATGCTCCATGCCATTGTCATCACAAAGATCAATGAAATCTCTCATCACATTGCTCCATGTCCTTGTCATCACAATGCTCCATTACACCTGTCATAACAATGCTCCATGAGCCCTGCCATCACAATGTTCCCCGGCCTTGTCATCACAAGGCTCCATGACCCTTGTCATCACAATGCTCCAAGACCCCTGTAATCACAATGCTCCATGCCCTTGTCATCACAATGCTCCATAATCCCTGTCATCACAAAGCTCCGTGACTCCAGTCATCACAATGCTTCATGAAATTTGTCCTCACAATGGTCCATGCCCTTGTCACACAAGGCTCTGTGACTTTGTCACCACAATGCTCCATGCCCGTAACATCTCAATGCTCCATGCCCACTGTCATCACAATAATACATGAAATTTGTCAGACCAATGATCCATGCCCCTGTCATCACATTGCTCCATGCCCTTTTCATCACAATGCTCCATGCCATTGTCATCACAATGCTCAATGAAAACTCTCATCACATTGCTCCTTGCCCTTGTCATCAAAATGCTCCATTACACCTGTCAAAACAATGATCCATGACCCCTGCCATCACAATGTTCCACAGCCTTGTCATCACAAGGCTCCAAGACCCTTGTAATCAGAGTGCTCCAAGACCTCTGTAATCACAGTTCTCCATGCCACTTTTCATCTCAATGCTCCATGAACACTGTCATCACAATGCACCATGCCCTTCATCATAATGATTCATGCTCTTGTCATCACAATGAAATCAAAATGCTCCATGTCCTCTGTCATCACAACGCTCCAAACCCTTCTGATCACAATGTTCCATAACACTTGTCATCACAAACCCCATGACACTCGTCATCACAATTACGCAAGGTCTTCTCATCACAATGCTCCATGACCTGTGTCACCACAATGCTCAATACACTTGGCATCGCAATGCTCGCTGACACTTGTCATCAGTATGCTCCTTGAACACTGTCACAACAAGGCTCCATGCCTTTTTCATCACAATGATCCACTCCCTTTTCATGACAATGTTCCAAGACGCCTGTTATCACAATGCTCCTTGACTCCAGTCATCACAATGCTTCATGACATTTGTCATCACAATGGTCCATGACCTCATAACACAAAGATCTGTGACTTTTGTCACCACAATGCTCCATGAAATTTTTATCATAATGCTCTGTGACCCTTGTCATCACAAAGCTCCATGCCTTTGTCAGCACAATACTCCATGACCCTTGTCATCAGAATGCTTGATGCGCGTGTCAGCACAATGCTACATAACCCATGTCATCACAATGCTCCATGCACTTGTCATCACAATGCTCCTCATACTTGTCATCAAAATGCTCCATAAACATTGTCATCACAATGAAACATGCACTTCTCCTCAAAATACCTTCTCACCACTGATATCACAATGTTCCATCACTAGTCATCACAGTACTCACTTACCCCTGTCATTACAATATTCCATGACCCCTGTAAACACAATTCTCCATGTCCTTGTCATCACAAAGCTCCATGACGCATGTCATCAGAATGCTCCATTGCCTTCTCATCACAATGCTCCATGCCCTTGTAATCACATTGCTTCAAAACCCCTGTAATCTCAATGCTCCATGCATCTTTTCATCAGAAAGTTCCATGCCCTCGTCATCACAATGCTCCATGACCCTTGTCATCGCAATGTTCCAAGCCCTTGTCATCAAAATGCTCCATTACCTTTGTCATCACAATCCTCCATGACACATGGTATCACAATGCTCCATGCCATTGTCATCACAATGGACAATTGCATATGTCATCACAATGCTCCCTGAAACCTGTCTTCACAATACTCCATGACCTTGTCATCACAATGTTCCATGCCCTTGTCATCACAATGTGCCACGCCCACTGTCATCCCAATAATCCATGAAACTTGTCAGACCAATGTTCCATGCCCCTGTCATCACAATGCTCCATGCCCTTGTCATCACAATGCTCCATGACCCCTGTTATCACAATGCTCCGTGACTCCAGTCATCACAATGCTTCATGAACTTTGTCCTCACAATGGTCCATGCCCTCGTCACACAAGGCTCTGTGATCTTTGTCACCACAATGCTCCATGCCCTTGTCATGTCAATGCTCCATGCCCACTGTCATCACAATAATCCATGAAACTTGTCAGACAAATGTTCAATGCCCCTGTCATCACATTGCTCCATGCCCATGTCATCACAATCCTCAATGACCCCTGTCATCACAATGCACTGTGACTCCAGTCATCACAAAGGTTCATGACCTTTGTCCTCACAATGCTCCATACCCTCGTCACACAAGGCTCTGTGATCTTTGTCACCACAAAGCTCCATGAAATTTTCATCACAATGCTCTGTGTCCCTTGTCATCACAATGCTCCATGCCTTTGTCAGCACAATGCTCCATGACACTTGTCATCACAATGTGCCATGCTCTTGTCAACACAATGCTTCACATCATTTTCATCGCTATGCTCCATAAAACTTGTCATCACAATGCACCTCGCACTTCTCATCAAAATGCTCTCTCACCACATATATCACAATGTTCCATCACTTGTCATCAAAATACTCCCTCACACCTGTCATCACTATGTTCCATGACCACTGTCATCACAGTGCTCCATGCCCTTATCATCACAATGCTCCATGACCCCTGACATCACAATGTTCCATAACCCTTGTCACAAAATGCTCCATGACCCATTTCATCACAATGCTTCATGACCCCTGACATCACAATGTTCCATAACCCCTGTCATCAAAATATTCCATGACCCTTTTATTCAAATTGCTCCATGACCCTGTCATCACAATGCTGCCCGCCCTGCTCATCACAATGAACCACGCCCTTGTCATCAAAATGCCCCATGACATTTGTCATCACAAAGCTCCATGACCCTTGGCATCACAATGCTCCATGCCATTGTCATCACAATGCTCAATTAAATCTCTCATCACATTGCTCCATGCCCTTGTCATCACAATGCTCCATTACACCTGTCAAAACAATGCTCCATGACACCTGCCATCACAATGTTCCACGGCCTTTTCATCACAAGGCTCCATGACCCTTGTCATCACAATGCTCCAAGACTTCTGTAATCACAATTTTCCATGCCACTTTTCATCTCAATGCTCCATGAACACTGTCATCACAATGCACCATGCCCATTGTCATAATGATTCATGCTATTGTCATCACAATGAAATCAAAATGCTCCATGTCCTCTGTCATCACAATGTTCCAATCCCGTCTGATCACAATGTTCCATAACACTTGTCATCACATGCCCCATGACGCTCGTCATCACAATTATGCAAGGTCTTCTCATCACAATGCTCCATGACTTTTGTCAACACAATGCTCAATACACATGGCATCACAATGCTCGCTGACACTTGTCATCAGTATGCTCCTTGAACACTGTCATGACAAGGCTCCATGCCTTTTTCATCACAGTGATCCATTCCCTTTTCATCACAATGCTCCAAGACGCCAGTTATCACAAAGCTCCGTGACTCCAGTCATCACAATGCCTCTGACATTTGTCATCACAATGGTCCATGACCTCATCACACAAAGCTCTGTGACCTTTGTCACCACAATGCTCCATGAAATTTTCATCACAATGCTCTGTGAACCTTGTCATCACAAAGCTCCATGCCTTTGTCAGCACAATGCTCCATGACCCTTGTCATCACAATGCTCGATGCGCGTGTCAGCAAAATGCTCCATAACCCATGTCATGACAATGCACCATGAACTTGTCATCACAATGCTCCACATCCTTGTCATCAAAATTCTCCATAAACCTTGTCATCACAATGCTCCATGCACTTCTCCTCAAAATGCCTTCTCACCTCTGATATCACAATGTTCCATCACTAGTCATCAAAATACTCCCTCACCCCTGTCATCACAATATTCCATGACCCCTGTAATCACAATTCTCCATGCCCTTGTCATCACAAAGCTCCATGACGCATGTCATCAGAATGCTCCATGGACTTCTCATCACAATGCTCCATGCCCTTGTCATCACAATGCTCCAACAACCGTGTAATAACAGTGCTCCATGCCCCTTTTCATCTCAATGCTCCATGAACCCTGTCATCACAATGCACCGTGCCCATCACCATAATATTTCATGCTATTGTCATCACAATGAAATCAAATTCTCAATGACCTCTGTCATCACAATGCACCAAACCCTTCTGAGCACAATGTTCCATAACACTTGTCATCACAATGCCCCGTGACGCTGGTCATCACAATTATCCATGGTCTTCTCATTACAATGCTCCATGATCTTTGTCATCACAATGCTCATTACACTTATCATCACAACGCTCCCTGACAGTTGTCATCAGTATGCTTCTTGAACCCTGTCATGACAAGGCTCCATGCATTTTTCATCACAATGATCCATTCCCTTTTCATCACAATGCTCCAAGACCCCTGTAATCACACTGCTACATGTCCTTGTCATCACAAAGCTCCATGACGCATGTCATCAGAATGCTCCATTGCCTTCTCATCACAATGCTCCATGCCCTTGTAATCACATTGCTTCAAAACCCCTCTAATCTCAATGCTCCATGCAACTTTTCATCAGAATGCTCCATGACCCTTTTCATCAAAATGCTCCATGACCCCTGACATAGCAATGTTCCATAACACCTGTCATCAAAATGTTCCATGACACTTTCCATCAATTTGCTCCATGACCCTGTCATCACAATGCTCCCTGCCCTTCTCATCACAATTCACCACGACCTTGTCATCAAAATGCTCCATGACCTTTGTCATCACAAAGCTCCATGACCCTTTGCATCAAAATGCTCCATGCCATTGTCATCACAATGCTCAATGAAATCTCTCATCACATTCTCCATGCCCTTGTCACCACAATGCCCCATTACACCTGTCATAACAATGATCCATGACCCCTGATTCACAATGTTCCACGGCCTTGTCAACACAAGGCTCCATGACCCTTGTCATCACAATGCACCAAGACCTCTGTAATCACAATTCTCCATGACACTTTTCATCTCAATGCTCCAAGAACACTGTCATCACAATGCACCATGCTCATCATCATAATGATTCATGCTATTGTCATCACAAAGAAATCAAAATGCTCCATGTCCTTTGTCTTCACAATGCTCCAAACCCCTCTGATCACAGAGTGCCATAACACTTGTCATCACCATGCCCCGTGACGCTGGTCATCACAATTATCCATGGTCTTCTCATTACAATGCTCCATGATCTTTGTCATCACAATGCTCAATACACTTATCATCACAATGCTCCCTGACAGTTGTCATCAGTATGCTCCTTGAACCCTGTCATGACAAGGAACCATGCATTTTTCATCACGATGATCCATTCCCTTTTCATCACAATGCTCCAAGACCCCTGTAATCACAATGCTCCATGCCCTTGTAATCACATTGCTTCAAAACCCCTGTAATCTCAATGTTCCATGCACCTATTCATCAGAATGCTCCATGAGCCTTTTCATCAAAATGATCCATGACCCCTGACATCGCAATGTTCCATAACCACTGTCATCAAAATATTCCATGACACTTTTCATCAATTTGCTCCATGACCCTGTCATCACAATCCTCCCTGCCCTTCTCTTCACAATGCAGCACGACCTAGTCATCAAAATGCTCCATGACCTTTGTCATCACAAAGCTCCATAACCCTTTGCATCACAATGCTCCATGGCATTGTCATCACAATGCTCAATGAAATCTCTCATCACATTGCTCCATGCCCTTGTCATCACAATGCTCCATTACACCTGTCATAACAATGCTCCATGACCCCTGCCTTCACAATGTTCCATGGCCTTGTCAACACAAGGCTCCATGAACCTTGTCATCACAATGCTCCAAGACCTCTGTAATCACAATTCTCCATGTCACTTTTCATCTCAATGCTCCATGAACACTGTCATCAAAATGCACCATGCCCATCTTCATAATGATTCATGCTATTGTCATCACAATGAAATCAAAATGCTCCATGTCCTCTGTCATCACAATGCTCCAAACCCTTCTGATCACAATGTTCCATAACACTTGTCATCACATGCCCCATGACGCTCGTCATCTCAGTGATGCAAGGTCTTCTCATCACAATGCTCCATGACCTTTGTCACCACAATGCTCAATACACTTGGCATCACAATGTTCGCTGACACTTGTCATCAGTATGCTCCTTGGAGACGGTCATGACAAGGCTCCATGCCTTTTTCATCACAATGATCCATTCCCTTTTCATCACAATGCTCCAAGACCCCTGTTATCACAATGCTCCGTGACTCCAGTCATCACAATGCTTCATGACATTTGTCATCACAATGGTCCATGACCTCGTCACACAAAGCTCTGTGATCTTTGTCACCACAATGCTCCATGAAATTTTTATCACAATGCTCTGTGACCCTTGTCATCAAAAACCTCCATGCCTTTGTCATCACAATGCTCCATGACCCTTGTCATCACAATGCTCGATGCGCGTGTCAGCACAATGCTCCATAACCCATGTCATCAAAATACACCATGCACTTGTCATCACAATGCTCCACATCCTTGTCATCATAGGCTCCATAAACCTTGTCATCACAATGCTCCATGCACTTCTCTTCAAAATGCTTTTTCACCGCTGATTTCACAATATTCCATCACTAGTCATCACAATACTCCCTCACCCCTGTCATCGCAGTATTCCATGACGCCTGTAATCACAATCCTCCATGCCCTTGTCATCACAAATCTCCATGACGCAAGTCATCAGAATTCTCCATGGCCTTCTCACCACAATGCTCCATGTCCTTGTCATCACAATGCTCCAACACCCCTGTAATCACAATGCTCCATGCCCTTTTCATCTCAATGCTCCATGAATACTGTCATCACAATGCACCCTGCCCATCACCATAATATTTAATGCTATTGTCATCACAATGAAATCAAAATGCTCAATGACCTCTGTCATCACAATGCACCAAACCCTTCTGATCACAATGTTCCATAACACTTGTCATCACAATGCCCCATGACGCTGGTCATCACAATTATCCATGGTCTTCTCATCACAATGCTCCATGATCTTTGTCATCACAATGCTCAATACACTTATCATCACAATGCTCCCTGACAGTTGTCATCAGTATGCTCCTTGAAGCCTGTTATGACAAGGCTCCATGCATTTTTCATCACAATGATCCATTCCCTTTTCATCACAATGCTCCAAGACCCCTGTAATCACAATGCTCCATGTCCTTGTCATCACAAAGCTCCATGACGCATGTCATCAGAATGCTCCATTGCCTTTTCATCACAATGCTCCATGCCCTTGTAATCACATTGCTTCAAAACCCCTGTAATCTCAATGCTCCATGCACCTTTTCATCAGAATGCTCCATGCCCTTGTCATCACAATGCTCCATGACCCTTGTCAGCGCAATGTTCCAAGCCCTTGTCATCAAAATGCTCCATTACCTTTGTCATCACAATCCTCCATGACAGTTGGTATCACAATGCTCCATGCCATTATCATCACAATGGACAATGACATATGTTATCACAATGCTCCCTGACAACTGTCTTCACAATACTCCATGACCTTGTCATCACAATGTTCCATGTGCTTGTCCTCACAATGCGCCATGCCCACTGTCATCACAATAATCCATGAAACATGTCAAACCACTGTTCCATGCCCCTGTCATCACAATGCTCCATGTCCTTGTCATCACAATGCTCCATGACCCATGTCATCACAATGCTCCGTGACTCCAGTCATCACAATGCTTCATGACCTTTGTCCTCACAATGGTCCAGGCCCTCGTCACACAAGGCTCTGTGACCTTTGTCGCCACAATGCTCCATGACCCTTGTCATCTCAGTGCTCCATGCCCATGGCATCACAATAATCCATGAAAATTTTCAGACCAAAGTTCCATGCCCCTGTCATCACATTGCTCCCTGCCCTTGTCACCACAATGCTCCATGACACTTGTCATCACTATGCTCGATACTCTTCTAATCACAATGCTCAATGCCCTTGTCATTACAATCCTCCATGACACATATATCACAGTGTTCCGGGCCCTAGTCATCACAATGTTCCATGCCGAATCACATCACAATAATCCATGAAATTTTCAGACCCATGTTCCATGCCCTTGTCATCACAATGCTCCATTACCCCTGTCATAACAATGCTCCATGACCCCTGCCATCACAATGTTCCACCGTCTTGGCATCCAAGGCTCCATGACCCTTGGCATCTCAATGCTCCATGCCATTGTCATCACAATGCTCAATGAAATCTCTCATCACATTGCTCCATGCCCTTGTCATCACAATGATCCATTACACCTGTCATAACAATGCTCCATGACACCTGCCATCACAATGGTCCACGGCCTTGTCATCACAAGGCTCCATGACCCTTTTCATCACAATGCTCCAAGACCTCTGTAATCACAATTCTCCATGCCACTTTTCATCTCAATGATCCATGAACACTGTCATCACAATGCACCATGCCCATCATCATAATGATTCATGCTATTGTCATCACAATGAAATCAAAATGCTCCATGTCCTCTGTCATCACAATTCTGCAAACCCTTCTGATCACAATGTTCCATAACACTTGTCATCACATGCCCCATGACGCTCGTCATCACAATGATGCAAGGATTTCTCATCACAAAGCTCCATGACCTTTGTCACCACAATGCTCAATACACTTGGCATCACAATGCTCGCTGACAATTGTCATCAGTATGCTCATTGAACATTGTCATGACAAGGCCCCATGCCTTTTTCATCACAATGATCCATTCCCTTTTCATCACAATGCTCCAAGACCCCCGTTATCACAATGCTCCGTGACTCCACTCATCACAATGGTCCATGACCTCGTCACACAAAGCTCTGTGATCTTTGTCACCACAATGCTCCATGAAATTTCTATCGCAATGCTCTGTGACCCTTGTCATCACAAAGCTCCATGCCTTTGTCAGCACAATGCTCCATGACACTTGTCATCACAATGCTCGATGAGCGTGGCAGCACAATGCTCCATAACCCATGTCATCACAATGCACCATGCACATGTCATCACAATGCTCCACATCCTTGTCATCAAAATGCTCCATAAACCTTGTCATCACAATGCTCCATGCACTTCTCCTCAAAATGCTTTCTCACCGCTGATATCACAATGTTCCATCACTAGTCATCACAATACTCCCTCACCCCTGTCATCACAATATTACATGACCCCTGTAATCACAATTCTCCATGCCCTTGTCATCAAAAAGCTCCATGACGCATGTCATCAGAATGCTCCATGGCCTTCTCACCACAATGCTCCATGCCCTTGTGATCACAATGCTCCAACACCCCTGTAATCACAATGCTCCATGCCCATTTTCATCTCAATGCTCCATGAACCCTGTCATCACAATGCACCGTGCCGATCACCATAATATTTCATGCTATTGTCATCACAATGAAATCAAAATGCTCAATGACCTCTGTCATCACAATGCACCAAACCTTTCTGATCACAATGTTCCATAACACTTGTCATCACAATGCCACATGACGCTGGTCATCACAATTATCCATGGTCTTCTCATCACAATGTTCCATGATCTTTGTCATCACAATGCTCAATACACTTATCATCATAATGCTCCCTGACAGTTGTCATCAGTATGCTCCTTGAACCCTGTCATGACAAGGCTCCATGCATTTTTCATCACAATGATCCATTCCCTTTTCATCACAATGGTCCAAGATCCCTGTAATCACAATGCTCCATGTCCTTGTCATCACAAAGCTCTATGACGCTTGTCATCAGAATGCTCCATTGCCTTCTCATCACAATGCTCCATGCCCTTGTAATCACATTGCTTCAAAACCCATGTAATCTCAATGCTCCTTGCAACTTTTCATCAGAATGCTCCATGACCTTGTCATCACAATGCTCCATGACCCTTGTCATCGCAATGTTCCAAGCCCTTGTCATCAAAATGCTCCATTACCTTTGTCATCACAATCCTCCATGACACTTGGTATCACAATGCTCCATGCCATTGTCATCACAATGGACAATGACATATGTCATCACAATGCTCCCTGACAACTGTCTTCACAATACTCCATGACCTTGTCATCACAATGATCCATGCCCTTGTCATCACAATGCACCATGCCCACTGTCATCACAATAATCCATGAAACATGTCAGACCACTGTTCCATGCCCCTGTCATCACAATGCTCCATGCCCTTGTCATCACAATGCCCCATGACCCCTGTCATCACGATGCTCCGTGACTCCAGTCATCACAATGCTTCATGACCTTTGTCCTCACAATGGTCCATGCCCTCGTCACACAAGGCTCTGTGAACTTTGTCACCACAATGCTTCATGACCCCTGTCATCACAATGCTCCGTGACTCCAGTCATCACAATGCTTCATGACCTTTGTCCTCACAATGGTCCATGCCCTCATCATACAAGGCTCTGTGACCTTTGTCACCACAATGCTCCATGCCCTTGTCATCTCAATGCTCCATGCCCATGTAATCACAATAATCCATGAAACTGGTCAGACCAATGTTCCATGCCCCTGTCATCACATTGCTCCTTGACCTTTTCACCACAATGCTCCATGACACTTGTCATCACAGTGTTCGATACTCTTCTCATCACAATGTTCCATGCCCTTGTCATTACAATCCTCCATGACACATGTATCACAGTTTTCCGTGCCCTAGTCATCACAATGTTCCAGGCCGAATCTCATCACAATAATCCATGAAATTTTCAGACCAATGTTCCATGCCCTTGTCATCACAATACTCCATTACCCCTGTCATAACAATGCTCCATGACCCCTGCCATCACAGTGTTCCACCGTCTTGGCATCCAAGGCTCCATGACCCTTGTCATCACAATGCTCCAAGACCCCTGTAATCACAATGCTCCATGCCCCTGTCATCACAAAGATCCATGACTCATGTCATCAGAATGCTCCATGGCCTTTTCATCCCTATGCTCCATGACCTTGTCATCACAATGCTCCAAGACCCCTTTAATCACAATGCTCCATGCCCCTATTCATCAGAATGCTCCATTAGACTTTTCATCACAAGGCTCCATGGTCTTCTCATCACACTGCTCCAGGACCTTGTCATCAAAATGTTCCATTCCCTTGTCATCACAATGCTCCTTGACCACTGTAATCACAATACTCCATGAACATTTTCAGGCCAATGCTCCATGAACTTCTCATCACAATGCTCCATTACCCTTGTCATCACAATGCTCCATGACCCCTGTCATCACAATGCTCCATGACACCTGTCATCAAAATGCTCCATGCCCCTTGCATTACAGTGATCCATGACGCTCTTCATCATAATTATCTATGGTCTTTTCATCACAATGCTCCACGGTCTTGCTATCACAATTCTCCTTGCCCTGTTCATCACAATGCTCCATGTCCCAAGTCATTACAATTCTCCACGTCCTTGTCATCACAATGCTTCGTGGCACTTCTCATCACAATGTTTCATGATCTTGTCATCACAATTCTCCATGCACTTGTCTTCACAATGCTGTATGACCACTGTCATAGCAAGCTCCATGCGCTTGTCATCACAATGCTTCACAACGTTGTCATCAAAATTCTCAATGGCCCTTGTCATCACAAAGCTCCATGCCCTTGTCATCACATTGCTCCATGAACCTAGTCATCACAATGTTCCAAGCCCTTGTCATCAAAATGCTCCATTACCTTTGTCATCACAATCCTCCATGACACTTGGTATCACAATGCTCCATACCATTGTCATCACAATGGACAATGACATATGTCATCACAATGCTCCCTGACACCTGTCTTCACAATACTCCATGACCTTGTCATCAAAATGTTCCATGCCCTTGCCATCACAATGCACCAGGCCCACTCTCATCACAATAATCCATAATCTTCTCAGAGCAATGCTCCCTGAATCCTGTCATCACAATGCTCCGTGACTCCAGTCATCACAATGCTTCATGACCTTTGTCATCACAGTGGTCCATGTCCTCTTCAAACAAGGCTCTGTGATCTTTTACACCACAATGCTCCATGAATATTTCATCACAATTCTCTGTGTCCCTTGTCATGAAAATTCTCAATGCCTTTGTCACCACAATGCTCCATGCCCTTGTCATCACAATGCTCCATGCCCACTGTCATCACAATAAACCATGAAACTTGTCAGACCAATGTTCCATGCCCCTTTCTTCACATTGCTCCATGCCCTTGTCATCACAATGCTCCATGACCCCTTTCATCACAACGCTCCCTGACTCCAGTCATCACAATGCTTCATGACCTATCTCATCAATATGGTCTATGACCTCGTCACATAAGGCTCTATGATCTTTATCACCACAATGCTCCATGAATATTTCATCACAATGCTCTGTGTCCCTTGTCATCAAAATGCTCCATGACTTTGTCAGCAGAATGCTCCATGACACTTGTCATCAAAATGCTCCATGTGCTTGCCAGCACAATGCTCCATGACCCCTGTCATCACAATGCTCCTTGACTCCAGTCATCACAATGCTTCATGACCTTTGTCCTCACAATGGTCCATGCCATTGTCACACAAGGCTCTGTGACCTTTGTCACCACAATGCTCCATGCCATTGTCATCACAATGCGCCATGCCCCCTGTCATCACAATAATCCATGAAACATGTCAGACCAATGTTCCATGCCCCTGTCATCACATTGCTCCATGTCCTTGTCATCACAATGCTCCATGACCCCTGTCATCACAATGCTCCGTGACTCCAGTCATCACAAAATTTCATGACCTTTGTCCTCACAATGGTCCATGCCCTCGTCACACAAGGCTCTGTGATCTTTGTCACCACAATGCTCCATGAAATTTTCATCACAATGCTCTGTGTCCCTTGTCATCACAATGCTCCATGCCTTTGACAGCAGAATGCTCCATGACACTTGTCATAAAAATGCTCCATGCGCATGTCAGCACAATGCTCCATGGCACATGTCATCACAATGTGCCATGCTCTTTTCATCACAATGCTCCACATCCTTTTCATCGCTATGCTCCATAAAATTTGTCATCACAATGCTCCATGCACTTCTCATCAAAATGCTCTCTCACCACATATATCACAATGTTCCATCACTAGTCATCACAATACTCGCTCAGCCCTTTGATCACAATGATCCATGACCACTGTCATCACAGTGCTACATGCCCTTATCATCACAATGCTCCATGACCCCTGACATCACAATTTTCCATAACCCCTGTCACAAAATGCTCCATGACCCATTTCATCACAATGCTTCATGACCCCTGACATCACAATGTTCCATAGCCCGTGTCATCAAAATATTCCATGGCCCTTTTATTCAAATTGCTCCATGACCCTGTCATCACAATGCTCCCTACTCTTCTCATCACAATGCACCACGCCCTTGGCATCAAAATGCCCCATGACATTTGTCATCACAAAACTCCATGACCCTTGTCATCACCAAGCTCCATGCCTTTGTCAGCACAATGCTCCATGACGCTTGTTATCACAATGCTCGATGCGCGTGTCAGCAGAATGCTCCATAACCCACGTCACCACAATGCACCATGCACTTGTGATCACAATGCTCCACATCCTTTTCATCAAAATGCTCCATAAACCTTGTCATCCCAATGCTCCATGAACTTCTCCTCAAAATGTCTTCTCACCACTGATATCACAATGTTCCATCACTAGTCATCACAATACACCTTCACCCCTGTCATCACAATATTCCATGTCCCCTGTAATCACAATTCTCCATGCCCTTGTCATCACAAAGCTCCATGAAGCATGTCATCAGAATGCTCCATGGCCTTCTCATCACAATGCTCCATGTCCTTGTCATCACAATGCTCCAACACCCCTGTAATCACAGTGCTCCATGACCATTTTCATCTCAATGCTCCATGAACCCTGTCATCACAATGCACCGTGCCCATCACCAAAATATTTCATGCTATTGTCATCACAATGAAATCAAAATGCTCCATGACCTCTGTCATCACAATGCACCAAACCCTTCTGATCACAATGTTCCATAACACTTGTCATCACAATGCCCCATGACGCTGTTCATCACAATTTTCCATGGTTTTCTCATCACAATGCTCCGTGATCTTTGTCATCACAATGCTCAATACACTTATCATCACAATGCTCCCTGACAGTTGTCATCAGTATGCTCCTTGAACCCTGTCATGACAAGGCTCCATGCATTTTTCATAACCATGATCCATTCCCTTTTCATCACAATGCTCCAAGCCCCCTGTAATCACAATGCTCCATGTCATTGTCATCACAAAGCTCCATGACGCATGTCATCAGAATGCACCATTTCCTTCTCATCACAATGCTCCATGCCCTTGTAATCACATTGCTTCAAAACCCCTGTAATCTCAATGCTCCATGCACCTTTTCATCAGAATGCTCTAAGACCCTTTTCATCAAAATTCTCCATGACCCCTGACATCGCAATGTTCCATAACCCCTGTCATCAAAATGTTCCGTCACACTTTTCATCAGTTTGCTCCGTGACCCTGCCATCACAATGCTCCCTGCCCTTCTCATCACAATGCACCACGACCTTGTCATCAAAATGCTCCATGACCTTTGTCATCACAAAGCTCCATGACCCTTGGCATCGCAATGCTCCATGCCATTTCATCACAATGCTACATGAAACCTCTCATCATATTGCTCCATGCCCTTGTCACCACAATGCTCCATGACACTTGTCATCACAATGCTCCATGCCCTTGTCATTACAATCCTCCATGACACATGTATCACAGTGTTCCGTGCTTTAGTCATCATAATGTTCCATGCCGAATCCCATCACAATAATCCATGAAATTTTCAGACCAATGTTCCATGCCCTTGTCATCACAATGCTCCATTACCCCTGTCATAACAATGCTCCATGACCCCTGCCATCACAATGTTCCACCGCCTTGGCATCCAAGGCTCCATGACCCTTGTCATCACAATTCTCCAAGACCCCTGTTATCACAATGCTCCATGCCCCTGTCATCACAAAGATCCATGGCACATGGTATCAGAATGCTCCATGGCTTTCTCATCACAATGTTCCCTGACCTGGTCATCACAATGCTCCAAGACCCCTGTAATCACAATGCTCCATGCCCCTCTTCATCAGAATGCTCAAATAGATTGTCATCACAATGCTCCATGGTCTTCTCATCACACTGCTCCAGGACCTTGTCATCAAAATGCTCTATTCCCTTGTCATCACAATGCTCCTTGACCACTGTAATCACAATACTCCATGAGCATTTTCAGGCCAATGCTCCATGACCTTCTCATCACAATGCTCCATTACCCTTGTCATCACAATGCTCCATGACCCCTCTCATCACAATGCTCCATGACACCTGTCATCACAATGCTCCATGCCCCTTGTCATTACAGTGATCCATGACGCTCTTCATCATCATTATCCATGGTCCTTTCCTCACAATGCTCCACGATCTTGCTATCACAATTCTCCATGCCCTGTTCATAACAATGCTCCATGTCCCAAGTCATTACAATTCTCCACGTCCTTGTCATCACAATGCTTCCTGACACTTCTCATCACAATGTTACATGATCTTGTCATCACAATTCTCCATGCACTTGTCATCGCAATGCTGTATGACCACTGTCATAGCAAGCTCCATGCGCCTGTCATCACAGTGCTTCACGACGTTGTCATCAAAATTCTCAATGGCCCTTGTCATCACAATTCTCCATACCCTTGTCATCACAATGCTCCATGAACCTAGTCATCACAATGTTCCAAGCCCTTGTCATCAAATAGCTCCATTACATTTGTCCTCACTATACTCCATGACACTTGGTATCACAATGCTCCATGCCATTGTCATTACAATGGACAATGACATATGTCATCACAATGCTCCCTGACTCCTGTCTTCACAATACTGCATGACCTTGTCACCAAAATGTTCCATGCCATTGTCATCACAATGCGCCATGCCCACTATCATCACAATAATCCATAATCTTGTCAGAGCAATGCTCCATGACCCCTGTCATCACAATGCTCCGTGACTCCAGTCATCACAATACCCCGTGACTCCAGTCATCACAATGCTTCATGACCTTTGTCATCACAGTGGTC
Organism: Hyperoodon ampullatus; assembly: GCF_949752795.1. Lineage (NCBI taxonomy): Eukaryota > Metazoa > Chordata > Mammalia > Artiodactyla > Ziphiidae > Hyperoodon > Hyperoodon ampullatus. The sequence goes on along the minus strand of NW_027641093.1, from coordinate 5,581,126 downwards.
CATGTCTTCTTCAAACAAGGCTCGGTGTTCTTTTATACCACAATGCTCCATGAATATTTCATCACAATGCTCTCTGTCACTTGTCATGAAAATGCTCCATGCCTTTGTCACCACAATGCTCCATGCCCTTGTCATCACAATGCTCCATGCCCACTGTCATCACAATAATCCATGAAACTTGTCAGACCAATGTTCCATGCCCCTGTCTTCACATTGCTCCATGCCCTTGTCATCACAATGCTCCATGACCCCTTTCATCACAATGCTCCGTGAATCCAGTCATCACAATGCTTCATGACCTTTCTCATCACTATGGTCCATGCCCTCGTCACACAAGGCTCTGTGATCATTTTCACCACAATGCTCCATGAATATTTCATCACAATGCTCTGTGTCCCTTTTCATCAAAATGCTCCATGCCTTTGTCAGCACAATGCTCCATGACCCATGTCTTCACAATGTGCCATGCGCTTGTCATCACAATACTCCACATCCTTATCATTGCTATGCTCCATAACACTTGTCCTCACAATGCTCCATGCACTTCTCATCAAAATGCTCTCTCACCACATATATCACCATGTTACATCACTAGTTATCACAATACTCCTTCACCCCTGTCATCACAGTGTTCCATGACCCCTGTCATCACAGTGCTATATGCCCTTATCATCACAATTCTCCATGACCCCAGACATCACAATGTTCCATAACCCCTGTCAGAAAATGCTCCATGACCCATTTCATCACAATGCTTCATAACCTCTGACATCACAATGTTCCATAATCCCGGTCATCAAAATATTCCATGACACTTTTCATCAACTTGCTCCATGACCCTGTCATCACAATGTTCCCTGTCTTTCTCATCTCAATTCACCATGCCCTTGTCGTCAAAATGCCCCATGACCTCTGTCATCACAAAGCTCCATGACACTTGGCATCACAATGCTCCATGCCATTGGCATCACAATGCTCCTTGCCATTGTCATCACAATGCTCAATGAAATCTCTCATCACATTGATCGATGCCCTTGTCATCACAATGCTCCATTATACCTGTCATAACAATGCTCCATGACCCCTGCCATCACAATGTTCCTCGGCCTTGTCATCACATGGCTCCATGACCCTTGTCAACACAATGCACCAAGACCTCTATAATGACAATTCTCCATGCCCCTTTTCATCTCAATGCTCCATGAACACTGTCATCACAATACACCATGACCATCACCATAATGATTCATGCTATTGTCATCACAATGTAATTAAAATGCTCTATGACCTCTGTCATCACAATGCTCCAATCCCTTCTGATCACAATGTTCCATAACACTTGTCATCACATGCCCCATGACGCTCGTCATCACAATTATGCAAGGTCTTCTCATCACAATGCTCCATGACCTTTGTCACCACAATGCTCAATACACTTGGCATCACAATGCTAGCTGACACTTGTCATCAGTATGCTCCTTGAACACGGTCATGACAAGGCTCCATGCCTTTTTCATCACAATGATCCATTCCCTTTTCATCACAATGCTCCAAGACCCCTGTTATCACAAAGCTCCGTGACTCCAGTCATCACAATGCTTCATGACATTTGTCATCACAGTGTTCCATGACCTCGTCATACAAAACTCTGTGACATTTGTCACCACAATGCTCCATGAAATTTTTATCACTATGCTCTGTGACCCTTGTCATCACCAAGCTCCATGCCTTTGTCAGCACAATGCTCAATGACCCTTGTCATCACAATGGTCGATTCGTGTGTCAGCACAATGCTCCATAACCCATGTCATCACAATGCACCATGTACTTGTCATCACAATGCTCTACATCCTTGTCATCAAAATTCTCCATAAACCTTGTCATCACATTGCTCCATGCACTTCTCCTCAAAATGCTTTCTCACCACTGATATCACAATGTTCCATCACTAGTCATCACAATACTCCCTCACCCCTGTCACCACAATATTCCATGACACCTGCAATCACAATTCTCCATGCCCTTGTCATCACAAAGCTCCATTCCTTTGTCAGCACAATGCTCCATGACCTTGTCATCACAATGCTCAATACACTTGTCATCACAATGCTCCCTGACACTTGTCGTCAGTATGCTCCTTGAACCCTGTCATGACAAGGCTCCATGCCTTTTCCATTACAATGATTCATGCCCTTTTCATCACAGTGCTCCAAGACCCCTGTAATCACAATGCTCCATGCCCTTGTCATCAAAAAGCTCCATGATGCATGTCATCAGAACGCTCTATGGTCCTCTCATCCAAATGCTCCATGCCCTTGTCATCCCAATTCTCCAAGACCCTTGTAATCACAATGCTCCTTGCCCCTTTTCATCAGAATGCTCCATGAGACTTGTCATCACAAGACTCCATGGTCTTCTCATCACAGTGCTCCAGGACTTTGTCATCACAGTGCTCCATGACCCCTGTCTTCACAATACTCCATGAACATTTTCAGCCCAAAGATCCATGACCTTCTCATCTCACTTCTCCATTACCCTTGTCATCACAATTCTCCATGACCTCTGTCATCACAACCCTCCATGACCCCTGACAACACAGTGATCCGGGACTCTTGTCATCAAAATGCTCCATAAACCTTGTCATCACAATGATCCATGCCCTTGTCATCCCAATGCTCCATGATCCATGTAATCACAATGCTCCGTGAGGATTGTCATCACAGTGCTCCGTGACCCTTGTCATCAAAATGCTCCATGCCTTTGTCAGCACAATGCTATATGGCCTTGTCATCACAATCCTCCATGACCCCTGGGATCACATTGCAACATGCTCTTGTCATCTCTGTCTTTATTTTCTGGTTTTTCCAGATTTTCGGATGTCCCTTTTGAGTGGTGGGAAGTGACAATTCTTTGTAGTGTGGATTTGTATTGCGGGGTTGCTTGATTGGCCAGAAAGGGCGTGTGCCTTTTCTCCTGAATATATTCAGCAGAAAATGCATAAGCCCTTTTTGGCCAAGTGCATCATTGTCGAAGTTGTTACGCTTTTCCTGTGCTTTAAATGTGATTCCAGTTTAACTCTTGAAATATGTTTTCTGCAATTCGGCCTCATTTTCAAGTCTGCTTCATTGCCTTCCCTCAACAGATTTTTGGAAGAGAGTTGTCCTTTATAACTCTGCAGGTTTGTGAATTCCTGTGCCCCTGAGCTCCAATTTTCAACTCGTGTTTTTGTGAGCTGACCGCAAATCTACAGTTTTGCTACAGGACCTATACTGGTTCCGGGGGTGCAGGCTGACGCTTTGGTTAATTCTTCCTTCTGGACGGGAAATTAGAGTGACATGTGTCCGTCCAAATGCCTACAGCTACTCTCTGATTGGTTCTCCCTCTTTCCTTTCATCCACTGCACAATTTGCAAACTGTGCGAAACTGGAGCTTATAGGGGCTGACTCTCCAAGCTGGGAGATTGATAGTAAAGCAGTTGGAATGCCAAACTGGAGCACAAGGAGAGGAAAAATTAGGAGCCTTTTAGAAATCTTTTGCCATCACAGGGTGTCCATTCTCTAGGATTCCCATACATGTTATAACTGTATTGATATTCCCTTCTACCTGGAGAGTTGGCAACCATGGAATGGGTGGCATGCATTACTGCTTTAAAGGATCTGCATTTTCTCACCCAATCTCACAAGTCCTCTCAGCCCCAAGTGTCCAGCCTTATGTCTCATCTAGCTGTCTTTGCAGATAGGGTCGTTCCAGATTTCATCAGAACCCCTGAAGGAATTGTGTAAGAATTTCGCTGTTTTTATTTGTTTTGTTTTTGAAATTCATTTTTATAATAGGGTTGAGCTGATTTTCACCGACGTGTTTATGCCTGTCTAGACACACTTGATTCCCTTATGGAGGCATATGAATATATAGGTTTTAACATTCCTTCTAGTCAGATATATTCCTCTGTGTGGAATAGGGGTGTTGAGTCCCGTTCACAGAGGAAGGTGTAGGATTTGTCTATTCTGTATTTGCTTCATGGAATGGTACCAGTGCTAATATCAAAGTCTGGTTTTATGCATCACCCCACCTCTCCTTTCCCCTTATCAGGCATAAGAGTGTTTTCTCAATGTGAGACTCTGTTCTCTTTCCTAACTCAGTTCATGTGTAGCCATGTTTACAGGACCTTCATAAGTGATATCTTATGATAAGTTTCTTTTTCTGTGTGACTTATTTCACTTAGAATCATCGTACCTAAATCCACTCATTATGCTGCTACTGGCTTTATGACATTGATTTCATGTCTGAGTGATATTCCGTTGTACAAAATTACCACAAGTTCTTTATGCAATTTTCTCTTTCCTGGAATACTTAACTTGTACTGAAGTTGAGGTTCTTGTTTGCAGAGCAGGCTTAAATTTTGGGGTGCCTGTGTCTTGTTGATATTTAGTCTTCCCAAGTTATATGCCCATGAGTGGAAGTGCCCTATGCTCGGTAGCTTTGTATTTTAGATGTTTTAGGAAACAGCATACACTTCTTCAGAGTGGGTCGTGGATATTTATACCACACCCATCAGCATGACTAGCTCCCTGTTCTCCATGGCCTCTCCTGCATTTCTGGTTTGTACACATTTTTTGGATGGCCTTTCTGAGGAATGGAAATTGAGACTTCTTTGTTGTGCGGATTTGCATTTCCTGCTTGCTTGGTTGGCCAAAAACACTGTATGTGTTTTTTTTCCTGAAGATATTCAAGAAAAAAACGCATACACCCTTTTGCCCAACTGCATCATGTTAGAAATTCTGCTGCTTTTCATATGCTTTAAATGTGAGTCCAATCTACCTTTTGAAATCTATTTCCTGCAATTCTGCCTCTCATTCAGATCCTCTTCGTTGCCTTACCTGACTATATTTTTGGACGTTGGTTATCATTTTTATCTTTGAAGGTCTTTGAATTGTTTGATCGTGAGCCCCATTTTGCAACTCGCATTTTTTGTGAGCTGGTCGCCAAACCATTGTATTGCTTCCGGCCCTATTCTGGTTCTGGGGAGGCAGGCTGAGCCTTTGGTTAATTCGTCTTCCTAATGGGAAATTAGAGTGGCATGTGCCTGTCAAAACTCCTACAGCTAGTGTCTCATTGGTTCCCCCTCTTCCCGTTTATCCTCTGCACAAATTGCAAACTGTGTGAAACAGGAGGTTAAAGGTGCTGATTCTCCAAGTGGGGAGATTGTAAGTAATTTGGCTGGAATGGCGAACCCCAGCACCAGGAGATCAAAAATGAGGTGTATTTTAGACACCTTTCCTGGTCACACGGTGTACATTCGTCTCGGTTTCCCAGGCATGTTTTCGCTGTCGGAAGATTCCCTTGAACCTGCAGATTTGGGACCCAAGGAATGGGAATCAGGCAGTATTACTTTAAAAGGTCTGCCTTTACTCAGCCAGCCTCTCTAACATCTCTTAGCGTGCATAGCTTCCTGACTTATATATCATCCTGCTGTGGGTCTACATGTGTTCAATCCATGTTACATCGTAGCCCTTCAACAAAAGTTGTAAGAAGTTTTGTCTGTCTCACTGTTTTTATAAATATTTTTAAATTTATTTTCATATTGGTTACAGCTGATTTTCAAAGCTCTGTTTTTTGCTGCTGTACATCCACTTGATTCAAGTACTGTGAGACAACAATAAATTCTTTTTCAGATGCTTACCAGTCATTTATATTATTTTCCAGTGACTTGAGTGCGCTGAGTGCAGTTCTTTGAGGTACCGTGTAGGCCTTGTCAGTTATTCAATTTGGTACTTGGAATGGTGTCTTTGCTAACTTCAACCTCCCGGATAATACCTCACCCTTCCCCACCTTTTCCATTTAGCAGCCTTATGTTTATTTTCTACATATTTGACTATGTTTCTATTTTGTAATTTATTTCATGTGTAGCCATTTTTGATTCCACCTTTAAGTGACATCTTATGATATGTGTCTTTTTCTTTCTGTCATATGTCACTTAGAATGATCGTATGTAACTCCTCCAGAGTTGTTACAACTGGCCTTATTTCATTGATTTCTGGATGAGTAATATTCCACTCTACATAAGTACCCCAACTCTTTTATCCATTTTATCCTTCCAGGGACATTTAGGTTATATCCAAGTTGAGGCCCTTTTTAACAGAGAGGTGGTAAACGTTGGGGTGCCTGTTTTCTGTCGATTTTTGTTTTTCCCAAGGTATACGCCCATGAGTGCAAGTGCCCTATGCTCTGTAGCTCATTTTTTCGATGTTTTAGCAAACACAATACACTTCTCCAGAGTGGCCGTTGGCAAATTACATTTGCACTATCAGCCTCACAGGGCTCCCTTTTCTCCTCACCCTGTCCTACATTTCTGGTGTTTACACTTTATGTGGATGGCCCTTCTGACTGATGTGAAGTGATACATTTTGTAGTATAGATTTCCAGTGCCCACCTGCTTGGTTGGATAAAATATGTGTATGGCCTTTACTTGAATATATTCAGAAAAAAATGCATACGCCCTTTTTGGCCAACTGCATCATTGGCGATGTTCAGCCCCTTTTCTATTGCTTTAATGGGGAGTCCTTTCCACCTCTTCAAATCTGTTTCCTGACAATCTCCCTTGCTTACAAGTCCTTTTCTGTGACTTACCTCAAGACATTTTTTGATGATAGATATTTTCAACTCTGCAGTTTCATGAATTTTAGTGCCCCTGAGTTCCATTTTTCAACTTGTGTTTTTGGAAACTGGACACAAAACAGCGGGATTTCCTCTAGCCCTATTCTGTTTCCGTTGGCAATTCTAGCCTTTGATGAATTTGTCTTCTGGATTGGAAATTAGAGTGGCATTTGCCTGTCTGAACACCAAAGACTTGTCTCTAAATTTTTCTCATCCTTCCGCTTCATCCTCCGGACAAATTCCAAACTGTGTGCAACAGGATGTTGACGGTGCTGATATCCCCATGTGAGGAGATTGTTAGGAAAGATGCTGGACGGGTGAACCCGAGCACCAGGCGATGAGGAGATGAGGTGCCTTTTCCAAACTGTTTCCGATCAAACGGTGTACCATCCTCTAGGTGTGACAGGCATGTTTTAGCCATAGGAATGGTCCTGTGCATGTACGGAGAACACCAGGAATTTTTCCAAATCAGTGCCTCCCCGAACCCCAAACTGGGGAATTTTTAAGCTACGGCTACACATATGTACATTAAGGGCCTTGGGAAATAGGCAGAGTCCAAACTTTAGATGATTGAAATCTTCGGGATCAGAAGTGCTCACCATCGGCCTTGCTTAGTTTACATTTTATCTGTCATTGATAGATGATGTCAATAAAAATATCTATTCTTTTTCAGATTATTTCCCCTTATAGGTTATTGCAAAATATTCAGTGTAGTTCCCTGTGCTATACAGTAGTTCCTTGTTGATGATCTGTTTTATACATAGCAGTGTTTATGTGTTAATCCCAAACTGTTAATTTATGCCTTCTCCTACGTTTCCACTTTGGTAATAATAAATTATAAGATTTTATACATCTCAAAAATGGGGAAGCTGAAAGAGAGGTATCATTTTCAATGGAAAAGCATTCAAAACAAGATTGAAGCTTCAGCCAAGAGTATTCAATGTACATCCTTGGGAATAAATCACTTCATTTCTCTAATGTTGACCTGACAAATAAGACAGACGTCTTCACTGAACTTGCTTATAATAAAGTGATGGAAATATCAAATGTAAGTCTTAGAAACATCTTATTTTACCCGAGCCTTATACACTGCTCTATGTTAACAACAGTTTGGCTCACACATCTGTTCATTGAAGTTACAATGTTCTCAATTTCTGTTACTGATCCTCCAGAGTGGACCCCAACAGGAGTCCCCGTGCCCAGTGTCATTGGAGCCAACAGATCAAGACTGAGTTTGGTTCAGAAGCAAAGGAAACTTTATATTTTGAAAACAGAATGGAGAGGTGAGAGCGTGCACTACCCCGTGGGCTGTGAGCTGGGCTGCTGTGTAGGTATCCCGGCAGCGTCAGCAGGAGGGAGGGGATGGAGCTCTCGAGGTCTGGGTTGGCTGCAGTTCAGGCTCTATGTCGCGGAGTCTGCATGGGACCCCAGTAGCTGAGGTGTCAGCCCAGACATTCTGCTCTAGGAAATCGGGTCTGAAGTGCCGGGTGTGGGACCTTTGCATGCGGCACCCTAGGAGCACGTGAAATTAGACAAAGCACAAAGGAAAAACAGGTTAGACTTTATTTTATTGCCCAGATTCTCTTTTTATCTCCCAAGAATTTTTAATGAACGTTGCCAGTGAGAACACCTCCTCTGCTTTTTGTCCCGTTCCTCATTCTTGGGGTGCTGAGGGTGCAGACCCCTCTTTTGTAACTGCTTCATACTGAGGTGGGAGACCGCATACACGGGGGGAGGGGCAAAACTTATCCCCAGCAGCCTCCAGGTGAGGTTGATTGTCCCAAGGCTTCCTGCCTCACTGCTCGTCCACCTGAGCACCAGCATTGGAAGTGTTATAGATTCTAATGACCTTTAAGGGTCCAGGAAAGACATGCACAGAGATGCTGCTGTGGCAGGTTTCACCCCACCCCACATTTGTTCGGCGACCTTAGGCTGACGGTTTTTGCCAGCCTAGATGCTCTGAGCAGTAGTCTGTGCTTTCTTTAATTAGGTCCCTGAATTAATGTATAAACAGCACCAAGTGTCAGAGCCCTGCCCGCATAACTCCCAGACAGTCCATGGTCAGTGGTGATCCAGGACCATGACGTCCACTGAGTCAACGGCCTTTTGAAGTAGCCAGCAGTCCAGCCGGCCATATTGGCCACCATCACCGTGGTTTCTGTAGGGTTTTCTATGGTGAAAGCGTGATATACGTTTCCCCCGCCAAGCTTATTAGCTCCCGTCTGGGTGCAGTAAGTCCTGAAAGCAGTAGTCTGCTCTTTTGGGGCACAGACTTGTTTTCTGAGAGAAACTCCAGGTCAACTGATGGTCACACGAGTCATCTTGGGTGCCCATTGCGCCCGTTTGTCTCTCTGGAGGTTGGAGTTGGAGGGCCTCCTCACTCGAGGTCAGTGTGTCCGCAGAGCGACCGCTGCAACTTCAGGGCATGATGGGTGGTTAGGATCACCACGTGGGGTCCTTTTCCCTTAGGAGGGAGCTGGACTTGCAGGCTGCTGATTTCCAGCTTTTTAGATACCCCAGTATCCTGGCCTGATGGGGCGGTGGGCAAAGCCCTTGGTGACCATAGTTTGTCATACGTGAAGGGCATTCTTGTGTTGCTCCATTTCAAGTGGTCCCAGTTTTTGCACTAAGGCTCCAAGGTCGATTAATCTTTGACCAGGTATGTAAAGGTCAAAGGGTTTAGCTAAATTAGGGAGTTCCTGGGAAAGAGCCTGAATTGACTGCTCTTTCCATTCTTGAAAGGCTGCTTCTGGATTCTATTCAAAAGGATCATCATCTTTTCGTGTCAGTGTTTCATGTAGAGGCCCAGCTATTAGACTGTAGTTAGGGATCCAGATGTAGAAAACCTTTGCATCCCCAGGAACCCCTAAGCTGTCTTCTAGTTTTAGAAGAGGTAAGGCTGCAAATGGCTTCTTCCCTATCCTGGGATGCGTTTCTCCGAATATCTGTGAAAATGAAGCCCAGGCATGTCACCTTAGCCTGGGATATTTGAGCCTTTTTCTTGGACACCTACCATCCTTTCTTGGCTAGGTAGTTCAGAGGCGTCTTTTGTAGGCCTGCTGATCAGAATGTCATCTGCATATTGAAGGAGGGTTCCCTTTTACAGAGGTAGAACTTTTAGGTCTTTAGAGGACATTTCCCTAATGATGGTGTGGGCATTTTTAAACCATTGGGGCAGGACGGCCCAGCATTATTGCTTTTGTTGCATGTTGTGTCCTGCCACTCACAAGCCAAAAATTCTTGTGACTCTGAGATGAGTGAAATACAGAAAAAGGCATCATTGAAGTCTAATTCAGAATGCCACGGCCTGGTGGATGGCAGACTGACCAGCAGGGTGTAGGAAATAGGAGCTACTTGATGTATATCCTCGGTGGCTTCACTGACTGTCTTGATATACATTACCAGGTCTCCAGCAGCGCATGGGGCTCTCGTGGTCAGGCCAATCCCAGGATATGGAGCTCACCTGGGCTGCACCTCCACCCCCACAGCCCACGGGGCTCTCGTGGTCAAGTCCCTCCCAGGGTATGGAGCTCACCTGTGCAGCTACCCAGCAGCCCATGGGGCTCTCATAGTCAGGCCCTTCCCAGGATATGGAGCTCCCTTTGGGCAGGTACACCAGAAGGGCTGGAAACACAGGAACCGTGCACATAGCCCACCTTGCAGAGAACCCCCAGCTCACCTGTCGCTCACAGCTGACACAGAACACCTCAGAGCAGGACTTGAACTAACAAACAGCAGCTCTGACAGGTCTGTGACCCCAGGTATCACTCTGTGCGTCCTCTCTCGGCCTGGTCTTCCAGACACTTCCCCTGCAGCCAGGGCACCAGGCCTCTATCTCCACCCAACATCACTCCTCTCCCTGACTCCTGGGTTCCTCTCATTAGGATAGGGTCTTCTTGAAGTTGTTTTCCACTCATGGACCAGATAAAATGATAAGAAAACAAGCCGCAGCTGCAGCCCCTTGTCTATCCTGACTCTCAAGAGCCCACACCTGTTCCTTGGGACTGGCCCGTTTAGCAAGGCTCATTTTTTGCAACTGTGAGACCCTGAGGAGTGAGGATTGGCTGATTTGGGCAGCCTGACACTGCCTGACAGCCCTCCCCAGGTGTGCCTGTGTTGAGATCAATATAAGCACCTCTCCAATCAGCAAGAGCTCCTGTAGCTGTACCTGACGCCATATTCTCTGCCCCGTCAGCAGTGTCGGGGCTGGCGTGGTGGGAGGGAGTGAGAGGCCGTGGCTTTGTGGGTGGCCCAGTGTGAGTGGGGCTCTGCTGGACTTCCTGTAGCAGTTGCCAGGCTGCCACCTGCTAAAGAAGAGGATGTGTCACCCATACCTGCCACAGGAATTTCTCCCCAGGCAGAGGTGAGGAAGTAAAAAAGCAGCGGGGGCCATGGCAGGAGGGGTATCTCAGGCAGGGAAATGGAAAGCTTCCAGAAGAGCATCTGGGGCCAGGACCATCCTGGCTGGCCTGCTGGCACCAAGTCGGCCTGCATGCTGTCGCTGGTGTGGCTCCACAGCCCTTCCTCTAGGCTTGCAAGTTCTTTTACATATTCAGGTGTTTTACCTGGAAAGGGTGGGAAGATTTCAGCTGCAGCAGGACTGGGGTACAGCTCACATTTACTCACAGACGCCTCGACATAGTCCCCCAGCTTTGCAATGAGGATGTTCCTTGTGGGGGGGAGTGCTGCTGACTGCATGGGAGATGATTTCTCACTTCTGACCAACTTAAGAATTTGTTACCACTGGAACAAGTGCCCTGATACGATTTTCCTCTGTATAAGTGGTGGGTTCTGTTTTTTTTTTTTTTTTTTTCCTTTTTTCTTTTTGGTTCAAGGTAGGTTTTATTTATTCCTCTTTTTTTTAATTTAGAGATATAAACATGGAAATAATGCATTTATATAAAGACGTCTATATGAAGGGAAAAACTTTTTTTCTGTTTTATTTTATTAAATGCTATTTATTTATTTTTAATTTTTTAAAATTTATTTATTTCTTTTATACTGCAGGTTCTTTTTGGATATCTATGTTATACATATAAGTGTGCACATGTGAATCCCAGTCTCCCAATTCATCCCACCACCACCCTCCCATGGTGTTCCCCCCTTGGTGTCCATATGTTTGTTCTCTACATCTGTGTCTCTATCTCTGCCCTGCAAACCGGTTCATCTGTACCATTTTTCTAGGTTCCACATATATGCATTAATATACAATATTTGTTTTTCTCTTTCTGACTTACTTCACTCTGTATGACAGTCTCTAGATCCATCAAGGTCTCTACAAATGACCCAATTTCATTCCTATGTATGGCTGAGTAATATTCCATTGTATATATGTACCACATCTTTATCCATTCGTCTGTCTGTGGGCACTTAGGTTGCTTTCATTACCTGGCTATTGTAAATAGTGCTGCAATGAACATTGTCGTGAATGTGTCTTTTTGATTTATGCTTTTCTCTGGGTATATGCCCAGTAGTGGGATTGCTGGATTATATGGTAATTCTATTTTTAGTTTTTTAAGGAACCTCCATTCTGTTCTCCATAGAGACTGTATCGATTTACATTCCCAACAATAGTGGAAGGAGGTTCCTTTTCTCCACACCCTCTCCAGCATTTGTTGTTTGTAGATTTTCTGATGATGCCCATTCTAACAGGTGTGACGTGATACCTCATTGTAGTTTCGATTTCCATTTCTCTAATAATTAGTGATGTTGAGCAGATTTTCATGTGCGTCTTGGCCATCTCTATGTCTTCTTGGAAGAAATGTCTATTTAGATCTGCTTCCATTTTTGTATTGGGTTTTTGTCTTATTAACGTTGAGCTGCATGAGCTGTTTATATATATTCGAGATTAATCATTTGTCCATTGATTTGTTTGCAAATATATTCTGCCATTCTGAGGGTTGTCTTTTCATCTTGTTTGTAGTTTCCTTTGCTTTGCAAAAGCTTTTACGTTTCATTAAGTCCCATCTGTTTAGCTTCTTTTTTTTATTTCATTACTATAGGAGATGGATCAAAAAAAGATCTTGCTGTGATTTACGTCAGAGTATTCATCGTAAGTTTTCCTCTCAGAGTTTTATACTGTCCGGTCTTACATTAAGGTCTCTAATCGATTTTGAATATATTTTTATGTATGGTGTTGGGGAGTGTTCTAATTTCATTCTTTTACATATAGCTGTCCATAATTCACAGCACCACTGACAGAAGAAACTCTCTTTTCTCCATTGTAAAGTCTTGCCTCCTTTGTCATAGATTAGTTGAGCATAGGTCTGTAGGTTTATCCCTGGACTTTCTTTTTTTTTCCTTTTCCACCTTTATTGGAGTATAATTGCTTTACAATGGAGTGTTAGTTTCTGCTGTATAACAAAGTGAATCAGCTATACATATACAAATATCAGCAGATCCCCTCCCTCTTGCATCTCCCTTCCACACTCCATATCCCACCCCTTTAGGTGGTCACAAAGCACCGAGCTGATCTCCCTGATCTATGTGGCTGCTTCCCAGTAGCTATCAGTATTACATGTGGTAATGTATTTATGTCCATGCCACTCTCTCACTTCGTCCCATCTTACCCATCCCCCTTCCGGTGTCCTCAAGTCCTTTCCCTATGTCTGTGTCCTTAATCCTGTCCTGCCACTAGGGTCTTCAAAATCTTTTTTTTTTTCCTCATTAGATTCCGTATATCTCTGTTAACATACATTATTGGTTTTTCCCTTTCTGACTTACTTCACTGTGTAGGACAGATTCTAAGTCCATCCACCTCAGTGCAAATAACTCAGTTTTGCTTCTTTTTATGGCTGAGTCATATTCCATTGTATATATGTGTCATATCATCTTTATCCATTCATCTGTCGATGGACACTTAGGTTGCTTCCATGTCCTGGCTATTGTAAATAGAGTTGCAATGAACATTTTTGTACATAACTCTTTTTTGAATTATGGTTTTCACAAGGCAAATGACCAGTAGTTGGATTGTTGTGTCGTATGGTACTTCTATTGTTAGTTATTTATTCATTTATTTATTATTTTTTTTTTTTTGTGGTACGCGGGCCTCTCACTGTTGTGGCCTCTCCCGTTGCAGAGCACAGGCTCTGGATGCGCAGGCTCAGCGGCCATGGCATACAGGCCCAACCTCTCCGCAGTATGTGGGATCTTCCCGGACCGGGGCACGAACTCGTGTTCCCTGCATTGGCAGGTGGACTCTCAACCACTGCGCCACCAGGGAAGCCCTATTGTTAGTTATTTAAATGAACCTCCATACTGTTCTCCCTAGTTCCCCTATCAATTTACATTCCCACCCACAGTGCAGGTGTGTTCCCTTTTCTCCAATAAAGGCCTCTCCAGCATTTATTGTTTTGTAGATTTTTTTGATGATTGCCACTCTGACTGCTGTGAGGTGATACCTCACGATAGTTTTGATTTGCATTTCTCTGATGATTAGTTATGTTCAGCATCCTTTCATGTGTTTCTTGGCAATCTCTATATCTTCTTTGGAGAAATGTCTATTTAGGTCTTCTCCCCGTTTTTGGATTGGGTTGTTTGTTTTTGTGATATTGAGCTACATGAGGTGCTTGTAAAGTTTGGAGATTAATCCTTTGTCAATTTCTTCATTTGAAAATATTTTCTCCCATTCTGAGGGTTGTTTTTGCATCTTGTTTATGTTTTCCTGTACTGTGTAAAAGCTTTTAAGTTTCATTAGGTCCCATTTGTTGATTTCTGTTTTTATTTCCATTTCTCTAGGAGGTGGGTCAAAAAGGATCTTGCTGTGATTTATGTCATAGAGTGTTGTGCCTATGGTTTCCTCTAAGTGTTTTATAGTGTCTGGTCTTATATTTAGATCTCTGATCAATTTAGAGTTTATTTTTGTGTATGGTGTTATGGAGTGTTCTAATTTCATTCTTTTATGTGTAGGGGTCCAGTTTTCCCAGCACCAATTACTGAAGAGACTGTCTTTTCTCCATTGTATATCCTTAGCTCCTTTGTCATAGGTGAGATAGGCATAGGTATGTAGGTTTATCTCTGCACTTTCTGTCCTGTTCCATTGATCTGTGTTTATGCCAATCGGCATACACTTGATTCCATTATGGAGACATATAAATACATAGGTTTCAAGATTATTACCAGTCAGATATATTCCTCTTCAGTGAATAGGGTGTTTTGTGTCCAGTTCATTGAGAAAGGAGTAGGTCTTGTCTATTACATATTTGGTATATGGAATGGTACCTGTGCTAATTTCAAACTCTGCTTTTACACATCACCCCACATCACCTTTCCCCTTAAGGAGGCATAAGTGTGTTTTCTAAATGTGTAACTCTGTTCTCTTTTGAAATTCAGTTCATGTGTAGCCATGTTTACATTCCCTCTATAAGTGATATATTACAATAAGTTTCTTTTTCTTTGTGGCTCATTTCAATTAGCATCATCGTACCTAAAGCCACTCGTTATGCTGCTATTGGCCTTATGACATTGATTTTATGTCTGAGTGACATTCCATTGTATATAAGTACCACAACATATTTATCCATTTTTTCCCTTTCCTGGGATATTTAAAGTGTACCAAAGTCGAGGTTCTTGTAAACAGAGCAGCCCTAAACTTTGGGCTGGCTGTGTGTTGTGGATTTTTAGTTTTCCCAAAATACACGCCCATGAGTGGAAGTGTGCTATGCTCTGTAGCTCTGTTTTAGAAAACAACATACAGATCTCCAGAGAGGCTGTTGGCAATTTACATCCTGTCCATCGGCATAACCAGGCTCCCTTTTCTCCATGGCCTGTCCTGTATTTGTTGTTTTTACACAATTTGCGGATGGCCCTTTTGACCGGAGGTAAGTGACACTACTATGTAGTGTGGATTTGCAATGCCTGATGGCTTGCTTGGCCAAAAAGGGCGTATGCATTTTTTCCCGAATATATTCAAGAAAATACACATACTCCCTTTTCGGCCAAGGGCAACATTGTTGAAGATCTGTCGCTTTTCATGTGCTTTAAAGACGACTCCAATCTACCTCTTGAAATCTGTTTCCTTCAATTCTGCCTTGCTTTCAAATCCTCTTCACTGCCTTACCTCAATATATTTCTGGATGATAGTTGTCCTTTATAACTCTGCAAGTTTGTGAATTGCTGTGCCCCTGATTTCCATTTTTCAACTCGCTTATTTGTGAGCTGGCTGCAATACCGCAGGATGGCTTTAGGCCCTAGTCTGGTTCCGCGGTTGCAGGCTGAGCCTGTTTTTAATTCCTTTTCCTGATGGGAAACTAGAGAGATATGTGCCCATCCAAACACCTACAGCTAATGTCTCATTTGTTTCCCCTCTTCCTGTTCATCCTGTGCACAATTTGCAAACTGTGCACAACAGGAGGGTAAAGGCAGTGACACTCCAAGGGGGGAGATTTTTAGTAATGCAGATGGAATGGCGAAGCCGACCACGAGGAAAGGAAAAATGAGGTACCTTTTAGAAAACTTTCCCGATTACACAGTGTACCATCCACTGGGTTTCCCATGCATGTTTTAACTGTAGGAAGATTCCCTTAAACATGGAGAGTTGGGGCCACTAGAATAGGTAGCACACAGTATTCCTCTAAGTGGTGTTCTTTTGCTCACACAACCTCAGCAATCTTGTCAGACCCAAGTGTCCAGTCTTATGTCTCATCCAGCTGTGGGTGTAAAGGTGGTCAATCCAGGTGGCATTACAGGCCCTGAACGTAATTTTTAAGACATTCTCTCTGTTTTGCTGTTTTTGCATTTTGCTTTTGAAATTTATTTTTATAAGGGGGTTTAGCTGAATTTCAGTGCTGTGTTCATGCCATTATACACACACATGATTCCTTTATGGAGACATGAGAATACATATGTTTAAAAATTGTTACTAGTCAGATATATTCCTCTGCAATGAATAGGGGTTGTTGAGTCCAGTTCATTGTGCCAGGAGTAAGTGCTGTCTATTACATACTTGATTTATGGAACGGTATCTGTGCTAATTTTGGACTGTAGATTTATGTATCCCCCCACCTCGCCTTTCCCCTTAATCAGGCAGAAGTTTGTTTTCTAAATGTGTGACCCTGTTGTGTTTGTAATTCAGTTCATGTGTAGCCATGGGTACATTCACGCTATGAATGATAGCTTATGATAATTTTCATTATTCTGTTCTCTTTCCTAACTGAGTTCATGTGTAGCCACGTCTCCAGGACCTTCATAAGTGATACCTTATGATAAGTTTCTTTTTCTGTGTGACTTATTTCACTTAGAATCATCGTACCTGAATCCACTTATTTTGCTGCTACTGGCCTTATGACATTGATTTCATGGCTGAGGGATATTCCATCTTACGTAAGTAACACAATTTCTTGAACCATTTTTGTCTTTCCTGGGATATTTAAGGTGTACCCAAGTTGAGGTTCTTGTAAGCAGTGCAGCCCTAAATTTTGAGGTGGCTCTGTCTTATTGATATTCAGTATTCCCAAGGCATATTCCCTAGACAGGAAGTGCCCTTGGCTCTGTAGCTCTGTTGTTTACTTGTTTTAGGGAACACAATGAACTCCTCCAGTGAGGAAGTTGGCAATTTACATCCAGCCAATCAGCATAACTAGGCTCCCTGTTATCCAGGGCCTGTCTTGCCTGTCTAGTTTTTACACATTTTGCGGATGTCCCTTTTGACTAGTGAGAAGTGATACTTCTTTGTAGTGCAGTTTTGCAATGCCCGCTTGCTTGGCCAGAAAGTGCGTGTGAGTTTTCTGCTGAATATATTCAGGAGAAAACGCATACGCCCTTTTAGGCCAAGTGCATCATGGTCGAAGTTGTGCCCCTCTTCCTGTGCTTTAAAGGAGATTCCAATGTACCTCTTGAAATCTGTTTCCTGCTATTCTGTCTCGATTTCATGTCCACCTCGTTGCCTTCCCTCAACAGATTTTTGGACGATAGTTGTCCTTTATTACTCTGCCAGTTTTTGAACTATTGTGCCCCTGAGCTCGATTTATCAACTCGTTTTTTGTGAGTTGACCCCAAGACCAAAATTTTGGTTCTGGACATATACTGTTTCCCGGCGGGTGGCTGAGACTTTGGTTAATTCTTCTTGCGGCCGGGAAATTAAAGAGACATGTGACCTTCCAAATGCCTAACAGCTACTCTCTCATTGGTTCTCCCTCTTCCCTTTCATCCTCAGGCAAATTGGCAAGCTGGGCGAACCAGGAGGTTAAAGGGGATGTCTCTCCAACTTGGGAGATTGAGAGTAAAGCAGTTGGAAAGTCAAACAGGAGCACCAAGAGAGGGACTGTTAGTTGAGTTTTAGAAACTTTTTGTATTCAGAGTGTGTCCATTCTCTTGATTTCCCATGCATGTTATAGCTGTAGTAATATTCCCTTCAACCTGGAGAGTTGGGACCATTGGAATGTGTGCCACGCATTATTGCTTTAAATGGTCTGCATTTGATCACCGAATCTCACCAATACTCTCAGTCCCAAGTGTCCTGCCTTATGCCACATCCAGCTGTCGTTGTAGATAGGGTCATTCCAGGTTTCATCAGAGCCCCTGAAGGAATTGT
Source organism: Hyperoodon ampullatus (assembly GCF_949752795.1). Taxonomy (NCBI): domain Eukaryota; kingdom Metazoa; phylum Chordata; class Mammalia; order Artiodactyla; family Ziphiidae; genus Hyperoodon; species Hyperoodon ampullatus. The sequence continues at coordinate 5,562,942 of NW_027641093.1, read as the reverse complement.
AAAGAATTTCCCTGTTTTTTTGTTTTGTTTTTGAAATTCCTTTTTATAGTGGGTTTGACCTGATTCTCACTGCCATGTTTATGCCAGTCTAGACACACTTGATTCCCTTAGAGAAACATATCAATACATAGGTTTTAAGATTCTTACTAAACAGATATATTCCTCTGCGGGAAATATGGGGTTTTGAGTCCCTTTCACTGAGGAAGGTGTAGGTCTTGACTATTCCGTAGTTGGTTTTTGGAACGGTAACTGTACTAATATCAAACTCTGGTTTTATGCAACACCCCACCTCTCTTTCTACCTTGAGCGGGAATAAGAGTTTTTTCTAAATGTGAGACTCTGCTCTCTTTCCTAACTCAGTTCATGTGTAGCCATGTTAACAGGACCTTCATAAGTGATATCATATGATAAGTTTCTTTTTCTCTGTGAGTTATTTCACTTAGAATCATCGTACCTGAATCCACTCATTTTGCCGCTAGTGGCGTTATGACATTGATTTCATGGCTGAGCGCTATTCCATCGTACATAAGTAACACAATTTCTTGAACCATTTTTGTCTTTCCTGGGATATTTAAGGTGCACCCAAGTTGAGGTTCTTGTAAACAGTGCAGCCATAAATTTTGGGGTAGCTCTGTCTTATTGATTTTCTGTTTTACCAAGGTATATTCCCTAGACTGGAAGTGCCCTTGCCACTGTAGCTCTCTTGTTTACTTGTTTTAGGGAACACAATGCACTCCTCCAGAGAGGCTCTTGGCAATTTACATCCTGCCCATCAGCATAACTAGGCTCGCTGTTCTCCAGGGCCTGTCTTGCGTTTCTGGTTTTTACACATTTTGCGGATGTTCCTTTTGACACGTGGGAAGTGATACTTCTTTGTAGTGCTGATTTGCATTGACCGCTTGCTTGCTTGGCCAAAAAGGGCGTATGCCTTTTCTCCTGAATATATTCAGGAGAAAATGCATGTGCCCTTTTTGGCCAAGTGCATCATTGTCGAAGTTGTGTCCCTCTTCCTGTTCTTTAAAGGTGATTCCAATGTACCTCTTGAAATCTGTTTCCTGCTATTCTGGCTCGCGTTCAAGTCTGCCTCGTTGCCTACCCTCAACAGATTTCTGGACGATAGTTGTCCTTTATTACTCTGCCAGTTTTGAATTGCTGTCCCCCTGAGCTCCATTTTTCAACTCTTTTTTTGTGAGCTGACGGCAGGTCTAAAACTTTGGTTCAGGAACTATACTGTTTCCCGGCGGGTGGCTGAGACTTTGGCTAATTCTTCTACCTGCTGGGAAATTAGAGTAACATGTGCCCGTCCAAATGCCTAACAGCTACTCTCTCATTGGTTCTCCCTCTTCCCTTTCATCCTCTGCCAAATTGGCAACCTGTGCGAACCAGGATGTTAAAGGGGCTGTCTCTCCAAGTTGGGAGATTGATAGTAAAGCAGTTGGAAAGTCAAACCGGAGCACCAGGAGAGGGACTATTAGTTGAGTTTTAGAAACCTTTCATATTCACAGTGTGTCCATTCTCTAGGTTTCCCATACATGTTATAGCTGTAGTAATATTCCCTTCAACCTGGAGATTTGGGACCCTTGGAATGTGTGCCAAGCATTATTGCATTAAATGGTCTGCATTTGTTCACCGAATCTCACCAATCCTCTCAGTCCCAAGTGTCCGGCCTTATGCCACTTCCAAGTGTCGTTGTAGATAGGGTCATTCCAGGTTTCATCAGAGCCCCTGAAGGAATTGTAAAGAATTTCCCTGTTTTTTTGTTTTGTTATTGAAATTCCTTTTTATAGTGGGTTTGAGCTGATTCTCACTGCCATGTTTATGCGATTCTAGACACACTTGATTCCCTTACGGAGACTTATCAGTACATTGGTTTTAAGATTCTTACTAGTCAGATATATTCCTCTGCGGGAAATATGGGTTTTTGAGTCCCTTTCACAGAGGAAGGTGTAGGCCTTGTCTATTCCGTAGTTGGTTTTTGGAACGATACTTGTAGTAATATCAAACTCTGGTTTTATGCATCACCCCACCTCTCCTTCCCCTGTAAGCAGGCATAAGCGTGTTTTCTAAATGTGAGACTCTGTTCTCATCCCTAACTCAGTTCATGTGTAGCCATGTGTGCGGGATAGTCATAAGTGATATCTTATGAAAAGTTTCTTTTTCTGTGTGACTTATTTCACTTAGAATCATCGTACCTGTATCCACTCATTTTGCTGGTCCTGCGCTTATGACATGGATTTCACGGCTGAGAGATATTCCATCGTACGTAAGTAACACAATTTCTTGAACCATTTTTGTCTTTCCTGGGATATTTAATGTTTACCCAAGTTGAGTTTCTTGTAAGCAGTCCAGCCCTAAATTTTGGGGTGGCTCGGTCTTATTGATTTTCACTTTTCCCAAGGTATATTCCCTACACTGGAAGTGCCCTTGGCTCTGTAGCTCTGTTGTTTACCTGTTTTAGGGAAGACAGTGCACTCCTCCAGAGAGGAAGTTGGTAGTTTACATACCGCATATCAGCATAACAATGCTTCCTGTTCTCCAGAGCCTGTCTTGCCTTTCTGGTTTTTACACATTTTGCAGATGTCCCTTTCGACCAGTGCGAAGTGATACTTCTTTGTAGTGCAGATTTGCATTGCCTGCTTGCTTGCTTGGCCAAAAAGTGTGTATGCGTTTTCTCCTGAATATATTCAGGAGAAAATGCATGTGCCCTTTTCGGCCAAGTGCATCATTGTCGAAGTTGTGCCCCTCTTCCTGTTCTTTAAAGGTGATTCCAATGTACCTCTTGAAATCTGTTTCCTGCTATTCTGGCTTGTGTTCAAGTCCGCCTCGTTGCCTACCCTCAACAGATTTCTGGACGATAGTTGTCCTTTATTACTCTGCAAGTTTTGAATTTCTTTCCCCTGAGCTCCATTTTTCAACTCTTTTTTTGTGAGCTGACGGCAGGTCTAAAACTTTGGTTCAGGAACTATACTGTTTCCCGGCAGGTGGCTGAGACTTTGGCTAATTCTTCTACCTGCTGCGAAATTAGAGTAACATGTGCCCGTCCAAATGGCTAACAGCTACTCTCTCATTGGTTCTCCCTCTTCCCTTTCATCCTCTGCCAAATTGGCAACCTGTGCGAAACAGGATGTTAAAGGGGCTGTCTCTCCCTGTTGGGAGATTGATAGTAAAGCAGTTGGAAAGTCAAACCGGAGCACCAGGAGAGGGACTATTAGTTGAGTTTTAGAAACCTTTCATATTCACAGTGTGTCCATTCTCTAGGTTTCCCATACATGTTATAGCTGTAGTAATATTCCCTTCAACCTGGAGATTTGGGACCCTTGGAATGTGTGCCACGCATTATTGCATTAAATGGTCTGCATTTGTTCACCGAATCTCACCAATCCTCTCAGTCCCAAGTGTCCGGCCTTATGCCACTTCCAAGTGTCGTTGTAGATAGGGTCATTCCAGGTTTCATCAGAGCCCCTGAAGGAATTGTAAAGAATTTCCCTGTTTTTTTGTTTTGTTATTGAAATTCCTTTTTATAGTGGGTTTGAGCTGATTCTCACTGTCATGTTTATGCGATTCTAGACACACTTGATTCCCTTACGGAGACTTATCAGTACATTGGTTTTAAGATTCTTACTAGTCAGATATATTCCTCTGCGGGAAATATGGGTTTTTGAGTCCCTTTTACTGAGGAAGGTGTAGGCATTGTCTATTCCGTAGTTGGTTTTTGGAACGGTACTTGTACTAATATCAAACTCTGGTTTTATGCATCACCCCACCTCTCCTTCCCCCATAAGCAGGCATAAGAGTGTTTTCTAAATGTGAGACTCTGTTCTCTTCCCTAACTCAGTTCATTTGTAGCCATGTGTGCGGGATAGTCATAAGTGATATCTTATGAAAAGTTTCTTTTTCTGTGACTTATTTCACTTACAATCATCGTACCTGAATCCACTCATTTTGCTGCTCCTGCGCTTATGACATGGATTTCACGGCTGAGAGATATTCCATCGTATGTAAGTAACACAATTTCTTGAAACATTTTTGTCTTTCCTGGGATATTTAATGTTTACCCAAGTTGAGGTTCTTGTAAGCAGTGCAGCCCTAAATTTTGGGGTGGCTCGGTCTTATTGATTTTCACTTTTCCCAAGGTATATTCCCTACACTGGAAGTGCCCTTGGCTCTGTAACTCTGTTGTTTACCTGTTTTAGGGAAGACAGTGCACTCCTCCAGAGAGGAAGTTGGTAGTTTACATACCGCATATCAGCATAACAATGCTTCCTGTTCTCCAGAGCCTGTCTTGCCTTTCTGGTTTTTACACATTTTGCGGATGTCCCTTTCGACCAGTGCGAAGTGATACTTCTTTGTAGTGTAGATTTGCATTGCCCGCTTGCTTGCTTGGCCAAAAAGTGTGTATGCGTTTTCTCCTGAATATATTCAGGAGAAAACGCATACGCTCTTTTTGGCCAAGTGCATCATTGTCGAAATTGTGCCCCTCTTCCTGTGCTTTAAAGGTGATTCCAATGTACCTCTTGATATCTGTTTCCTGCTATTTTTCCTTGATTTCAAGTGCGCCTCATTGCTTTCCCTCAAGAGATTTTTGGACGATAGTTCTCCTTTATTAATCTGCCGGTTTGTGAATTGCTGTGCCCCGGAGCTCGATTTTTCAAAACGTTTTATTTGAGCTGACCGCAAATCCACAATTTTGCTTCAGGACCTATACTGTTTCCCAGCGGGTGGCTGAGACTTTGGTTAATTCTTCTTCCTGCCGGGAAATTAGAGTGACATGTGGCCGTCCAAATACCTAAGAGCTACTCTCTCATTGGTTCTCCCTCTTCCCTTTCATCCTCTGCCAGATTGGCAACCTGTGTGAACCAGGAGGTTAAAGGGTTTGTCTCTCCAATTTGGTAGATTGATAGTAAAGCAGTTGGAAATTCAAACCAGAGCACCAGGTGAGGAACAATTAGTTGAGTTTTAGAAACCTTTTGTATTCACATTGTGTCCATTCTCTAGGTTTCCCGTACACGTTATAGCTAGGTAATATTCCCTTCAACCTGGAGAGTTGGGACCCTTTGAATGTGTGCCACGCATTATTGCTTTAAATGGTCTGCATTTGCTCACTGAATCTCACCAATCCTCTCAGTTGCAAGTGTCCAGCCTTATGCCAAATCCAGCTGTCGTTGTAGATATGGTCATTCCAGGTTTCTTCAGAGCCCCTGAAGTAATTGTAAACAATGTCCCTGTTTTTTTGTTTTGTTTTTGAAATTCCTTTTTGTAGTGGGTTTGAGCTGATTCTCACTGCCATGTTTATGCCAGTCTAGACACACTGGATTCCCTTATGGAGACATATTGATACATAGGTTTTAAGATTCTTAATAGTCCGATATATTCCTCGGCGGGAAATATGGGATTTTGAGTCCCTTTCTCTTTGGAAGGTGTAGGTCATGCCTATTCTTTATTTGGTTTTTGGAACGGTACCTGTACTAATATCAAACTCTGGTTTTATGCATCACCCCACCTCTCCTTCCCCCTTAAGCAGGCATAAGAATGTTTTCTAAATGTGAGACTCTGTTTTCTTTCCTATCTCAGTGAATGAGTAGCCATGTTTACAGGACCTTCATAAGTGATATCTTATGATAAGTTTCTTTTTCTCTGTGACTTATTTCACTTAGAATCATCGTACCTGAATCCACTCATTTTGATGCTACTGGCCTTATGACTTTGATTTCAGGGCTGAGGGATATTGCATCGTATGTAACTACCACAATTTCTTCAACCACTTTTCTCTTTCCTGGGATATTTAAGGTGTACCTAAGTTAAGATTCTTGTAAGCTGTGCAGCCCTATATTTTGCGGTGGCTCTGTCTTATTGATTTTCAGTTTTCCCAAGGTATATTCCCTAGACTGGAAGTGCCCTTGGCTCTGTAGCTCTGGTGTTTACTTGTTTTAGGGAACACAATGCACTCCTCCAGAGCAGTAATTGGCAATTTACATCCTGACCATCAGCATAACTAGGCTTCCTGTTCTACAGGGCCTGTATTGCCTTTCTGGTTTTACACATTTTGTGGATGTCCCTGTTCACCTGTGGGAAAAAATACTTCTTAGTAGTGCAGATTTGCATTGCCCGCTTGGTTGCTTGGCCAAATGGGCCTATGCGTTTTCTCCTGAATATAATCAGGTGAAAACGCATATGCACTTTTTGGCCAAGTGCATCATTGTCGAAGTTGTGCCCCTCTTCCTGTGCTTTAAAGGCGATTCCAATGTACCTCTTGAAATCTGTTTCCTACTATTGAGGCTCGCTTTCAAGTCCACCTCGTTGCCTTCCCTCAACAGATTTTTGGAAGATTGTTGTCCTTTATTACTCTGCCAGTTTGTGAATTGCTGTGCCCCTGCGCTCCATTTTTCAACTCGTTTTTTGTGAGCTGACCGCAAGTCCCAAATGTTGGTTCAGGACCTATACTGGTTCCCGGCGATTGGCTGAGACTTTGGTTTATTCTTCTTCGTGCTGGGAAATTAGAGTGACATGTGCCCGTCCAAATTCCTAACAGCTACTCTCTCATTGGTACTCCCTCTTCCCTTTCATCCTTTGCCAATTTGGCAACCTGTGCGAACCAGGAGGTTAAAGGGGCTGTCTCTCCAAGTTGGGAGATTGATAGTAAAGCAGTTGGAAAGTGAAACCGGAGCACGAGGAGAGGGACTATTAGTTGAGTTTAGAAACCTTTCGTATTCACATTGGGTCCATTCTCTAAGTTTTCCGTACATGTTATAGCTGTAGTAATATTCCCTTTTATTTGGAGAGTTGGGACCCAAGGAATGGGTGCCACGCATTATTGATTTATAGGGTCTGCATTTGCTCACCCAGTCTGACCAATCGTCTCAGTCTCAAGGTTCCAGCCTTATGCCACATCCAGCTGTCGTTGTAGATATGGTCATTCCACGTTTCATCAGAGCCCCTGAAGGAATTGTAAAGAATTTCCGTGTTTTTTTTGTTTTGTTTATAAATTCCTTTTTATCGTGGGTTTCCGCTGATTTTCACTGCCATGTTTATGCCAGTCTAGACACACTTGATTCCCTTACAGAGACATATCAATACGTAGGTTTTAAAATTCTTACTAGTCAGATATATTCCTCTGCAGAGAATAGGGGTGTTGAGTCCCGTTCACTGAGGAAGGAGTTGGTCTTGACTATTCTGTATTTGGATTATGGAATGGTACTGGTGCTAATATCAAACTCTGGTTTTATGCATCACGCCACATCTCCTTTCCCTGTAAGCAGGCATAAGTATGTTTTCTATATGTGAGACTCTGTTCTCTTTACTAATTCAGTTCCTGTGTACCCATGTTTACATTTCCTTCATAAGTGATATCTTATGTCAGAATGCTCCATGGCTCTTGTCATCATAATGCTCCATGATGCTTGTCACCACGATTATCCATGATCTTCTCATCACAATGCTCCACGGTCTTGCCATCACATTGCTCCATGTCCCTTGTCATCACAATTCTCAACTCTTTGTTACCACAATAAACCATGACTTTTCTCATCAAAATGTTACATGCACTTGTCATCACAATTCTCCGTGCACTTGTCATCGCAATGTTCCCTGAACCCTGTCATAGCAAGCTCCATATGTTTGTCATCACAATGCTTCATGACATTGTTATAAAAATTAACGATGTCCCTTGACATCACAATGCTCCCTGCCATTGTCAAAACAATTCTCCATGACACGTGTCATCACAATGCACCAAGCACTTGTCATCACAATGCTCCATGACCCTTGTCATCTCAATGCTCCAGGACGTCTGTAATCACAATTCTCCATGCCCCTATTCATCTCAATGCTCCATGAACACTGTCGTCACAATGCACCAGGCCCATCATCATAATGATTCATGCTATTGTCATCACAATGAAATCAAAATGCTCCATGTCCTCTGTCATCACAATGCTCCAAACCCTTCTGATCACAATGTACAATAACACTTGTCATCACATGCCCCATGACGCTCGTCATCACAATTATGCAAGGTCTTCTCATCACAATGCTCCATGACCTTTGTCACCACAATGCTCAATACACTTGGCATCACAATACTCGCTGACACTTGTCATCAGTATGCTCCTTGAACACTGTCATGACAAGGCTCCATGCCTTTTTTATCACAATGATCCATTCTCTTTTCATCAAAATGATCCAAGATCCCTGTTATCACAATTCTCCGTGACTCTAGTCATCAGAGTGCTTCATGATACTTATCATCAAAATGTTCCATGACCTCGTCACACAAAGCTCTGTGACATTTGTCACCACAATGCTCCATGAAATTTTAATCACAATGCTCTGTGACCCTTGTCATCACAAAGCTCCATGCCTTTGTCAGCACAATGCTCCATGACCCTTTTCATCAGAATGCTCGATGCGTGTGTCAGCACAATGCTCCATAACCCATGTCATCACAATGTGCCATGCACTTGTCATCACATTGCTCCACATCCTTGTCATCAAAATGCTCCATAAACTTTGTCATCACAATGCTCCATGCACTTCTCCTCAAAGTGCTTTCTCACCACTGATATCACAATGTTCCATCACTAGTCACCACAATACTCCCTCACCCCTGTCATCAAAATATTCCATGACCCCTGTAATCACAATTCTCCATGCCCTTGTCATCACAAAGCTGCATGACGCATGTCATCACAATACTCCATGCCCTTGTCATCACAATGCTCCAACACCCCTGTAATCACAATGCTCCATGCCCCTTTTAATCTCAATGCTCCATGAACCCTGTCATCACAATGCACCGTGCCTTTCACCATAATATTTCATGCTATTGTCATCACAATGAAATCAAAATGCTGAATGACCTTTGTCATCACAATGCACCAATCGCTTCTGATCACAATGTTCCATAACACTTGTCATCACAATGCCCCATGACGCTGGTCATCACAATTATCCATGGTCTTCTCATCACAATGCTCCATAACATTTGTCATCGCAATGTTCGAAGCCCTTGTCATCAAAATGCTCCATTACATTTGTCATCACAATCCTCCATGACACTTGGTATCACAAGGCTCCATGCCATTGTAATCACAATGGACAATGACATATGTCATCACAATGCTCCCTGACACCTCTCTTCACAATACTCCATGACCTTGTCATCACAATGTTCCATGCCCTTGTCATCACAATGTGCCATGCCCTCTGTCATCACAATAATCAATGAAACATGTCAGACCAATGTTCCATGCCCCTGTCATCACAATGCTCCATGCCCTTGTCATCACAATACTCCATGAACCCTGTCATCACAATGCTCCGTGACTCCATTCATCACATTGCTGCATGCCCTTGTCATCACAATAGTCCAGGCACTCTTCACACAGGACTCTGTGACCTTTGTCACCACAATGCTCCATGAAATTTTCATCACAATGCTATGTGTCCCTTGTCATCACAATGCTCCTTGCCTTTGTCAGCACAATGCTCCATGACACTTGTCATCAAAATGGTCCAAGCGTTTGTCAGCACAATGCACCATGACACATGTCATCACAATGTGCCATGCTCTTTTAATCACAATGCTCCACATCCTTTTCATCACTATGCTCCATAAAACTTGTCATCACAATGCTCCATGCACTTCTCATCAAAATGCTCTCTCACCACATACATCACAATGTTCTATCACTAGACATCACAATACTCGCTCACCCCAGTCATCAAAATGTTCCATGACCCCTGTCATCACAGTTCTTTATGCCCTTATCATCACAATTCTCCATGACACCTGACCTCACAATGTTCCATAACCCCTGTCACAAAATGCTCCATGACCCATTTCATCACAATGCTTCATGACCCCTGACATCACAATATTCCGTAACCCCTGTTATCAAAATATTCCATGACCCTTTTATTCAAATTGCTCCATGACTCTGTCACAACAATGCTCCCTGCCCTTCTCAGCACAATGCACCACGCCCTTGTCATCAAAATGCCCCATGACATTTGTCATCACAAATCTCCATGACCCTTGGCATCGCAATGCTCCATGCCATTGTCATCACAATGCTCAATGAAATCTCTCATCACATTGCTCCATGCCCTTGTCATCACAATGCTCCATTACACCTGTCATAACAATGCTCCATGACCCCTGCCATCACAATGTTCCACGGCCTTGTCATCACAAGGCTCCATGACCCTTGTCATCACAATGCTCCAAGACCTCTGTAATCACAATTCTCCATGCCACTTTTCATCTCAATGCTCCATGAACACTGTCGTCGCAATGCACCATGCCCATCATCATAATGATTCATGCTATTGTCATCACAATGAAATCAAAATGCTCCATGTCCTCTGTCATCACAATGCTCAAAACCCTTCTGATCACAATGTTCCATAACACTTGTCATCACATGCCCCATGACGCTCGTCATCACAATTATGCAAGGTCTTCTCATCACAATACTCCATGACATTTTTCACCACAATTCTCAATACCCTTGGCACCACAATGCTCGCTGCCACTTGTCGTCAGTATGCTCCTTGAACACTGTCACGACAAGGCTCCATGCCTTTTTCATCACAATGATCCATTCCCTTTTCATCACAATGCTCCAAGACCCCCGTTATCAAAATGCTCCGTGACTCCAGTCATCACAATGCTTCATGACATTTGTCATCACAATGGTCCATGACCTCGTCACACAAAGCTCTCTGACCTTTGTCACCACAGTGCTCCATGAAATTTTTATCACAATGCTCTTTGACCTTTGTCATCTCAAAGCTCCATGCCTTTGTCAGCACAATGCTCCATGACACTTGTCATCACAATGCTCGATGCATGTGTCAGCACAACGCTCCAAAACCCATGTCATCACAATGCACCATGCACTTGTCATCACAATGCTCCATAAACATTGTCATCACAATGCTCCATGCACTTCTCCTCAAAATGCCTTCTCACCAATGATATCACAATGTTCCATCACTAGTCATTACAATACTCCCTCACCCCTGTCATCACAATATTCCATGACCCCTGTAATCACAATTCTCCATGCCCTTGTCATCACAAAGCTCCATGACGCATGTCATCATAATGCTCCATGGACTTCTCATCACAATGCTCCATGCCCTTGTCATCACAATGCTCCAACACCCCTGTAATCACAATGCTCCATTCCCCTTTTCATCTCAATGCTCCATGAACCCTGTCATCACAATGCACCATCCCCATCATCATAATGATTCATGCTATTGTCATCACAATGGAATCAAATTGCTCCATGTCCTCTGTCATCACAATGCTCCAGAACCTTCTGATCACAATGTTCTATAACACTTGTCATCTCAATGCCCCATGACGCTGGTCATCACAATTATCCATGGTCTTCTCATCACAATGCTCCATGATCTTTGTCATCACAATGCTCAATACACTTATCATCACAATGCTCCCTGACAGTTGTCATCAGTATGCTCCTTGAACCCTTTCATGACAAGGCTCCATGCATTTTTCATCACAATGATCTATTCCCTTTTCATCACAATGCTCCAAGACCCCTGTAATCACAATGCTCCATGTCCTTGTCATCACAAAGCTCCATGACGTATGTCATCAGAATGCTCCATTGCCTTCTCATCACAATGCTCCATGCCCTTGTAATCACATTGCTTCAAAATCCCTGTAATCTCAATGCTCCATGCAACTTTTCATCAGAATGCTCCATGCCCTTGTCATCACAATACTCCATGACCCTTGTCATCACAATGTTCCAAGCGCTTGTCATCAAAATGCTCCATTACCTTTGTCATCACAATCCTCCATGACAATTGGTATCACAATGCTCCATGCCATTGTCATCACAATGGACAATGACACATGTCATCACAATGCTACCTGACACCTGTCTTCACAATGCTCCATGCCTTTGTCAGCACAATGCTCCATGACACTTGTCATCAAAATGCTCCATGCGCTTGTCAGCACAGTGCTCCATGACACATGTCATCACAATGTGCCATGCTCTTTTCATCACACTTCTCCACATCCTTTTCATTGCTATGCTCCATAAAACTTGTCATCACAATGCTCCATGCACTTCTCATCAAAATGATATCTCCCCACATATATCACAATGTTCAATCACTAGTCAGCACAATACTCGCTCACTCCTATCATCACAATGTTCCATGACCACTGTCATCCCAGTGCTACATGCCCTTTTCATCACAATGCTCCATGACCCCTGACATCACAATATTCCATAACCCTTGTCATCTAAATGTTCCATGACACTTTTCATCATTTTGCTCCATGACCCTGTCATCACAATGCTCCCTGCCCTTCTCATCACAATGCATCACGAACTTGTCCTCAATATGCTCCATGACCTTTGTCATCACAAGGCTCCATGACCCTTGGCATCACAATGCTCCATGCCATTTCACCACTGTGCTACATGAAAGCTCTCATCACATTGCTCCATTCACTTGTCACCACAATGTTCCATGACGCTTGTCATCACAATGCTCGATACACTTCTCATCACAACGCTCCATGCCCTTGTCATTACAATCCTCCATGACACATGTACCACAGTGTTCCGTGCCCTAGTCATCACAATGCTCCATGCTGAATCTCATCACAATAATCCATGAAATTTTCCGACCAATGTTCCATGCCCTTGTCATCACAATGCTCCTTTACCCCTGTCATAACAATGCTCCATGATCCTTGCCATCACAATGTTCCACTGCCTTGGCATCCAAGGCTCTATGACCCTTGTCATCACGATGCTCCAAGACCCCTGTAATCACAATGTTCCATGCCCTTGTCATCAAAAAGATCCATGACACATGTCATCAGAATGCTCCATGGACTTCTCATCACAGTGCTCCAAGCCCTTGTCATCACAATGCTCCAAGACCCCTGTTATCACAATGCTCCATGCCCCTATTCATCAGAATGCTCCTTGAGACTTGTCATCACAGGGCTCCATGGTCTTCTCATCACACTGCTCCAGGACCTTGTCATCACAATGCTCCATGACACTAGTCATCACAATGCTCCAAGACCCCTCTCATCACAATGCTCCATGACACCTGTCATCACAATGCTCCATGCCCCTTGTCATTACAGTGATCCATGACGCTCTTCATCATAATTTTCCATGGTCTTTTCTTCACAATGCTCAACGGTCTTGCTATCAAAATTCTCCATGCGCTGTTCATCACAATGCTCCATGTCCCATGTCATTACAATTCTCCAAGTCCTTGTCATCACAATGCCTCGTGACACTTCTCATCACAATGTTACATGATCTTGTCATCACACTTCTCCATGCACTAGTCATCGCAACGCTCTATGACCCCTGTCATAGCAAGCTCCATGCGCTTGTCATCACAATGCTTCACGACGTTGTCATCAAAATACTCAATGGCACTTGTCATCACAGTGCTCCATGCCGTTGTCATCACAATGCTCCATGACCCTTGTCATCACAATGTTCCAAGCCCTTGTCATCAAAATGCTCCATTACATTGGTCATCACAATCCTCCATGACACTTGGTATCACAATGCTCCATGCCATTGTTATCACAATGGGCAATGACATATGTCATCACAATGCTCCCTGACACCTGTCTTCACAGTACTCCATGACCTTGTCATCACAATGTTCCATGCCCTTGTCATCACAATGCGCCATGCCCTCTCTCATCACAATAATCCATAAATCTTGTCAGAGCAATGCTCCATGATCCCTTTCATCACAATGCTCCGTGACACCAGTCATCACAATGATTAATGACCTTTGTTCTCACAATGGTCCATGCCCTCGTCACACAAGGCTCTGTTATCTTTTTCACCACATTGCTCCATGAAATTTTCATCACAATGCTCTCAGTCCCTTGTCATCACAATGCTCCATGCCTTCGTCAGCACAATGTTCCATGACACTTGTCATCAAAATGCTCCATGCGCTTGTCAGCACAATGCTCCATGACACATGTCATCACAATGTGCCATGCCCTTTTCATCACAATGCTCCACATCCTTTTCATCGCTATGCTCCATAAAACTTGTCATCACAATGCTCCATGAACTTCCCATCAAAATGCTGTCCCACAAAGGATATCATAATATTCCATCATTAGTCATCACAATACTCCCTCACCCCTTTCATCACAATGTTCCAGGACCCCTGTCATCAAAATGCTCCATGACCCTTTTCATCATAATGCTCCATGACCCCTGACATCACAATGTTCCATAACCCCTTTCATCAAAATATCCCATGACACTTTTCATCAAATTGCTCCATGACCATTTCATCACAATGTTCTCTGCCCTTCTCATCACAGTGCACCACGCCCTTGTCATCAAAATGCTCCATGACCTTTGTGACCACAAAGCTCCATGACCTTTGGCATCAAAATGCTCCAGGCCATTGTCATCAAAATGCTCCATGAACACCCTCATTGCATTGTTCCATGCAATTGTCATCACAGGCTCCATGATGCTTTTCATTACAATGCTCGATGCTCTTCTTAACACAATGTTCCATGCCCTTTTCATTAAAATCCGCCATGACCCATGTATCACAGGGTTCCATTCCCTTGTCATCACAATTCTCCATGCCCACTCTCATCACAATAAGCCATGAAACTTTTCAGACCAATGCTCCATGACCTTGTCATCAAAATGCTCCATTACCCGTTATAACAATGCTCCATGACACCTGCCATTACAATGTTCCACGGCCTTGTCATCACAAGGCTCCATAACCCTTGTCATCACAATGCTCCATGTCCTTGTCATCACAAAGCTCCATGACGCATGTCATCAGAATGCCCCATGGCCTTCTCATTCACGATGCTCCATGCCCTTGTCATCACAATTCTCCTAGACCCCTATAATCACAATGCTCCATGCCCCTTTTCATCTCAATGCTCCATGAACCGTGTCATCACAATGCACCATGCCCATCATCATAATCCTTCATGCTATTGTCATCAAAATGAAATCAAAATGCTCCATGACGACTGTCATCACAATGCTCCAAAGCCTTGTGATCACAATGTTCCATAACACTTGTCATCACAACGCCCCATGACGCTCATCATCACAATTATCCATGGCCTTCTATTCACAATACTCCATGAACTTTGTCATCACAATGCTCAATACACTTGTCATCACAATTCTCCCTGACAGTTGTAGTCAGTATGCTCCTTGAAAGCTGTCATGACAAGGCTCCATGCCTTTTTACTCACAATGATCCATGCACTTTTCCTGACAATGCTCCAAGACCCCTGTAATCACAATGCTCCATGCCCTTGTCATCACAAAGCTTCATGACATATGTCATCAGAATGCTCCATGCCCTTGTCATCACAATTCTCCTAGACCCCTGTAATCACAATGCTCCATGCCCCTTTTCATCTCAATGCTCCATGAACCGTGTCATCACAATGCACCATGCCCATCATCATAATCCTTCATGCTATTGTCATCAAAATGAAATCAAAATGCTCCATGCCCCTGTCATCACAATGCTCCATGCCCTTGTCATCACAATGCTCCATGACCCGTCATCATACTGCACCATGACTCCTGTCATCACAATGCTTCATGACATTTCTCATCACAATGGTCCATGCCCTCATCATCACAAGTCTCTTTGACATTTGTCACCACAATGCTACATGGACTTTTCATCACCATGCTCTGCGACCCTTGTCATCACAATGCTCTAGGACACTTTTCATCACACTGCTCCATGACCCCTGACATCACAATATTCTATAACCCATGTAATCAAAATGTTCCATGACACTTTTCATCAAATTGCTCCATGACCCTGTCATCACAATGCTCCCTGCCCTTCGCATCACAATGCACCATGCCCTTGTAATCAAAATGCTCCATGACACTTGTCATCACATAGCGCCATAACTTTGGCATAACAATGCTCCATGCCATTGTCATCACAATGCTCCAAGACCCCTGTAATCACAATGCTCCATGCATTAGTCATCACAATGCTCCATGACCCCTGTCATAGCAAGCTCCATGTGCTTGTCATAAAAAAGCTTCACGACCTTGTCATCAAAATTCTCAATGGCCCTTGTCACCACAGTGCTCCAAGCCCTTGTCATCACAATGCTCCATTACCTTTGTCATCACAAACCTCCATGACACTTTGCTTCACAACGCTCCATGACATTGTCATCACAATGCACCAGGACATATGTCATCACAATGCTCCCTGATACCTGTCTTCACAATAATCCATGACCTGGTCATAACAATGCTCCATGCCCTTGTCATCACAATACTCCATGCCCTTGTCATCACAATGCTCCGTGACTCCAGTCATCACACTGCTTCTTGACCTTTGTCAACACAATGTTCCATGCCCTCGTAATCACAGGGCTCTGTGAACTTTGTCACCATAATGCTCCATGAACTTATCATCACAATGCTCTGTGACACTTGTCATCACAATGCTCCATGCCTTTGTCAGCAGAGAGCTCCTTGACCCTTGTCATCACAATGCTCCATGCGCTTGTCAGCACAATGCTCCATGAGCCATGTCATCACAATATGCCATGCGCTTGTCATCACAATGTTCCACAACTTTGTCATCCCAATGCTCCATAAACCTTGTCATCACAAAGCTCCATGCACTTCTCATTAAAATGCTCTTTCACCACAGATATCAAAATGTTCCGTCACTAGTCATTACAGTACTCCCACATCCCTGTCATGACAATGTTCCACGGCCTTGTCATCACAAGGCTCCAAGTCCCCTGTAATCACACTGTTCCATGCTCTTGTCATCACAAAGCACCATGACGCATGTCATCAGACAGCTCCATGGCTTTCTCATCACAATGCTCCATGCCCTTTTCATCAAAATGCTGCATGAACTCTGTCATCACAATGAACCATGCCCATCATCATAATGCTTCATGCTATTTTCCTCAGAATGAAATCAGAATGCACCATAAACTCTGTCATCACAATGCTACAAACCCTTGTGTTCACAGTGTTCCATAACACTTGTCATCACAACTCCCCATGACGCACATCATCACAATTATCCATGGTCTTCTCATCACAATGCTCCATGACCTTTGTCATCACCATGCTCCATACACTTGTCATCACAGTGCTCCCTGACACTTGTCGTTAGTATGCTCCTTGAACCCTCTCATGACAAGGCTCCATGTTCTTTCATCACAATCATCCATGCCCTATTCTTCACAATGCTCTAAGACCCATGTAATCACAATGCTCCATGCCCGTTTTCATCAGAATGCTCCATGATACTTGTCATCACAAGGCTCCATGGTCTTCTCCTCACAATGCTCCAGGACCTTGTCATCACAATGCTCCATGACCCCTACCATCACAATACTCAATGAATACTGTCAGCCCAATGCTCCATGAACTTCTGATCACAATGCTCCATGACCCCTGTCATCACAATGCACCATGACCCCTGTCATCACAATGCTCCATGACCACTGTCATCACAACACTCCATGACACCAGACAACACAATGATCCGGGACACCTGTCATCAAAATGCTCCATGACACTTGTCATCACAATGATCCATGCCCTTGCCATCACAATGCTCCATGACCCCTGTAATCATAATGCTCCATGACTCCAGTAATCTCAATGCTTCATGACCTTTGTCATCACAATGGTCCATGCCCCGTCTTCACAATTCTCTGTGAAATTTGTCACCACAGTGCTCCATGAAATTTTCATCATAATGGTCTGGGACCGTTGTCATCACAATGCTCCAAGCCTTTCTCAGTACAATGTTCCATGACCATTGTCATCACAATGCTCCATGCCGTTGTCAGCACATTGTGCCATGACCCTTGTCAACACAAGGCTCCAAGCCCTTGTCATCACAATGCTCCATTACCTTTATCATCACAAACCTCCATGACACTTAGCATCATAACGCTCCATGACATTGTCATCACAATGGGCCATGACTTTTGTCTTCAAAATGCTCCCAGACCCCTGTCTTCAAATACTGCATGACTTTGTCATCACAGTGCTCCATGCCCTTGTCATCACAATGCGCCATTCCCACTGTTTTCACAATAATCCATGAAATATGTAAGACCAATGTTCCATGCTCCTGTCATCATAATGCTCCATGCCCCTGTCATCACAATGCTCCATGCCCTTTTCATCACAATGCTCCATGACCCGTTATCACAATGCTCCGTGACTCCTGTCATCACAATGCTTCATGACCTTTCTATCAAAATGGTCCATGCCCTCGTCATCACAAGTCTCTGTGACATTTGTCACCACAATGCTCAATGAACTTTTCATCACAATTCTCCATGACCCTTGTCATCACAATGCTCTATGTGCTTATCAGCACAATGCTGCATGACCCATGTCATCACAATGCACCATGTACTTGTAATCACAATGCTCCACATCCTTGTCACCACAATGCTCCATAAAACTTGTCATCACAGTGCTCCATGCACTTCTCATCAAAATGCTTTCTCACCACTGATATCACAATGTTCCATCACTAGTCATCCCAATACTCCATCACCCCTGTCATCACAATGTTCCATGACCCCTGGCATCACAAGCTTCCACGGCCTTGTCATCACAAGACTCCATGACCCTTGTGATCACAATGCTCCAAGACCCTGTAATCACAATGCTCCATGACACCTGTCATCACAATTCTCCATGCCCCTTGTCATTACAGTTCTCCATGACACTCGTCATCACAATTATCCATGGTCTTCTAATCACAATGTTCCACCGTCTTGCCATCACAATGCTCCATGACACTTCAAATCACAATGTTACATGCTCTTGTAATCACATTTTCCATGCACTTGTCATCGCAATGCTCCATGACCCCTGTCATAGCAAGCTCCATGTGCTTTTCATCACAGTGTTTCACGAACTTGTCATCAAAATTCTCAAAAGCGCTTGTCATCACAATGCTCCATGATCATTGTCATCACAATGCTCCAAGCCATTGTCATCACAATGCTCCATTACCTTTGTCATCACAATCTTCCATGACACTTGTCATCACAATGCTCCATTCCACTGTCATCACAATGCACCATGACATAGGTCATCACAATGCTACCTGACACCTGACTTCACAATACTCCATGACTTTTCTTCACAGTGCTCCATGCCCTTGTCATCACAATACGCAATGCCCACTGTCATCACAATAATCCATGAAATTTTTCAGACCGTTGCTCCATGCCCCTGTCATCACAATGCTCCATGCAGTTATCATCACAATGCTCCATGACCCCTGTCTTCACAATGCTCCGTGACTCCAGTCATCACAAGGCTTCAAGACTTTGTCATAACAATGGTCCAGGCCCTCATCATCACAAGTCTCTGTGACATTTGTCACCACAGTGCTCCATGCCATTGTCATCACAATGCTTCATGACGCTTGTCATCACAATGCTCGATGCCCTTCTCATTACAATGCTCCATGACCTTGTCATTACAATCCTCAATGACCCATGTATCACAGTGTTCCGTGATCTTGTCATCACAATGCTCCATGCCCACTCTCATCACTTTGTTCCATGACCCCTGTCAACACAATGCTCCATGACACCTGTCTTCAGAGTGCTCCATGACCCTTGTCATTACAGTGCTCCATGATGCTCGTCATCACAGTTATTCATGGTCTTCTCATCACAGTGCTCCATGGTCTTGCCATCACAATGCTCCATTCCCTGATAATAACAATGCTCCATGTCCCTTTTCATCACAATTCTCCATGTCCTTGTCATCATAATGCTCCATGACACTTCTCATCACAATGTTACCTGCTATTCTCAACACAATTCTCCATGAACTTCTCTTCGCAATGCCCCATGACCCCTGTCATAGCAAGCTCCATGCCTTTGTCATCAAAATGCTTCAAAACCTTGTCATAAAAATTCTCAATGTCCGTTGTCATCACAATGCTCCATGCCCTTGTCATCATAATGTTCCATGACCCTTGTTATCACAATGCTCCAAGCCGTTGTCATCACAATGCTCCATTACATTTGTCATCAGAATCCTCCATTACACTTTGCATCACAATGCTCCATGCCATTGTCATCTCACTGGACCATGACATATGTCATCACAATGTTCCCTGTCGCCTGTCTTCAGAGTATTCCATGACCTTGTCATCACAATGCTCCATGCCCTTGTCATCACAATGCGCCATGCCCACTGTCATCACAATAATCCAAGAAATTTGTCAGTCCAATGTTCCATGCCACTGTCATCACAATGCTATATGCCCTTGTCATCAAAAAGCTGCATGACGCATGTCATCAGAATGCTCCATTGCATTCTCATCACAATGGTCCATGCCCTTGTCATCACAATGCTCCTAGACCACTTTAATCACAATGCTCCATGCCCCTTTTTATCTCAATGCTCCATAAACCCTGTCATCACAATGCTCCAAATCCTTGTGATCACAATGTTCCATAACACTTGTCATCACAACGCCCCATGACGCTCATCATCACAATTATCCATGGTTTTCTCATCATGATGCTCCATGAACTTTGCCATCACAATGCTCAATACACTTGTCATCACAATGCTCCCTGACACTTGTCGTCACTATGCTCCTTGAACCCTTTCATGACAAGGATCCATGCATTTTCCGTCACAATGATCCATGCTCTTTTCATCACCATGCTCCAAGACCCCTGAAATCACAATGTTGCATGTCCTTGTCATCACAAAGCTCCATGACGCATGTCATCAGAATGCTCCATGGCCCTCTCATCACAATGCTCCATGATGCCTGTCATCACAATGGTCCATGAGCATTGTTATCACAATGCTCAATTCACTTGTCATCACAGTGCTCCCTGACACTTGACGTCAGAATGCTCCTTGATCACTATCATGAAAAGGTTCCATGTCTTTTTCATCACAATGCTCCTTGCCTTTTTCATCACAATGCTCCATGCCATTGTCATCATAATACTCCACAAGCATGTCATCAGAATGCTCCATGACCCTTGTCATCACAGTGATCCATGACACCTATCATCACAATTCTCCATGCCCCGTGTCACTACAGTGCTCGATGAAACTCATCAACAAAATGCTCCATGGTCTTGCGATCACAATGCTCCACGGTTTGCCATCACAATGCTCCATGCCCCGGACATCCCAATGCTCCCTGTCCCTTGTCATCACAATGCTCCATGACACTTCTCATCACCATGTTACATGCTCTTGTCATCACAATCCTCCATGACACATGACATCACAATGCTCCACAAACTTGTCATCACAATGCTCCTTAAAACTTGTCATCACAATGCTCCATGCACTTCTCATCAAAATGCTCTCTCACCACTGATATCACAATGTTCCATCACCAGTCATCACAATACTCCCTCAGGCCTGTCCTCACAATGTTCCATGACCCTGTCATCAAAATGTTCCATGCCCTTGTCATCAGAATGCTCCGTGATGCATGTCATCAGAATGCTACATGCCCTTGCCATCACAATGCTCCATTACCCCTGTCATCACAATGCTCCATGAGCACTGTCATCACAGCGATCCATGACCCGTGACAACACAATGATCTGGGACTTTTTTCATCAAAATGCTCCATGACACTTGTCATCACAATGATCCATGCGCTTGTCATCCCAATTCTCCATGACCCCTGTAATCAGAATAGTCTGTGACGCTTGTCATCGAAGTGCTCCATGACTCTTGACATCACAATGCTCCATGCCATTGTCATCACAGTGCTCCATGAACCCTCTCATCACATTGCTCCATGCACTTGTCATCACAAAGCTCCCTGACACTTGTCATCACAATGCTCAATGCCCTTCTCATCACAATAATCCATGAACCTTTTCACACCAATGCTCCATGCACTTGTCATCGAAAGGCTCCATTACCTGTGTCATAACAATGCTCCATGACCCCTGCCATCACAATGATCCACGGCCTCGTCATCACAAGGCTCCATGACCCTTGTCATCAAAATTCTCCAAGACCCCGTAATCACAATGCTCCATGCCCTTGTCATCACGAAGCTCCATGACTTATGTCATCAGAATGCTCCATGGCCTTCTCTTCACAATGCTCCATGCCCTTGTCATCACAGTGCTCCAAGACCCCTGTAATCACAATTCTCCATGCCACTTTTCGTCTCAATGCTCCATGAACACTGTCATCACAATGCACCAGGCCCATCATCATAATGCTTCATGCTATTGTCATAACAATGAAATCAAAATGTTCCATGACCTCTGTCATCACAATCCTTCAAACCCTTGTGATCACAATGTTCCATAACACTTGTCATCACAATTCCCCATGACGCTCCTCATCACAATTATCCATGGTCTTCTCATCACAATGCTCCATGACATTTGTCATCACAATGCTCAATACATGTGTCATCTCAATGCTCCCTGACACTTGTCGTCAGTATCCTCCTTGAACCCTGTCATGACAAGGCTCCATGCATTTTTCATCACAATGATCCATGCGATTTTCATCACAATGCTCCAAGACCACTGTAATCACAATGCTCCATGCCCTTGTCATCACAAAGCTACATGACCCATATCATCATAATGCTCCATGGCCTTCTCATCACAATGCTCGATGCCTGTGTCAGCACAATGCTCCATAACCCATGTCATCACAATGCACCATGCACTTGTCATCACAATTCTCCACATCCTTGTCATCAAAATGCTCCATAAACCTTGTCATCACAATGCTCCATGCACTTCTCCTCAAAATGCCTTCTCACCACTGATATCACAATGTTCCATCACTAGTCATC
This sequence comes from Hyperoodon ampullatus, assembly GCF_949752795.1. Classification (NCBI taxonomy): domain Eukaryota; kingdom Metazoa; phylum Chordata; class Mammalia; order Artiodactyla; family Ziphiidae; genus Hyperoodon; species Hyperoodon ampullatus. The sequence goes on along the minus strand of NW_027641093.1, from coordinate 5,540,046 downwards.
ACAATACTCCCTCACCCCTGTCATCACAATGCTCCAACACCTCTGTAATCACAGTGCTCCATGCCCCTTTTCATCTCAATGATCCATGAACCCTGTCATAACAATGCACCGTGCCCTTCAACATAATATTTCATGCTATTGTCATCACAGTGAAATCAAAATGCTCAATGACCTCTGTCATCACAATGCACGTAACCCTTCTGATCACAACGTTCCATAACACTTGTCATCACAATGCCCCATGACGCTGGTCATCACAATTATCCATGGTCTTCTCATCACAATGCTCTATGATCTTTGTCATCACAATGCTCAATACACTTATCATCACAATGCTCCCTGACAGTTTTCATCAGTATGCTCCTTGAACCCTGTCATGACAATGCTCCATGCATTTTTCATCACAATGCTCCATGCCCTTTTCATCACAATGCTCCAAGACCCCTGTAATCACAATGCTCCATGTCCTTGTCATAACAAAGCTCCATGACGCATGTCATCAGAATGCTCCATTGCCTTCTCATCACAATGCTCCATGCCTTTGTAACCACATTGCTTCAAAACACCTGTAATCTCAATGCTCCATGCACCTTTTCATAAGAATGCTCCATGCCCTTGTCATCACAATGCTCCATGACCCTTGTCATCGCAATGTTCCAAGTCCTTGTCATGAAAATGCTCCATTACCTTTGTCATCAAAATCCTCCATGACAGTTGGTATCACAATGCTCCATGCCATTGTCATCACAATGGACAATGACATATGTCATCACAATGCTCCCTGACACCTGTCTTCACAATACTCCATGACCTTGTCATCACAAAGTTCCATGCCCTTTTCATCACAATGCGCCATGCCCACTGTCATCACAATAATCCATGAAACATGTCAGACCAATGTTCCATGCCCCTGTCATCACAATGCTCCATGCCCTTGTCATCAAAATGTCCCATGAACCCTGTCATCAAAATGCTCCGTGACTCCAGTCATCAAAATGCTTCATGACTTTGTCCTCACAATGGTCCATGCCCTCGTCACACAAGGCTCTGTGACCTTTGTCACCACAATGCTCCATGCCCTTGTCATCTCAATTCTCCGTTCCCACTGACATCACAATAATCCATGAAACTTGTCAGACCAATGCTCCATGCCCCTGTCATCACATTGCTCCATGCCCTTGTCATCACAATGCTCCAGGACCCCTGTCATCACAATGCTCCCTGACTCCAGTCATCACAATGATTCATGACCTTTGTCCTCACAATGGTCCATGCCCTCATCACACAAGGCTCTGTGATCCTTGACACCACAACGCTCCATGAAATTTTCATCACAGTGCTCTGTTTCCCTTGTCATCACAATGCTCCATGCCTTTGTCAGCACAATGCTCCATGACACTTGTCATCAAAATGCTCCATGCGCTTGTCAGCACAATGCTCCATGACACATGTCATCAAAATGTGCCATGCTCTTTTCATCACAATTCTCCATATCCTTTTCATCGCTATGCTCCATAAAACTTGTCATCACAAAGCTCAATGCACTTCTCATCAAAATGCTCTCTCACCACATATATCACAATATTCCATCAATAGTCATCACAATACTCGCTAAACCCTGTCATCACAATGTTCCATGACCACTGTCATCACAGTGCTACATGCCCTTATCATCACAATGTTCCATGACCCCTGACATCACAATGTTCCATAACCCTGTCACAAAATTCTCCATGACCCATTTCATCACAATGCTTCATGACCCCTGACATCACAATGTTCCATAACCCGTGTCATCAAAATATTCCATGACACTTTTATTCAAATTGCTCCATGACCCTGTCATCACAATGCTCCCTGCCCTTCTCATCACAATGCACCACGCCCTTGTCATCAAATGCCCCATGACATTTGTCATCACAAAGCTCCATGACCCTTGGCATCACAATGCTCCATGCCATTGTCATCACAATGCTCAATGAAATCTCTCATCACATTGCTCCATGCCCTTGTCATCAGAATGCTCCATTACACCTGTTATAACAAAGCTCCATGACCCCTGCCATCACAATGTTCCACGGCCTTGTCATCGCAAGGCTCCATGACCCTTGTCATCACAATATTCCAAGACCTCTGTAATCACAATTCTCCATGCCACTTTTCATCTCAATGCTCCATGAACACTGTCATCACAATGCACCATGCCCATCATCATAATGATTCATGCTATTGTCATCACAATTAAATCAAAATGCTCCATGTCCTCTGTCATCACAATGCTCCAAACCCTTCTGATCACAATGTTCCATAACACTTGTCATCACATGCCCCATGACGCTCGTCATCACAATTATGCAAGGTGATCTCATCACAATGCTCCATGACCTTTTTCACCACAATGCTCAATACACTTGGCATCACAATTCTCGCTGACACTTGTCATCAGTGTGCTCCTTGAACAATGTCATGACAAGGCTCCATGCCTTTTTCATCATAATGATCCATTCCATTTTCATCACAATGCTCCAAGACCCCTGTTATCACAATGATCCGTGACTCCAGTCATCACAATGCTTCATGACATTTGTCATCACAATGGTCCATGACCTGGTCACACAAAGCTCTGTGACCTTTGTCACCACAATGTTCCATGAAATTTTTATCACAATGCTCTGTGACCCTTTTCATCACAAAGCTCCATGCCTTTGTCAGCACAATGCTCCATGACCCTTGTCATCACAATGCTCGATGCGTGTGTCAGCACAATGCTCCATAACACATGTCATCACCATGCACCATGCACTTGTCATCAGAATGCTCCACATCCTTGTCATCAAAATGCTCCATAAACCTTGTCATCACAATTCTCCATGAAATTCTCCTCAAAATGCTTTCTCACCACTGATATCACAATGTTCCATCACTAGTCAGCACAATACTCCCTCACCCCTGTCATCACAATATTCCATGACCCCTGTAATCACAATTCTCCATGTCCTTGACATCACAAAGCTCCATAACGCATGTCATCAGAATGCTCCATGGCCTTCTCATCACAATGCTCCATGCCCTTGTCATCACAATCCTCAAACAACCCTGTAATCACAATGCTCCATGCCCCTTTTCATCTCAATGCTCCATGAACCCTGTCACAACAATGCACCGTGCCCATCACCATAATATTTCATGCTATTGTCATCACAATGAAATCAAAGTGCTCAATGACCTCTGTCATCACAATGCACCAAACCCTTCTGATCACAATGTTCCATAACACTTGTCATCACAATGCCCCATGACGCTGGTCATCACAATTAGCCATGGTCTTCTCATCACAATGCTCCATGATCTTTGTCATCGCAATGCTCAATACACTTATCATCACAATGCTCCCTGACTGTTGTCATCAGTATGCTCCTTGAACCCTGTCATGACAAGGCTCCATGCATTTTTCATCACAATGATCCATTCACTTTTCATCACAATGCTCCAAGACCCCTGTAGTCACAATGCTCCATGTCCTTGTCATCAAAAAGCTCCATGACGCATGTCATCAGAATGCTCTATTGCCTTCTCATCACAATGTTCCATGCCCTTGTAATCACATTGCTTCAAAACCCCTGTAATCTCAATGCTCCATGCCCTTGTCCTCACAATGCTCCATGACCCTTGTCATCGCAATGCTACAAGCCCTTGTCATCAAAATGCTCCATTACCTTTGTCATCACAATCCTCCATGACACTTGGTATCACAATGCTCCATGCCATTGCCATCACAATGGACAATGACATATGTCATCACAATGCTCCCTGACACCTATCTTCACAATACTCCATGACCTTGTCATCACAATGTTCCATGCCCTTGTCATCACAATGCGCCATGCCCACTGTCATCACAATAAACCATAAAACATGTCTGACCAATGTTCCATGCCCCTGTCATCACAATGGTCCATGCCCTCGTCACACAAGGCTCTCTGATCTTTGTCACCACAATGCTCCATGATATTTTCATCACAATGCTCTGTGTCCCTTGTCATCACAATGCTCCATGACGCATGTCATCAGAATGCTCCATTGCCTTCTCATCACAATGCTCCATGCCCTTGTAATCACATTGCTTCAAAACCCCTGTAATCTCAATGCTCCATGCACATTTCATCAGAATGCTCCATGCCCTTGTCATCACAATGCTCCATGACCGTTGTCATCACAATGTTCCAAGCCATTGTCTTCAAAATGCTCCTTACATTTGTCATCACAATCCTCCATGACACTTGGTATCACAATGCTCCATGCCATTTTCATCACAATGGACAATGACATATGTCATCACAATGCTCCCTGACACCTGTCTTCACAATACTCCATGACCTTGTCAACACAATGTTCCATGCCCTTGTCATCACAATGCGCCATGCCCACTGTCATCACAATAATCCATGAAACATGTCAGACCAATGTTCCATGCCCCTGTCATCACAATGCTCCATGCTCTTGTCATCACAATGCTCCATGACCCCTGTCATCACAATGCTTCGTGACTCCAGTCATCACAATGCTTCATGACCTTTGTCCTCACAATGGTCCATGCCCTCTTCACACAAGGCTCTGTGACCTTTGTCACCACAATGCTCCATGCCCTTGTCATCTCAATGCGCCATGCCCATTGTCATCACAATAATCCATGAAACATGTCAAACCAATGTTCCATGCCCCTGTCATCACATTGCTCCATGCCCTTGTCATCACAGTGCTCCATGACCACTGTCATCACAATGCTCCCTGACTCCAGTCATCACAAAGATTCATGACCCTTGTCCTCACAATGGTCCATGACCTCGTCACACAAGGCTCTGTGATTTTTGTCACCAAAATGCTCCATGAAATTTTTATAACAATGCTCTGTGTCCCTTGTCATCACAATGCTCCATGCCTTTGTCACCACAATGCTCCATGACACTTATCATCAAAATGCTCCATGCGCTTGTCAGCACAATGCTCCATGACACTTGTCATCACAATGTGCCATGCTCATTTCATCACAATGCTCCACATCCTTTTCATCGCTATGCTCCATAAAATTAGTCATCAAAATGCTCCATGCACTTCTCATCAAAATGCTCTCTCACCACATATATCACAATGTTCCATCACTATTCATCACAATACTCGCTCACCCCTGTCATCACAATGTTCCATGACCACTGTCATCACAGTGCTACATGCCCTTATCATCACAATGCTCCATGACCCCTGACATCACAATGTTCCATAACCCCTGTCACAAAATGCTCCATGACCCATTTCATCACAATGCCTCATGACCACTGACATCACAATGTTCCATAACCCCTGTCATCAAAATATTCCATGACACTTTTCATCAAATTGCCACATGACCGTGTCATCAAAATGCTCCTTGCCCTTCTCATCACTATGCACCACGCCCTTGTCATCAAAATGCCCCATGACATTTGTCATCACAAAGCTCCATGACCGTTAGCATCACAATGCTCCATGCCATTGTCATCACAATGCTCAATGAAATCTCTCATCACATTGCTCCATGCCCTTGTCATCACAATGCTCCATTACACCTGTCAAAACAATGCTCCATGACCCCTGCCATCATAATGTTCCACGGCCTTGTCATCACAAGGCTCCATGACCCTTGTCATCACAATGCTCCAAGACCTCTGTAATCACAATTCTCCATGCCACTTTTCATCTCAATGCTCCATGAACACTGACATCACAATGCACCATGCCCATCATCATAATGATTCATGCTATTGTCATCACAATGAAATCAAAATGCTCCATGTCCTCTGTCATCACAATGCTCCAAACACTTCTGAACACAATATTCCATAACACTTGTCATTACATGCCCCATGATGCTCGTCATCACAATTATGCAAGGTCTTCTCATCACAATGCTCCATGACCTTTGTCACCACAATGCTCAATACACTTGGCATCACAATGCTCGCTGACACTTGTCATCAGTATGCTCCTTGAACACTGTCATGATAAGGCTCCATGCCTTTTTCATCACAATGCTCCAAGACCCCTGTTATCACAATGCTCCGTGACTCCAGTCATCACAATGCTTAATGACATTTGTCATCACAGTGGTCCATGACCTCGTCATACAAAGCTCTGTGACCTTTGTCACGACAATGCTCCATGAAATTTTTATCACAATGCTCTGTGACCTTTGTCATCACAAACCTCCATGCCTTTGTCAGCACAATTCTCCATGACCCTTGTCATCACAAAGCTCGATGTGCGTGTCAGCACAATGCTCCACATCCTTGTCATCAAAATGCTCCATAAACCTTCTCATCACAATGCTCCATGCACTTCTCTGCAAAATGCTTTCTCACCACTGATATCACAATGTTCCATCACTAGTCATCACAATACGCCCTCACCACTGTCACCACAATATTCCATGACCCCTGTAATCACAATTCTCCATGGCCTTGTCATCACAAAGCTCCATGACGCATGTCATCACAATGCTACATGCCCTTGTCATCACAATGCTCCAACACCCCTGTAATCACAATGCTCCATGCCCCTTTTCATCTCAATGCTCCATGAACCCTGTCATCACAATGCACCGTGCCCATCACCATAATATTTCATGCTATTGTCATCACAATGAAATCAAAATGCTAAATGACCTCTGTCATCACAATGCACCAAAACCTTCTGATCACAATGTTCCATAACACTTGTCATCACAAAGCTCCATGACGCTTGTCATCACAATTATCCATTGCCTTCTCATCACAATGCTCCTTGCCCTTGTCATCACAATGCTTCTAAACCCCTGTAACCACAATGCTCCATGCACCTTTTCATCAGAATGCTCCATGACCCCTGACATCACAATGTTCCATAACCCCTGTAATCACAATGCTCCATGTCCTTGTCATCACAAAGCTCCATGATGCATGTCATCAGAATGCTCCATTGCTTTCTCATCACAATACTCCATGCCCTTGTCATCACAGTGCTTCAAAACCCCTGAAATCTCAATGCTCCATTCACCATTTCATCAGTATTCTCCATGACCCTTGTCATCACAAGGCTCCATGGCCCTCTCATCACTATGCTCCAGGACCTTCTCATCACATTGCTCCATTCCCTTCTCATGACAATGCTCCATGACCCCTGTCATCACAGTACTCCATGAATAATTTCAGCCAAATGCTCCATGACCTTCTCATCACAAAGCTCCATGACCCATGTCATCACAATGCTACATGACCACAGTCATCAAAATGATCCATGCCACTTGTCATCAAAATGCTCCATGCGCTTGTCAGCACAATGCTCCTTGACCTATGTCATCACAATGTGCCATGTGCTTGTCATCACAATGCTCCAAATCCTTTTCATCGCTATGCTCCATAAAAGTTGTCATCACAATGCTCCATGCACTTCTCATCAAAATGCTCTCTCACCACATATATCACAATGTTCCATCACTAGTCATCACAATACTCCCTCACCCCTGTCATCACAATGTTCCATGACCACTGTCATCCCAGTGCTACAGGGCCTTATCATCACAATGCTCCATGACCCCTGACATCACAATGTTCCATAACCCCTGTCACAAAATGCTCAATGACCCATTTCATCACAATGCTTCATGACCCCTGACATCACCATGTTCCATAAAACCTGTCATCAAAATATTCCATGACACTTTTCATCAAATTGCTCCATGACGCTGTCATCACAATGCTCCCTGCCCTTCTCATCAAAATGCACCACGCCCTTGTCATCAAAATGCCCCATGACCTTTGTCATCACAAAGCTCCATTACCCCTGTCATAACAATGATCCATGGCCCCTGCCATCACAAGGTTCCAGGGCCTTGTCATCACAAGCCTCGATGACCCTTGTCATCACAATGCTCCAAGACCCCTTTAATCACAATGCTCCATGTACTTGTCATCACAAAGCTCCATAAAGCATGTCATCAGAATGCACCTTTGCCTTCTCATCACAATGCCCCATGCCCTTGTCATCAAAATGCTTCAAAACCCCTGTAATCACAATGCTCCATGCACCTTTTCATCAGAATGCTCCATGACACTTTTCATCAAAATGCTCCATGAAACCTGACATCACAATATTCCATAACCCCTGTAATCAAAATGTTCCATGACACTTTTCATCAATTTGTTCCATGACCCTGTCATCACAATGCTCACTGCCCTTCTCATCACAATGCACCACGACCTTGTCATCAAAATGCTTCATGACCTCTGTCATCACAAAGCTCCATGACCCTTGGCATCACAATGCTCCATGCCATTTCATCACAATGCTACATGAAACCTCTCATCCCATTGCTCCATGCCCTTGTCAGCACAATCCTCCATGACGCTTGTCATCACAATGCTCGATACTCTTCTCATCACAATGCTCCATGCCCTTGTCATTACAATCCCCCATGACACATGTATCAAGTGTTCCATGCCCTAGTCATCACAATGCTCCATGCCGAATCTCATTACAATAATCCATAGAAATTTCAGACAAATGTTCCATTCCCTTGTCATCACAATGTTCCATGACACCTGTTATCACAATGCTCCATGCCCCTTGTTATTACAGTGCTCCATGACGCTCCTCATCACAATTATCCGTGATCTTCTCATCATAATGCTCCACGGTCTTGCCATCACAATGCTCCATGCCCTGGTCATCACAATGCTCCATGTCCCATGTCATCACAATTCTCCACGTGCTTGTCATCACAATGCTCCATGACACATCTTATCACAATGTTACATGATCTTGTCATCACAATTCTCCATGCACTTGTCATCGCAATGCTCTATGACCCCTGCCATCGCAAGCTCCATACGCTTGTCATCACAATGCTTCACGACGTTGTCATCAAAATTCTCAATGGCCCTTGTCATCACAATGCTCCATGCTCTTGTCATCACAATGCTCCATGACGCTTATCATCACAATGTCCCAAGCCCTTGTCATCAAAATGGTCCATTACATTTGTCATCACAATACTCCATGACACTTGGTATCACAATGCTCCATGCCATTTTCATCACAATGGACAATGACATATGTCATCACAATGATCCCTGACACCTCTCTTCACATTACTCCATGACCTTGTCATCACAATGTTCCATGCACTTGTCATCACAATGCTCCATGACCCCTGACATCACAATGTTCCATAACCCCGTCACAAAATGCTCCATGACCCATTTCATCTCAATGCTTCATGACCCCTGACATCCCAATGTTCCATAAACCCTGTCATCAATATATTCCATGACTCTTTTATTCAAATTGCTCCATGACCCTGTCATCACAATGCTCCCTGCCCTTCTCATCACAATGCACCACGCCCTTGTCATCAAAATGCCCCATTTCATTTGTCATCACAAAGCTCCATGACCCTTGGCATCACAATGCTCCATGCCATTGTCATCACAATGCTCAATGAAATCTCTCATCACATTGCTCGATGCCCTTGTCATCACAATGCTCCATTACCCCTCTCATAACATTGCTCCATGACCCCTGCCATCACAATGTTCCACCGCCTTGGCATCCAAGTCTCCATGACCCTTGTCATCACAATGCTCCAAGACCCCTGTAATCACAATGCTCCATGCCCTTGCCATCACAAAGATCCATGACACATGTCATCAGAATGCTCCATGGGCTTCTCATCACAATGCTCCATGTCCTTGTCATCACAATGCTCCAAAACCCCTTTAATCAAAATGCTCCATGCCCCTATTCATCAGAATGCTCCATGAGACTTGTCATCACAAGGCTCCATGGTCTTCTCATCACACTGCTCCAGGACCTTGTCATCACAATGCTCCATTCCCTTGTCATCACAATGCACCTTGACCACTGTCGTCACAATACTCAATGAACATTTTCAGGCCAATGCTCCATGACCTTCTCATCACAATGCTCCATGACCCTTGTCATCACAATGCTCCATGACCACTCTCATCACAATGCTCCATGACACCTGTTATCACAATGCTCCATGCCCCTTGTCATTACAGTGATCCATGACGCTCTTCATCATAATTATCCATGGTCTTTTCATCACAATGCTCCACGGCTTTGCTATCACAATTCTCCATGCCCTGTTCATCAAAATGCTCCATGTCCCATGTCATTACAATTCTCTAAGTCCTTGTCATCACAATGCTTCGTGACACTTCTCATTACAATGTTACATGATTTTGTCATCACAATTCTCCATGCACATGTCATCGCAATGCTCTATGACCCCTGTAATAGCAAGCTCCATGTGCTTGTCATCAAAATGCTTCACGACGTTGTCATCAAAATTCTCAATGGCTCTTGAAATCACAATGCTCCATGCCCTTGTCATCACAATTCTCCATGACCCTTGTCATCACAATGTTCCAAGCCCTTGTCATCACAATGTGCCATGCCCACTGTCATCACAATAACCCATGAAATATCTCAGACCAATTTTCCATGCCCCTGTCATCACAATGCTCCATGCCCTTGTCATCACAATGCTCCATGACACCTGTCATCATAATTCTCGATACTCTTCTCATCACAATGCTCCATGCCCTGGTCATTACAATCCTCCATGACACATGTATCACAGTGTCCCGTGCCCTAGTCATCACAATGTTCCATGCCGAATCTCATCACAATAATCCATGAAATTTTCAGACCAATGTTCCATGCCCTTGTCATCACAATGCTCCATTACCCCTGTCATAACAATGCTCCATGACCCATGCCATCACAATATTCCACCGCGTTGTCATCCAAGGCTCCATGACCCTTGTCATCACGATGCTCCAAGACCCCTGTAATCACAATGCTCCATGCCCTTGTCATCACAAAGATCCATGACACAGGTCATCAGAATGCTCCATGGCCTTCTCATCACAATGCTCGATACCCTTGTCATCACAAAGCTCCAAGACCCCTGTAATCACCGTGCTCCATGCCCCAATTCATCAAAATGCTACATGAGACTTGTCATCAAAAGGCTCCATGGTCTTCTCATCACACTGCTCCAGGACCTTGTCATCACAAGGCTCCATTCCCTTGTCATCACAATGCTCCTTGACCTCTGTCATTACAATACTCCATGAACCTTTTCAGGCCAATGCTCCATGACCTTCTCATCACAATGCTCCATGACCATTGTCATCAAAATGCTCCAAGAACCCTGTAATCACAATGCTCCATGTCCTTGTCATCACAAAGCTCCATGACGCATGTCATCAGAATGCTCCATTGCCTTCTCATCACAATGCTCCATGCCCTTGTAATCACATTGCTTCAAAACCCCTGTAATCTCAATGCTCCATGCACCTTTTCATCAGAATTCTCCATGCCCTTGTCATCACAATGCTCCATGACCCTTGTCATCGCAATGTTCCAAGCCCTTGTCATCAAAATGCTCCATTACATTTGTCATCACAATCCTCCATGGCACTTGGTATCGCAATGATCCATGCCATTGTCATCACAATGGACAATGACATATGTCATCACAATGCTCCCTGACACCTGTCTTCACAATACTCCATGACCTTTTCATCACAATGTTCCATGCCCTTGTCATCACAATGCGCCATGCGAACTGTCATCACAATAATCCATGAAACATGTCAGACCAATGTTCCATGCCCCTGTCATCACAATGCTCCATGCCCTTGTCATCACAATGCTCCATGACCCCTGTCATCACAATGCTCCGTGACTCCAGTCATCACAATGCTTCATGACCTTTGTCCTCACAATGGTCCATGCCCTCGTCACACAAGGTTCTGTGACCTATGTCACTACAATGCTCCATGCCCTTGTCATCTCAATGCTCCATGCCAACTGTCATCACAGTAATCCATGAAACTTGTCAGGCCAATGTTCCATGCCCCTGTCATCACATTGCTCCATGCCCTTGTCATCACAATGCTCCATGACCCCTGTCATCACAATGCTCCGTGACTCCATTCATCACAATGCTTCATGACCATTGTCCTCAAAATTGTCCATGCCCTCGTCACACAAGGCTCTGTGATCTTTGTCACCACAATGCTCCATGAAATTTTCATCACAGTGCTCTGTGTCCCTTGTCATCACAATGCTCCATGCCTTTGTCAGCACAATGCTCCATGACACTTGTCATCAAAATGCTCCATGCGCTTGTCAGCACAATGCTCCATGGCACATGTCATCACAATCTGCCATGCTCTTTTCATCACAATGCTCCACATCCTTTTCATCGCTATGCTCCATAAAACTTGTCATCACAATGCTCCATGCACTTCTCATCAAAATGCTCTCTCACCACATATATCACAATGTTCCATCACTAGTCATCACAATACTCGCTAACCCCTGTCATCACAATGTTCCATGACCACTGTCAGTACAGTGCTACATGCCCTTATCATCACAATGCTCCATGACCCCTGACATCACAATGTTCCATAACCCCTGTCACAAAATTCTCCATGACCCATTTCATCACAATGCTTCATGACCACTGACATCACAATGTTCCATTACCCGTGTCATCAAATTAGTCCATGACCCTTTTATTCAAATTGCTCCATGACCCTGTCATCACAATGCTCCCTGCCCTTCTCATCACAGTGCACCACGCCCTTGTCATCAAAATGCCCCATGACATTTGTCATCACAAAGCTCCATGACCCTTGGCATCTCAATGCTCCATGCCTTTGTCATCACAATGCTCCATTACACCTGTCATAACAATGCTCCATGACCCCTGCCATCACAATGTTCCACGGACTTGTCATCACAAGGCTCCATGACCCTTGTCATCACAATGCTCCAAGACCTCTGTAATCACAATTCTCCATGCCACTTTTCATCTCTATGCTCCATGAACACTGTCATCACAATGCACCATGCCCATCATCATAATGATTCATGCTATTGTCATCACAATGAAATCAAAATGCTCCATGTCCTCTGTCATCACAATGCTCCAAACCCTTCTGAACACAATGTTCCATAACACATGTCATCACATGCCCCATGATGCTCGTCATCACAATTATGCAAGGTCTTCTCATCACAATGCTCCATGACCTTTGTCAACACAATGCTCAATACACTTGGCATCACAATGCTCGCTGACACTTGTCATCAGTATGCTCCTTGAACACTGTCATGACAAGGCTCCATGCCTTTTTCATCACAATGATCCATTCCCTTTTCATCACAATGCTCCAAGACCCCTGTTATCACAATGCTCCGTGACTCCAGTCATCACAATGCTTCATGACATTTGTCATCACAATGGTCCATGACCTCGACATACAAAGCTCTGTGACATTTGTCACCACAATGCTCCATGAAATTTTTATCACAATGCACTGTGACCCTTGTCATCACAAAGCTCCATGCCTTTGTCAGCACAATGCTCCATGACCCTTGTAATCACAATGCTCGATGCGCGTGTGAGAACAATGCTCCATAACCCATGTCATCACAATGCACCATGCACTTGTCATCACAATGCACCACATCCTTGTCATCAAAATTCTCCATAAACCTTGTCATCACAATGCTCCATGCACTTCTCCTCAAAATGCCTTCTCACCACTGATATCAGAATGTTCCATCACTAGTCATCACAATACTCCCTCACCCCTGTCATCACAATATTCCATGACCCCTGTAATCACAATTCTCCATGCCCTTGTCATCACAAAGCTCCATGACGCATGTCATCAGAATGCTCCATGACCTTCTCACCACCATGCTCCATGCCCTTGTCATCACAATGCTCCATGCCCTTTTTCATCTCAATGCTCCATGAACCCTGTCATCACAATGCACCGTGCCCATCACCATAATAATTTATGCTATTTTCATCACAATGAAATCAAAATGCTCAATGACCTCTGTCTTCACAATGCACCAAACCCTTCTGATCACAATGTTCCATAACACTTGTCATCACAAGGCCCCATGACGATGGTCATCACAATTATCCATGGTCTTCTCATCACAATGCTCCATGATCTTTGTCATCACAATGCTCAATACACTTATCATCACAATGCTCCCTGACAGTTGTCATCAGTATGCTCCTTGAACCCTGTCATGACAAGGCTCCATGCATTTTTCATCACAATGATCCATTCCCTTTTCATCACAATGCTCCAAGACCCATGTAATCACGATGCTCCATGTCCTTGTCATCACAAAGCTGCATGACGCATGTCATCAGAATGCTCCATTGCCTTCTCATCACAATGCTCCATGCCCTTGTAATCACATTGCTTCAAAACCCCTGGAATCTCAATTCTCCATGCACATTTTCATCAGAATGCTCCATGCCCTTGTCATCACAATGCTCCACGACCCTTGTCATTGAAATGTTCCAAGCCCTTGTCATCAAAATACTCCATTACCTTTGTCATCACAATCCTCCATGACACTTGGTATCACAATGCTCCATGCCATTGTCATCACAATGGACAACGAAATATGTCATCACAATGCTTCCTGACACCTGTCTTCACAATACTCCATGACCTTGTTATCACAATGTTCCATGCCCTTGTCATCACAATGCGTCATGCCCAGTGTCATCACAATAATCCATGAAACATGTCAGACCAATGTTCCATGCCCCTGTCATCACAATGCTCCATGCCCTTTTCACCACAATGCTCCATGACCCCTGTCATCACAATGCTCCGTGACTCCAGTCATCACAATGCTTCATGACCTTTGTCCTCACAATGGTCCATGCCCTCGTCACACAAGGCTCTGTGACCTTTGTCACTACAATGCTCCATGCCGTTGTCATCTCAATACTAAATGCCCACACTCATCACAATAATCCATGAATCTTGTCAGACCAATGTTCCATGCCCCTGTCATCACATTGCTCCATGCCCTTGTCATCACAATGCTCCATGACACTTGTCATCAAAATGCTCCGTGACTCCAGTCATCACAAAGATTCATGCCCTTTGTCCTCACAATGGTCCATGCCCTCCTCACACAAGGCTCTGTGATCTTTGTCTCCACAAAGCTCCATGAAATTTTCATCACAATGCTCTGTGTCCTTTGTCATCACAATGCTCCATGCCTTTGTCAGCACAATGCTCCATGACACTTGTCATCAAAATGCTCCATGCGTTTGTCAGCACAATGCTCCATGACACATGTCATCACAATGTGCCATGCTCTTTTCATCACAATGCTCCACATCATTTTCATCGCTATGCTCCATAAAACTTGTCATCACAATGCTCCAGGCACTTCTCATCAAAATGCACTCTCACCACTTATATCACAATGTTCCATCACTAGTCATCACAATACTCGCTCACCCCTCTCATCACAATGTTCCATGAGCACTCTCATCACAGTGCTACATGCCCTTATCATCACAATGCTCCATGACCCCTGACATCACAATGTTCCATAACCCATTTCACAAAATGCTCTATGACCCATTTCTTCAAAATGCTTCATGACACCTGACACCACAATATTCCATAACCACTGTCATCAAAATATTCCAACCCTTTTGTTCAAATTGCTCCATGATCCTGTCATCACAATGCTCCCTGCCCTTCTCATCACAATGCACCACGCCCTTGTCATCAAAATGCCCCATGACATTTGTCATCAGAAAGCTATATGACCCTTGGCATCACAATGCTCCATGCCATTGTCATCACAATGCTCAATGAAATCTCTCATCACATTGCTCCATGCCCTTGTCATCACAATGCTCCATTACACCTGACATAACAATGCTCCATGACCCCTGCCATCATAATGTTCCACGGCCTTGTCATCACAAGGCTCCATGACCCTTGTCATCACAATGCTCCAAGACCTCTGTAATCACAATTCTCCATGCCACTTTTCATCTCAATGCTCCATGAACACTGACATCACAATGCACCATGCCCATCATCATAATGATTCATGCTATTGTCATCACAATGAAATCAAAATGCTCCATGTCCTCTGTCATCACAATGCTCCAAACACTTCTGAACACAATATTCCATAACACTTGTCTTTATATGCCCCATGATGCTCGTCATCACAATTATGCAAGGTCTTCTCATCACAATGCTCCATGACCTTTGTCACCACAATGCTCAATACACTTGGCATCACAATGCTCGCTGACACTTGTCATCAGTATGCTCCTTGAACACTGTCATGATAAGGCTCCATGCCTTTTTCATCACAATGCTCCAAGACCCCTGTTATCACAATGCTCCGTGACTCCAGTCATCACAATGCTTAATGACATTTGTCATCACAGTGGTCCATGACCTCGTCATACAAAGCTCTGTGACCTTTGTCACGACAATGCTCCATGAAATTTTTATCACAATGCTCTGTTACCCTTGTCATCACAAACCTCCATGCCTTTGTCAGCACAATTCTCCATGACCCTTGTCATCACAAAGCTCGATGTGCGTGTCAGCACAATGCTCCACATCCTTGTCATCAAAATGCTCCATAAACCTTCTCATCACAATGCTCCATGCACTTCTCTGCAAAATGCTTTCTCACCACTGATATCACAATGTTCCATCACTAGTCATCACAATACTCCCTCACCACTGTCACCACAATATTCCATGACCCCTGTAATCACAATTCTCCATGGCCTTGTCATCACAAAGCTCCATGACGCATGTCATCAGAATGCTCCATGGCCTTCTCATCACAATGCTCCAACACCCCTGTAATCACAATGCTCCATGCCCCTTTTCATCTCAATGCTCCATGAACCCTGTCATCACAATGCACCGTGCCCATCACCATAATATTTCATGCTATTGTCATCACAATGAAATCAAAATGCTCAATGACCTCTGTCATCACAATGCACCAAAACCTTCTGATCACAATGTTCCATAACACTTGTCATCACAAAGCTCCATGACGCTTGTCATCACAATTATCCATTGCCTTCTCATCACAATGCTCCTTGCCCTTGTCATCACAATGCTTCAAAACCCCTGTAACCACAATGCTCCATTCACCTTTTCATCAGAATGCTCCATGACCCCTGACATCACAATGTTCCATAACCCCTGTAATCACAATGCTCCATGTCCTTGTCATCACAGAGCTCCATGATGCATGTCATCAGAATGCTCCATTGCTTTCTCATCACAATACTCCATGCCCTTGTCATCACAATGCATCAAAACCCCTGAAATCTCAATGCTCCATTCACCATTTCATCAGTATTCTCCATGACCCTTGTCATCACAAGGCTCCATGGCCCTCTCATCACTATGCTCCAGGACCGTCTCATCACATTGCTCCATTCCCTTCTCATGACAATGCTCCATGACCCCTGTCATCACAGTACTCCATGAATAATTTCAGCCAAATGCTCCATGACCTTCTCATCACAAAGCTCCATGACCCATGTCATCACAATGCTACATGACCACAGTCATCAAAATGATCCATGCCACTTGTCATCAGAATGTTCCATGTGCTTGTCATCCCAATGCTCCATGACCCTTGTAATCAAAATTCTCCTTGACGCTTGTCGTCACAGAGTTCCATGACACTTGTCATCACAATTCTCCATGCCTTTGTCAGCAAAATGCTACATGACCTTTTCATCACAATGCTCCATGCAATTGTCCTCACAATTCTCCTTTACCAGTGTCATCACAATCCTCCGTGACCCTTGGGATCACATTGTTTCATGCCCTTGTCATCACAATGCTCCGTGATTCTTGAAATCAAAATGATCCATGACCTGTGTCATCACAATGCTCCAAACACTTGTGATCACAATGTTCCATAACAATTGTCATCACAACGCTCCATGATGCCTGTCATCAGAATACTCCATGCCCTTGTCATCAAAATGCTCCATGAACTTTGTCATCACAATGCTCAATACACTTGTCATCACAATAATCCCTGACACTTTTCGTCAGAATGCTCCTTGAACCCTGTCATGAAAAGGCTCCATGCCTTTTTCATCACAATGTTCCATGCCCTTTTCCTCACAATGCTCCATGCCATTGTCATCACAATACTCCACAAGCTTGTCATCAGAATGCTCTATGACACTTGTCATCACAATGCTCCATGATCCCTGTCATCACAATGTTCCATGACACCAGTCATCACAATGCTCCATGCCCCTTGTCATTACCGTGCTCCATGACGCTCATCATCAAAATTATCCATGGTCTTCTGATCACAATGTTCCACGGTCTTGCCATCACAATGCTCCAAGCCACATCTCATCACAGTGTTACATGCTCTTGTCATCAGAGTTCTCCATGCACTTGTCATCGCAATGCTCCATGACCCCTGTCATAGCAAGCTCCATGTGCTTTTCATCACAATGCTTCAGGAACTTGTCATCAAAATTCTCAATTGGCCTTGTCACCACAATCCTCCATGCCCTTGTCATCAAAGTGCTCCATGACCCTTGTCACCACAATGCTCCAAACCCCTGTCATCACAATGCTCCATTAACTTTGTCATCACATTCTTCCATGACACTTGGCATCACAATACTCCATGCCATTGTCATCACAATGTACCATGACATATGTCATCACAATGCCCCCAGACACCTCTCTTCACAGTACTCCATAACCTTCTCATCACAATGCTCCATGCTCTTCTCATCAGAATGCGCCTTGACCACTGTCATCATAATAAACAATGAAACTTGTCAGACCAATTCACCATGCCCCTGTCATCAGAATGCTCCATACCCTTGTCATCACAAAGTTCCGTGACTCCAGTCATCACAATGCTCCATGATCTTTCTCATCACAATGCTCCATACACTTATCATCACAATGATCCCTGACAGTTGTCATCAGTATGCCCCTTGAACCCTGTCATGACAAGGCTCCATGCATTTTTCCTCACAAGGATCCATTCCCTTTTCATCACAATGCTCCAAGACCCCTGTAATCACAATGCTCCATGTCCTTGTCATCACAAAGCTCCATGACGCATGTCATCAGAATGCTCCATTGCCTTCTCATCACAATGCTCCATGCCCTTGTAATCACATTGCTTCAAAACACCTGTAATCTCAATGCTCCATGCACCTTTTCATCAGAATGCTCCATGCCCTTGTCATCACAATGCTCCATGCCCTTGTTATCACATTGCTTCAAAACCCCTGTAATCTCAATGCTCCATGCATCTTTTCATCAAAATGCTCCATTCCCTTGTCATCACAATGCTCCATGACCCCTGTCATCACAGTGCTCCGTGACTCCAGTCATCACAATGATTCATGACCTTTCTCATCAAATTGGTTCATGCCCTCGTCTCACAAGTCTCTGTGATCTTTGTCACCACAATGCTCCATGAAATTTTCATCACAATGCTCTGTGTCCCTTGTCATCACAATGCTCCATGCCTTTGTCAGCACAATGCTCCATGACACTTGTCATCAAAATGCTCCATGCACCTGCCAGGACAATGCTCCATGAAACAGGTCATCACAATGTGCCATGCTCTTTTCTTCAAAATGCTCCACATCCTTTTCATCGCTATGCTCCATAAAACTTGTCATCACAATGCTCCATGCACTTCTCATCAAAATGCTCTCTCACCACATATATCACAATGTTCCATCACTAGTCATCACAATACTCGCTCACCCCTGTCATCACAATGTACCATGACCACTGTCATCACAGTGCTCCATGACCCCTGACATCACAATGTTCCATAAACCCTGTCACAAAATGCCCCATGACCCATTTCATAACAATGCTTCATGACCACTGACATCGCAATGTTCCATAACCCCGTCATCAAAATAATCCATGACCCTTTTATTCAAATTGCTCCATGACCCTGTCATCACAGTGCTCCCTGCCCTTCTCATCACAATGCACCACGCGCTTGTCATCAAAATGCCCCATGACATTTGTCATCACAAAGCTCCATGACACTTGGCATCACAATGCTCCATGCCATTGTTATCACAATGCTCAGTGAAATCTCTCATCACATTGCTCCATGCCCTTGTCATCACAATGCTCCATTACACCTGTCATAACAATGCTCCATGACCCCTGCCATCACAATGTTCCACGGCCTTGTCATCACAAGGCTCCATGACATTTTTCATCACAATGCTCAACATCCTTTTCATCGCTATGCTCCATAAAACTTGTCATCACAATGCTCCATGCACTTCTCATCAAAATGCTCTCTCACCACATATATCACAATGTTCCATCACTAGTCATCACAATACTCGCTCACCCCTGTCATCACAATGTTCCATGACCACTGTCATCACAGTGCTACATGCCCTTATCATCACAATGCTCCATGACCCCTGACATCACAATGTTCCATAACCCCTGTCACAAAATGCCCCATGACCCATTTCATCACAATGCTTCATGACCCCTGACATCGCAATGTTCCATAACCCCTCTCATCAAAATATTCCATGACCCTTGTATTCAAATTGCTCCATGACCCTGTCATCACAATGCTCCCTGCCCTTCTCATCACAATGCACCACGCCCTTGTCATCAAAATGCCCCATGACATTTGTCATCACAAAGCTCCATAACCCTTGGCATCACAATGCTCCATGCCATTGTCATCACAATGCTCAATGAAATCTCTCATCACATTGCTCCATGCCCTTGTCATCACAATGCTCCATTACACCTGTCATAACAATGCTCCATGACCCCTGCCATCACAATGTTCCACGGCCTTGTCATCACAAGGCTCCATGACCCTTGTCATCACAATGCTCCAAGACCTCTGTAATCACAATTCTCCATGCCACTTTTCATCTCAATGCTCCATGAACACTGTCATCACAATGCACCATGCCCATCATCATAATGATTCATGCTATTGTCATCACAATGAAATCAAAATGCTCCATGTCCTCTGTCATCACAATGCTCCAAACCCATCTGATCACAATGTTCCATAAGACTTGTCATCACAATGCCCCATGACGCTGGTCATCACAACTCTCCATGGTGTTCCCATTACAATGCTCCATGATCTTTGTCATCACAATGCTCAATACACTTATTATCACAATGCTCCCTGACAGTTGTCATCAGTATGCTCCTTGAAAACTGTCATGGCAAGGCTCCATGCATTTTTCATTACAATGATCCATTCCCTTTTCATCACAATGCTCCAAGACCCCTGTAATCAGAAGGCTCCATGTCCTTGTCA
Organism: Hyperoodon ampullatus; assembly: GCF_949752795.1. Lineage (NCBI taxonomy): Eukaryota > Metazoa > Chordata > Mammalia > Artiodactyla > Ziphiidae > Hyperoodon > Hyperoodon ampullatus. The sequence goes on along the minus strand of NW_027641093.1, from coordinate 5,518,764 downwards.
TCGCAAAGCTCCATGACGCATGTCATCAGAATGCTACATTGCCTTCTCATCACATTGCTCCATGCCCTTGTCATCACATTGCTTCAAAACCCCTGTAATCTCAATGCTCCATGCACATTTTCATCAGAATGCTCCATGCCCTTGTCATCACAATGCTCCATGACCCATGTCATCGCAATGATCCAAGCCCTTGTCATCAAAATGCTCCATTACCTTTGTCATCACAATCCTCCATGACACTTGGTATCACAATGCTCCATGCCATTGTCATCACAATGGACAATGACATATGTCATCACAATGCTCCCTGACACCTGTCTTCAAAATACTCCATGACCTTGTCATCATAATGATCCATGCCCTTGTCATCACAATGTGCCATGCCCACTCTCATCACAATAATCCATTAAACATGTCAGACTGATGTTCCATGCCTCTGTCATCACAATGCTCCATGCCCTTGTCATCACAATGCTCCATGACCCCTGTCATCACAATGCTCCGTGACTCCAGTCATCACAATGCTTCATGACCATTATCCTCACAATGGTCCATGCCCTCGTCACACAAGGCTCTGTGACCTTTGTCACCACAATGCTCCATGCCCTTGTCATCTCAATGCTCCATGCCCACTGTCATCACAATAATCCATGAAAATTGTCAGACCAATGTTCCATGCCCCTGTCATCACAATGCTCCGTGACTCCAGTCATCACAATGATTCATGACCTTTCTCATCACAATGCTCCGTGACTCCAGTCATCACAATGATTCATGACCTTTCTCATCACAATGGTCCATGCCATGGTCACACATGGCTCTGTGATCTTTGTCACCACAATGCTCCATGAAATTTTCATCACAATGCTCTGTGTCCCTTGTCATCACAATGCTCCAAGCACTTGTCAGCACAATGCTCCATGACACATGTCATCACAATGTGCCATGCTCTTTTCATCACAATGCTCCACATCCTTTTCATCGCTATGCTCCATAAAATTTGTCATCACAATGCTCCATGCACATCTCATCAAAATGCTCTCTCACCACATATATCACAATGTTCCATCACTAGTCATCACAATACTCGCTCACCCCTGTCATCACAATGTTCCATGACAACTGTCATCACAGTGCTACATGCCCTTATCATCACAATGCTCCATGACCCCTGACATCACAATGTTCCATAACCCCTGTCACAAACTGCCCCATGACCCATTTCATCATAATGCTTCATGACCCGTGACATCGCAATGTTCCATAACCCCTCTCATCAAAATATTCCATGACCCTTTCATTCAAATTGCTCCATGACCCTGTAATCACAATGCTCCCTGCCCTTCTCATCACAATGCGCCATGCCCACTCTCATCACAATAATTCATTAAACATGTCAGCCCAATGTTCCATGGCCCTGTCATCACAATGCTCCATGCCCTTGTCTTCACAATGCTCCATGACCCCTGTCATCACAATGCTCCGTGACTCCAGTCATCACAATGCTTCATGACCTTTGTCCTCACAATGGTCCATGCCCTCGTCACACAAGGCTCTGTGACCTTTGTCACCACAATGCTTCATGCCCTTGTCATCTCAATGCTCCATGCCCACTGTCATCACAATAATCCATGAAACTTGTCAGACCAATTTTCAGTGCCCCTGTCATCACATTGCTCCATGCCCTTGTCATCACAATGCTCCATGACCCCTGTCATCACAATGCTCCGTGACTGCAGTCATCACAATGATTCATGACCTTTCTCATCACAATGGTCCATGCCCTCGTCACACAAGGCTCTGTGATCTTTGTCACCACAATGCTCAATGAAATTTTCATCACAATGCTCTGTGTCCCTTGTCATCACAATGCTCCAAGCCTTTGTCAGCACAATGCTCCATGACAGTTGTCATCAAAATGCTCCATGCACTTGTCAGCACAATGCTCCATGACACATGTCATCACAATGTGCCATGCTCTTTTCATCACAATGCTCCACATCCTTTTCATCGCTATGCTCCATAAAACTTGTCATCAAAATGCTCCATGCACTTCTCATCAAAATGTTCTCTCACCACATATATCACAATGTTCCATCACTAGTCATCACAATACTCGCTCACCCCTGTCATCACAATGTTCCATGACCACTGTCATCACAGTGCTACATGCCCTTATCATCACAATGCTCCATGATCCCTGACATCACAATGTTCCATAACCCCTGTCACAAAATGCCCCATGACCCATTTCATCACAATGCTTCATGACCCCTGACATCGCAATGTTCCATAACCCCTGTCATCAAAATATTCCATGACCGTTTTATTCAAATTGCTCCATGACCCTGTCAACACAATGTGCCCTGCCCTTCTCATCACAATGCACCACGCCCTTGTCATCAAAATGCCCCATGACATTTGTCATCACAAAGCTCCATAACCCTTGGCATCACAATGCTCCATGCCATTGTCATCACAATGCTCAATGAAATCTCTCATCACATTGCTCCATGCCCTTGTCATCACAAAGTTCCATGCCATTGTCATCACAATGCGCCATGACCCCTGACATCACAATGCTCCGTGACTCCAGTCTTCACAATGCTTCATGACCATTGTCCTCACAATGGTCCATGCCCTCGTCACACAAGGCTCTGTGACCTTTGTCAACACAATGCTCCATGCCCTTGTCATCTCAATGCTCCATGCCAATGTCATCACAATAATCCATGAAACTTCTAAGACCAATGTTCCATGCCCCTGTTATCACATTGCTCCATGCCCTTGCCATCACAATCCTCCATGACCACTGTCATCACAGTGCTCCGTGACTCCAGTCATCACAATGATTCATGATCTTTCTCATCACAATGGTCCATGCCCTCGTCACACAAGGCTCTGTGATCGTTGTCACCACAGTGCTCCATGCCTTTGTCATCACAATGCTCCATGCACTTCTCATCAAAATGCTCTCTCACCACATATATCACAATGTTCCATCACTAGTCAACACAATACTCGCTCACCACTGTCATCACAATGTTCCAAGACCACTGTCATCATAGTGATACACGCCCTTATCATCACAATGCTCCATGAACCCTGACATCACAATGTTCCATAACCCCTGTCACAAAATTCTCCATGACCCATTTCATCACAATGCTTCATGACCCCTGACATCGCAATGTTCCATAACCACTGTCATCAAAATATTCCATGACACTTTTATTCAAATTGCTCCAAGACCCTGTCATAACAATGCTCCCTGCCCTTCTCATCAAAATGCCTCTCGCCATTGTCACCAAAATGCCCCATGACATTTGTCATCACAAAGCTCCATGACCCTAGGCATCACAATGCTCCATGCCATTGTCACCAAAATGCTCAATGAAATCTCTCATCACATTGCTCCATGCCCTTGTCATCACAATGCTCCAATACACCTGTCATAACAGTGCTCCATGAAGCCTGCCATCACAATGTTCCACGGCCTTGTCATCACAAGACTCCTTGACCCTTTTCTTCACAATGCTCCACATCCTTTTCTTCGCTATGCTCCATAAAACTTGTCATCACAGTGCTCCATTCACTTCTCATCAAAATGCTCTCTCACCATATATATCACAATATTCCATCACTTGTCATCACAATACTCGCTCACCCCTGTCATCACAATGTTCCATGACCACTGTCATCACAGTACTACATGCCCTTATCCTCACAATGCTCCATGACCCCTGACATCACAATGTTCCATAACCCCTGTCATCAAAATATTCCATGACACTTTTATTCAAATTTCTCCATGACCCTGTCATCACAATGCTCCCTGCCCTTCTCATCACAATGTACCACGCCCTTGTCATCAAAATGCCCCTGACATTTGTCATCACAAAGCTCCGTGACGGGGACAAAGGGAAGATGGCGGAAGAGTAAGACGCGGAGATAACCTTCTTCCCCGCAGATACATCAGAAATTCATCTACACGTGGAACAACTCCAACAGAACACCTACTGAACGCTGACAGAATACCTCAGACCCCCCAAAAGTCAAGAAACTCCCCACATACCTGGGTAGGTCAAAAGAAATAAAAAGTATAAACAGAGACAATAGGATATGGACGGGACCTGCACCAGTGGGATGGAGCCGTGAAGGAGGGAAGGTTTCTACACACTACAAGCCCCTTCGCGGGCGGAGACTGCAGGTGGCAGAGGGGGAAAGCTTTGGAGTAGCGGAGGAGAGCACAGCAACAGTGGTGCGGAGGGCAAAGCGGAGAGATTCTGTCACAGAGGATCGGTGCCCTCAGGCACACACCAGCCCGAGAGGCTTGTCTGCTCGGCCGCCGGGGCGAGCGGGGCTGGGAGCTGAGGCTCGGGTATCGGCTTTCAGTCTGAGCGCAGGGAGAGGATTGGGGCTCGCGGCAGGAAGAGAGCCTGAAGGAGTTAGTGCACCACGGCTAGCCCGGAGGGAGTCCGGGGAAAGGGTCTGAAGATACCGGAGAGGCAAGAGACTTTTTTCCCTTTTGTTGCCTGGTGCACGAGGAGAGGGCATTAAGAGGGCTGCCTGGGGAGGCGCTGGAGACAGGCGCGAGCCGCGGGTAAGACGCGGACCTCGGAGACGGGCGTGGGAAGCTGGGGCGGCTGCTGCTGCTGCCACCGCCTCCGCTGCCACAGCTGGCCGCCGCCGTCGCCGGCCGCTGCGCCGCCGCTGGCCGCCGCCGCCGCTCCCGCCGCCGCCGGCCGCCGCCGCGGCCGGCCACCCCCGCGGGGCCTGTGTGCGAGCGCGGGTCACTGTCCGCCCCACCTTCCGGGGGGCCTGTTCACCACGCCACTGCCGGGGTACCGGGACCCGGGGACGACTTTCCCGGGAGGGCGCACGGAGCGCCATGGCCTGCTGCAACGTCACGCCGGCCTGTGCCGCCGCAGGCCCACCCCACACTGCGCGCTCCTCACTCCCCTCTGCCTGAGTGAGCCAGAGCCCCCGAATCAGCGGCTCCTTTAATCCCGTCCTGTCTGAGCGAAGAACGGACGCCCTCCGGCGACCTACGCGCAGAGGCGGGGCCAGGTCCAAGGCTGAGACCCAGGAGCTGTGAGAGCAGAGACAGGGAAATCTCTCTGTGCAGCCTCCGAGGCAGCGGATTAAAGCTCCACGGTCCATTTGATGTGCCCTGCGTCTGTGGAGTGCATGAATGGACAGCGAATCATCCCAAATTGAGGAAGTGGACCTTGAGGACAAGATTTAAGACTTTCCCCCCCCCTTTTTTTTTTCCTCTTTTTACAACGAATTATCTCAAATTCAGGAGGTGGACTTAGCAAGATTTCAGACTCTTCGCCCTTTTCCTCTTTTTACAACGAATTATCCCAAATCGAGGAGGTGGACTTGGAGAGCAAGATTTTTGATTTTTCCCCCTGCTCTCTTTTTGTGAATGTGTATGTGTAATCTTCTGTGTAAGATTCTCTCTGTATAGCTTTGCTTCCACCATATGTCCCCGGGTGCTATCGGTCCGTGTTTTTTTTTCAATAATTACTTTTTAATTTTAATAACGCAACTATATTTCATACTTTATTCTATTTTACTTTACCTGCTCTTTCTTTTTTTCCTCCCTTCCCTTCCTCCCTCCCTCCCTCTGCTCCTCCTTTCCTTCTTTCTTTTTCTTTCCTCCCTCCCTCCCTCCCACCCTTCTTCTTTCCACTTTCTTTTTCTTTCCTTCCTCCCTCCCTCCCTCCGCTCCTCCTTTCCTTCTTTCTTTTTCTTTCCTCCCTCCCTCCATCCCACCCTTCTTCTTTCCACTTTTTTTTCTTTCCTTCCACCCTCCCTCCTGTCTTTCTTTCTTTCTTTCCTTCCTCCCTCCCTCCCTCCCTTCTTCCATTCACTCTTCCTTTTGCTTTCATTCCTCCCTCCCTCCCTCCTTTCTTTCCTTCTTTCTTTCCATCCTTCCTCCCTCCCTCCCTCCTTTCTTTCTTTCTTCCTTCCTTCCCTTCTTCCTTTCTTCCCCTCTCTCTTTCTTTCTTCTACTAATTCTTTCTTTCTACTTTTTCTCACTGTTATTCTGAGCCGGGTGGATGAAAGGCTCTTGGTGCTGCAGCCAGGAGTCAGTGCTGTGCCTCTGAAGTGGGAGAGCCAACTTCAGGACACGGGTCCACAAGAGATCTCCCAGCTCCACATAATATCAAGCAGCGAAAATCTCCCAGGGATCTCCATCTCAACACCAGCACCCAGCTTCAGTCAACGAAAAGCAAGCTACAGTGCTGGTCACTCTATGCCAAGCAACTAGCAAGGCAAGAACACAAACCCACCCATTAGCAGAGAGGCTACCTAAAAACATAATAAGGCCACAGGCACCCCAAAACACACCACCGGACGTGGACCTGTCCACCAGAAAGACAAGATCGAGCCTCGGCCACCAGAACACAGGCATTAGTCCCCCCCACCAGGAAGCCTACACAACCTACTGAAACAACCTTAGCCACGGGGGACAGACACCAAAAACAACGGAAACTACGAATCTGCAGCCTGCAAAAATGAGACCCCAAACACAGTAACATAAGCAAAATGAGAAAGCAGAAAAACACACAGCAGGTGAAGGAGCAAGATAAAAACCTACCAGACCTAACAAATGAAGAGGTAATAGGCAATCTACCTGAAAAAGAATTCAGAATAATGATAGTAAAGCTGATCCAAGATTCTATATCCAAGATCCAAAATCTTGGAAATAGATTATACAATATGCAAGAAACAGTTAACAAGGACCTAGAAGAACTAAAGATGAATCAAGCATCGATTAAAAACACAATAAATGAAATGAAAAATACTCTAGATGGGATCAATAGCAGAATAACTGAGGCAGAAGAACGGATAAGTGAGGTGGAAGATAAAATAGTGGAAATAACTAATGCAGAGCAAAATAAAGAAAAAAGAATGAAAAGAACAGAGGACAGTCTCAGAGACCTCTGGGACAACATTAAACGCACCAACATTCGAATTATAGGGGTTCCAGAAGAAGAAGAGAAAAAGAAAGGGACTGAGAAAATATTTGAAGAGATTATAGTTGAAAACTTCCCTAATATGGGAAAGGAAATAGTTAATCAAGTCCAGGAGGCACAGAGAGTCCCATACAGAATAAATCCAAGGAGAAATACGCCAAGACACATATTAATCAAACTGTCAAAAATTAAACACAAAGAAATCATATTAAAAGCAGCAAGGGAAAAACAACAAATAACACACAAGGGAATCCCCATCAGGTTAACAGCTGATCTCTCAGCAGAAACTCTACAAGCCAGAAGGGAGTGGCAGGACATAATTAAAGTGATGAAGGAGAGAAACCTGCAACCAAGATTACTCTACCCAGCAAGGATCTCATTCAGATTTGATGGAGAAATTAAAACGTTTACAGACAAGCAAAAGCTGAGAGAGTTCAGCACCACCAAACCAGCTTTACAACAAATGCTAAAGGAACTTCTCTAGGCAAGAAACACAACAGAAGGAATATACCTACAATAACGAACCCAAAGCAATTAAGGAAATGGGAATAGGAACATACATATCAATAATTACCTTAAATGTAAATGGACTAAATGCTCCCACCAAAAGACACAGAGTGGCTGAATGGATACAAAAACAAGACCCATATATATGCTGTCTACAAGAGACCCACTTCAGACCTAGAGACACATACAGATTGAAAGTAAGGGGATGGAAAAAGATATTCCATGCAAATGGAAATCAAAAGAAAGCTGGAGTAGCAATTCTTATATCAGACAAGATAGACTTTAAAATAAAGACTATTAGAAGAGACAAAGAAGGACACTACATAACGATAAAGGGATCGATCCAAGAAGAAGATATAACAATTGTAAATATTTATGCACCCAACATAGGAGCACCCCAATACATAAGGCAAATACTAACAGCCATAAAAGGGGAAATCGACAGTAACACACTCATAGTAGGGGACTTTAACACCCCACTTTCACCAATGGACAGATCATCCAAAATGAAAATAAATAAGGAAACACAAGCTTTAAATGATACATTAAACAAGATGGACTTAGTTGATATCTATAGGACACTCCATCCAAAAACAACACAATACACATTTTTCTCAAGTGCTCATGGAACATTCTCCAGGATAGATCATATCTTGGGTCACAAATCAAGCCTTGGTAAATTTAAGAAAATTGAAATTGTATCAAGTATCTTTTCCGACAACAATGCTATGAGACTAGACATCAATTACAGGAAAAGATCTGTAAAAAATACAAACACATGGAGGCTGAACAATACACTACTCAATAACGAAGTGATCACTGAAGAAATCAAAGAGGAAATTAAAAAATACCTAGAAACAAATGACAATGGAGACACGACGACCCAAAACTTATGGGATGCAGCAAAAGCAGTTCTAAGGGGGAAGTTTATAGCAATACAATCCCACCTTAAGAAACAGGAAACATCTCGAGTAAACAACCTGACCCTGCACCTAAAGCAATTAGAGAAAGAAGAACAAAAGAACCCCAAAGTTAGCAGAAGGAAAGAAATCATAAAGATCAGATCAGAAATGAATGAAAAAGAAATGAAGGAAACAATAGCAAAGATCAACCAAACTAAAAGCTGGTTCTTTGAGAAGATAAACAAAATTGACAAACCATTAGCCAGACTCATCAAGAAAAGAAGGGAGAAGACTCAAATCAATAGAATTAGAAATGAAAAAGGAGAAGTAACAACTGACACTGCAGAAAAACAAAAGATCATGAGAGATTACTATAAGCAACTCTATGCCAATAAAATGGACAACCTGGAAGAAATGGACAAATTCTTAGAAATGCACAACCTACAAAGACTGACTCAAGAAGAAATAGAAAATATGAATAGACCAATCACAAGCACTGAAATTGAAACTGATTAAAAATCTTCCAACATCAAAAGCGCAGGACCAGATGGCTTCACAGGCGAATTCTATCAAACATTTAGAGAAGAGCTAACACCCATCCTTCTCAAACTCTTCCAAACAATATCAGAGGAAGGAACACTGCCAAACTCATTCTACGAGGCCACCATCACCTTGATACCAAAACCAGGCAAGGATGTCACAAAGAAAGAAAACTACAGGCCAATATCACTGATGAACATAGATGCAAAAATCCTCAACAAAATACTAGCAAACAGAATCCAACAGCACATTAAAAGGATCATACACCATGATCAAGTGGGGTTTATTCCAGGAATGCAAGGATTCTTCAATATACACAAATCAATCAACGTGATACACCATATTAACAAGTTGAAGGAGAAAAACCATATGATCATCTCAATAGATGCAGAGAAAGCTTTCGACAAAATTCAACACCCATTTATGATAAAAACCCTGCAGAAAGTAGGCATAGAGGGAACTTTCCTCAACATAATAAAGGCCATGTATGACAAACCCACAGCCAACATTGTCCTCAATGGTGAAAAACTGAAACCATTTCCACTAAGATCAGGAACAAGACAAGGCTGCCCACTCTCACCACTCTTATTCAACCTAGTTTTGGAAGTTTTAGCCACAGCAATCAGAGAAGAAAAGGAAATAAAAGGAATCCAAATTGGAAAAGAAGAAGTAAAGCTGTCACTGTTTGCAGATGACATGATACTATACATAGAGAATCCTAAAGATGCTACCGAAAAACTACTAGAGCTAATCAATGAATTTGGTAAAGTAGCAGGATAAAAAATTAATGTACAGAAATCTCTGGCATTCCTGTACACTAATGATGAAAAATCTGAAAATGAAATCAAGAAAACACTCCCATTTACCATTGCAACAAAAAGAATAAAATATCTAGGAATAAACCTACCTAAGGAGACAAAAGACCTGTTTGCAGAAAATTATAAGACACTGATGAAAGAAATTAAAGATGATACAAATAGATGGAGAGATATACCATGCTCCTGGATTGGAAGAATCAATATTGTGAAAATGACTCTACTACCCAAAGCAATCTACAGATTCAATGCAATCCCTATCAAACTACCACTGGCATTTTTCACAGAACTAGAACAAAAAATTTCAAAATTTGTTTGGAAAAACAAAAGACCCCGAATAGCCAAAGAAATCTTGAGAATGAAAAACGGAGCTGGAGGAATCAGGCTCCCTGACTTCAGACTATACTACAAAGCTACAGTAATTAAGACAGTGTGGTACTGGCATAAAAACAGAAAGATAGATCAGTGGATCAGGATAGGAAGCCCAGAGATAAACCCACGCACATATGGCCAACTTATCTTTGATAAAGGATGCAGGAATGTACAGTGGAGAAAGGACAGCCTCTTCAATAAGTGGTGCTGGGAAAACTGGACAGGGACATGTAAAAGTATGAGATTAGATCATTCCCTAACACCATACACAAAAATAAGCTCAAAATGGATTAAAGACCTAAATGTAAGGCCAGAAACTAACAAACTCTTAGAGGAAAACATAGGTAGAACACTCTATGACATAAATCACAGCAAGATCCTTTTGGACCCACCTCCTAGAGAAATGGAACTAAAAACAAAGATAAACAAATGGGACCTAATGAAACTTCAAAGCTTTTGCACAGCAAAGGAAACCATAAACAAGACCAAAAGACAACCCTCAGAATGGGAGAAAATATTTGCAAATGAAGCAACTGACAAAGGATTAATCTCCAAAATTTATAAACAGCTCATGCAGCTCAATAGCAAAAAAACAAACAACCCAATCCAAAAATGGGCAGAAGACTTAAATAGGCATTTCTCCAAAGAAGATATACAGCCTGCCAACAAACACATGAAAGAATGCTCAACATCATTAATCATTAGAGAAATGCAAATCAAATCTACAATGAGATATCATCTCACACCAGTCAGAATGGCCATCATCAAGAAATCTAGAAACAATAAATGTTGGAGAGGGTGTGGAGAAAAGAGAAAACTCTTGCACTGCTGGTGGGAATGTGAATTGGTACAGCCACTATGGAGAACAGTATGGAGGTTCCTTAAAAAACTACAAATAGAACTACCATATGACCCAGCAATCCCACTACTAGGCATATACCCTGAGAAAACAATAATTCAAAAAGAGTCATGTACCAAAATGTTCATTGCAGCTCTATTTACAATAGCCCAGAGCTGGAAACAACCTAAGTGTCCATCATCGGATGAATGGATAAAGGAGATGTGGCACATATATACAATGGAATATTACTCAGCCATAAAAAGAAACGAAACTGAGCTATTTGAAATGAGGTGGACAGACCTAGAGTCTGTCATACAGAGTGAAGTAAGTCAGAAAGAGAAAGACAAATACCGTATGCTAACACATATATATGGAATTAAAAAAAAAAAAAAGTCAGGAAGAACCTAGGGGTAAAACGGGAATAAAGACACAGACCTACTTGAGAACGGACTTGAGGATATGGGGAGGTGGAAGGGTAAGCTGTGACAAAGCGAAAGAGAGGAATGGACATATATACACTATGAAACGTAAGGTAGATAGATAGTGGGAAGCAGCCGCAGAACACAGGGAGATCAGCTTGGTGCTTTGTGACCAGCTGGAGGGGTGGGATGGGGAGGGTGGGAGGGAGGGAGATGCATGAGGGAAGGGATGTGGGAACAGATATATATGTATGACTGATTCACTTTGTTATAAAGCAGAAACTAATTAAAAAAATTTTTCTAAAAAAAAAAAAAGCTCCATGACCCTTGGCATCACAATACTCCATGCCCTTGTCATCACAATGCTCCATTACACCTGTCATAACAATGCTCAGTGACCCGTGCCATCACAATGTTCCAAGGCATTGTCATCACAAGCCTCCATGACCCTTGTCATCACAATGCTCCAAGACCTCTGTAATCACAATTCTCCATGCCACTTTTCATCTCAATGCTCCATGAACACTGTCAGCACAATGCACCGTGCCCATCACCATAATATTTCATGCTATTGTCATCAAAATGAAATCAAAATGCTCCATGTCCTCTGTCATCACAATGCACCAAACCCTTCTGATCACAGTGTTCCATAACACTTGTCATCACAATGCCCCATGACACTGGTCATCACAGTTATCCATGGTCTTCTCATCACAATGCTCAATGTCCTTGTCATCACAAAGCTCCATGACGCATGTCATCAGAATGCTCCATTGCCTTCTCATCACAATGCTCCATGCCCTTGTAATCACACTGATTCAAAATCCCTGCAATCTCAATATTCCATGCACCTTTTCATCAGAAAGCTCCATGCCCTTGTCATCACAATGCTCCATGTCCCTTGTCATCGCAATATTCCAAGCCCTTGTCATCAAAATGCTCCATTACCTTTGTCATCACAATCCTCCATGACACTTGGTATCACAATGCTCCATGCTATTGTCATCACAATGGACAATGACATATGTCATCACAATGCTCCCTGACACCTGTCTTCACAATACTCCATGACCTTGTCATCACAATGTTCCATGCCCTTGTCATCACAATGCTCCATGACCCCTGTCATCACAATGTTCCGTGACACCAGTCATCACAATGCTTCATGACCTTTGTCCTCACAATGGTCCATGCCCTCGTCACACAAGGCTCTGTGATCTTTTTCACCACAATGATCCATGCCCTTGTCATCTCCATGCTCCATGCCCACTGTCATCACAATAATCCGTGAAACTTGTCAAACCAATGTTCGATGCCCCTGTCATCATATTGCTCCCTGCCCTTGTCATCAAAATGCTCCATGACCCCTGTCATCACAGTGCTCCGTGACTCCAGTCATCACAATGATTCATGACCATTCTCATCACAATGGTCCATGCTCTCGTCACACAATGCTCTGTGATCTTTGTCACCACAATGCTCCATGAAATTTTCATCACAATGCTCTGTGTCCCTTGTCATCACAGTGCTCCATGCCTTTGTCAGCACAACGCTCCATGCCTTTGTCAGCACAATGCTCCATGACACTTGTCATCAAAATGCTCCATGTGCTTGTCAGCACAATGCTCCATGACACATGTCATCACAATGTGCCATGCCCTTTTCATCACAATGCTCCATGACCCCTGACATCACAATGTTCCATAACCCCTGTCACAAAATGCTCCATGACCCATTTCATCAGAATGCTTCATGACCCCTGACATCACAATGTTCCATAACCCCTGTCATCAAAATATTCCATGACACTTTTATTCAAATTGCTCAATGACCCTGTCATCACAAAGCTCCCTGCCCTTCTCATCACAATGCACCAGGCCCTTGTCATCAAAATGCCCCATGACATTTGTCATCACAAAGCTCCATGACACTTGGCATCACAATGCTCCATGCCATTGTCATCACAATGCTCAATGAAATCGCTCATCACATTGCTCCATGCCCTTGTCAACACAATGCTCCATTACACCTGTCATAACAATGCTCCACGACCCCTGCCATCACAATGTTCAACGGCCTTGTCATCACAAGGCTCCATGACACTTTTCACCACAATGCTCCACATCCTTTTCATCGCTATGCTACATAAAACTTTTCATCACAATGCTCCATGAACTTCTCATCAAAATGCTCTCTCACCACATATATCAGAATGTTCAATCACTAGTCATCACAATACTCGCTCACCCCTGTCATCACAATGTTCCATGACCACTGTCATCACAGTGCTACCTGCCCTTATCATCACAATGCTCCATGACCGCTGACATCACAATGTTCCATAATCACTGTCATCAAAATGTTCCATGACACTTTTCATCAATTTGCTCCATGACCCTGTCATCACAATGCTCCCTGCCCTTCTCATCACAATGCAACACGACCTTGTCATCAAAATGCTCCATGACCTTGGTCATCACAAAGCTCCATGACCCTTGGCATCACAGTGCTCCATGCCATTTCATCACAATGCTTCATGAAAGCTCTTATCACATTGCTCCATGACCTTGTCAGCACAATGCTCCATGACGCTTGTCATCACAATGCTCGATACACTTCTCATCACAATGCTCCATGCCCATGTAATTACAATCCTCCATGACACATGTATCACAGTGTTCCGTGCCCTAGTCATCACACAGTTCCATGCCGAAACTCATCACAATAATCCATGAAATTTTCAGACCAATGTTCCATGCCCTTGTCATCACAATGCTCCTTTACCCCTGTCATAACAATGCTCCATGACCCCTGCCATCACAGTGTTCCACCGCCTTCTCATCCAAGGCTCCATGACCCTTGTCATCACGATGCTTCAAGACCCCTGTAATCACAATGCTCCATGCCCTTGTCATCACAAAGATCCATTACACATGTCATCAGAATGCTCCATGGCTTTCTCATCACAATGCTCCATGCCCTTGTCATCACAATGCTCCAAGACCACTGTAATCACAATTCTCCATGCCCCAATTCATCAAAATGCTCCATGAGACTTGTCATCACAAGGCTCCATGGTCTTCCCATCACACTGCTCCAGGACATTGTCATCACAAGGCTCCTTTCCCTTGTCATCACAATGCTCCTTGACCACTGTCATCACAATACTCCATGAACATTTTCAGGCCAATGCTCCATGACCTTCTCATCACAATTCTTCATGACCCTTGTCATCACATTACTCCAACAACCCTGTAATCACAATGCTCCATGTCCTTGTCATCACAAAGCTCCATGACGCATGTCATCAGAATGCTCCATTGCCTTCTCATCACAATGCTCCAGCCCTTGTCATCACATTGCTTCAAAACCCCTGTAATCTCAATGCTCCATGCCCCTTTTCATCAGAATGCTCCATGCCCTTGTCATCACAATGCTCCTTGACACTTGTCATCGCAATGTTCCAAGACGTGTCATCATAATGCTCTGTTACATTTGTCATCACAATCCTCAATGACACTTGGTATCACAATGTTCCATGCCATTGTCATCAAAATGGACAATGACATATGTCATCACAATGCTCCCTGACACCTGTCTTCACAATACTCCATGACCTTGTCATCACAATGTTCCATGCCCTTGTCATCACAATGCTCAATGACCCCTGTCATCACAATGCTCCGTGACTTCAGTCACCACAATGCTTCATGACCTTTGTCATCACAATGGAGCATTCCCTCGTCACACAAGGCTCTGTGACCTTTGTCACCACAATGCTCCATGTCTTTGTCATCACAATGCTCCATGACGCATGTCATCAGAATGCTCCATTGCCTTCTCATCACAATGCTCCATGCCCCTGTAATCACATTGCTTCAACACCCCTGTAATCTCAATGCTCCATGCACCTTTTCATCAGAATGCTCCATGCCCTTGTCATCACAATGCTCCATGCCCCGTGTCATCACAATGTTCCAAGCCCTTGTCATCAAAATGCTCCATTACCTTTGTCATCACAATCCTCCATGACACTTGGTATCACAATGCTCCATGCCATTGTCATCACAATGGACAATGACATATGTCATCACAATGCTCCCTGACACCTGTCTTCACAATACTCCATGACCTTGTCATCACAATGTTCCATGCCCTTGTCATCTCAATGCTCCATGCCCACTGTCATCACAATAATCCATGAAACATGTCAGACCAATGTTCCATGCCCCTGTCATCACATTGCTCCATGCCCTTGTCATCACAATGCTCCATGACACCTCTCATCACAATGCTCCGTGACTCCAGTCATCACAATGATTCAGGACCATTCTCATCACAATGGTCCATGCCCTCGTCACACAAGGCTCTGTGATCTTTGTCACCACAATGCTCCATGAAATTTTCATCACAATGCTCTGTGTCCCTTGTCATCACAGTGCTCTATGCCTTTGTCAGCACAATGCTCCATGACACATGTCGTCACAATGTGCCATGCTCTTTTAATCATAATGCTCCACATCCTTTTCATCGCTATGCTCCATAAAACTTGTCATCACAATGCTCCATGTACTTCTCATCAAATGCTCTCTCACCACATATATCACTATGTTCCATCACTAGTCATCACAATACTCGATCACCCCTGTCATCATAATGTTCCATGAACCCTGACATCACAATGTTCCATAACCCCTGTCACAAAATGCTCCATGACCCATTTCATCACAATGCTTCATGACCCCTGACATCACAATGTTCCATAACCCCTGTCATCAAAATATTCCATGACGCTTTTATTCAAATTGCTCCATGATCCTGTCATCACAATGCTCCCTGCACTTCTCATCACAATGCACCACGCCCTTGTCATCAAAATGCCCCATGACATTTGTCATCACAAAGCTCCATGACCCTCGTCGACACAATGCTCCATTCCATTGTCATCACAGTGCTCAATGAAATCTCTCATCACATTGCTCCCTGACCTTGTCATCACAATGCTCCATTACACTTGTCATAACAATGCTCCATGACCCCTGCCATCACAATGTTCCACGGGCTTGTCATCACAAGGCTCCATGACCCTTGTCATCACAATGCTCCGAGACCTCTGTAATCACAATTCTCCATGCCACTTTTCATCTCAATGCTCCATGAACACTGTCATCACAATGCACCATGCCCATCATCATAATGATTCATGCTATTGTCATCAAAATGAAATCAAAATGCTCCATGTCCTCTGTCATCACAATGCTCCAAACCCTTCTGATCACAATGTTCCATAACACTTGTCATCACATGCCCCATAACGCTTATCATCACAATTATGCAAGGTCTTCTCATCACGATGCTACATTACCTTTGTCACCACAATGCTCAATACACTTGGCATCACAATGCTCGCTGACACTTGTCATCAGTATGCTCCTTGAACACTGTCATGACAAGGCTCCATGCCTTTTTCATCAAAATGATCCATTCCCTTTTCATCACAATGATCCAAGACCACTGTTATCACAATGCTCCGTGACTCCAGTCATCACAATGCTTCATGACACTTGTCATCACAATGGTCCATGACCTCGTCACACAACGCTCTGTGACCTTTGTCAACACAATGCTCCATGAAATTTTTATGACAATTCTCTGTGACCCTTGTCATTACAAAGCTCCATGCCTTTGTCAGCACAATGCTCCATGACCCATTTCATCACAATGCTCGATGCGTGTGTCAACACATTGCTCCATAACCCAAGTCATCACAATGCACCATGCACTTCTCATCACAATGATCCACATCCTTGTCATCAAAATGCTCCATAAATTTTGTCATCACAATGCTCCATGAACTTCTCCTCAAAATGCCTTCTCACCACTGATATCACAATTTTCCATCACTAGTAATCACAATACTCCCTCACCCCTGTCATCACAATATTCCATGACCCCAGTAATCACAATTCTCCATGCCCTTGTCATCACAAAGCTCCATGACGCAAGTCATCAGAATACTCCATGGTCTTCTCATCACAATGCTCCATGCCCTTGTCATCACAATGCTCCAACACCCCTGTAATCACAATGCTCCATGTCCCCTTTCATCTCAATGCTCCATGAACACTGTCATCACAATGCACCATTCCCATCATCATAATGATTCATGCTATTGTCATCACAATGAAATGAAAATGATCCATGTCCACTGTCATCACAATGCTCCCAACATTTCTGATCACAATGTTCCATAACACTTGTCATCACATGCCCCATGACGCTCATCATCACAATTATGCAAGGCCTTCTCATCACAGTGCTCCATGACCTTTGTCACCACAATGCTCAATACACTTGGCATCACAATGCTCGCTCACACTTGTCATCAGTATGCTCCTTGAACACTGTCATCACAAGGCTCCATGCCTTTTTCATCACAATGATCCATTCCCTTTTCTTCACAATGCTCCAAGACCCCTGTTATCACAATGCTCCGTGACTCCAGTCATCACAATGCTTCATGACTCTTGTCATCACAATGGTCCATGACCTCATCACACAACGCTCTGTGACCTTTGTCACCACAATGCTCCATGAAATTTTTATCACAATGCTCTGTGACCCTTGTCTTCACAAAGCTCCATGCCTTTGTCAGCACAATGCTCCATAACCCATGTCATCACAATGCAACATGCACTTGTGATCACAATGCTCCACATCCTTGTCATCAAAAACTCCATAAACCTTGTCATCACAATGCTCCATGCATTCTCATCAAAATGCCTTCTCATCACTGTTATCACAATGTTCCATCACTACTCATGACAATACTCCCTCACCACTGTCATCACAATATTCCATGACCCCTGTAATCACAATTCTCCATGCCCTGTCATCACAAAGCTCCATGACGCATGTCATCGGAATGCTCCATGGCCTTCTCATCACAATGCTCCATGCCCTTGTCATCACAATGCTCTAACACCCCTGTAATCACAATGCTCCATGCCCTTTTCATCTCAATGCTCCATGAACCCCGTCATCACAATGCACAGTGCCCATCACCATAATATTTCATGCTATTGTCATCACAATGAAATCAAAATCCTCAATGACCTCTGTCATCACAATGCACCAAACCCTTCTGATCACAATGTTCCATAACACTTGTCATCACAATGCCCCATGACGCTGGTCATCACAATTATCCATTGTCTTCTCATCACAATTCTCCATGTTCTTTGTCATCACAATGCTCAATACACTTATCATCACAATGCTCCCTGACACTGGTCATCAGTATGCTCCTTGAAACCTGTCATGACAAGGCTCCATGCCTTTTTCATCACAATGATCCATTCCCTTTTCATCACAATGCTCCAAGACCCCTGTAATCACAATGCTCCAAGTCCTTGTCATCACAAAGCTCCATGACGCATGTCATCAGAATGCTCCATTGCCTTCTCATCACAATGCTCCATGCCCTTGTAATCACATTACTTCAAAACCCCTGTAATCTCAATGCTCCATGCACATTTTCATCAGAATGCTCCATGATCCTTTTCATCAAAATGCTCCATGACACCTGCCATCACAATGTTCCATAACCCCTGTCATCAAAATGCTACATTACCCATTTTATCTCATGCTCCATGACCCCTGTCATCACAATTTTCCATAACCACTCTCATCAAAATGTTCCATGACATTTTTCATCAAATTGTTCCATGAACCTATTATCACAATGCTCGCTGCACTTCTCATCACAACGCACCACGACTTCGTCATCAAAATGCTCCATGACCTTTGTCATCACAAAGCTCCATGACCCTTGGCAACACAATGCTCCATGCCATAGTCATCACAATGCTCCATGAAGCCTCTCATCACATTGCTCCATGCCCATGTCATCACAAAGCTCCATGACGCTTGTGATCCCAATGCTCGATGCCTTTCTCATCACAATGTTCCATGCCCTTGTCATTACAATCCTCCATGACCCATGAATCAAAGTGTTCTGTGCCCTTGTCATTACCATCTTCCATGACCCATGTATCAAAGTGTTCTGTGCCCTTGTCATCACAATGCTCCATGCCCACTCTCATCATAATAATCCATGAAATATTTCACACAAGTGCTCCATGCCCTTGTCATCACAATGCTCCATTACCCCTGTCATAACAATGATCCATGAGCCCTGCCATCACAATGTTCCACGGCCTTCTCATCACATGACACCATGACACTGGTCATCACAATGTTCCAAGACACTGTAATCACAATTCTCCAAACACTTGTCATCACAAAGCTCCATGACACATGTCATCAGAATGCTCCATGGCCTTCTCATTTACGATGCTCCATGCCCTCATCATCACAATGCTCCAAGACCCCTGTAATCACAATGCTCCATGCACTTCTCATCTAAACGCTCTCTCACCACTGATATCACAATGTTTCATCATCAGTCATCACAATACTCCCTCAACACTGTCATCACAATGTTCCATGACCCCTGTCATCAAAATGCTACATGCCTTTATCATCACAAGGCTCCATGACCACTGACATCACAATGTTCCATAAACCCTGTCATCAAAATAATCCCTGACCCTTTCCATCAAATTGTTCCATGAACCTGTCATCAGAATGCTCCCTGCCCTACTCATCACAATGCACCACGCCCTTGTCATCAAAATGCTCCATTACATTTGTCATCACAAACCTCCATGGCCCTTGGCATCACAATGCTCCATTCCATTGGCATCACAATGCTCCATGAAACATCTCATCACATTACTCCATGCACTTGTCTTCCCAAATCTCCATGACGCTTGTCATCACAATGCTCGATGCCTTTATCATCACAATGATCCATGCCTTGTCATTACAATCTTCATGTCCCATGTATCACCGTGTTCCCTGCCCTTGTCATCACAATGCTCCATGCCCACACTCATCACAATAATACATGAAACATTTCAAACCAATGCTCCATGCCCTTGTCATCACAATGCTCCATTACCCCTGTCATAACAATGCTCCATTACCCCTGCCATCACAATGTTCCACGGCGTTGTCATCACAAGGCTCCATGAACATTGTCATCACAATGCTCCAAGACCCCTGTAATCACAATGCTCCATACCCCTTTTCATCTCAATTCTCCATGAACACTGTCATCAAAATGCACCATGCCAATCATCATAATGCTTCATGCTATTGTCATCACAATGAAATCAAAATGCTCCATTATATCTGTCATCACAATCCTCCAAACCCTTCTGATCACAATGTTCCATAACACTGGTCATCACAATGTGCCATGACGCTCGTCATCACAATTATCCATGGTCTTCTCATCAAAATGCTCCATGACCTTTGTCAACACAAGGCTCAATACACTTGTGATCACAATGCTCCCTGACACGTCTTCAGTATGCTACTTGAAACCTGTCATGACAAGGCTCTTTGCCTTTTCCTCACAATGATCCATGCACTTTTCATCACAATGCTCCAAGACCCCTGTAATCAAAATGCTCCATGTGCTTGTCATCACAAATCTCCAGGACGCATGTCATCAGAATGCTTCATGGTATTGTCATCAACATGCTCCATGCCCTTGTCATCACAATGCTCCAAGACACCTCTAATCACAATGCTCCATGCAGTTGTCATCGCAATGCTCCATGACCCATGTCATAGCAAGCTCCATGCGCTTGTCATAACTATGCTTCACGACCTTGTCATCAGAATTCTCAATGGCCCTTGTCACCACAATGCTCCAAGCCCTTGTCATCACAATGCTCCATTACCTTTGTCATCACAATCCTCCATGACACTTGGCTTCACAATGCTCCATGACATTGTCATCACAATGCACCAGGACATATGTCATCACAATACTCCCTGATACTTGTCTTCACAATAATCCATGACCTGGTCATCACAATGCACCATGCCCTTGTCATCACAATGCGACATGCACACTTTCATCACAATAATCCATGATACTTCTCAGACCAATGCTCCATGCCCCTGTCATCCCAATGCCCCATGCCCTTGTCATCACAATGCCCTGTGACTCCAGTCATCAGACTGCTTCTTGACCTTTGTCATCACAGTGGTCCATGCCCTCGTAATCACAGGGCTCTCTGAACTTTGTCACGAAAATGCTCCATGAACTTATCATCACAATGGTCTGTGACCATTGTCATCACAATGCTCCATGCCTTTGTCAGCAGAGTGCTCCCTGTCCCTTGTCATACAGTGCTCCATGTGCTTGTCAGCACAATGCTACAAGACCCATGTCATCACAATATGCCATGCACTTGTCATCACAATGTTCCACATCTTTGTCATCCCAATGCTCCATAAACCTTGTCATCACAAAGCTCCATGCACTTCTCATTAAAATGCTCTTTCACCACAGATATCAAAATGTTCCATCACTAGTCATTAGAATACACCCACACCCCTGTCATGACAATGTTCCACGGCCTTGTCATCACAAGGCTCCATGACCCTTGTCATCACAATGATCCAAGACCCCTGTAATTACACTGCTCCATGCTCTTGTCATCGCACCATGACGCATGTCATCAGACAGCTCCATGGCATTCTCATCACAATGCTCCATGCCCTTTTCATCTCAATGCTCCATGAACTCTGTCATCACAATGAACCATGCCCATCATCATAATGCTTCATGCTATTGTCATCACAATGAAATCAAAATGCACCATAACCTCTGTCATCACAATGCTCCAAACCATTGTGTTCACAATGTTCCATAACACTTGTCATCACAACTCCCCATGACGCTCGTCTTCACAATTATCCATGGTCTTCTCATCACAATGCTCCATGACCTTTGTCATCACAATGCTCCATACACTTGTCATCACAATGCTCCCTGACACTTGTCGTTAGTATGCTCCTTGAACCCTCTCATGACAAGGCTCCATGCTCTTTCATCACAATCATCCATGCCCTATTCTTCACAGTGCTCCAAGACCCATGTAATCACAATGCTCCATGCCCCTTTTCATCAGAATGCTCCATGATACTTGTCATCACAAAGCTCCATGGTCTTCTCCTCACAATGCTCCATTCCATTGTCATCACAATGCTCCATGACCCATGCCATCACAATACTCAATGAATACTGTCAGTCCAATGCTCCATGAACTTCTGATCACAATGCTCCATGACCCCTGTCATCACAATGCTCCATGGCCCCTGTCATCACAACGCTCCATGACACCAGACAACAAAATGATCCGGGACCCCTGTCATCAAAATGCTCCATGACACTTGTGATCCCAATGATCCATGCCCTTTCCATCACAATTCTCCATGAGCCCTGGTAACACAATGCTCTATGACTCCAGTCATCACAATGCTTCATGACCTTTGTAATCACAATGGTCCATGCCCTCGTTTTCACAAGGCTCTGTGACATTTGTCACCACAATGCTCCATGAAATTTTCATCATAATGGTCTGTGACCGTTGTCATCACAATGCTCCAAGGCTTTCTCAGTACAATGCTCCATGACCATTGTCATCACAATGCTCCATGCCATTGTCAGCACAGTGCGCTATGAACCTTATCATCACAATGCTCCATTACATTTGTCATCACAAACCTCCATGACACTTGGCATCACAACGCTCCATGGCATTGTCATCACAATGGGCCATGACTTATGTCTTCAAAATGCTCCCAGACACCTGTCTTCAAATATTGCATGACCTTGTCATCAAAATGCTCCATGCCCTTGTCATCACAATGCGCCATTCCCACTGTCATCGCAATAAACCATGAAATTTGTAAGACCAATGCTCCATAACTCTGTCATCACAATGCTCCATGCCCTTGTCATCACAATGCTCCATGACCCATCATCATAATGCACCGTGACTCCTGTCATCACAATGCATCATGACATTTCTCATCACAATGGTCCATGCCCTCGTCATCACAAGTCTCTTTGACATTTGTCACCACAATGCTCCATGAACTTTTCATCACCATGCTCTGCGACCCTTGTCATCACAATGCTCTAGGACACTTTTCATCACACTGCTCCATGACCCCTGACATCACAATATTCTATAACCCATGTAGTCAAAATGTTCCATGACCCTTTTCATCAAATTTCTCCATGACCCTGTCATCACAATGCTCCCTGCCATTCTCATCACAATGCACCATGCCCTTGTCATCAAAATTCTCCATGACATTTGTCATCACATAGCTCCATAACCCTTGGCATCACAATGCTCCATGCCATTGTCATCACAATGCTCCAAGACCCCTGTAATCACAATGCTCCATGCATTTGTCATCGCAATGATCCATGACCCCTGTCATAGCAAGCACCATGTGCTTGTCATAACAATGCTTCACGACCTTGTCATCAAAATTATCAATGGCCCTTATCACCACAGTGCTCCAAGCCCTTGTCATCACAATGCTCCATTACCTTTATCATCACAATCCTCCATGACACTTTGCTTCACAATGCTCCATGACATTGTCATCACAATGCACCAGGACATATGTCATGACAATGCTCCCTGATACCTGTCTTCACAATAATCCATGACCTGGTCATAACAATGCTCCATGCCCTTGTCATCAAAATGCTCCATGCACTTGTCATCACAATGCTCCGTGACTCCAGTCATCACACTGCTTCTTGACCTTTGTCATCACAATGGTGCATGCCCTTGTAATCACAGGGCTCTGTGAACTTTGTCACCATAATGCTCCATGAACTTATCATCACAATGCTCTGTGACCCTTGTCATCAAAATGCCCCATGCCTTTGTCAGCAGAGTGCTCCATGACCATTGTCATCACAATGCTCCATTCGCTTGTCAGCACAATGCTCCATGACCCATGTCATCACAATATGGCATGCGCTTGTCATCAAAATGTTCCACATCTTTGTCATCCCAATGCTCCATAAACCTTGTCATCACAAAGCTCCATGCACTTCTCATTAAAATGCTCTTTCACCACAGATATCAAAATGTTCCGTCACTAGTCATTACAATACTCCCACATCCCTGTCATGACAATGTTCCACGGCCTTGTCATCACAAGGCTCCATGACCCTTGTCATCACAATGCTCCAAGACCCCTGTAATCACACTGCTCCATGCTCTTGTCATCACAAAGCACCATGACGCATGTCATCAGACAGCTCCATGGCATTCTCATCACAATGCTCCATGGCCTTTTCTTCACAATGCTCCATGAACTCTGTCATCACAATGAACCATGCCCATCATCATAATGCTTCATGCTATTGTCATCACAATGAAATCAAAATGCACCATAACCTCTGTCATCACAATGCTCCAAACCATTGTGTTCACAATGTTCCATAACACTTGTCATCACAACTCCCCATGACGCTCATCATCACAATTATCCATGGTCTTCTCATCACAATGCTCCATGACCTTTGTCATCACAATGCTCAATACACTTGTCATCACAATGCTCCCTGACACTTGTTGTTAGTATGCTCCTTGAACCCTCTCATGACAAGGCTCCATGCTCTTTCATCACAATCATCCAAGCCCTATTCTTCACAATGCTCCAAGACCCATGTAATCACAATGATCCATGCCCCTTTTCATCAGAATGCTCCATGATACTTGTCATCACAAGGCTCCATGGCCTTTTCCTCACAATGCTCCAGGACCTTGTCATCACAATGCTCCATGACCCCTGCCATCACAATACTCAATGAATACTGTCAGCCAAATGCTCCATGAACTTCTGATAACAATGCTCCATGACCCCTGTCATCACAATGAACTATGACCCCTGTCATCACAATGCTCCATGACCACTCTCAACACAACCCTCCATGACACCAGACAACACAATGATCCGGGACGCCTGTCAACAAAATGCTCCATGACACTTGTCATCACAATGATCATGCGCTTGCCATCACAATGCTCCATGACCCCTGTCATCACAATGCTCCATGACTCCAGTCATCACAATGCTTCATGACCTTTGTCATCACAATGGTCCATGCCCCGTTTTCACAATGCTCTGTGACATTTGTCACCACCGTGCTCCATGAAATTTTCATCATAATTGTCTGGGACCGATGTCATCACAATGCTCCAAGCCTTTCTCAGTACAATGTTCCATGACCATTGTCATCACAATGCTCCATGCCCTTGTCAGCACAGTGTGCCATGACCCTTGTCAACACAAGGCTCCAAGCCCTTGTCATCACAGAGCTCCATTACCTTTATCATCACAAACCTCCATGACACTTAGCATCACAACGCTCCATGGCATTGTCATCACAATGTGTAATGACTTATGTCTTCAAAATGCTCCCAGACACCTGTCTTCAAATACTGCATGACCTTGTCATCACAATGTTCCATGCCCTTGTCATCACAATGTGCCATTCCCACTGTCATCGCAATAATCCATGAAACATGTAAGACCAATGTTCCATGCTCCTGTCATCACAATGCTCCATGCCCCTGTCATCACAATGATCCATGCCCTTGTCATCACAATGCTCCATGACCCGTCATCACAATGCTCCGTGACTCCTGTCATCACAGTGCTTCATGACCTTTCTCATCAAAATGGTCCATGCCCTCGTCATCACAAGTCTCTGTGACATTTGTCACCACAATGCTCCATGAACTTTTCATCACAATTATCCATTACTCTTGTCATCACAATGCTCCATGTGCTTATCAGCACAATGCTGCATGACCCATGCCATCACAATGCACCATGTTCTTGTCATCACAATGCTCCACATCCTCGTCATCACAATGCTCCATAAAACTTGTCATCACAGTGCTCCATGCACTTCTCATCTAAATGCTCTCTCACCACTGATATCACAATGTTCCATCACTAGTCATCCGAATACTCCATCACCCCTGTCATCACAATGTTCCATTACACCTGTCATCAAAATGCTACATGCACTTATCATCACAATGTTCGATGACCCCTGACATCACAATGTTCCATAACCTCTGTCATCAAAATGCTCCATGACCCTTTTCATCACACTGCTCCATGACCCCTGACATCACAATATTCTATAACCCCTCTAATCAAAATGTTCCATGACCCTTTTCATCAAATTGCTCCATGACCCTGTCATCACAATGCTCCCTGCCCTTCTAATCACAATGCTCTATGCCCTTGTCATCAAATTGCTCCATGACATTTGTCATCACAAAGTTTCATAACCTTTGGCATCACAATGCTTCCATGCCATTGTCATCACAATGCTCCATGAACCCTCTCATCAAATTGCTCCATGCACTTGTCATCACAAAGCTCCATGACGTTTGTGATACCAATGCTCCATGCCCTTCTCATCACAATGCTCCATGCCCTTGTCATTACAATCCTCCATGACCCATGTAACACAGTGTTCCGTGACCTTGTCATCACAATGCTCCATGCCCCCTCTTATCACAATAATCCATGAAACTCTTCAGACCAATGCTGATGCCCTTGTCATCACAATGCTCCATTACCCCTGTCATAACAATGCTCCATGACATCTGCCATCACAAGGTTCCACGGCCTTGTCATCACAAGACTCCATGACCCTTGTGATCACAATGCTCCAAGACCCTGTAATCACAATGCTCCATGCACTTGTCATTACAAAGCTCCATGGCGCATGTCATCAGAATCCTCCATGGCCTTCTCATTCACAATGTTCCATTCCCTTGTCATCACAATGCTTCAAGACACCTGTAATCACAGTGCTCCATTCCCCTTTTCATCTCAATGCTCCATGAACTCTGTCATCACAATGCACCATGCCCATCATCATAATGCTTCATGCTTTTGTCATCACAATGAAATCAAAATGCTCCATGACCTCTGTCATCACAATGCTCCAAACCCTTGTGATCACAATGTTCCATAACACTTGTCATCACAATGCCCCATGATGCACCTCATCACAGTTATCCATGGTCTTATCATCACAATGCTCCATGAACTTTGTTAAAACAATGCTCAATACACTTGTCATCACAATGCTCCCAGACACATCATCAGTATGCTCCTTGAACCCTGTCATGACAAGGCTCCATGCCCTTTTCATCACAATGCTCCAAGAAGCCTGTAATCACAATGCTCCTTGCCCTTATCATCACAAACCTCCATGACGCATGTCATCAGAATGCACAATGGCCTTCTCATCACAATTCTCCACGCCCGTGTTATCACAATGCTCCAAGAACCCTGTCATCACAATACTCCATGAATATTTTCAGCCCAATTCTCTATGATATTCTCATCACAATGCTCCATGACCTCTTTCATCACAATGCTCCATGCTCCTTGAAATCAGAATGATCCCTGACCTCTATCATCACAATGCTCCAAACCCTTGTGATCACATTGTTCCACAACACTTGTCATTGCAACGCTCCATGATACCTGTCATCATAATACTCCATGCCCGAGTCATCACAATGCTCCATGAACTTTGTCATCACAATGCACAATACACTTGTCATCACAATGCTAACTGACACTTGTCGTCAGAATGCTCCTTGAACCCTGTCATGAAGAGCTCCATGCCCTTTTCATCACAATGCTCCATGACCCCTGTCATCACAATTCTCCATGCACTTTTCATCGCAATGCTCCATGTCCCCTGTCATAGCAAGCTCCGTGTGCTTGTCATCAATATGCTAGACGACGTTGGTATCAAAATTCTCAATGGCCCTTGTCATCACAGTGCTCCATGACGCTCGTCATCACAATTATCCATGGTCTTCTCATCACAGTGCTCCACGGTCTTGCCATCACAATGCTCCATGACACTTCTCATCACAATGTTACATGCTCTTGTCATCACAATTCTCCATGCACTTGTCATCGCAATGCTCCATGACCCCTGTCATAGCAAGCTCCATGTGCTTTTCATCACAGTGCTTCACGAACTTGTCATCACAATTCTCAATGGCCCTTGTCATCACAATGCTCCATTACCGTTTTCATCACAATCCTCCATGACACTTGGCTTCACAATGCTCCATGCCATTGTCATCACAATGCACCATGACATATGTCATCACAATGCTCCCTGACACCTGTCTTCACAGTACTCATGACCTGGTCATAACAATGCTCCATGCCTTTGTCATCACAATGTGCCATGCCCACTGTCATCACAATAATCCATGATACTTCTCAGACAAATGCTCCATGCCCCTATCATCACAATGCCCCATGCCCTTGTCATCACAGTGCTCCGTGACTCCAGTCATCACATTGCTTCATGACCTTTGTCATCACAATGGTCCATGCCCTCCTCATCACAGTGCTCTTTGAAATTTGTCACCATAATGCTCCATGAACTTTTCATCACAATGCTCTGTGACCCTTGTCATCACAATGCTCCATGCCTTTGTCAGTAGAGTGCTCCATGACACTTGGCATCACAGTGCTCCATGCGCTTGTCAGAACAGTGCTCCATGACCCATGTCATCACAATGTGCCATGTGCTTGTCATCACAATGTTCCACAACCTTATCATCACAACGCTCCGTAAACATTGTCATCACAAAGCTCCATGCACTTCTCATCATAATGCTCTTTCACCACTGATATCAAAATGTTCCATCATTAGTCATTACAATACTCCCTCACCCCTGTCATGACAATGTTCCACGGCCTTGTCATCACAGGGCTCATTGACCCTTGTCATCACAATGCTCCAAGACGCCTGTAATCACAATGCTCCATGCCCCTGGTCATCAGTGTGCTCCATGAGACTTGTCATCACAAGGCTCCATGGTCTTCTCATCACAATGCTCCAGGACCTTGTCATCACAATGCTTCACGACCTCCTCATCAAAATTCTCAATGTCCCTTGTCATCATAAATTTCCAAGCCCTAATCACAATGCCCATTATCTTTGTCATCACAATCCTCCATGACACTTGGCATCACAGTGCCCCATGCCATTGTCATCGCAATGGAACATGACATATGTCATCACAATGCTCCCTGACACCTGTCTTCTCAATACTCCATGACCTTGTCATCACAATGCTCAATACACTTGTCATCACAATGCTCAATACACTTGTCATCACAATGCTCCCTGACACTTGTCGTCAGTGTGCTCCTTGAACCCTGACATGACAAGGCTCCATGCATTTTTCATCACAATGATCCATGCCCTTTTCCTCACAATGCTCCAAGACCCCTGTAATCACAGTGCTCCATGCCGTTTTCATCACACAGCGTCATGAGGAATATCTTCAGAATGCTCCATGGCCTTCTCATCACCATGCTCCATGATATTTTCATAAAAATGCTCCATTCCCTTGTCATCAAAATGCCCCATGACCCCTGTCACCACAATACTCCATGAACATTTTCAGCCCAATGCTCTATGACCTTCTCCTCACCATGCCCCATGAACCCTGTCATCACAATGCTCCATGACCCATGTCATCAAAATGCTCCATGAACCCTGACAACACAATGATCCGGGAGTTTTGTCATCAAAATGCTCCATGACCCTTGTCATCACATTGAACCATTCCATTGTCATCACAATGCTCCATTACCCTTGTCATCACAATGCTCCAAGCCCTTGTCATCACAATGCTCCATTACATTTGTCCTCACATTTCTCCATGAGACTTGGAATCACAATGCTCAATTCCATTGTCATCACAATGCACCGTGACATATGTCACCACAATGCTCCCTGACACCTTTCTTCACAATAATCAATGACCTTGTCTTCACAATGCTCTATGTGCTAGTTATCACATTGTGTCATGCCCACTGTCATCACAATAATCCATGAAACATGTCAGACCAATGCTCCATGCCCCTTTCATCCCAATGCTCCATGCCCTTGTCATCACAATGCTCCATGACCCCTGTCATCACAATGCTCCGTGACTCCAGTCATCAGAATGCTTCTTGACATTTGTAATCACAATTTTCCATGCCACTTTTCATCTCAATGCTGCATGAACCCTGTCATCACAATGCACCATGCCCATCATCATAATGCTTCATGCTATTGTCATCACAATGAAATCAAAATGTTCCATGACCTCTGACACCAAAATGCACCAAACCCTTGTGATCACAATTTTCCATAACCCTTGGCATCACAACGCCCCATTACGCTCGTCAACACAATTATCCATGGCCTTCTCATCACAATGCTCCATGACCTTTGTCATCACAATGCTCAATACACTTGTCATCTCAATGCTCCCTGACACTTGTCCTCATTGTGCTCCTTGAAACCTGTCATAACAAGGCTCCATGAATTTTTCATGACAATGATCCATGCCCTTTTCATCACAATGCTCCAAGACACCGGAAATCACAATGCTCCATGTGCTTGCCTTGACAAAGCTCCATGACGCATGTTATCAGAATGCTCCATGGCCTTCTCATCACCATGCTCCATGCCCTTGTCATCTCAATGCTCCAAGACCCCTCTAATTACAATGCTCCATGCTGCTTTTCATCAGAATGCTCCATGAGACATGTCATCACAAGACTCCATGGTATTCTCAACATAATTCTCCAGGACCTTGTCATCACAATGCTCCATTCCCTTGTCATCACAATGCTCCATGACCCCTGTCATCAGAATACTCCATGAACATTTTCAGCCCAATGATCCATGACCTTCTCATCAAAATGCACCATGACCCCTGTCATCACAATGCTCCATGACCACTGTCATCCCCGCGCTCCATGACCCCTCACAACACAATGATCCGGGTATCTTGTAATCAAAAATCTCCATAACACTTGTCATCACAATGATCCATGCCCTTTTCATCCCAATGCTCCATAACACCTTTAATCAGAATGTTCCGTGACGCTTGTCATCACAATGCTCCATGACCCTTGTCATCATAGTGCTCCATGACCCGTGTAATCACAATGCTCCATGAACATTTTCAGCCCAATGCTCCATGGCCTTCTCATCACAATGCTCCAAGACCCCTGTAATCACAATGCTCCATGTCCCTTTTCATCTCCGTGCTCCATGAACCCTGTCATCACAATGAACCATGCCCATCATCATAATGTTTCATGCTATTTTCATTACAATGAAATCAAAATGCTCCATGACCTATGTCATCACAATGTTCCAAACCCTTGTGATCACAGTGTTTCATAAAACTTGTCATCACAATGCCCCATGATGCTCGTCATCACAATTATCCATGGTCTTCTCATCACAATGCTCCATGACCTTTGTCATCACAATGCTCAATACACATGTCATCACAATGCTCCCTGAACCTTTTTGTCATTATGCTCCTTGATCCCTGTCATGACGAGGCTCCATGACTTTTTCATCACCATGATCCATGCCCTGTTCTTCACAATGTTCCAAGACCCATGTAATCACAATTCTCCATGCCCCTTTTCATCAGAATGCTCCATGAGACTCGTCAATACAAGGCTCCAATGTTTTCTCATCACAATGCTTCGGTACCTACTCACCACAATGCTCCAGTCCCTTGTCATCACAATGCTCCATGACCCCCGCCTTCACAATACTTCATGAACATTTTTAGCCCAATGCTCTATGACCTTCTCATAACAATGCTCCATGAACTCTGTCATCACAATGCTCCATTAGCACTGTCATCACAATCCTCCATGACCCCTGACAACACAATGATCCGGGACTCTTGTCATCAAAATGCTCCATGACACTTGTCATCACGATGATCCATGCCTTTGCCATCCCACTGCTCCATGACCTCTGTAATCACAATGCTCCTTGACGCTTGTCATCACAGTGCTCCATGACACTTGTCATCAAAATGCTCCATGCCTTTGTCAGCAAAATGCTTCATGACATTGTCATCACAATGCTCCATGCACTTGTCATCACAATACTCCATTCCCATTGTCATCAAAATCCTCGGTGAACCTTGGGTTCACATTTCTTCATGCCCTTGTCATTACAATGCTCCATGCTCCTTGAAATCAAAATGATCCATGACCTCTGTCATCACAATGCTACAAACCCTTGTGATCACAATGTTCCATAACACTTGTCATCACAACGCTCCATGATGCCTGTCATTACAATGCTGCATGAACTTTGTCATCACAATGCTAAATACACTTGTCAACACAATGCTCCCTGACACTTATCGTCATAATGCTCCTTGAACCCTGTAATGAAAAGGCTCCATGCCTTTTTCATAACAATGCTCCATGCCCTTTTCATCGCAATGCTCCATGCCAGTGTCATCACAATACTCCGCAAGCTTGTCATCAGAATGCTGCATGACCCCTGTCATCACAATGATCCATGACACCTGTCATCAAAATGCTCCATTTCCCTTGTCATTACAGTGCTCCATGACGCTCGTCATCACAATTATCCATGACCTTCTCATAACAATGCTCCACGGTCTTGCGATCACAATGCTCAATGCCCTGGTCATCACAGTGCTCCATGTCCCTTGTCATCACATTTCTCCACGTCCATGTCATCACAATGCTCCATGACACTTATCGTCACAAAGTTACATGCTATTTTCATCACAATTATACATGCACTTGTTATCACAATGCTCCATGACACCTGTCATAGCAAGTTCCATGTACTTGTCATCACAATGTTTCACGACGTTGGCATCAAAATTCTCAATGGCCCTAGTCATCACAATGCTCCATGCCCTTGTCATCACAATGCTCCATGACACTTCTCATCACAATGCTCCAAGCGCTGGTCATCACAATGCTCCATTACCTTTGTCATCACAATCCTCCATGACACTTGTCATCACAGTGCTCCATGTCATTGTCATCACAATGCACCATGGCATAGGTCATCACAATGCTCCCTGACACCTGACTTCACAGTACTCAATGACCTTTTCTTCACAGTGCTCCATGCCCTTGTCATCACAATGCGCAATGCCCACTGTCATCACAATATTCCATGAAATTTTTCAGACCGATGCTCCATGCCCCTGTCATCACAATGCTCCATGCACTTGTCATCACAATGCTCCATGACACCTGTCATCACAATGCACCGTGACCCATTTCATCAGAATACTCTAGGAACATTTTCAGCTCAGTGCTCCATGATCTTCTCATCACAATGCTCCATGACCCCTGTCATCACTATGCTCCATGCTCCTTGATATCACAATGATCCATGACCTCTGTCATCACAGTGCTCCAAACCCTTGTCATCACATTGTTCCATAACACTTGTCATCACAACGCTCCATGATGCCTGTCATCACAATATTCCATGCCCTTGTCATCACAATGCTCCATGACCTTTGTCATCACAATGCTCAATACACTTGTCATCACAATGCTCCCTGACACTTGTTGTCAGAATGCTTCTTGAACCCTGTCATGAAGAGGCTGTATGCCTTTTTCATCACAATGCTCCATGCCCTTTTCATCACAATGCTCCACGCCATTGTCATCACAATACTCCACAAGCTTGTCATCAGAATGCTCCATGACACTTGTCATCACAATTCTCCATGACCCCTGTCATCACAATGCTCCAGGCCCCTTGTCATTACAGTTCTCCATGACGCTCGTCATCACAGTTATCCATGGTCTTCTCATCACAATGCTCCATCGCCTTGCCATCATAATGCTCCATGACACTTCAAATCACAATGTTACACTCTCTTGTAATCACATTCTCCATGCACTTGACATCGCAATGCTCCATGACCCCTGTGATAGCAAGCCTCATGTGCTTTTCATCACAGTGCTTCACGAACTTGTCATCAAAATTCTCAAAAGCCCTTGTCATCACAATGCTCCATGCCCTTTTCATCACAATGCTCCATGACCATTGTCATCACAATGCTCCAAGCTCTTGCATCACAATGCTCCTTTACCTTTGTCATCACAATCCTCCATGACAATTGGCATCACAATGCTCCATGCCATTGTCATCACAATGCAACAAGCCCTTGTCATCACAATGCTCCATTACCTTTGTCAACATAATCCTCCATGACACTTGTCATCACAATGCTCCATGCCATTGTCATCACAATGAACCATGACATAGGTCATCACAATGCTCCCTGACACCTGACTTCACAATACTCCATGACCTTTTCTTCACAGTGCTCCATGCCCTTGTCATCACAATACGCAATGCCCACTGTCATCACAATAATCCATGAAATTTTTCAGACCGATGCTCCATGCCCCTGTCATAACAATGCTCCATGCACTTGTCATCACAATGCTCCATGACACATGTCATCACAATGCTCCGTGACTCCAGTCATCACAGTGCTTCAAGACTTTGTCATCACAATGGTCCGTGCCCTCATCATCACAAGTCTCTGTGACCTTTGTCACTACAATGCTCCATGAACTTTTCATCACAATGCTCTGTGACCCTTGGCATCACAATGCTCCATGCCATTGTTATCACAATGCTTCATGAAGCCTCTCATCACATTGCTCCATCCCCTTGTCATCACAAAGCTCTATGACGCTTGTCATCACAATGCTCGATGCACTTCACATCACAATGCTCCATGACCTTGTCATTACAATCCTCCATGACCCATGTATCACAGTGTTCCGTGTCCTTGTCATCACAATGCTCCATGCCCACTCTCATCACAATAATCCATGAAAATTTTCAGACAAATGCTCCATGCCCTTGTCATCACAAAGCTCTATGACGCATGTCATCAGAATGCTCCATGGCCTTCTCATTCACAATGCTCCATGCCCTTGTCATCACAGTGCTCCCAAGACTTGTCATCTCAATGCTCCATAAACATTTTCATCACAAAGCTCCATGCATTTCGCATCAAAATGCTCTCTCACCACTGATATCACAATTTTCCATCACTAGTCATCACAATACACCCTCACCCCTCTCACCACAATGTTCCTGGGCTTTGTCATCACAAGGCTCCATGACCCGAGTAATCACAGTGCTCCATACCCCTTTTCATCTCAATGCTCCATGAACCCTGTCATCACAACGAACCATGCCCATCATCATAATGCTTCATGCTATTGTCATCACAATGAAATCAAAATGCTCCATGACCTCTGTCATCACAATGCTCCAAACACTTGTGATCACAATGTTCCATAACACTTGTCATCACAATGCCCCATGACGCTCCTCATCACAGTTATCCATGGTCCTGTCAGCACAATGCTCCATGAACTTTGTCATCACAATGCTCAATAAACTTGTCATCACAATGCTCCCTGACACTTGACGTCAGAATGCTCCTTGATCCCTGTCATGAAAAGGTTCCATGCCTTTTTCATCACAATGCTCCATGCCTTTTTCATCACAATGCTCCATGCCATTGTCATCACAATACTCCACAAGCTTGTCATCAGAATGCTCCTTGACCCTTGTCATCACAATGATCCATGACACTTGTCATCACAATTCTCCATGCACCGTGTCATTACAGTTCTCGATAACACTCGTCATCAAAATGCTCCATGGTCTTGCCATCACAATGCTCCATGACCTGGACATCACAATGCTCCATGTCCCTTGTCATCACAATGCTCCATGCGCTTCTCAGCACAATGCTCCATGACCCATGACATCACAAAGTGCCAAGCGCTTCTCATCACAATGCTCCACAACCTTGTCATCACAATGCTCCATAAACCTTGTTATCACAATGCACCATGCACTTCTCATCCAAATGCTCTCTCACCACTAATATCACAATGTTCCATCACTAGTCATCACAATACGCCCTCACCGCTGTCATCACAATTTTCCATGACCCCTGTAATCACAATGCTCCATGCCCTTGTCATCACAAAGCTCCATGATGCATGTCATCAGAATGTTCCATGGCCTTCTCATCACAATGCTCCATTCCCTTGCCATCGCAATGCTCCATTACACCTGTCATCACAATGCTCCATGACGAGTGTAATCACAGCGCTCCATGACCGCAGACAACACAATGTTCTGGGACTCTTGTCATCAAAATGCTCCATGACACTTGTCATCAAAATGATCCATGCGCTTGTCATCCCAATGCTCCATGACACATGTAATCAGAATGCTCCCTGACGCTTGTCATCCCAGTGCTCCATGACCCTTGACATCACAATGTTCCATGCCATTGTCATCACAGTGCTCTAAGAACCCTCTCATCACATTGCTCCATGCCCTTGTCATCACAAAGCTCCATGACGCTTGTCATCACAATGCTCGATGCACTTCTCATCACAGTGCTCCATGCCCATGTCATTACAATCCTCCATGATCCATGTATCACCGTGTTCCTTGCTTTTGACATCACAATGCTCCATGCCCACTCTCATCACAATAATCCATGAAAATTTTCACACAAATGCTCCATGTCCTTGTCATCAAAAGGCTCCATTACTCGTGTCATAACAGTGCTCCATGACCCCTGC
Source organism: Hyperoodon ampullatus (assembly GCF_949752795.1). Lineage (NCBI taxonomy): Eukaryota > Metazoa > Chordata > Mammalia > Artiodactyla > Ziphiidae > Hyperoodon > Hyperoodon ampullatus. The sequence continues at coordinate 5,481,900 of NW_027641093.1, read as the reverse complement.
CATCACAATGTTCCACGGCCTCGCCATCACAAGGCTCCCTGACCCTTGTCATCACAGTGCTCCAAGACCCCTGTATTCACAATGCTCCATGCCCCTTTTCATCTCAATTCTCCATGAACTCTGCCATTCCAATGCACCATGCCCAACATCATAATGCTTAATGCTATTGTCATCACAATGAAATCAAAATGCTACATGACCTCTGTCATCACAATGCTCCAAACCCTTGTGATCACAATGTTCCATAACACTTGTCATCACAATTCCCCTTGATGCTCCTCATGACAATTATCCATGGTCTTCTCATCACAATGCTCCGTGACCTTTGTCATCACAATGCTCAATACACTTGTCATCTCAATGCTCCCTGCCACTTGTCATCAGTATGCTTCTTGAACCCTGTCATGACAAGGCTCCATGCCTTTTTCATTAAAAAGATCCATGCGCTTTTCATCACAATGCTCCAAGACCCCAGTAATCACAGTGCTCCATGCCCCTGTCATCACAAAGCTCCATGACCCATATCATCAGAATGCTCCATGGCCTTCTCAACACCATGCTCCATGCACTTGTCATCACACTGCTCCCTGACACTTGTCTTCAGACTGCTCCATGAACACTGTCATGAAAAGGCTCCATGCCTTTTTCATCACAATATTCCATGACCTTTCATCACTATGCTCCATGCCATTGTCATCACAATACTCCACAAGCTTGTCATCAGAATGCTCCATGACCCATGTCATCACAATGCTCCATGACCCCTGTCATCACAATGCTCCATGCCCCTTGTCATTACAGTGCTCCATGATGATCGTCATCACAATTATCCATGGTCTTCTCATCACAATGCTGCACAGTCTTGCCATCACAATGCTCCCTGCCCTGGCCATCACAATGCTCCATATCCCTTGTTATCACAATTCTCCACGTCCTTGTCATCACAATACTCCATGACACTTCTCATCACAATGTTACATGCTCTTGTCTTCACAATACTCCATGCACTTTTCATTGCAATGCTCCATGTCCCCTGTCATAGCAAGCTCCGTGCGCTTGTCATCACAGTGCTTCACGACGTTGGCATTAAAATTCTTAATGGCCATTGTCATCACAATCCTCCATGACACTTGGCATCACAATGCTCCACCCCATTGTCATCAAAATGCACCATGACATATGTCATCGCAGTGCTCCCTGACACCTGTCTTCACAATACTACATGACCTTGTCATAAAAATGTTCCATGCCCTTGTCATCATAATGTGCCATGCCCACCCTCATAGCAATAATCCGTGAAACTTGTCAGACCAATTCTCAATGCCCCGGTCATCACAATGCTCCATGCCCCTGTAATCACAATGCTCCATGACCCCTCACATCATAATGCTCCGTGACTCCAGTCATCACAATGCTTCATGACCTTTGTCCTCACAATGGTCCATGCCCTCGTCACACAAGGCTCTGTGATCTTTGTCACCACAACGCTCCATGAAATTTTCATCACAATGCTCTGTGTCCCTTGTCATCACAATGCTCCATGCCTTTGTCAGCACAATGCTCCATGAACCTTGTCATCACAATCCTACATGCGCTTCTCAGCACAATGCTCCAAGACACATGTCATCACAATGTGCCATGCACTTGTCATGACAATGCTCTACAACCTGGTCATCACAATGCTCCATAAAAGTTGTCATCACAATGCTCCATGAACTTGTCATCTAAATGCTCTCTCACCACTGATATCACAATGTTCCATCACTAGTCATCACATTACTCCCTCACCCCTGTCATCACAATGTTCCATAACCCCTGTCATCCAAATGCTACATGCCCTTATCATCACAATGCTCCATGACCACTGACATCACAATGTTCCATAACTGCTCTCATCAAAATGTTCCCTGACCCTTTTCATCAAATTGTTCCATGACGCTTTCATCACAATGCTCCCTGCCCTACTCATCACAATGCACCACACTCTTGTCATCAAAATGCTCCATGACCTTTGTCAACACCAAGCTCCATGACCCTTGTCATCACAATGCTCTATGCCCTTGTCAGCACAGTGCTCCATGAACCTTGTCATCACAATGCTCCAAGTCCTTGTCATCACAATGCTCCATTACATTTGTCATCACAAACCTCCATGACGATTGGCATCACAATGCTCCATGGCATTGTCATCACAATGGGCCATGACATATGTCTTAACAATGCTCCCAGACAACTGTCTTCACAATACTGCATAACCTTGTCATCACAATGCTTCATGCCCTTGTCATCACAATGCGCCATTCCCACTCTCATCGCAATAATGCATGAATCTTGTAAGACCAATGCTCCATGCCCCTGTCATCACAATGCTCCTTGCCCTTGTCATCACAGTGCTCCATGAGCCGTCATCACAATGCTTCGTGACTATTGTCATCACAATGCTTCATGACCTTACTCATCACAATGGCCCATGCCCTCGTCATCACAAGTCTCTGTGACTTTTGTCACCACAATGCTCCATGAACTTTTCATCACAATGCTCTGTGACCCTTGTCATCACAATGCTCTATGCGTTTCTCAGCACAATGCTCCATGACTCTTGTCATCACAATGCTCCATGAGCTTTTTAACACAATGCTCCATGACCCATGTCATCACAATGCACCATGTGCTTGTCATCACAATGCTCCACATCCTTTTCATCACAATGCTGCATAAACATTGTCATCACAGTGCTCCATGCACTTCTCATCAAAATGCTCTCTCACAACTGATATCACAATGTTCCATCACTAGTCATCCCAATACTCCATCACCCCTGTCATCACAATGTTGCATGACACCTGTCATCAAAATGCTACATGCACTTATCATCACAATGTTACATGCTCTTGTCATCACAATTCTCCATGCACTTGTCATCACAATGCTCCATGACACCTGTCATAGCAAGCTCCATGTGCTTTTCATCACAGTGCTTCACAACCTTGCCATCTAAATTCTCAATGGCCCTTGTCATCACAATGCTCCTTGCCCTTGTCATTTCAATGCTCCATGACCATTGTCATCACAATGCTCCAAGCACTTGTCATCACAATGCTCCAAGACACCTGTAATCACAATGCTCCATGCCCTTGTCATCAGAAAGCTCCATGACGCATGTCATCAGAATGCTCCATGGCTTTCCCATCACAATGCTCCATGCACTTGTCATCACAGTGCTCCAAGACACCTGTAATCACAATGCTCCATGCGCCATTTCTTCTCAATGCTCCGTGAAACCTGTCATCACAATGCACCATGCACATCATCATACTGCTTCAACCTATTGTCATCACAATGAAATCAAAATGCTCCATGACCGCTGTCATCACAATGCTCCAAACCCTTCTGATCACAATGTTCATAAAACTTGTCATCACAACGCCCCATGACTCCCGTCATCACATTTATCCATGGTCTTCTCATCACAATGCTCCATGACCTTTGTCATCACAATGATCAATACACTTGTCATCACAATGCTCCCTGACACTTGTCATCAGTATGCTCCTTGAACCTTGTCATGACACGGCTCCATGCCTTTTTCATCACAATGATCCATGCACTTTTCATCACAATGCTCCATGCCAATGTCATCACAATACTCCACAAGCTTATCATCAGAATGCTCCATGAACCTTGCCATCTCAATGCTCCATGACCCCTGTCATCACATTGTTCCATGACCCCTGTCAACACAATGCTCCATGACACCGGTCTTCAGAATACTCCATGACCCTTGTCATTACAGTGCTCCATGATGCTCGTCATCACAGTTATTCATGGTTTTCTCATCACAGTGCTCCACGGTCTTGCCATCACAATGCTCCATTCCCTGGTAATAACAATGCTCCATGTCCCTTTTCATCACAATTCTCCATGTCCTTGTCATCACAACGCTCCATGACACTTGTCATCAAAATGCTCCATGTGCTTGTCAGCACAATGCTCCATGACACATGTCATCACAATGTGCCATGCTCTTTTCATCACAATGCTCCAAAACTTTTTCATCGCTATGCTCCATAAAACTTGTCATCACAATGCTCCATGCACTTCTCATCAAAATGCTCTCTCACCACATATATCACAATGTTCCATCACTAGTCACTACAATACTCCCTCACCCCTGTCATCACAAAGTTCCATGACCACTGTCATCACAGTGCTCCATGCCGTTATCATCACAATGCTCCATGACCCCTGACATCACAATGTTCCATAACCCCTGTCATCAAAATGTTCCATGACATTTTTCATCAATTTGCTCCATGACACTGTCATCACAATGCTCCCTGCCCTTCTCATCACAATGCACCACGACCTTGTCATCAAAATGCTCCTTGACTTTTGTCATCACAAAGCTCCATGACCCTTGGCATCACAGTGATCCATGCCATTTCATCACAATGCTACATGAAAGGTCTCATCGCATTGCTCCATGCGCTTGTCACCACAATGCTCCATGACGCTTGTCATCTCAATGCTCGATACTCTTCTCATCACAATGCTCCATGCCCTTGTCATTACAATCCTCCATGACACATGAATCACAGTGTTCCATGCCCTAGTCATCACAATGTTCCATGCCGAATCTCATCACAATAATCCATGAAATTTTCAGACCAGTGTTCCATGCGCTTGATATCACAATGCTCCATTACCCCTGTCATAACAATCCTCCATGACCCCTGCCATCACCATGTTCCACCGCCTTGGCATCCAAGTCTCCATTACCCTTGTCATCACAATGCTCCAACACCCCTGTAATCACAATGCTCCATGCCCTTGTCATCAAAAAGATCCATGACCCATGTCATCAGAATGCTCCATGGCCTTCTCATCACAATTCTCCATGCCCTTGTCATCACTATGCTCCAAGACCCCTGTAATCACAATGCTCCATGCCCCTATTCATCAGAATGCTCCATGAGACTTGTCATCACAAGGCTCCATGGTCTTCTCATCACACTGCTCCAGGACCTTGTCATCACAATGCTCCATTCCCTTGTCATCACAATGCTCCTTGAACACTGTCATCACAATACTCCATGAACATTTTCAGGCCAATGCTCCATGACCTTCTCATCACAAAGCTCCATGACCCTTGTCATCACAATGCTCCATGACCCCTGTCATCACAATGCCCCTTGACACCTGTCATCACAATGCTCCATGCCCCTTGTCATTACAGTGATCCATGACGCTCTTCATCATAATTATCCATGGTCTTTTCATCACAATGCTCCACGGTCTTGCTGTCACAATTCTCCATGCCCTGTTCATCACAATGCTCCATGTCACATATCATTACAATTCTCCACGTCCTTGTCATCACAATGTTTCGTGACACTTCTAATCACAATATTACATGATATTGTCATCACAATTCTCCATGCACTTTTCATCGCATTGCTCTATGACCCCTGTCATAGCAAGCTCATTGTACTTGTCATCACAATGCTTCACAACGTTGTCATCAAAATTCTCCATGCCCCGTGTCATCACAATGTTCCAAGCCCGTGTCATCAAAATGCTCCATTACCTTTGTCATCACAATCCTCCATGACACTTGGTATCACAATGCTCCATGCCATTGTCATCACAATGGACAATGACATATGTCATCACAATGCTCCCTGACACCTGTCTTCACAATATTCCATGACCTTGTCATCACAATCTTCCATGCCCTTGTCATCACAATGCGCCATGACCACTCTCATCACAATAATCCATAAATCTTGTCAACACAATGCTCCATGACCCCTGTCATCACAATGCTCCGTGACTCCAGTCATCACAATGATTCAAGACCTTTGTCATCACAGTGGTCCATGCCCTCTTCACACAAGGCTCTGTGATATTTTTCACCACAATGCTCCATGAATATTTCATCGCAATGCTCTGTGACCCTTGTCATCAAAATGCTCCATGCCTTTGTCACCACAATGCTCCATGCCCTTTTCATCACAATGCTCCATGCCCACTGTCATCACAATAATCCATGAAACTTTTCAGACCAATGTTACATGCCCCTGTCATCACATTGCTCCATGCCCTTGTCATCACAATGTTCCATGACCCCTGTCATCACAGAGCTCCGTGACTCCAGTGATCACAATGCTTCATGACCGTTCTCATCACAATGGTCCATGCCCTCGTCACACAAGGCTCTGTGATCTTTTTCACCACAATGCTCCATGAATATTTCTTCACAATGCTCTGTGTCCCTTGTCATCAAAATGCTCTATGCCATTGTCAGCACAGTTCTCCAAGACACTTGTCATCAAAATGCTCCATGCGCTTGTCAGCACAATGCTCCATGACCCATGTCATCACAATGCGCCATACGCTTGTCCTCACAATACTCCACATCTTTATCATCGCTATGCTGCATAAAACTTGTCATCACAATGCTCCATGCACTTCTCATCCAAATGCTCTCTCACCACATATATCACGATGTTCCATCACTAGTCATGACAATACTCCCTCACCCCTCTCATCACAGTGTTCCATGACCCCTGTCATCACAGTGCTACATGCCCTTATCATCACAATGCTCCATGACCCCTGATATCACAATATTCCATAACCCCTGTCACAAAATGCTCCATGACCCATTTCATCACAATACTTCACGACCCTTTACATCACAATGTTCCATAACCCCTGTCATCAAAATATTCCATGACACTTTTCAACAAATTGCTCCATGACCCTGTCATCACAATGCACCAAGACCTCTGTAATCACAATTCTCCATGCCCCTTTTCATCTCAATGCTCCATGAACACTGTCATCACAATGCACCATGCCCATCATCATAATGATTCATGCTATTGGCATCACAATGAAATTAAAATGCTCCAAGACCTCTGTCATCACAATGCTCCAAACCCTTCTGATCACAATGTTCCATAACACTTGTCATCACAATACCCCATGACGCTTGTCATCAAAATTATGCAAGGTCTTCTCATCACAATGCTCCATGACCTTTGTCACCACAATGTTCAATACACTTTTCATCACAATGCTCCCTGACACTTGTCATCAGTATGCTCCTTGAACACTGTCATGACCAGGATCCATGCCTATTTCATTACAATGATCCATTCCCTTTTCATTACAATGCTCCAAGACCACTGTTATCACAATGCTCTGTGACTTCAGTCATCACAATGCTTCATGACATTTGTCATCACAATGGTCCATGACCTGGTCACACAAAGCTCTGTGACCTTTGTCACCACAATGCTTCATGAAACATTTATCACAATGCTCTGTGAGCCTTGTCATCACAAAGCTCCATGCCTTTGTGAGCACAATGCTCCATGCCATTGTCATCACAATGCTCCATGAAGCCTCTCATCACATTGCACCTTGCCCTTGTCATCACAAAGCTCCATGACGCCTGTGATCCCAATGATCGATGCCTTTCTCATCACAATATTCCATGCCCTTGTCATTACAATCCTCCATGATCCATGTATCAAAGTGTTCTGTGCCCTTGTCATTACCATCCTCCATGACCCATGTATCAAAGTGTTCTGTGCCCTTGTCATCACAATGCTCCATGCCCACTCTCATCATAATAATCCATGAAATATTTCACACCAGTGCTCCATGCCCTTGTCATCACCATGCTCCATTACCCCTGTCAACACAATGCTTCATGACCACTGCCATCACAAAGTTCCACGGCCTTGTCATCACAAGACTCCATGACACTGGTCATCACAATGGTCCGAGACACTGTAATCACAATTCTCCATACACTTGTCATCACAAAGCTCCATGACACATGTCATCAGAATGCTCCATTGCATTCTCATTTACGATACTCCATGCCCTCATTATCAGAATGCTCCAAGACCACTGTAATCACAATGCTCCATGCCCCTTTTCATCTCAATGCTCCATGAACCGTGTCATCACAAGGCACCATGCCCATCATCATAATGATTCATGCAATTGTCATCAAAATGAAATCAATATGCTCCACGACCTCTGTCATCAGAATGCTGCAAACCCTTGTGATCACAATGTTCCATAACACTTGTCATCACAACGCCACATGACGATCATCATCACAATTATCCATGGTCTTCTATTCACAATACTCCATGACCTTTGTCATCACAATGCTCAATACAGTTGACATCACAATGCTCCCTGACACTTGTCGTCAGTATGCTCCTTGAACCCTGTCATGACAAGGCTCCATGTCTTTTTAATCACAATGATCCATGCCTTTTCCTCACAATGCTCCAAGACCCCTCTAATCACAATGCTCCATGCACTTGTCATCGCAATGCTCCATGACCCATGTCATAGCAAGCTCCATGCGCTTGTCATAACTATGCTTCATGACCTTGTCATCAGAATTCTCAATGGCCCTTGTCACCACTATGCTCCAAGCCCTTGTCATCACAATGCTCCATTACCTTTGTCATCACAATCCTCCATGACACTTGGCTTCACAATGCTCCATGACATTGTCATCACAATGTACCAGGACATATGTCATCACAATACTCGCTGATACCTCTCTTCACAATAATCCATGACCTGGTCATAACAATGCTCCATGCCCTTGTCATCACAATGCGACATGCACACATTCATCACAATAATCCATGATACTTCTCAGACCAATGCTCCATGCCCCTGTCATCACAATGCCCCATGCCCTTGTCGTCACAATGCTCCGTGACTCCAGTCATCACACTGCTTCTTGACCTTTGTCATCACAGTGGTCCATGCCTCGTAATCACAGGGCTCTGTGAAGTTTGTCACCATAATGCTCCATGAACTTTTCATCACAATGCTCTGTGACGCTTGTCATCACAATGCTCCATGACTTTGTCAGCAGAGTGCTCCATGTCCCTTGTCATCACAATGCTCCATGCGCTTGTCAGCACAATGCTCCATGACCCATGTCATCACAATATGCCATGCGCTTATCATCAGAATGTTCCACATCATTGTCATCCCAATGCTCCATAAACCTTGTCATCACAAAGCTCCATGCACTTCTCATTAAAATGCTCTTTCACCACAGATATCAAAATGTTCCGTCACTAGTCATTACAATACTCCCACACCACTGTCATGACAATGTTCCACGGCCTTGTCATCACAAGGCTCCATGACCCTTGTCATCACAATACTCCAAGACCCCTGTAATCACACTGCTCCATGCACTTGTCATCACAAAGCACCATGACGCATGTCATCAGACAGCTCCATGTCCTTCTCATCACAATGATCCATGCCCTTTTCATCACAATGCTCCATGAACTCTGTCATCACAATGAACCATGCTCATCATCATAATGCTTCATGCTATTGTCATCACAATGAAATCAAAATGCACCATAACCTCTGTCATCACAATGCTCCAAACCATTGTGTTCACAATGTTCCATAACACTTGTCATCACAACTCCCCATGACGCTCATCATCACAATTATCCATGGTCTTCTCATCACAATGCTCCATGACCTTTGTCATCACAATGCTCAATACACTTGTCATCACAATGCTCCCTGACACTTGTCGTTAGTATGCTCCTTGAACCCTCTCATGACAAGGCTCCATGCTCTTTCATCACAATCATCCATGCCCTATTCTTCACAATGCTCCAAGACCCATGTAATCACAATGCTCCATGCCCCTTTTCATCAGAATGCTCCATGATACTTGTCATCACAAGGCTCCATGGTCTTCTCCTCACAATGCTCCAGGACCTTGTCATCACAATGCTCCATGACCCATGCCATCACAATGCTCCATGACCCATGCCATCACAATACTCAATGAATACTGTCAGTCCAATGCTCCATGAACTTCTGATCACAATGCTCCATGACCCCTGTCATCACAATGCTCCATGACCCCTGTCATCACAACGTTCCATGACACCAGACAACACAATGATCCGGGACACTTGTCATCAAAATGCTCCATGACACTTGTCATCACAGTGATCCATGCCCTTGCCATCACAATGCTCCATGAGCCCTGTCAACACAATGTTCCATGACTCCAGTCATCACAATGCTTCATGACCTTTGTAATCACAATGGTCCATGCCCTCATTTTCACAAGGCTCTGTGATATTTGTCACCACAATGCTCCATGAAATTTTCATCATAATGGTCTGTGACCATTGTCATCACAATGCTCCAAGCCTTTCTCAGTACAATGCTCCACGACCGTTGTCATCACAATGCTCCATGCCATTGTCAGCACAGTGCGCTATGAACCTTGTCATCACAAGGCTCCAAGCCCTTATCATCACAATGCTCCATTACCTTTGTCATCACAAACCTCCATGACACTTGGCATCACAACGCTCCATTGCATTGTCATCACAATGGGCCATGACATATGTCTTCAAAATGCTCCCAGACACCTGTCTTCAAATACTGCATGACCTTGTCATCAAAATGCTCCATGCCCTTGTCATCACAATGCGCCATTCCCACTGTCATCGCAATAAACCATGAAACTTTTAAGACCAATGCTCCATACCCCTGTCATCACAATGTTCCATGACCCGTCATCATAATGCACCGTGACTCCTGTCATCACAATGCTTCATGACATTTCTCATCACAATGGTCCATGCCCTCGTCATCACAAGTCTCTTTGACATTTGTCACCACAATGCTCCATGAACTTTTCATCACCATGCTCTGCGACCCTTGTCATCACAATGCTCTAGGACCCTTTTCATCACACTGCTCCATGACCCCTGACATCACAATATTCTATAACCCATGTAATCAAAATGTTCCATGACTCTTTTCATCAAATTGCTCCATGACCCTGTCATCACAATGCTCCCTGCCATTCTCATCACAATGCACCATGCCCTTGTCATCAAAATGCTCCATGACATTTGTCATCACATAGCTCAATAACCCTTGGCATCACAATGCTCCATGCCATTGTCATCACAATGCTCCATGACCCCTGTCATAGCAAACTCCATGTGCTTGTCATAACAATGCTTCACGATCTTGTCATCAACATTCTCAATGGCCCTTGTCACCACAGTGCTCCAAGCCCTTGTCATCACAATGCTCCAATACCTTTGTCATCACAATCCTCCATGACATTTGGCTTCACAATGCTCCATGACATTGTCATCACAATGCACCAGGACATATGTCATGACAATGCTCCCTGATACCTGTCTTCACAATAATCCATGACCTGGTCATAACAATGCTCCATGCACATGTCATCACAATGCTCCATGCCCTTGTCATCACAATGCTCCATGACTCCAGTCATCACACTGCTTCTTGAGCTTTGTCATCATAATGGTCCATGCCCTCGTAATCACAGGGCTCTGTGAAATTTGTCACCATAATGCTCCATGAACTTATCATCACAATGCTCTGTGAAACTTGTCATCACAATGCTCCATGCCTTTGTCAGCAGAGTGCTCCATGACCCTTGGCATCACAATGGTCCATTCGCTTTTCAGCACAATGCTCCATGACCCATGTCATCACAATATGCCATGCGCTTGTCATCACAATGTTCCACATCTTTTTCATCCCAATGCTCCATAAACCTTGTCATCACAAAGCTCCATGCACTTCTCATTAAAATGCTCTTTCACCACAGATATCAAAATGTTCCGTCACTAGTCATTACAATACTCCCACATCCCTGTCATGACAATGTTCCACGGCCTTGTCATCACAAGGCTCCATGACACTAGTCATCACAATGCTCCAAGACCCCTGTAATCACAATGCTCCATGCTCTTGTCTTCACAAAGCACCATGACGCAAGTCATCAGACAGCTCCATGGCTTTCTCATCACAATGCTCCATGCCCTTTTCATCAAAATGCTGCATGAACTCTGTCATCACAATGAACCATGCTCATCATCATAATGCTTCATGCTATTGTCATCACAATGAAATCAGAATGCACCATAAACTCTGTCATCACAATGCTACAAACCCTTGTGTTCACAATGTTCCATAACACTTGTCATCACAACTCCCCATGACACTCATCATCACAATTATCCATGGTCTTCTCATCACAATGCTCCATGACCCCTGTCATAGCAAGCTCCATGTGCTTGTCATAACAATGCTTCACGACCTTGTCATCAACCTTCTCAATGGCCCTTGTCACCACAGTGCTCCAAGCCCTTGTCATCACAATGCTCCATTACATTTGTCATCACAATCCTCCATGACACTTTGCTTCACAATGCTCCATGACATTGTCATCACAATGCACCAGGACATATGTCATGACAGTGCTCACTGATACCTGTCTTCACAATAATCCATGACCTGGTCATCACAATGCTCCATGCCCTTGTCATCACAATGCGCCATTCCCACTGTCATCGCAATAATCCAAGAAACATGTAAGACCAATGTTCCATGCTCCTGTCATCACAATGCTCCATGCCCCTGGCATCACAATGCTCCATGCCCTTGTCATCACAATGCTCCATGACCCGTCATCACAATGCTCCGTGACTCCTGTCATCACAATGCTTCATGACCTTTCTCATCAAAATGGTCCATGCCCTCGTCATCACAAGTCTCTGTGACATTTGTCACCACAATGCTCCATGAACTTTTCATCACAATTCTCCATGAACCTTGTCATCACAATGCTCCATGTGCTTATCAGCACAATGCTGCATGACCCATGTCATCACAATGCACCATGTACTTGTCATCACAATGCTCCACATCCTCTTCATCACAGTGCTCCATAAAACTTGTCATCACAGTGCTCCATGCACTTCTCATCTAAATGCTCTCTCACCACTGATATCAAAATGTTCCATCACTAGTCATCCCAATACTCCATCACCCCTGTCATCACAATGTTCCATTACCCCGTCATCAAAATGCTACATGCACTTATCATCACAATGTTCGATGACCCCTGACATCACAATGTTCCATAACCCCTGTCATCAAAATGCTCCATGACCCTTTTCATCACACTGCTCCATGACCCGGACATCACAATATTCTATAACCCTTCTAATCAAAATGTTCCATGACCCTTTTCATCAAATTTCTCCATGACCCTGTCATCACAATGCTCCCTGCCCTTCTAATCACAATGCTCCATGCCATTGTCATCAAATTGCTCCATGACATTTGTCATCACAAATTTCCATAACCTTTGGCATCACAATGCTCAATGCCATTGTCATCACAATGCTCTAGGAACCCTCTCATCAAATTGCTCCATGCCCTTGTCATTACAATCCTCCATGAACCATGTAACACAGTGTTCCGTGACCTTGTCTTCACAATGCTCCATGCCCACTCTCATCATAATAATCCATGAAACTCTTCAGACCAATGCTGATGCTCTTGTCATCACAATGCTCCGTTACCCCTGTCATAACAATGCTCCATGACACCTGCCATCACAAGGTTCCACGGCCTTGTCATCACAAGACTCCATGACCCTTGTGATCACAATGCTCCAAGACCCTGTAATCACAATGCTCCATGCACTTGTCATCACAAAGCTCCATGGCACATGTCATCAGAATGCTCCATTCCCTTGTCATCACAATGCTTCCAGACACCTGTAATCACAATGCTCCATTCGCCTTTTCATCTCAGTGCTCCATGAACCCTGTCATCACAATGCACCATGCCCATCATCATAATGCTTCCTGCTTTTGTCATCACAATGAAATCAAAATGCTCCATGACCTCTGTCATCACAATGCTCCAAACCCTTGTGATCACAATGTTCCATAACACTTGTCATCACAATGCCCCATGATGCTCCTCATCACAGTTATCCATGGTCTTCTCATCACAATGCTCCATGAACTTTGTTAAAACAATGCTCAATACACTTGTCATCACAATGCTCCCAGACACATCCTCAGTATGCTCCTTGAACCCTTTCATGACAAGGCTCCATGCCCTTTTCATCACAATGCTCCAAGACCCCTGTAATCACAATGCTCCTTGCCCTTATCATCACAAACCTCCATGACGCATGTCATCAGAATGCACTATGGCCTTCTCATCACAATTCTCCATGCCCGTGTTAACACAATGCTCCAAGAACCCTGTCATCACAATATTCCATGAATATTTTCAGCCCAATTCTCTAAGATATTCTCATCACAATGCTCCATGACCCCTTTCATCAAAATGCTCCATGCTCCTTGAAATCAGAATGATCCCTGCCCTCTATCATCACAATGCTCCAAACCCTTGTGATCACATTGTTCCACAACACTTGTCATTGCAACTCTCCATGATACCTGTCATCATAATACTCCATGCCCGGGTCATCACAATGCTCCATGAACTTTGTCATCACAATGCACAATACACTTGTCATCACAATGCTCCCTGACACTTGTCATCAGAATGCTCCTTGAACCCTGACATGACAAGGCTCCATGCATTTTTCATCACAATGATCCATGCCCTTTTCCTCTCAAAGCTCCAAGACCCCTGTAATCACAATGCTCCATGCCGTTGTCATCACACAGCTTCATGACGAATGTCTTCAGAATGCTCCATGGCCTTCTCATCACCATTCTCCATGATATTTTCATCAATATGCTCCATTCCCTTGTCATCAAAATGCCCCATGACACCTGTCACCACAATACTCCATGAACATTTTCAGCCCAATGCTCTATGACCTTCTCATCACCATGTCCCATGAACCCTGTCATCACAATGCTCCATGAACCCTGACAACACAATGATCCGGGACTTTTGTCATCAAAATTCTCCATGACCCTTGTCATCACAATGATCCATTCCATTGTCATCACAATGCTCCATTACCCTTGTCATCACAATGCTCCAACCCGTTGTCATCACAATGCTCCATTACATTTGTCATCACATTTCTCCATGAGACTTGGCATCACAATGCTCAATGCCATTGTCATCACAATGCACCGTGACATATGTCACCACAATGCTCCCTGACCCCTTTCTTCACAATAATCAATGACCTTGTCATCACAATGATCTATGCGCTAGTTATCACAATGTGCCATGCCCTCTGTCATCACAATAATCCATGAAACATGTCAGACCAATGCTCCATGCCCTTGTCATCACAATGCTCCATGACCCCTGTCATCACAATGCTCCGTGACTCCAGTCATCACAATGCTTCGTGACATTTGTCATCACAATGTTCCATGCCACTTTTCATCTCAATGCTGCATGAACCCTGTCATCACAATGCAACATGCCCCTCATCATAATGCTTCATGCTATTGTCATCACAATGAAATCAAAATGTTCCATGTCCTCTGACACCAAAATGCCCCAAACCCTTGTGATCACAATTTTCCATAACACTTGGCATCACAACGCCCCATTACACTCGTCAACACAATTATCCATGGTCTTCTCATCACAATTCTCCATGACCTTTGTCATCACAATGCTCAATACACTTGTCATCTCAATGCTCCCTGACACTTGTCCTCAGTGTGCTCCTTGAACCCTGTCATGACAAGGCTGCATGCATTTTTCATGACAATGATCCATGCCCTTTTCATCACAATGCTCCAAGACCCCGGTAATCACAATGCTCCATGTGCTTGTCTTCACAAAGCTCCATGACGCATGTCATCAGAATGCTCCATGGCCTGTTCATCACCATGCTCCATGCCCTTGTCATCTCAATGCTCCAAGACCCCTCTAATTACAATGCTCCATGCTGCTTTTCATCAGAATGCTCCATGAGACATGTAATCACAAGACTCCATGGTCTTCTCAACACAATGCTCCAGGACCTTGTCATCACAATGCTCCATTCCCTTGTCATCACAATGCTCCATGACCCCTGTCATCAGAATACTCCATGAACATTTTCAGCCCAATGATCCATGACCTTCTCATCACAATGCACCATGAGCCCTTTCATCACAATGCTCCATGACCACTGTCATCCCCGCGCTCCATGACACCTCACAACACAATGATCCGGGAATCTTGTCATCAAAAATCTCCATGACACTTGTCATCACAATGATCCATGCCCTTGTCATCCCAATGCTCCATGACACCTTTAATCAGAATGTTCCGTAACGCTTGTCATCACAATGCTCCATGACCCTTGTCATCATAGTGCTCCATGACCCCTGTAATCAAAATGCTCCATGAATATTTTCATCCCAATGCTCCATGAACTTCTCATCACAATGCTCCAAGACCCCTGTAATCACAATGTTCCATGCCCCTTTATATCTCCGTGCTCCATGAACCCTGTCATCACAACGAACCATGCCCATCATCATAATGTTTCATGCTATTTTCATTACAATGAAATCAAAATGCTCCATGACCTATGTCATCACAATGTTCCAAACCCTTGTGATCACAGTGTTTCATAAATCTTGTCATCACAACGCCCCATGATGCTCGTCATCACAATTATCCATTGTCTTCTCATCACAATGCTCCATGACCTTTGTCATCACAATGCTCAATACACTTGTCATCACAATGCTCCCTGACTCTTGTCGTCATTATGCTCCTTGATTCCTGTCATGACAAGGCTCCATGCCTTTTTCATCACAATGATCCATGCCCTTTTCTTCACAATGTTCCAAGACCCATGTAATCACAATTCTCCATTCCCCTTTTCATCAGAATGCTCCATGAGACTCGTCAATACAAGGCTCCAATGTTTTCTCATCACAATGTTTCAGTACCTACTCACCACAATGATCCATTCCCTTGTCATCACAATGCTCCATGACCCCCACCTTCACAATACTTCATGAACATTTTTAGCCCAATGCTCTATGACCTTCTCATAACAATGCTCCATGAACCCTGTCATCACAATGCTCCATTACCACTGTCATCACAATGCTCCATGACCCCTGACAACACAATGATCCGGGACTCTTGTCATCAAAATGCTTCATGACACTTGTCATCACGATGATCCATGCCCTTGCCATCCAAATGCTCCATGACCCCTGTAATCACAATGCCCCATGACGCTTGTCATCACAGTTCTCCATGACACTTGTCATCAAAATGCTCCATGCCTTTGTCAGCAAAATGCTTCATGACATTGTCATCACAATGCTCCATGCCATTGTCATCACAATACTCCATTCCCATTGTCATCAAAATCCTCGGTGAACCTTGGGTTCACATTTCTTCATGCCCTTGTCATTACAATGCTCCATGCTCCTTGAAATGAAAATGATCCATGACCTCTGTCATCACAATGCTACAAACCCTTGTGATCACAATGTTCCATAACACTTGTCATCACAACGCTCCATGATGCCTGTCATTACAATGCTGCATGAACTTTGTCATCACAATGCTAAATAAACTTGTCAACACAATGCTCCCTGACACTTATCGTCAGAATGCTCCTTGAACCCTGTAATGAAAAGGCTCCATGCCTTTTTCATAACAATGCTCCATGCCCTTCTCATCACAATGCTCCATGACAGTGTCATCACAATACTCCGCAAGCTTGTCATCAGAATGCTCCATGACCCCTGTCATCACAATGATCCATGACACCTGTCATCAAAATGCTCCATTTCCCTTGTCATTACAGTGCTCCATGACGCTCATCATCAAAATTATCCATGACCTTCTCATCACAATGCTCCACGGTCTTGCGATCACAATGCTAAATGCCCTGGTCATCACAGTGCTCCATGTCCCTTGTCATCACATTTCTCCACGTCCATGTCATCACAATGCTCCATGACACTTATCGTCACAAAGTTACATGCTATTGTCATCACAATTATACATGCACTTGTCATCACAATGCTCCATGACACCTGTCATAGCAAGTTCCATGTGCTTGTCATCACAATGTTTCACGACGTTGGCATCAAAATTCTCGATGGCCCTAGACATCACAATGCTCCATGCCCTTGTCATCACAATGCTCCATGACACTTCTCATCACAATGCTCCAAGCGCTGGTCATCACAATGCTCCATTACCTTTGTCATCACAATCCTCCATGACACTTGTCATCACAATGCTCCATGCCATTGTCATCACAATGCACCATGATATAGGTCATCACAATGCTCCCTGACACCTGACTTCACAGTACTCCATGAGCTTTTCTTCACAGTGCTCCATGCCCTTGTCATCACAATGCGCAATGCCCACTGTCATCACAATATTGCATGAAATTTTTGGGACCGATGATTCATGCCCCTGTCATCACAATGCTCCATGCACTTGTCATCACAATGCTCCATGACACTTGTCATCACAATGCACCCTGACTCCAGTCATCACAATGCTTCAAGACTTTGTCATCACAGTGGTCCGTGCCCTCATCATCACAAGTCTCTGTGACCTTTGTCACCAAAATGCTCCATGAACTTTTCATCACAATGCTCTGTGACCCTTCGCATCACAATGCTCCATGACTTTGTCAGCACAATGTTCCATGACACTTGTCATCACAATGCTCCATGAGCTTTTCAGCACAATTCTCCATTACCGATGTGATCACAATATGCCATGTGGTTGTCATCACAATGCTCCACATCCTTGTTATCACAATGCTCCATAAACATTGTCATCACAATGCTCCATGCACTTCTCATGAAAAAGCTCTCTCACCACTGATATCACAATGTTCCATCACTAGTCATCACAATACTCCCTCATCCCTGTCATCACAATGCTCCACGGCCTTGTCATCACAAGGCTCCATGACCCGAGTAATCACAATGCTCTATACCACTTTTCATCTCAATGCTACATGAACCCTGTCATCAAAACGAACTATGCCCTTCATCATAATGCTTCATGCTATTTTCATCAGAATGAAATCATAATGCTCCATGACCTCTGTCATCACAGTGCTCCCAACCCTTGTGATCACATTGTTCAATAACACTTGTCATCACAACGCTCCATGATGCCTGTCATCACAATACTCCATGCCCTTGTCATCACAATGCTCCATGACCTTTGTCATCACAATGCTCAATACACTTGTCATCACAATGTTCCATAACACTTGTCATCATGACGCCCCATGAGGCTCGTCATTAAAATTATCCATGCACTTCTCATCACAATGTTCCATGACCATTGTCATCACAATGCTCAATACACTTGTCATCACAATGCTCCCTGACACTTGTCGTCAGTATGCTCCTTGAACCCTGTCTTGACAAGGCTCCATGCCTTTTTCATGACAATGATCCATGCCTTTTTAATCACAAAGCTCCAAGACCCCTCTAATCACAATGTTCCATGCCCTGGTCATCACAAATCTCCATGACGCATTTCATCAGAATGCTCCTTGGACATCTCTCACAATGCTCCATGCCCTTGTAATCACAATGCTCCAAGACCCCTGTAATCACAATGCTCCATGCCCCTTTTCATCAGAATGCTCCATGAGACTTCTCATCACAAGGCTCCATGTCTCCTTTCATCAGAATACTCCATGAACATATTCAGCTCAGTGCTCCATGATCTTCTCATCACAATGCTCCATAAACCCTGTCATCACTATGCTCCATGCTCCTTGATATCAAAATGATCCATGACATCTGTCATCACAGTGCTCCAAATCCTTGTGATCACATTGCTCCATAACACTTGTCATCACAACGCTCCATGATGCCTGTCATCACAATACTCCATGCCTTTGTCATCACAATGCTCCATGACCTTTGTTATCACAATGCTCAATACACTTGTCATCACAATGCTCCCTTACCCTTGTCGTCAGAATGCTTCTCGAACCCTGTCATGAAAAGGCTCTATGCCTTTTGCATCACAATGCTCCATGCCCTTTTCATCACAATGCTCCCTGACATTGTCATCACAATACTCCACAAGCTTGTCATCAGAATGCTCCATGACACTTCTCATCACAATTCTCCATGACCCCTGTCATCACAATGCTCCAGGCACCTTGTCATTACAGTTCTCCATGACGCTTGTCATCACAATTATCCAAGGCCTTCTCATTCACAATGCTGCATGCCCTTGCCATCACAATGCTCCAAGACACCTGTAATCACAATGCTCCATGTCCCTTTTCATCTCAATGATCCATGAACCCTGTCATCACACTGCACCATGCCCATCATCATAATGCTTCATGTTATTGTCATCACAATGAAATCAAAATGCTCCATGACTTCTGTCATCACAATGCTCCAAACCCTTGTGATCACAATGTTCCATAACACTTGTCATCACAACGCACCAAGACGCCCGTCTTCACAATTATCCATGGTTTTCTCATCACAATGTTCCATGACCTTTGTCATCACAATGCTCAATGCACTTGTCATCACAATGCTCCCTGACTCTTGCCATCAGTATGCTCCTTAAACACTGTCATGACAAGGCTCCATGCCTTTTTCATTACAATGATCCGTGCATTTTTCATCACAATGGTCCAAGACCCCTGTAATCACAATGCTCCTTGCCCTGGTCATCACAAAGCTCCATGACACATGTCATCAGAATGCTCCTTGGGCATCTCTCACAATGCTCCATGCCCTTGTAATCACAATGCTCCAAGACACCTGTAATCACAATGCTCCATGCCCCTTTTCATCAGAATGCTCCATGAGACTTCTCATCACAAGGCTCCATGGTCTTCTCATCAGAGTGTTCCAGGACCTTGTCATCACAATGCTCCATGACCCATTTCATCAGAATACTCCATGAATATGTTCAGCTCAATGCTCCATGATCTTCTCATTACAATGCTCCATGACCCCTGTCATCACAATGCTCCATGCTCCTTGATATCAAAATGATCCATGACCTCTGTCATCACAGTGCTCCAAACCCTTGTGATCACATTGTTCCATAACACTTGTCATCACAACGCTCCATGATGCCTCTCATCACAATACTCCATGCCCTTGTCATCACAATGCTCCATGACCTTTGTCATCACAATGCTCAATACCCTTGTCATCACAATGCTCCCTGACACTTGTCCTCAGAATGCTTCTCGAACCCTGTCATGGAAAGGCTCTATGCCTTTTTCATCACAATGCTCCATGCCCTTTTCATCACAATGCTCCATGCCATTGTCATCACAATACTCCACAAGCTTGTCAACGGAATGCTCCATGACCCTTGTAATCACAATGCTCCAAGACCCCTGTAATCACAATGCTCCTTGTCCTGGTCATCACAAAGCTCCATGACACATGTCATCAGAATGCTCCTTGGACATCTCTCACAATGCTCCATGCCCTTGTAATCACAGTGCTCCAAGACCCCTGTAATCACAATGCTCCATGCCCCTTTTCATCAGAATGCTCCATGAGACTTCTCATCACAAGGCTCCATGGTCTTCTCATCAGAGTGTTCCAGGACCTTGTCATAACAATGCTCCATGACCCATTTCATCAGAATACTCCATGAACATTTTCAGCTCAATGCTCCATGATCTTCTGATTACAATGCTCCATGACCCCTGTCATCACAATGCTCCATGCTCCTTGATATCAAAATGATCCATGACCTCAGTCATCACAGTGCTCCAAACCCTTGTGATCACATTGTTCCATAACACTTGTCATCACAACGCTCCACGATGCCTGTCATCACAATATTCCATGCCCTTGTCATCACAATGCTCCATGACCTTTGTCATCACAATGCTCAATACACTTGTCATCACAATGCTCCCTGACACTTGTCGTCAGAATGCTTCTCGAAACCTGTCATGGAAAGGCTCTATGCCTTTTTCATCACAATGCTCCATGCCCTTTTCATCACAATGCTCCATGCCATTGTCATCACAATACTCCACAAGCTTGTCATCAGAATGCTCCATGACCCGGTCATCACAATGCTCCAGGCCCCTTGTCATTACAGTTCTCCATGACGCTCGTCAGCACAATTATCCATGGTCTTCTCATCACAATGCTCCACCGTCTTGCCATCACAATGCTCCATGACACTTCAAATCACAATGTTATATGCTCTTGTAATCACATTCTCCATGAACTTGTCATCGCAATGCTCCATGACCCCTGTCATAGCAAGCTCCATGTGCTTTTCATCACAGTGCTTCATGAACTTGTCATCAAAATTCTCAAAAGCCCTTGTCATCACAATGCTCCATCCCCTTTACATCACAATGCTCCATGACCATTGTCATCAAAATGCTCCATTACATTTGTCATCACAATCATCCATGACACTTGTCATCACAATGCTCCATGCCGTTGTCATCACAATGCACCATGACATAGGTCATCACAATGCTCCCTGACACCTGACTTCACAATACTCCATAACCTTTTCTTCACAGTGCTCCATGCCCTTGTAATCACAATGTGCAATGCCCACTGTCATCACAATAATCCATGACATTTTTCAGACCGATGTTCCATGCCCCTGTCATCACAATGATCCATGCACTTGTCATCACAATGCTCCATGACACCTGTCATCACAATGCTCCGTGTCTCCAGTCATCACAATGCTTCAAGACTTTGTCATCAGAATGGTCCATGCCCTCATCATCACAAATCTCTGTGACCTTTGTCACCACAATGCTCCATGAACATTTCATCACAATGCTCTGTAACCCTTGGCATCACAATGCTCCATGCACTTCTCGTGAAAATGCTCTCTCACCACTGATATCACAATGTTCCATCACTAGTCATCACCATACTCCTTCACCCCTGTCATCACAATGTTCCATGACCCCTATCATCACAATGCTACATGCCGTTATCATCACAATTCACCACTCCCTTGTCATCAAAATTTTCCATGACCTTTGTCATCACAAAGCTCCATGACCCTTGGCATCACAATGCTCCATGCCATTGTCATCACAATGCTTCATGAAGCCTCTCATCACATTGCTCCATGCACTTGTCATCGCAAAGCTCCATGACGCTTGTCATCACAGTGCTCGATGCCCTTCTCATCACAATGCTCCATGACCTTGTCATTACAATCCTCCATGACCCATGTATCACAGTGTTCCATGTCCTTTTCATCACAATGTGCAATGCCCACTCTCATCACAATAATCCATGAAAATTTTCAGACAAATGCTCCATGCCCTTGTCATCACAAAGCTCCATGACACATGTCATCAGAATGCTCCATGGATATCTCATTCACAATGGTCCATGCCCTTGCCATCACAATGCTCCAAGACATATGTAATCAAATTGCTCCATGTCTCTTTTCATCTCAATGATCCATGAACACTGTCATCACACTGCACCATGCCCATCATCATAATGCTTCATGCTATTGTCATCACAATTAAATCAAAATGCTCCATGACCTCTGTCATCACAATGCTCCAAACCCTTGTGATCACAATGTTCCATAACACTTGTCATCACAACGCCCCATGACGCTCGTCTTCACAATTATCCATGGTCTTCTCATCACAATGTTCCATGACCTTTGTCATCACAATGCTCAATACACTTGTCATCACAATGCTCCCTGACTCTTGCCATCAGTATGCTCCTTAAACACTGTCATGAAAAGGCTCCATGCCTTTTTCATTACAATGATCCATGCCTTTTTCATCACAATGCTCCAAGACCACTGTAATCACAATGCTCCTTGCCCTGGTCATCACAATGCTCCATGACACATGTCATCAGAATGCTAGTTGGACATCTCTCACAATGCTCCATGCCCTTGTAATCACAATGCGCCAAGACCCTTGTAATCACAATGCTCCATGCCCCTTTTCATCAGAATGCTCCATGAGACTTCTCATCACAAGGCTCCATGGTCTTCTCATCAGAGTGTTCCAGGACCTTGTCATCACAATGCTCCATGACCCAATTCATCAGAATACTCCATGAATATTTTCAGCTCAATGCTCCATGATCTTATGATTACAATGCTCCATGACCCCTGTCATCACAATGCTCCATGCTCCTTGATATCAAAATGATCCATGACCTCAGTCATCACAGTGCTCCAAACCCTTGTGATCACATTGTTCCATAACACTTGTCATCACAACGCTACATGATGCTTGTCATCACAATACTACATGCCCTTGTCATCACAATGCTCCATGACCTTTGTCATCACAATGCTCAATACACTTGTCATCACAATGCTCCCTGACACTTGTGGTCAGAATGCTTCTCGAAACCTGTCATGGAAAGGCTCTATGCCTTTTTCATCACAAGGCTCCATGCCCTTTTCATCACAATGCTCCATGCCATTTTCTTCACAATACTCCACAATCTTGTCATCAGAATGCTCCATGACCCTTGTCATCACAATGCTCCATGACCCCTGTCATCACAAAGCTCCATGACACCTGTCATCACAATTCTCCATGCCCCTTGTCATTACAGTTCTCCATGACGCTCGTCATCACAATTATCCATGGTCTTCTAATCACAATGTTCCACCGTCTTGCAATCACAATGCTCCACGACCCTTGAAATCACAATGTTACATGCTCTTGTAATCACATTCTCTATGCACTTGTCATCGCAATGCTCCATGACCCATGTCATAGCAAGCCTCATGTGCTTTTCATCACAGTGCTTCACAAACTTCTCATCAAAATTCTCAAAAGCCCTTGTCATCACAATGCTCCATGCCCTTTTCATCACAATGCTCCATGACCATTGTCATCACAATGCTCCAAGCCCTTGTCATCACAATGCTCCATTACCTTTGTCATCACAATCCTCCATGACAATTGGCATCACAATTCTCCATGCCATTGTCATCACAATGGAACATGACATATGCCATCACAATGAACCCTGACATCTGTCTTCACAATACTCCATGACCTTGTCATCACTATGCTCCATGCCCTTGTCATCACAATGCGCCATGACGACTGTCATCACAATAATCCATGAAAATTGCCAGACCAATGTTCCAAGCCGCTGTCACCACAATGCTCCATTCCCTTGTCATCACATTGCTCTGAGACTCCAGTCATCACAATACTTCATGACATTTTTCATCACAATGATCCATGCCCTCGTCATCACAAGGCTCTGTGAAAATTGTCACCACAATTCTCCATGATCTTTTCATCCCAATGCTCTCTGAGCCTTGTCATAACAACGCTCCATGCCTTTGTCACCACAATGCTCCATGACCCTTGTTATCACAATGCTCCATGCCCTTGTCATCACAAAGCTCCATGATGCATGTCATCAAAATGTTCCATGGCCTTCTCATCACAATGCTCCATTCCCTTGCCATCACAATGCTCCATTATACGTGTCATCACAATGCCCCATGAACACTGTCATCACAGCGCTCCATGACCGCAGACAACACAATGTTCTGGGACTCTTCTCATCAAAATGCTCCACGACACTTGTCATCAAAATGACCCATGCACTTGTCATCCCAATGCTCCATGACACCTGTAATCAGAATGCTCCCTGAATCTTGTCATCCCAGTGCTCCTGACCCTTGACATCACAATGTTCCATGCCATTGTCAACACAGTGCTCCAAGAACCCTCTCATCACATTGCTCCATGCCCTTGTCATCACAAAGCTCCATGACGCTTGTCATCACAATGTTCGATGCCTTTCTCATCACAGTGCTCCATGCCCATGTCATTACAATCCTCCATGATCCATGTATCACCGTGTTCCTTGCTCTTGACATCACAATGCTCCATGCCCACTCTCATCACAATAATCCATGAAAATTTTCACACAAATGCTCCATGCCCTTGTCATCAAAATGCTCCATTACCCGTGTCATAACAATGCTCCATGACCCCTGCCATCACAATGTTCCACAGCCTCGCCATCACAAGGCTCCATAACCCTTCTCATCACAATTCTCCAAGACCCCTGTAATCACAATGCTCCAAGCCCTTGTCATCACGAAGCTCAATGACTTATGTCATCAGAATGCTCCATGGCCTTCTCATCACAATGCTCCATGCCCTTGTCATCACAGTGCTCCAAGACCCCTGTATTCACAATGCTCCATGCCCCTTTTCATCTCAATTATCCATGAACTCTGCCATTCCAATGCACCATGCCCAACATCATAATGCTTAATGCTATTGTCATCACAATGAAATCAAAATGCTACATGACCTCTGTCATCACAATGCTCCAAACCCTTGTGATCACAATGTTCCATAACACTTGTCATCACAATTCCCCATGATGCTCCTCATGACAATTATCCATGGTCTTCTCATCACAATGCTTCGTGACCTTTGTCATCACAATGCTCAATACACTTGTCATCTCAATGCTCCCTGCCACTTGTCGTCAGTATGCTTCTTGAAGCCTGTCATGACAAGGCTCCATGCCTTTTTCATCAAAACGATCCATGCGCTTTTCATCACAATGTTCCAAGACCCCAGTAATCACAGTGCTCCAAGCCCCTGTCATCACAATGCTCCATGACCCATGTCATCAGAATGCTCCATGGCCATCTCAACACCATGCTCCATGCACTTGTCATCACACTGCTCCCTGACACTTGTCTTCAGAATGCTCCATGAACACTGTCATGAAAAGGCTCCATGCTTTTTCATCACAATGCTCCATGACCTTTCATCACTATGCTCCATGCCATTGTCATCACAATGCTCCACAAGCTTGTCATCAGAATGCTCCATGAACCATGTCATCACAATGCTCCATGACCCCTGTCATCACAATGCTCAATGACACCTGTCATCACAATGCTCCATGCCCCTTGTCATTACAGTGCTCCATGATGATCGTCATCACAATTATCCATGGTCATCTCATCACAATGCTGCACAGTCTTGCCATCACAATGTTCCCTGCCCTGGCCATCACAATGCTACTTATCCCTTGTTATCACAATTCTCCACGTCCTTGTCATCACAATACTCCATGACACTTCTCATCACAATGTTACATGCTCTTGTCTTCACAATTATCCATGCACTTTTCATTGCAATGCTCCATGTCCCCTGTCATAGCAAGCTCCGTGCGCTTGTCATCACAATGCTTCACGACGTTGGCATCAAAATTCTTAATGGCCCTTGTCATCACAATCCTCCATGACATTTGGCATCACAATGCTCCACGCCATTGTCATCAAAATGCACCATGACATATGTCATTGCAGTGCTCCCTGACACCTGTCTTCACAATACTACATGACCTTGTCATAAAAATGTTCCATGCCCTTGTCATCACAATGTGCCATGCCCACCCTCATAGCAATAATCCATGAAACTTGTCAGACCAATTCTCAATTCCCCGGGCATCACAATGTCCCATGCCCCTGTAATCACAATGCTCCATGACCCCTCACATCATAATGCTCTGTGACTCCAGTCATCACAATGCGTTATGACCTTTGTCATAAAAATGGTCCATTCCCTCGTCATGACAATGCTCTGTAACACTTGTCATCACAATGCTCCATGCCTTTGTCAGCACAATGCTCCATGAACCTTGTCATCAAAATCCTACATGCGCTTCTCAGCACAATGCTCCAAGACACATGTCATCACAATGTGCCATGCACTTGTCATGACAATGCTCCACAACCTTGTCATCACAATGCTCCATAAAAGTTGTCATCACAATGCTCCATGAACTTGTCATCTAAATGCTCTCTCAAAACTGATATCACAATGATCCATCAAGAGTCATCACAATACTCCCTCACCCCTGTCATCACAATGTTCCATAACCCCTGTCATCCAAATGCTTCATGCCCTTATCATCACAATGCTCCATGACCACTGACATCACAATGTTCCATAACCGCTCTCATCAAAATGTTCCCTGACCATTTTCATCAAATTGTTCCATGACCCTTTCATCACAATGCTCCCTGCCCTACTCATCACAATGCACAACACTCTTGTCACCAAAATGCTCCATGACCTTTGTCAACACCAAGCTCCATGACCCTTGTCATCACAATGCTCCATGCCCTTGTCAGCACAGTGCTCCATGTACCTTGTCATCACAATGCTCCAAGTCCTTGTCATCACAATTCTCCATTACATTTGTCATCACAAACCTCCATGAAAATTGGCATCACAATGCTCCATGGCATTGTCATCACAATGGGCCATGACTTATGTCTTCACAATGATCCCAGACACCAGTCTTCACAATACTGCATGACCTTGTCATCACAATGTTCCATGCCCTTGTCATCACAATGTGCCATTCCCACTCTCATCGCAATAATGCATGAATCTTGTAAGACCAATGCTCCATGCACCTGTCATCACAATGCTCCTTGCCCTTGTCATCACAATGCTCCATGAGCCGTCATCACAATGCTCCATGACTCCTGTCATCACAATGCTTCTTGACCTTACTCATCACAATTGTCCATGCCCTCGTCATCACAAGTCTCTGTGACTTTTATCACCACCATGCTCCATGAACTTTTCATCACAATGCTCTATGCGTTTCTCAGCACAATGCTCCATGACTCTTGTCATCACAATGCTCCATGAGCTTTTTAGCACAATGCTCCATGACCCATGTCATCACAATGCACCATGTGCTTGTCATCACAATGCTCCATATCCTTGTCATCACAATGCTGCATAAACTTTGTCATCACAGTGCTCCGTGCACTTCTCATCAAAATGCTCTCTCACCTCTAATATCACAATGTTCCATCACTAGTCATCCCAATACTCCATCACCCCTGTCATCACAATGTTGCATGACACCTGTCATCAAAATGCTACATGCACTTATCATCACAATGTTACATGCTCTTGTCATCACAATTCTCCATGCACTTGTCATCGCAATGCTCCATGACACCTGTCATAGCAAGCTCCATGTGCTTTTCATCACAGTGCTTCACAAGCTTGTCATCTAAATTCAAAATGGCCCTTGTCATCACAATGCTCCATGCCCTTGTCATTTCAATGCTCCATGACAATTGTCATCACAATGCTCCAAGCCCTTGTCATCACAATGCTCCAAGACACCTGTAATCACAATGCTCCATGCCCTTGTCATCAGAAAGCACCATGACGCATGTCATCAGAATGCTCCATGGCTTTCCCATCACAATGCTCCATGCAATTGTCATCACAATGCTCCAAGACACCTGTAATCACAATGCTCCATGCCCCTTTTCTTCTCAATGCTCCGTGACCCCTGTCATCACAATGCACCATGCACATCATCATACTGCTTCAAGCTATTGTCATCACAATGAAATCAAAATGCTCCATGACCTCTGTCATCACAATGCTCCAAACCGTTGTGATCACAATGTTCCATTACACTTGTCATCACAACGCCCCATGTCTCCCGTCATCACAATTATCCATGGTCTTCTCATCACAATGCTCCATTACCTTTGTCATCACAATGCTCAATACACTTGTCATCACAATGCTCCCTGACACTTGTCATCAGTATGCTCCTTGAACCTTGTCATGACAAGGCTCCATGCCTTTTTCATCACAATGATCCATGCCCTTTTCATCACAATGCGCCATGCCAATGTCATCACAGTACTCCACAAGATTATCATCAGAATGCTCCATAAACCTTGCCATCACAATGCTCCATGACCCCTGTCATCTCATTTTTCCATGACCCCTGTCAACACAATGCTCCATGACACCGGTCTTCAGAATGCTCCATGACCCTTGTCATTACAGTGCTCCATGATGCTCGTCATCACAGTTATTCATGGTGTTCTCATCACAGTGCTCCACGGTCTTGCCATCACAATGCTCCATTCCCTGGTAATAACAATGCTCCATGTCCCTTGTCATCACAATTCTCCATGTCCTTGTCATCACAATGCTCCATGTCACTTCTCATCACAATGTTCCATGCTCTTCTCATCACAATTCGCCATGAATTTGTCTTCGCAATGCCCCATGACCCCTGTCATAGCAAGCTCCATGCCTTTGTCATCAAAATGCTTCAAAACCTTGTCATAAAAATTCTCAATGTCTGTTGTCATCACAATGCTCCATGCCCTTGTCATCACAATGTTCCATGACCCTTGTTATCACAATGCTCAAGCCATTGTCATCACAATGCTCCATTACCTTTGTCATCACAATCCTCCATTACACTTGGCATCACAATGCTCCATGCCATTGTCATCTCAATGGACCATGACATATGTCATCACAATGCTCCCTGTCACCTGTCTTCAGAGTATTCCATGACCTTGTCATCACAATGCTCCATGCCCTTGTCATCACAATGCGCCATGCCCACTGCCATCACAATAATCCATGAAACTTGTCAGTCCAATGTTCCATGCCACTGTCATCACAATGCTATATGCCCTTGTCATCACAAAGCTGCATGACGCATGTCATCAGAATGCTCCATTGCATTCTCATCACAATGGTCCATGCCCTTGTCATCACAATGCTCCTAGAACACTTTAATCACAATGCTCCATGCCCCTTTTAATCTCAATGATCCATGAACCCTGTCATCACAATGCTCCAAACCCTTGTGATCACAATGTTCCATTACACTTGTCATCACAACGCCCCATGACGCTCGTCATCACAATTATCCATGGTCTTCTCATTACAATGCTCCATGACCTTTGTCATCACAATGCTCAATACACTTGTCATCACAATGCTCCCTGATACTTGTCGTCACTATGCTCCTTGAACCCAGTCATGACAAGGCTCCATGCAATTTATGTCACAATGATCCATGCCCTTTTCATCACCATGCTCCATGACCCCTGAAATCACAATGCTGCATGTCATTGCCATCACAAAGCTCCATGACGCATGTCATCAGAATGCTCCATGGCCTTCTCATCACAATGCTCCATGATGCCTGTCATCACAATGCTCCATGAGCATTGTTATCACAATGCTCAATACACTTGTCATCACAATGCTCCCTGACACTTGACGTCAGAATGCTCCTTGATCCCTGTCATGAAAAGGTTCCATGTCTTTTTCATCACAATGCTCCATGCGTTTTTCATCACAATGCTCCATGCCATTGTCATCACAATAGTCCACAAGCTTGTCATCAGAATGCTCCATGACCCTTGTCATCACAATGACCCATGACACCTATCATCACAATTCTCCATGCCACGTATCACTACAGTGCTCGATGACACTCGTCAACAAAATGCTCCATGGTCTTGCGATCACAATGCTCCACGGTCTTGCCATCCCAATGCTCCATGCCCTGGACATCACAATGCTCCCTGTCCCTTGCCATCACAATGCTCCATGACACTTCTCATCACCATGTTACATGCTCGTGTCATCACAATCCTCCATGACACATGGCATCACAATTCTCCATGCCATTGTCATCAAAAAGGACCATGACATATGTCATTACAATGCTCCCTGACACCTGTCTTCACAATACTCCATGACCTTGTCATCACAATGCTCCATGCCCTTGTCATCACAATGCTCCATGCCCCTGTCTTCACAATGCGCCATGCCGTCACTCATCACAATAATCCTTGAAAGTTGTCAGACCAGTTCTCCATGCACCTATCATCACAATGCTCCATGCCATTGTCATCACAATGCACCATGAACCCTGTCATCACAATGCTCCGTGACTCCAGTCATCACAGTGCTTCATGACCTTTGTCATCACAATGGTGCATGCCCTCGTCATCACAAGTCTCTGTGACCTTTGTCACCACAATGCTCCATGAACTTTTCATCACAATGCTCCGTGACCCTTGTCATAATATTGCTCCATGCCTTTGTCAGCACAATGCTCCATGACCCATGTAATCACAATGAGCCATGCGCTTGTCATCACAATGCTCCACAAACTTGTCATCACAATGTTCCTTAAAACTTGTCATCACAATGCTCCATGCACTTCTCATCAAAATGCTCTCTCACCACTGATATCACAATGTTCCATCACTAGTAATCACAATACTCCCTCAGCCCTGTCATCACAATATTCCATGACCCCTGTAATCACAATTCTCCATGCCCTTGTCATCACAAAGCTCCATGACGCATGTCATCAGAATGCTCCACGGCCTTCTCATCACAATGCTCCATTCCCTTGTCATCACAATGCTCCAACACCCCTGTAATCACAATGCTACATGCCCCTTTTCATCTCAATGCTCCATGAACTCTGTCATCACAATTCACCGTGCCCATCACCATAATATTTCATGCTATTGTCATCACAATGAAATCAAAATGCTCAATGACCTCTGTCATCACAATGCACCAAACCCTTCTGATCACAATGTTCCATAACACTTGTCATCACAATGGCCCATGACGCTCCTCATCCCAATTATCCATGGTCTTCTCATCACAATGCTCCATGAACTTTGGCATCACAATGCTCAATACACTTATCATCACAATGCTCCCTGACAGTTGTCATCAATATGCTCCTTGAACCCTGTCATGACAAGGCTCCATGCATTTTTCATCACAATGATCCATTCCCTTTTCATCACAATGCTCCAAGACCCCTGTAATCAAAATTCTCCATGTCCTTGTCATCACAAAGCTCCATGTCCCATGTCATCAGAATGCTCCATTGCCTTCTTATCACAATGCTCCATGCCCTTGTCATCACATTGCATCAAAACCCCTGTAATCTCAATGATCCATGCACCTTTTCATCAGAATGCTCCATGCCCTTGTCATCACAATGCTCCATGACCCTTGTCATCGCAATGTTCCAAGCCCTTGTCATCAAAATGCTCCATTACCTTTGTCATCACAATCCTCCATGACACTTGGTATCACAATGCTCCATGCCATTGACATCACAATGGACAATGACATATGTCATCACAATGCTCCCTGACAACTGTCTTCACAATACTCCATGAACTTTTCTTCACAGTGCTCCATGCCCTTGTCATAACAATGTGCAATGCCCACTGTCATCACAATAATCCATGAAATTTTTGAGACCGATGCTCCATGCCCCTGTCATCACAATGCTCCATGCACTTGTCATCCCAATGCTCCATGACACCTGTCATCACAATGCTCCATGACTCCAGTCATCACAATGCCTCAAGAGTAAATGCATACGCCCTTTTTGGCCAAGTGCATCATTGTCGAAATTGTGCCCCTCTTCCTGTGCTTTAAAGGTGATTCCAATGTACATCTTGAAATATGTTTGCTGCTATTCTGGCTCGCTTTAAAGTCTGCCTCGTTGCCTTCCCTCAACAAATTTTTGGACGATCGTTGTCCTTTATTACTCTGCCAGTTTGTAAATTACTGTGCCCCTGAGCTCTATTTTTCAACTCGTTTTTTGTGAGCTGATGGCAGGTCCAAAACTTTGGTTCAGGAACTGTACTCTTTCCTGGCGGGTGGCTGAGACTTTGGCTAATTCTTCTACCTGCCGGGAAATTACAGTGACATGTGCTCGTCCAAATGCCTAACAGCTACTCTCTCATTAGTTGTCCCTCTTCCCTTTCATCCTCTGCCAAATTGGCAACCTATGCGAACCAGGAGGTTAAAGGGGATGTCTCTCGAAGTTGGGACAATGATAGTAAAGCAGTTGGAAAGTCAAAGTGGAGCACCAGAAGAGGGACTATTAGTTGAGTTTTAGAAACCTTTTGTATTCACAATGTGTCCATACTCTAGGTTTCACATACATGTTATAGCTGTAGTAATATTCCCTTCAACCTGGAGAGTTGGGACCTTGGAATGTGTGCCATGCATTATTGCTTTAAAGGGTCTGCATTTGCTCACCGAATCTCACCAATACTCTCAATCCCAAGTGTCCAGCCTTATGCCACATCCAGCTGTCATTGTAGATACGGTCATTCCAGGTTTCATCAGAGCCCCTGAAGGAATTGTAAAGAATTTCCCTCTTTTTTTGTTTTGCTTTTCAAATTCCTTTTTATACTGGGTTTGAGCTGATTATCACTGCCATGTTTATGCCAGTCTAGACACACTTGATTCCCTTACGGAGACATATCAATACATAGGTTTTAAGATTCTTACTAGTCAGTTGTATTCCTTTGCAGGAAATATGGGGTTTTGAGACCCTTTCACTGAGGAAAGTGTAGGTCTTGCCTTTTCCGTAGTTGGTTTTTGGAACGGTACCTGTACTAATATCACACTCTGGTTTTATTCATCACCCCACCTCTCCTTCCCCCTTAAGCAGGCATAAGAGTGTTTTATAAATGTGAGATTCTGTTCTCTTTCGTAACTCAGTTCATGTGTATCCATGTTTACAGGACCTTCATAAGTGATATCTTATGATAAGTTTCTTCTTCTCTGTAACTTATTTCACTTAGAATCATAGTACCTGAATCCACTCATTTTGCTGCTAATGGCCTTATGACATTGATTTCATGGCTGAGGGGTATACCATTATACATAAGTACCACAATTTCTTGAACCATTTTTGTCTTTCCTGGGATATTTAAGGTGTACCCAAGTTGAGGTTCTTGTAAGAAGTGCAGCCTTCAATTTTGTGTTTGCTCTGTCTTATTGATATTCAGTTTTCCCAAGGTATCTTCCCTAGACTGGAAGTGACTTTGGCTCTATAGCTCTGTTGTTTACTTGTTTTAGGGAACACAATGCACTCCTCCAGAGAAGCAGTTGTCAATTTACATCCTGCCATTCAGCATAACTATGCTCCCTGTTCTCCAGGGCCTTTCTTGCCTTTCTGGTTTTTACACATTTTGCGGATGTCCCTTTTTACCGGTGGGAAGTGATAATTTTTTTAGTGCAGATTTGCATTGCCCGCTTGCTTGCTTGGCCAAAAAGGGCGTATGTGTTTTCTCCTGAATATATTCAGCAGAAAATGCATACGCCCTTTTTGGCCAAGTGCATCATTGTCGAAGTTTTGCCCCTCTTCCTGTGCTTTAAAGTTGATTCCAATTTACCTCTTGAAATCTGTTTCCTGCTATTGTGGCTCGATTTCAAGTCTGCCTCGTTGCCTTTCCTCAACAGATTTTTGGACGATAGTTGTCCATTATTACTCTGCCAGTTTGTGAATTGCTGTGCCCCTGAGCTCCATTTTTCAACTCGTTTTTTGTGAGCTGACGGCAGGTCCAAAACTTTGGTTCAGGAACTATACTGGTTCCTGGCGGGTGGCTGAGACTTTGGCTAATTCTTCTACCTGCCGGGAAATTACAGTGACATGTGCTCGTCCAAATGCCTAACAGCTACTCTCTCATTGGTTCTCCCTCTTCCCTTTCATCCTCTGCCAAATTGGCAACCTGTGCGAACCAGGAGGCTAAAGGGGCTGTCTCTCCAATTTGTGACATTGATAGTAAAGCAGTTGCAAAGTCAAACCAGAGCACCAGGAGAGGGACTATTAGTTGAGTTTTAGAAACATTTTGTATTCACGATGTGTCCATTTTCTAGGTTTCACATACACGTTATAGTTGTAGTAATATTCCCTTCAACCTGTAGAGTTGGGACCCTTGGAACGTGTGCCACGCATTATTGCTTTAAATGGTCTGCATTTGCTAACCGAATCTCATCAATCCTCTAAGTACCAAGTGTCCAGCCTTATGCCACATCCAGCTGTCGTTGTAGATAGGGTCATTCCAGGTTTCATCAGAGCCCCTGAAGGAATTGCAAAGAATTTCCCTGTTTTTTGTTTTGTTTTTGAAATTCCTTTTTATAGTGGGTTTGAGCTGATTCTCACTGTCATGTTTATGCCAGTCTAGACACACTTGATTCCCTTACAGAGACATATCAATACATAAGTTTTAAGATTCTCACTAGTCAGATATATTCCTCGGCGGGAAATATTGGGTTTTGAGTCCCTTTCACTGTGGAAGGTGTAGGTCTTGTCTATTCCGTAGCTGGTTTTTGGATTGGTACCTGTACTAATATCACACTCTGGTTTTATTCATCACCCAACCTCTCCTTCCCCCTTAGGCAGGCACAAGAGTGTTTTCTAATGTGAGACTCTGTTCTCTTTCCTAACTCAGTTCTTGTGTAGCCATGTTTACTGGACCTTCATAAGTGATACCTTATGTTAAGTTTCTTTTTCTCTGTGACTTATTTCACTTAGAATCATCGTACCTGAATCCACTCATTTTGCTGCTACTGGCCTTATGACATTGATTTCATGGCTGAGGGATATTCCATCTTACATAATTAACACAATTACTTGAACCATTTTTGTCTTTCCTGGGATATTTCAGGTGTACCCAAGTTGAGTTTCTTGTTAGCAGTGCAGCCCTAAATTTTGTGGTGGCTCTGTCTTATTGATTTTCATTATTCCCAAGGTATATTCCCTAGACTGGAAGTGCCCTTGGCTCTGTTGTTCTGTTGATTACTTGTTTTAGGGAACACAATGCACTCCTCCACAGAGGCAGTTGTCAATTTACATCCTGCCCATCAGCATAACTAGGCTCCCTGTTCTCCAGGGCCTGTCTTACCTTTTTGGTTTTACACATTTTGCGGATGTCCCTTTTGACCGGTGGGAAGTGACACTTCTATGTAGTGCAGATTTGCAATGCCCGCTTGCTTGCTTGCCCAAAAAGGGCGTATGCATTTTCTCCTGAATATATTCAGGAGAAAATGCATACGCCCTTTTTTGCCAAGCACATCATTGTCGAAGTTGTGTCCCTCTTCCTGTGCTTCAAATGCAATTCCAATATACCTGTTGAAATCTGTTTCCTGCTATTGTGGCTCGCTTTCAATATCCCCTCTTTGCCTTCCCTCAACAGATTTTTGGACGACAGTTGTCCTTTATTACTCTGCCAGTTTGTGAATTTCTATGCACCTGAGATCCATTTTTCAACTCGTTTTTTGTGAGCTGACCGCAAGTTCCAAATGTTGGTTCAGGACCTATACTCATTCCCGGCGTGTGGCTGAGACTTTTGTTAATTCTTCTTCCTGCCGGGAAATTAGAGTGACATGTGCCCCTCCAAATGCCTAACAGCTACTCTCTCATTGGTTCTCCCTCTTCCATTTCATCCTCTGCCAAATTAGCAACCTATGCGAAGCAGGAGGATAAAGGGGCTGTCTCTGCAATTTGGGAGATTGATAGTAACGCGTTGGAAATTCAAACCGGAGCGCCAGGAGAGGGACTATTAGTTGAGTTTTAGAAACCTTTCATATTCACAGTGTGTCCATTCTCTAGTTTTCCTGTACATGTTATAGCTGTAGTATTTTCCCTTCAACCTGGAGAGTTGGGACCTTGGAATATGTGCCACGAATTATTGCTTTAAATGGTCTACATTTGCTCACCGAATCTCTCCAACCCTCTCAGTACCAAGTGTCCAGCCTTATGCCACATCCAGCTGTCGTTGTAGATAGGGTCATTCCAGGTTTCATCAAAGCCCCTGTAGGAATTGTAAAGAATTTCCCTTCTTTTTTTGTTTTGTTTTCGAAATTCCTTTTTATAGTGGGTTTGAGCTGATTCTCACTGCCATGTTTATGCCAGTCTAGACACACTTGATTCCCTTACAGAGACATATCAATACATAGGTTTTAAGATTCTTACTAGTCAGATATATTCCTCAGCGGGAAATATTGGTTTTGAGTCCCTTTCACTGAGGAAGGTGTAGATGTTGTCTATTCCGTATTTGGTTTTTGGACCGGTACCTGTACTAATATGAAACTCTGGTTTTATGCATCACCCCACCTCTCCTTCCCCCTTAAGAAGGCATAAGAGTGTTTTCTAACTGTGAGACTCTGTTCTCTTTCCTACCTCAGTTCATGTGTATCCATGTTTACAGGACCTTCATAAGTGATATCTTATGATAAGTTTCTTTTTCTCTGTGACATATTTCACTTAGAATCATCTTACCTGAATCCACTCATTTTGCTGCTACTGGCCTTATGACATTGATTTCATGGCTGAGGGATATTCCATCTTACGTAAGTACCACAATTTCTTGAACCAATTTTGTCTTTCCTGGGATATTTCAGGTGTCCCCAAGTTGAGGTTCTTGTAAGCAGTGCAGCCCTAAATTTTGGGGTGGCTCTGTATTATTGATTTTCAGTTTTCCCAAGGTATATTCCATAGACTGGAAGTGCCCTTTGCTCTAGAGCTCTGGTGATTAATTCTTTTAGGGAACACAATGCACTCCTCCAGAGAGGCAGTTGTCAATTTACATCCTGCCCATCAGCATAACTAGGCTCCCTGTTCTCCAGGGCCTGTCTTGCGTTTTTGGTTTTACAAATTTTGCGGATGTACCTTTTTACCGGTGGGAAGTGACACTTCTTTGTAGTATAGATTTGCATTGCCCACTTGTTTGCTTGGCCAAAACGGTCGTACGGGTTTTCTCCTGAATATATTCAGGAGAAAACGCATACGCCCTTTTTTGCCAAGTGCATCATTGACGACGTTGTGCCCCTCTTCCTGTGCTTTAAATGCAATTCCAATGTACCTGTTGAAATCTGTTTCCTGCTATTCTGGCTCGCTTTCAAGGTCGCCTCGTTGCCTTCCCTGAACAGATTTTCGGACGATAGTTGTCCTGTATTACTCTGCCAGTTTGTGAATTGCTAGGCACCTGAGATCCATTTATCAACTCTTTTTTTGTGAGCTGACCGCAAGTCCAAAATTTTAGTTCAGGACCTGTATTGGTTCCGGGCGGTTTGCTGAGACTTTGGTTAATTCTTGTTCGTGCCGGGAAATTAGAGTGACATGTGCCCGTCCAAATGCCTAACAGCTACTCTCTCATTGGTTCTCCCTCTTCCCTTACATCCTCTGCCAAATTGGCAAACTGTGCGAACCAGGAGGTTAAAGGGGCTGTCTCTCCAAGTTGGGACATTGATAGTAAAGCAGTTGGAAAGTCAAACCAGAGCACCAGGAGAGGGACTATTAGTTGAGTTTTAGAAACCTTTCGTATTCACACTGTGTCCATCTCTAGGTTTCCCGTACATGTTATAGCTGTAGTAATATTCCCTTCAACCTGGAGAGTTTGGACCCTTGGAACGTGTGCCACACATTATTGCTTTAAATGGTCTGCATTGGCTCACCGAATCTCATCAATCCTCTCAGTCCCAAGTGTCCAGCCTTATGACACATCCAGCTGTCATTGTAGATAAGGTCTTTCCAGGTTTCATCAGAGCCCCTGTAGGAATTGTAAAGAATTTGCCTGTTTTTCGTTTTGTTTTTGAAATTCCTTTTCATAGTGCATTTGAGCTTATTCTGAATGCCATGTTTATGCCTGTCTAGACACACTTGATTCCCTTACAGAGACATATGAATACATTGGTTTTAAGATTCTTTCTAGTCATATATATTCCTCTCTGGGAAATATGGTGTTTTGAGTCCCGTTCACTGAGGAAGGAGTAGGTCTTGTCTATTCTGTATTTGGATTATGGAATGGTACCTGTGCTAATATCAATGTCTGGTTTTATGCATCAACCCACCTCTCCTTTCCCCTTTAGCAGGCATAAGTATGTTTTCTATATTTGAGACTCTGTTCTATTTACTAATTCAGTTCATGTGTACCCATGTTTACATTTGCTTCATAAGTGATATCTTATGTCAGAATGCTCCATGGCTTTTGTCATCATAATGCTCCATGATGCTTGTCACCACGATTATCCATGGTCCTCTCATCACAATGCTCCACGGTTTTGCGATCACATTGCTCCATGTCCCTTGTCATCACAATTCTCCACCTCTTTGTCATCACAATATTCCATGACATTTCTCATCACAAAGTTACATGTTCTTGTCATCACAATTCTCCGTGCACTTGTCTTCACAATGCTCCCTGAACCCTGTCATAACAAGCTCCATATGCTTGTCATCACAATGCTTCATGACATTCTTATAAAAATTCTTAATGTCCCTTGACATCACAATGCTCCCTGCCATTTTCATCACAATTCTCCATGACACTTGTCATCACAATGCTCCAAGCCTTTGTCATCACAATGCTCCATCACCCTTGTCATCACTATGCTCCAAGACCTCTGTAATCACATTTCTCCATGCCACATTTCATCTCAATGCTCCATGAACAGGGTCATCACAATGCACCATGCCCATCATCATAATGATTCATGCTATTGTCATCACAATGAAATCAAAATGCTCCATGTCCTCTGTCATCACAATGCTCCAAACCTTTCTGATCACAATGTTCCATAACACTTGTCATCACATGCCACATGACGCCCGTCATCACAATTATGCAAGGACTTCTCATCACAATGCTCCATGACCTTTGTCACCACAATGCTCAATACACTTGGCATCACAATCCTCTCTGACCCTTGTCATCAGTATGCTCCTTGAACACTGTCCTGACAAGGCTCCATGCCTTTTTCATCACAATGATTCATTCCCTTTTCATCACAATGCTCCAAGACCCCTGTTATCACAATGCTCCGTGACTCAAGTCATCACAGTGCTTCATGACACTTATCATCAAAATGGTCCATAACGTCGTCACACAAAGCTCTGTGACCTTTGTCACCACAATGCTCCATAAAATTTTTATCACAATGCTCTTTGACACTTGTCATCACAAAGCTCCATGTTTTTTAAGCACAATGCTCCATGACCCTTTTCATCACAATGCTCGATGCGCGTGTCACCACAATGCTCCATAACCCATGTCATCACAATGCACCATGCACTTGTCATCACAATGCTCCACATCCTTGTCATCACAATGCTCCATAAACTTTGGCATCACAATGCTCCTTGCACTTATCCTCAAAATACCTTCTCACCACTGATATCACAATGTTCCATCACTAGTCATCACAATACTCCCTCACCCCTGTCATCACAATATTCCATGACCCCTGTAATCACAATTCTCCATGTCCTTGTCATCACAAAGCTCCATGACGCATGTCATCAGAATGCTCCATGGCCTTCTCATCACAATGCTCCATGCCCTTGTCATCACAATGCTCCAACACCACTGTAATCACAATGCTCCATGCCTCTTTTCATCTCAATGCACCATGATCCCTATCATCACAATGCACCGTGCCCATCACCGTAATATTTCATGCTATTGTAATCACAATGAAATCAAAATGCTCAATGACCTCTGTCATCACAATGCACCAAACCCTTCTGATCACAATGTTCCATAACACTTGTCATCACAATGCCCCATGACGCTGGTCATCACAATTAAACATGGTCTTCTCATCACAGTGCTCCAAGATCTTTGTCATCACAATGCTCAATACACTTATCATCACAATGCTCCCTGACAGTTGTCATCAGTATGCTCCTTGAACCCTGTCATGACAAGGCTCCATGCATTTTTCATCACAATGATCCATTCCCTTTTCATCACAATGCTCCAAGACCCCTGTAATCACAATGCTCCAGGTCCTTTTCATCACAAAGCTCCATGACGCATGTCATCAGAATGCTCCATTGCCTTCTCATCACAATGCTCCATGCCCTTGTCATCACAATGCTCCATGAACCTTGTCATCGCAATGTTCCAAGCCCTTGTCATCAAAATGCTCCATTACCTTTGTCATCACAATCCTCCATGACACTTGGTATCACAAGGTTCCATTCCATTGTCATCACAATGGACAATGACATATGTCATCACAATGCTCCCTGACACCTGTCTTCACAATACTCGATGACCTTGTCATCACAATGTTCCATGTCCTTGTCATCACAATGCGCCATGCCCACTGTCATCACAATAACCCATGAAACATGTCAGACCAGTGTTCCATGCCCCTGTCATCACAATGCTCCTTGCCGTTGTCATCACAATGCTTCATGACCCCTGTCATCTCAATGTTCCGTGACTCCAGTCATCAAAATTCTTCATGAACTTTGTCCTCACAATGGTCCATGCCCTCGTCACACAAAGCTCTGTGACCTTTGTCACCGCAATGCTCCATGAAATTTTCATCACAATTCTCTGTGTCCCTTGTCATCACAATGCTCCCTGCCTTTGTCAGCACAATGCTCCATGACACTTGTCATCAAAATGCTCCATGCGCTTGTCAGCACAATGCTCCATTACACATGTCATCACAATGTGCCATGCTCTTTTCATCACAAAGCTCCACATTCTT
Source organism: Hyperoodon ampullatus (assembly GCF_949752795.1). Lineage (NCBI taxonomy): Eukaryota > Metazoa > Chordata > Mammalia > Artiodactyla > Ziphiidae > Hyperoodon > Hyperoodon ampullatus. Next base: position 5,439,893 of record NW_027641093.1, on the reverse strand, counting down.
TTCATCGCTCTGCTCCATAAAACTTGTCATCACAATGCTCCATGCACTTCTCATCAAAATGCTCTCTCACCACATATATCACAATGTTCCATCACTAGTCATCACAATACTCGCTCACCCCTGTCATCACAATGTTCCATGACCACTGTCATCACAGTGCTACATGCCCTTATCATCACAATGCTCCATGACACCTGACATCACAATGTTCCACGGCCTTGTCTTCACAAGGCTCCATGACCCTTGCCATCACAATGCTGCAAGACCTCTGTAATCACAATTCTCCATGCCACTTTTCATCTCAATGCTCCATGAACACTGTCGTCACAATGCACCATGCACATCATCATAATGATTCATGCTATTGTCATCACAATTAAATCAAAATGCTCCATATCCTCTGTCATCACAATGCTCCAAACCCTTCTGATCACAATGTTCCATAACTCTTGTCATCACGTGTCGCATGACGCTCATCATCAACATTATGCTAGGTCTTCTCATCACAGTGCTCCATGAACATTGTCACCACAATGCTCAATACACTTGGCATCACAATGCTCGCTGACACTTGTCATCAGTATGCTCCTTGAACACTGTCATGACAAGGCTCCATGCCTTTTTCATCACAATGATCCATTCGTTTTCATCACAATGCTCCAAGACCCCTGTTATCACAATGCTTCATGACTCCAGTCATCACAATGCTTCATGACATTTGTCATCACAATGGTCCATGACCTCGTCACACAAAGATCTGTGACCTTTGTCACCACAATGCTCCATGAAATTTTTATCACAATGCTCTGTGACCCTTGTCATCACAAAGCTCCATGCCTTTGTCAGCACAATGCTCCATGACACTTGTCATCACAATGCTCGATGCGCGTGTCAGCACAATGCTCCATAACCCATGTCATCACAATGCACCATGCACTTGTCATCACAATGCTCCACATCCTTGTCATCAAAATGCTCCATAAATTTTGTCATCACAATGCTCCATGCACTTCTCCTCAAAATGCTTTCTCACCACTGATATCACAATGTTCCATCACTAGTCATCACAATACTCCCTCACCCCTGTCATCACAATATTCCATGACCCCTGTAATCACAATTCTCCATGCCCTTGTCATCACAAAGCTCCATGACGCATGTCATCAGAATGCTCCATGGCCTTCTCATCACAATGCTCCATGCCCTTGTCATCACAATGATCAATACACATATCATCACAATGCTCCCGGACAGTTGTCATCAGTATGCTCCTTGAACACTGTCATGACAAGGCTCCATGCATTTTTCATCACAATTATCCATTCCATTTTCAGTGCAATGCTACAAGACCACTGTAATCACAATGCTCAATGTCCTTGTCATCACAAAGCTCCATGACTCATGTCATCAGAATGCTCCATGCCCTTGTCATCACAATGTTCCATTACACCTGTCATAACAATGCTCCATGAAACCTGACATCACAATGTTCCACGGCCTTGTCATCACAAGGCTACATGACCCTTGTCATCACAATGCTCCAAGACCTGTGTAATCACAATTCTCCATGGCACTTTTCATCTCAATGCTCCATGAACACTGTCATCAAAATGCACCATGCACATCATCATAATGATTCATGCTATTGTCATCACAATGAAATCAAAATGCTCCATGTCCTCTGTCATCACAATGCTCCAAACCCTTCTGATCACAATGTTCCATAACACTTGTCATCACATGCCCCATGACGCTCGTCATCACAATTATGCAAGGTCTTCTCATCACAATGCTCCATGACATTTGTCTCCACAATGCTCAATACACTTGGCATCACAATACTCGCTGACTCTTGTCATCAGTATGCTCCTTGAACACTGCCATGACAAGGCTCCAGGCCTTTTTCATCACAATGATCCATTCCCTTTTCATCACAATGCTCCAAGACCCCTGTTTTCACAATGCTCTGTGACACCAGTCATCACAGTACTTCATGACATTTGTCATCACAATGGTCCATGACCTCGTCACACAAAGATCTGTGACCTTTGTCACCACAATGCTCCATGAAATTTTTATCACATTGCTCTGTGACCCTTGTCATCACAAAGCTCCCTGCCTTTGTCAGCACAATGCTCCATGACCCTTGTCATCACAATGCTCGATGCGCGTGTCAGCACAATGCTCCATAACCCATGTCATCACAATGCACCATGCACTTGTCATCACAATGCTCCACATCCTTGTCATCAAAATGCTCCATAAACCTTGGCATCACAATGCTCCATGCACTTATCCTCAAAATACCTTCTCACCACTGATATCACAATGTTCCATCACTAGTCATCACAATACTCCATCACCCCTGTCATCACAATATTCCATGACCCCTGTAATCACAATTCTCCATGTCCTTGTCATCACAAATCTCCATGACGCATGTCATCAGAATGCTCCATGGCCTTCTCATCACAATGCTCCATGCCCTTGTCATCACAATGCTCCAACACCCCTGTAATCACAATGCTCCATGCCCCTTTTCATCTCAATGCTCCATGAACCCTATCATCACAATGCACCGTGCCGATCACCATAATATTTCAAGCTATTGTCATCACAATGAAATCAAAATGCTCAATGACCTCTGTCATCACAATGCACCAAACCCTTCTGATCACAATGTTGCATAACACTTGTCATCACAATGCCCCATGACGCTGGTCATCACAATTATCCATGGTCTTCTCATCACAATGCTCCATGATCTTTGTCATCACAATGCTCAATACACTTATCATCACAATGCTCCCTGACAGTTGTCATCAGTATGCTCCTTGAACCCTGTCATGACAAGGCTCCATGCATTTTTCATCACAGTGATCCATTCCCTTTTCATCACAATGCTCCAAGACCCCTGTAATCACAAAGCTCCAGGTCCTTTTTATCACAAAGCTCCATGACGCATGTCATCAGAATGCTCCATTGCCTTCTCATCACAATGCTCCATGCCCTTGTCATCACAATGCTCCATGACCCTTGTCATCGCAATGTTCCAAGCCCTTGTCATCAAAATGCTCCATTACCTTTGTCATCACAATCCTCCATGACACTTGGTATCACAATGTTCCATGCCATTGTCATCACAATGGACAATGACATATGTCATCACAGTGCTCCCTGACACCTGTCTTCACAATACTCTATGACCTTGTCATCACAATGTTCCATGTCCTTGTCATCACAATGCGCCATGCCCACTGTCATCACAATAACCCATGAAACATGTCAAACCAGTGTTCCATGCCCCTGTCATCACAATGCTCCTTGCTCTTGTCATCACAATGCTTCATGACCCCTGTCATCTCAATGCTCCGTGACTCCAGTCATCACAATTCTTCATGAACTTTGTCCTCACATTGGTCCATGCCCTCGTCACAAAAGGCTCTGTGACCTTTGTCACCGCAATGCTCCATGAAATTTTCATCACAATGCTCTGTGTCCCTTGTCATCACAATGCTCCCTGCCTTTGTCAGCACAATGCTCCATGACACTTGTCATCAAAATGCTCCATGTGCTTGTCAGCACAATGCTCCATAACCCATGTCATCACAATGAACCATGCACTTGTCATCACAATGCTCCACATCCTTGTCATCAAAATTCTCCATAAATCTTGTCATAAAAATGCTCCATGCACTTCTCCTCAAAATGCCTTCTCACCACTCATATCATAATGTTCCATCACTAGTCATCACAATACTCCCTCACCCCTGTCATCACAATATTCCATGACCCTTCTAATCACAATTCTCCATGCCCTTGTCATCACAAAGCTCCATGACGCATGTCATCAGAATGCTCCATGGCCTTCTCATCACAATGCTCCATGCCCTTGTCACCACAGTGATCCAACAGCACTGTAATCACAATGCTCCTTGCCACTTTTCATCTCAATGCTCCATGAATCTTGTCATCACAATGCACCGTGCCCATCACCATAATATTTCATGCTATTGTCATCACAATGAAAACAAATGCTCAATGACCTCTGTCATCACAATGCACCAAAACCTTCTGATCACAATGTTCCATAACACTTGTCATCACAATGCCCCAAGTCGCTGGTCATCACAATTATCCATGGTCTTCTCATCACAATGCTCCATGATCTTTGTCATCACAATGCTCAATACACTTATCATCACAATGCTCCCTGACAGTTGTCATCAGTATGCACCTTGAACCCTGTCATGAAAAGGCTCCATGCATTTTTCATCACAATGATCCATTCCCTTTTCATCACAATGCTCCAAGACTCCTGTAATCACAATACTCCATGTCCTTGTCATCACAAAGCTCCATGACGCATGTCATCAGAATGCTCCATTGCCTTCTCATCACAATGCTCCATGCCCTTTTAATCACATTGCTTCAAAACCCATGTAATCTCAATGCTCCATGCACCTTTTCATCAGAATGCTCCATGCACTTGTCATCACAATGCTCCATGACACTTGTCATCGCAATGTTCCAAGCCCTTGTCATCAAAATACTCCATTACCTTTGTCATCACAATCCTCCATGACACTTGGTATCACAATGCTCCATGCCATTGTCATCACAAAAGACAATGACATATGTCATCACAATGCTCCCTGACACCTGTCTTCACAATACTCCATGACCTTGTCATCACAATGTTCCATGCCCTTGTCATCACAATGCGCCATGCCCACTGTCATCACAATAATCCATGAAACATGTCAGACCAATGTTCCATGCCCCTGTCATCACAATGCTCCATGCCCTTGTCATCACAATGCTCCAGGACCCCTGTAATCACAGTACTCCGTGACTCCAGTCATCACAATGTTTCATGAACATTGTCCTCACAATTGTCCATGCCCTCGTCACACAAGGCTCTGTGACCTTTGTCACCACAGTGCTCCATGCCCTTGTCATCTCAATGCTCCATGCCCACTGTCATCACAATAATCCATGAAACTTGTCAGACCAATGTTCCATGCCCCTGTCATCATAATGCTCCATGCCCTTGTCATCACAATGCTCCATGAACTCTGTCATCACAATGCTCCGTGACTCCAGTCATCACAATGTTTCATGACCTTTGTCATCACAATGGTCCATGCCCTCGTCACGCAAGGCTCTGTGATCTTTGTCACCACAATGCTCCATGAAATTTTCATCACAATGCTCTGTGTCCCTTGTCATCACAATGCTCCATGCCTTTGTCAGCACAATTCTCCATGACACTTGTCAGCAAAATGCTCCATGCACTTGTCAGCACAATGCTCCATGACACAGCTCATCACAAAGTGCCATGCTCTTTTCCTCACAATGCTCCACATCCTTTTCATCGCTATGCTCCATAAAACTTGTCATCACAATGCTCCATGCACTTCTCATCAAAATGCTCTCTCACCACATATACCACAATGTTCCATCACTAGTTATCACAAAACTAGCTCACCCCTGTCATCACAATGTTCCATGAACACTGTCATCACAGTAATACATGCCCTTATCATTACAATGCTCCATGACCCCTGACATCACAATGTTCCATAAACCCTGTCACAAAATGCTCCATGACCCATTTCATCACAATGCTTCATGACCCCTGACATCACAATGTTTCATAACCCCTGTCATCAAAATATTCCATGACACTTTTATTCAAATTGCTCCATGACTCTGTCATCACAATGCTCCCTGCCCTACTCATCACAATGCACCACGCCCTTGTCATCAAAATGCCCCATGACATTTGTCATCACAAATCTCCATGACCCTTAGCATCACAATGCTCCATGCCATTGTCATCACAATGTTCAATGAAATCTCTCATCACATTGCTCCATGCCCTTGTCATCACAATACTCCTTTACAACTGTCATAACAATGCTCCATGACCCCTGCAATCACAATGTTCCACGGCCTTGTCTTCACAATGCTCCATGCCCCTTTTCATCTCAATGCTCCATGAACCCTTTCATCACAATTCACCGTGCCCATCACCATAATATTTCATGCTATTGTCATCACAGTGAAATCAAAATGCTCAATAACCTCTGTCATCACAATGCACCAAACCCTTCTGATCACAATGTTCCATAACACTTGTCATCACAATGCCACATGATGCTGGTCATCACAATTATCCATGGTCTTCTCATCACAATGCTCCATGATCTTTGTCATCACAATGCTTAATACACTTATCATCACAATCCTCCCTGACAGTTGTCATCAGTATGCTCCTTGAACCCTTTCATGACAAGGCTCCATGCATTTTTCAACACAGTGATCCATTCCATTGTCATCACCATGCTCCAAGACCCCTGTAATTACAATGCTCCATGTCCTTGTCATCACAAATCTCCATGACGCATGTCATCAGAATGCTCCATTGCCTTCTCATCACAATGTTCCATGCCCTTGTAATCACATTGCTTCAAAACCCCTGTAATCTCAATGCTCCATGCATCTTTTCATCAGAATGCTCCATGCACTTGTCATAACAATGCTCCCTGCCCTTCTCATCACAATGCACCACGCCCTTGTCATTAAAATGCGCCATGACATTTGTCATCACAAAGATCCATGACCCTTGGCATCACAATGCTCCTTGCCATTGTCATCACAATGGACAATGACATATGTCATCACAATGCTCCCTGACACCTGTCTTCGCAATATTCCATGACCTTGTCATCACAGTGTTCCATGCCCTTCTCTTCACATTGCGCCATGCCCAATGTCATCACAATGCTCCGTGACTCCAGTCATCACAATGCTTCATGACCATTGTCCTCACAATGGTCCATGCCCTCGTCACACAAGGCTCTGTGACATTTGTCACCACAATGCTCCATGCCCTTGTCATCTATATGCTCCATGCCCACTGTCATCACAATAATCCATGAAACTTGTCAGACCAATGTTCCATCCCCCTGTCATCACATTGCTCCATGCCCTTGTAATCACAATGCTCCATGACCCCTGTCATCACAGTGCTCCATGACTCCAGTCATCACAAAGATTCATGACTTTTCTCATCACAATGGTCCATGCCCTCGTCACACAAGGCTCTGTGATCTTTGTCACCACAATGCTCCATGAAATTTTCATCACAATGCTCTGTGTCCCTTGTCATCACAATGCTCCATGCCTTTGTCAGCACAATGCTCCATGACACTTGTCATCAAAATGCTCCAAGTGCTTGTCAGCACAATGCTCCATGACACATGTCATCACAATGTGCCATGCCCTTTTCATCACAATGCTCCACATCCTTTTCATCGCTATTCTCCATAAAACTTGTCATCACAATGCTCCATGCACATCTCATCAAAATGCTTTCTCACCACATATATCAAAATGTTCCATCACTAGTCCTCACAATACTCCCTCACCCCTGTCATCACAATGTTCCTTGACCACTGTCATCACAGTGCTCCATGCCCTTATCATCACAATGCTCCATGACCCCTGACATCACAATGTTCCATAACCTTTGTCACAAAATGCTCCATGACCCATTTCTCCACAATGCTTCATGACCCATGACATCACAATTTTCCATAAGCCCTGTCATCAAAATATTCCATGACCCTTTTATTCAAATTGCACCATGACCCTGTCATCACAATGCTCCCTGCCCTTCTCATCACAATGCACCACGCCCTTGTCATCAAAATGCGCCATGATATTTGTCATCACAAAGCTCCATGACCCTTGGCAAAACAATGCTCAATGCCATTGTCATCACAATGCTCAATGAAATCTCTCATCACATTGTTCCATGCCCTTGTCATCACAATGCTTCATTACACCTGTCATTACAGTGCTCCATGACCCCTGCCATCACAATGTTCCACGGCCTTGTTATCACAAGGCTCAATGACCCTTGTCATCACAATGCCCCAAGACCTCTGTAATGACAATTCTCCATGCCACTTTTCATCTCAATGCTCCATGAACACTGTCATCACAATGCACCATGCCCATCATCATAATGATTCATGCTATTGTCATCACTATGAAATCAAAATGCTCCATGTCCTCTGTCATCACAATGCTCCAAACCCTTCTGATCACAATGTTCCATAACACTTGTCATAACATGCCCCATGACGTTCGTCATCACAATTATGCAAGGTCTTCTCATCAAAATGCTCCATGACCTTTGTCACCACAATGCTCAATACACTTGTCATCACAATGCTCGCTGACACTGGTCATCAGGATGCTCCTTGAACACTGTCATGACAAGGCTCCATGCCTTTTTCATCACAATGATCCATTCCCTTTTCATCACAATGATCCAAGACCCCTGTAATCACAATGCTCCGTGACTCCAGTCATCACAATGCTTCATGAAATTTGTCATCACAATGGTCCATGACCTCGTCACACAAAGCTCTGTGACCTTTGTCACCACAATGCTCCATGAAATATTTATCACAATGCTCTGTGATCCTTGTCATCACAAAGCTCCATGCCTTTGTCAGCTCAATGCTCCATGACCCTTGTCATCACAATGCTCGATGCGCATGTCAGCACAATGATTCATAACCCATGTCATCACAATGCACCATTCACTTGTCATCAAAATGCTCCACATCCTTGTCATCAAAATTCTCCATAAACCTTGTCATCACAATGCTCCATGCACTTCTCCTCAAAATGCCTTCTCACCACTGATATCACAATGTTCCATTACTACTAATCACAATACTATCTCAACCCTGTCATCACAATATTCCATGACCCATGTAATCACAATTCTCCATGCCGTTGTCATCACAAAGCTTCATGACGCATGTCATCAGAATGCTCCATGCCTTCTCATCACAATGCTCCATGCCCTTGTCATCAAAATGCTCCAACACCCCTGTAATCACAATGCTCCTTGCCCCTTTTCATCTCAATGCTCCGTGAACCCTGTCATCACAATGCACCGTGCCCATCACCATAATATTTCATGCTATTGTCATCACAATGAAATCAAAATGCTCAATGACCACTGTCATCACAATGCACCAAACCCTTCTGATCACAATGTTCCATAACACTTGTCACCACAATGCCCCATGACGCTGGTCATCACAATTAGACATGGTCTTCTCATCACAATGCTCCATGATCTTTGTCATCACAATGCTCAATACACTTATCATCACAATGCTCCCTGACAGTTGTCATCAGTATGCTCCTTGAACCCTGTCATGACAAGGCTCCATGCATTTTTCATCACAATGATCCATTCCCTTTCCATCACAATGCTCCAAGACCCCTGTAAACACAATGCTCCATGTCCTTGTCATCACAAAGCTCCATGACGCATGTCATCAGAATGCACCATTACTTTCTCATCACAATGCTCCATGCCCTTGTAATCACATTGCTTCAAAACCCCTGTAATCTTAATGCTCCATGCACCTTTTCATCAGAATGCTCCATGCACTTGTCATCACAATGCTTCATGACCCTTGTCATCGCAATGTTCCAAGCCCTTGTCATCAAAATGCTCCATTACCTTTGTCATCACAATCCTCCATGACAGTTGGTATCACAATGCTCCATGCCATTGTCATCACTATTGACAATGACATATGTCATCACAATGATCCCTGACACCTGTCTTCACAATACTCCATGACCTTGTCATCACAATGTTCCATGCTCTTGTCATCACAATGCGCCATGCCCACTGTCATCACAATAATCCATGAAACATGTCAGACCAATGTTCCATGCCACTGTCATCACAATCCTCCATGCACTTTTCATCACAATGCTCCATGAACCCTGTCATCACAATGCTCCGTCACTCCAGTCATCACAATACTTCATGACCTTTGTCCTCAAATTGGTCCAAGCCCTTGTCACACAAGGCTCTGTGACCTTTGTCACCACAATGCTCCATGCTCTTGTCTTCTCAATGCTCCAAGCCCACTGTCATCACAATAATCCATGAAACTTGTCAGACCAATGTTCCATGCCCCTGTCATCATATTGCTCCATGCGCTTGTCATCACAATGCTCCATGAGCCCTGACATCACAATGTTCCATAACCCCTGTCATCAAAATATTCCATGACACATTTATTCAAATTGCTCCATGACCCTGTCATTACATTGCTCCATGACCCCTGTCATCACAGTGCTCCCTGACTCCAGTCATCACCATGATTCATGACCTTTCTCATCACAATGGTCCATGCCCTCGTCACACAAGGCTCTGTGATCTTTGTCACCACAATGCTCCATGAAATTTTCATCACAATGCTCTCTGTCTCTTGTCATCACAATGCTCCATGCCTTTGTCAGCACAATGCTCCATGACACTTTTCATCAAAATGCTCCATGCACTTGTCAGCACAATGCTCCATGACACATGTCATCACAATGTGCTATGATCTTTTCTTCACAATGTTCCACATCCTTTTCATCGCTATGCTCCATAAAACTTGTCATCACAATGCTCCATGCACTTCTCATCAAAATACTCTCTCACCACATATATCACAATGTTCCATCACTAGTCATCACAGTACTCGATCACCCCTGTCATCATAATGTTCCATGACCACTGTCATCACAGTGCTACATGCCCTTATCATCACAATGCTCCATGACCCCTGACATCACAATGTTCCATAACCCCTGTCACAAAATGCTCCATGACCCATTTCATCACAATGCTTCATGACCCCTGACATCACAATGTTCCATAACCCCTGTCATCAAAATATTCCATGACCCTTTTATTCAAATTGCTCCATGACCTTTTCATTACAATGCTCCCTGCCCTTCTCATCACAATGCACCACGCCCTTGTCATTACAATCCTCCATGACACATGTATCACAGTGTTCCGTGCCCTAGTCATCACAATGTTCCATGCCGAATCTCATCACAATAATCCATGAAATTTTCAGACCAATGTTCCATGCCCTTGTCATCACAATGCTCCATTACCCCTGTCATAACAATGCTCCATGACCCCTGCCATCACAATGTTCCACCGCCTTGGCATGCAAGGCTCCATGACCCTTGTCATCACAATGCTCCAAGACCACTGTAATCTCAATGCTCCATGCCCTTGTCATCACAAAGATCCATGATACATGTCATCAGAATGCTCCAAGGCCTTCTCATCACAATGCTCCATGCACTTGTCATCACAATGCTCCAAGACCCCTGTAATCTCAATGCTCCATGCCCCTATTCATCAGAATGCTCCATGAGACTTGTCATCACAAGGCTCCATGGTCTTCTCATCACACTGCTCCAGGACCTTGTCATCACAATGCTCCATTCCCTTGTCATCACAATGCTCCTTGACCACTGTCATCACAATACCCCATGAACATTTTCAGGCCAATTCTCCATGACCTTCTCATCACAATGCTCCATGACCCTTGTCATCACAATGCTCCATGAGCCCTCTCATCACAATGCTCCATGACACCTGTCATCACAATGCTCCATGCCCCTTGTCATTACAGTGATCCATGACGATCTTCATCATAATTATCCATGGTCTTTTCATCACAATGCTCCACGGTCTTGCTATCACAATTCTCCATGCCCTGTTCATCACAATGCTCCATGTCACATGTCATTAAAATTCTCCACGTCCTTGTCATCACAATGCTTCGTGACACTTCTCATCACAATGTTACATGATCTTGTCATCACAATTCTCCATGCACTTGTCATCGCAATGCTCTATTACCCATGTCATAGCAAGCTCCATGCGCTTGTCATCACAATGCTTCACGACGTTGTCATCAAAATTCTCAGTCGCCCTTGTCATCACAATACTCCATGCCATTGTCATCACAATGCTCCATGACCCCTGTCATCAAAATGTTCTAAGCCCTTGTCATCAAAATGCTCCATTACTTTTGTCATCAAAATGCTCCATGAAACGTGGTATCACAATGCTCCATTCCATTGTCATCACAATGGACAATGACATTAGTCATCACAATGCTCCCTGAAACCTGTCTTCACAATAATCCATGACCTTGTCATCACAATGTTCCATGCCCTTGTCATCACAATGCGCCATGCCCATTCTCATCACAATAATCCATAAATCTTGTCAGAGCAATGCTCCATGACTCCTGTCATCACAATGCTCCGTGACTCCAGTCATCAAAATGCTTCATGACCTTTGTCATCACAGTGGGCCATGCCCTCTTCATACAAGGCTCTGTGATCTTTTTCACCACAATGCTCCATGAATATTTCATCACAATGCTCTGTGTTACTTGTCATCAAAATGCTCCATGCCTTTGTCACCACAATGCTCCATGCCCTTGTCATGACAATGCTCCATGCCCACTGTCATCACAATAATCCATGAAACTTCTCAGACCAATGTTCCATGCCCCTGTCATCACATTGCTCCATGCCCTTGTCATCACAATGCTCCATGACCCCTGAAATCACAATGTTCCATAACCCCTGTCTCAAAATTCTCCATGACCCATTTCATCACAATGCTTCATGACCCCTGACATCACAATGTTCCATAACCCCTGTCATCAAAATATTCCATGACCCTTTTATTCAAATTGCTCCATGACCCTGTCATCACAATGCTCCCTGCCCTTCTCATCACAATGCACCACGCCCTTGTCATCAAAGTGCTACATGATCTTTGTCATCACAAAGCTCCATGACCCTTGGCATCACAATTCTCCATGCCATTGTCATCACAATGGAACATGACATATGCCATCACAATGCAACCTGACAACTGTCTTCACAATACTCCATGAACTTGTCATCACAATGCTCCATGCCCTTGTCATCACAATGTGCCATGCCGACTCTCATCACAATAATCCATGAAACTTGTCAGACCAATTATCCATGCCCCTGTAATCAAATGCTCCATTCCCTTGACATTACAATGCTCTGTGACTCCAGTCATCACAATGCTTCATGACCTTTGTCATCACAATGGTCCAAGCCCTCGTCATCACAAGGCTCTGTGTAATTTGTCACCACAATGCTCCATGAACTTTTCATCCCAATGCTCTCTGAGCCTTGTCATCACAATGTTCCATGCCTTTGTCAGCACAGTGTTCCATGACACTTGTCATCACAGTGCTCCATGCGCTTGTCAGCACAATGCTCCATGACCCATGTCATCACAGTGCACCATGCACTTGTCATCACAATGCTCCCCAAAATTGTCATCACAATACTCCATAAACATTGCATCACAAAGCTCCATGCACTTCACATCAAAATGCTCTCTCACCACTGATATCACAATTTTCCATCACTAGTCATCAAAATACTCCCTCACCCCTGTCATCACAATGTTCAACGGCCTTGTCATCACAAGGCTACATGACACCAGTAATCACAATGCTCCATACCCCTTTTCATCTCAATGCTCCATGAACCCTGTCATCACAACGAACCATGCCCTTTATCATAATGCTTCATGCTTTTGCCATCACAATGAAATCAAAATGCTCCATAACCTCTGTCATCACAATGCTCCAAACCCTTGTGGTCACAATGCTCCATAACTCTTGTCATCACAACGCCCCATGAGGCTCGTAATCACAATTATCCATGCACTTCTCATAACAATGTTCCATGACTTTTGTCATCACAATGCTCAATACACTTGTCATCACAATGCTCCCTGACACTTGTCGTCAGTATGCTCCTTGAACCCTGTCATGACAAGGCTCCATGCTTTTTTCATCAAAATGATCTATGCACTTTTCATCACAATGCTCCAAGACCCCTGTAATCACAATGCTCCATGCCCTGGTCATCACAAACCTCCATGATGCATGTCATCAGAATGCTCCTTGGACATCTCTCACAATGCTCCATGCCCTTGTAATCACAGTGCTTCAAGACCCCTGTTATCACAATGCTCCATGCCCCTTTTCATCAGAATGCTCCATGAGACTTCTCATCACAAGGCTCCAAGGACTTCTCATAAGACTGTTCCAGGACCTTGTCATCACAATGCTCCACGACCCCTTTCATCAGAATACTCCATGAACATTTTCAGCTCAATGCTCCATGATCTTGTCATCACAATGCTCCATGACCCCTTTCATCAGAATACTCCATGAACATTTTCAGCTCAATGCTCCATGATCTTCTCATCACAATGCTCCATGAACCCTGTCATCACAATGTTCCATGCTCCTTGATATCAAAATGATCCATGACCTCTGTCATCACAGTGCTCCAAACACTTGTGATCACATTGTTCCATAACACTTGTCATCACAACGCTCCATGATGCCTGTCACCACAATACTCAATGATCTTGTCATCACAATGCTCCATGACCTTTGTCATCAGAATGCTCAATACACTTGTCATCACAATGCTCCCTGACACTTGTCGTCAGAATGCTTCTTGAACCCTGTCATGAAAAGGCTCTATGCCTTTTGCATCACAATGCTCCATGCCCTTTTCATCACAATGCTCCATGCCATTGTCATCACAATACTCCACAAGCTTGTCATCAGAATGCTCCATGACCCTTGTCATCACAATGCTCCATGACCCCTATCATCACAATGCTCCATGACACCTGTCATCACAATGCTCCAGGCCCCTTGTCATTACAGTTCTCCATGACGCTCGTCATCACAATTATCCATGGTCTTATCATCACAATGCTCCACCGTCTTGCCATCACAATGCTCCATGACCCTTGAAATCACAATGTTACATGCTCTTGTAATCACATTCTCCATGCACTTGTCATTGCAATGCTCCATGACCCCTGTCCTAGTAAGCTCCATGTGCTTTTCATCACAGTGCTTCACGAACTTGTCATCAAATTTCTCAAAAGCCCTTGTCATCACAATGCTCCATGCCCTTTTCATCACAATGCTCCATGACCATTGTCATCACAATGCTCCATTACCTTTGTCATCACAATCCTCCATGACACTTGTCATCACAGTGCTCCATGCCATTGTCATCACAATGCACCATGACATAGGTCAACACAATGCTCCCTGACACCTGACTTCACAATACTCCATGACCTTTTCTTCACAGTGCTCCATGATCTTGTCATCACAATGTGCAATGCCCACTGTCATCACAATAATCCATGAAATTTTTCAGACCGATTCTCCATGCTCCTGTCAGCACAATGTTCCATGCACTTGTCATCACAATTCTCCATGACACCTGTCATCACAATGCTCCGTGACTCCAGTCATCACAAGGCTTCAAGACTTTTTCATCACAATGGTCAATGCCCTCATTATCACAAGTCTCTGTGACCTTTGTCACCACAATGCTCCGTGAACTTTTCATCACAATGCTCTGTGACCCTTGGCATCACAATGCTCCATGTCTTTGTCAGCACAATGTTCCATGACACTTGTCATCACAAAGCTCCATGAGCTTGTCAGCACAGTGCTCCATGACCGACGTGATCACAATGTGCCATGCGGTTGTCATCACAATGCTCCACATCCTTGTCATCACAGTACTCCATAAACATTGTCATCCCAAAGCTCCATGCACCTCTCATGAAAATGCTGTCTCACCACTGATATCACAATGTTCCATCTCTAGTCATCACAATACTCCCTCACCCCTGTCATCACAATGTTCCATGACCCATATAATCACAATGCTACATGCGGTTATCATCACAATGCACCACTCACTTGTCATCAAAATGCTCCATGACCTTTGTCATCACAAAGCTCTATGACCTTTGGCATCACAATGCTCCATGCCATTGTCATCACAATGCTTCATGAAGCCTCTCATCACATTGCTCCATGCCCTTGTCATCGCAAAGCTTCATGACGCTTGTCATCAAAATGCTCGATGCCCTTCTCATCACAATGCTCCATGACCTTGTCATTACAATCCTCCATGACCCATGTATCACAGTGTTCCGTGTCCTTGTCATCACAATGCTCCATGCCCATTCTCATCACAATAATCCATGAAAATTTTCAGACAAATGCTCCATGCCCTTGTCATCACAAAGCTCCATGACGCATGTCATCAGAATGCTCCATGGCCTTCTCATTCAAAATGCTCCATGCCCTTGTCATCACAATGCTCCAAGACACCTGTAATCACAATGCTCCATGTCCCTTTTCATCTCAATGCTCCATGTACCCTGTCATCACAATGCACCATGCCCATCATCATAATGCTTCATGCTATTGTCATCACAATGAAATCAAAATGCTCCATGACTTCTGTCATCACAATGCTCCAAACCCTTGTGATCACAATGTTCCATAACGCTTGTCATCACAACGCCCCATGACGCTCGTCATCACAATTATCCATGGTCTTCTCATCACAATGCTCCATAATATTTGTCATCACAATGTTCAATACACTTGTCATCACAATGCTCCCTGACTCTTGCCATCAGTATGCTCCTTGAACACTGTCATGACAAGGCTCCATGCCTTTTTCATCAAAATGCTCCATGCCTTTTTCATCACAATGCTCCATTCCCTTGTCATCACAATGTTCCATTACCCCTGCCATCGCAATACTCCATGAACATTTTCAGCCCAATGCTCTATGATCTTCTCATCACAGTGTTCCATGACCACTGTCATCACAACGCTCCATGACCACTGACAACACAATGATCCGGGACTCTTTTCATCAAACTGCTCCATGACCCTTGTCATCAAAATGATCCATGCTCGTGCCATCCCAATGCTCAATGACCTCTGTAATCACAATGATCCGTGACGCTTGTCATCACAGTGCTCCATGGCACTTGTCATCAAAATGCTCCATGCATTTGTCAGCAAAATGACACATGACATTGTCATCACAATGCTGCATGCGCTTTTCATCAAAATACTCCATTCCCATTGTCATTAAAATCCTCGGTTAACCTTGGGTTCACATTTCTTCAGGCCATGTCATAAAAATGCTCCATGCTCCTTGAAATGAAAATGATCCATGACCTCTGTCATCACAATGCTCCAAACCCTTGTGATCACAATGTTCCATAACACTTGTCGTCACAATTCTCCATGATGCCTGTCATCACAATGCGCCATGCCCATTGTCATCACAATGCTCAATACACTTGTCATCACAATGCTCCATGACACTTGACGTCAGAATGCTCCTTGATCCCTGTCATGAAAAGGTTCCATGCCTTTTTTATCACAATGCTCCATGCCTTTTTCATCAAAATGCTCCATGCCATTGTCATCACAATACTACACAAGCTTGTCATCTGAATGTTCCTTGACCCTTGTCATCACTATGATCCATGACACCTGTCATCACAATTCTCGATACCCCACGTCATTACAGTGCTCGTTGACATTCGTCATCAAAATGCTCCATGGTCTTGCGATTACAATGCTCCACAGTCTTGCCATCAAAATGCTCCATGACCTGGATATCACAATTCTCCATGTCCCTTGTCATCACAAAGCTCCATGCGCTTCTCAGCACAATGCTCCATGACCCATGATATCACAATGTGCCAAGCGCTTCTCATCACAATGCTCCACAACCTTGTCATCACAATGCTCCATAAATATTGTCATCACAATGCTCCATGCATTTCTCATCAAAATGCTCTCTCACCACTGATATCACAATGTTCCATCACTAGTCATCACAATACTCCCTCACCCCTGTCATCACAATGTTCCATGACACCTGTAATCACAAAGTTCCATGCCCTTGTCATCACAAAGCTCCATGATTCATGTCATCAAAATGCTCCATGGACTTCTCATCACAATGCTCCATGCCCTTGCCATCACAATGCTCCATTACACCTGTCATCACAATGCTCCCTGACCACTCTCATCACAGCGCTCCATGACCCCTGACAACACAATGATCTGGGACTCTGTCATCAAAATGCTCCATGACACTAGTCATCACAATGATCCATGCGCTTGTCATCCCAATGCTCCATGACACCTGTAATCAGAATGCTCCGTGACGCTTGTCATCCCAGTGCTCCATGACCCTTGGCATCACAATGCTCCATGAAACCTCTCATAACATTGTTCCATGCCCTTGTCATCACAAATCTCCATGACGCTTGTCATCACAATGCTCGATGCCCTTCTCATCACAGTGCTCCATGCCCTTGTCATTACAATCCTCCATGATCCATGTATCACCGTGTTCCTTGCCCTTGACATCACAATGCTTCATGCCCACACTCATCACAATAATCCATGAAACTTTTCACACAAATGCTTCATGCCCTTGTCAACAAAAGGCTCCATTACCCGTGTCATAACAATGCTCCATGACCCCTGCCATCACAATGTTCCATGGCCTCGTCATCACAAGGCTCAATGACCTTTGTCATCACAATTCTCCAAGACCACTGTAATCACAATGCTCCATGCCCTGTCATCACGAAGCTCAATGACTTATGTCATCAGAATGCTCCATGGCCTTCTCATCACAATGCTCCATGCCCTTGTGATCACAGTGCTCCAAGACCGCTGTATTCACAATGCTCCATGCCCCTTTTCATCTCAATTCTCCATGAACTCTGTCATTCCAATGCACCATGCCCATCATCATAATGCTTAATGGTATTGTCATCACAATGAAACCAAAATGCTCCATGACCTCTGTCATCACAATGCTCCAAACCCTTGTGATCACAATGTTCCATAACACTTGTCATCACAATTCCCCATGATGCTCCTCATGACAATTATCCATGGTCTTCTCATCACAATGCTCCATGAACTTTGTCATCACAATGCTCAATACACTTGTCATCTCAATGCTCCCTGCCACTTTTCGTCAGTATGCTTCTTGAACCGTGTCATGACAAGGCTCATGCCTTTTTCATCACAATGATCCATGCGCTTTTCATCACAATGTTCCAAAACCCCAGTAATCACAATGCTCCTTGCCCTTGTCATCACAAAGCTCCATGACACATATAATCAGAATGCTCCATGGCCTTCTCATCACCATGCTCCATGCCCTTGTCATCACACTGCTCCCTGTCACTTGTCTTCAGAAAGCTCTTGAACCCTGTCATGAAAAGGCTCCATGTCTTTTTCATCACAATGCTCCATGAATTTTCATCACTATGCTCCATGCCATTGTCATCACAATACTCCACAAGCTTGTCATTCCCTTTTGATGACAATGCTCCAAGACCCCTGTTATCACAATGCTCCGTGACTCCAGTCATCACAATGCTTCATGACATTTGTCATCACAATGGTCCATGACCTCGTCACACAAAGCTCTGTGACCTTTGTCACCACAATGTTCCATGAAATTTTTATCACAATGCTCTGTGACCCTTGTAATCACAAAGCTCCATGCCTTTGTCAGCACAATGCTCCATGATCCTTGTCATCACAATGCTCGATGCGCGTGTCAGCACAATGCTCCATATTCCATGTCATCACAATGCACCATGCACTTGTCATCACAATGCTCCACATCCTTGTCATCAAAATGCTCCATAAAACTTGTCATCACAATGCTCCATGCACTTCTCCTCAAAATGCCTTCTCACCACTGATATCACAATGTTCCATCACTAGTCATCACAATACTCCCTCACCCCTGTCATCACAATATTCCATGACCCCTGTAATCACAATTCTCCATGCCCTTGTCATCACAAAGCTCCATGACGCATGTCATCAGAATGCTCCATGGCCTTCTCATCACAATGCTCCATTCCCTTGTCATCACAATGCTCCAACACCCCTGTAATCACAATGCTCCATGCCCCTTTTCATCTCAATGCCCCATGAGCCCTGTCATCACAATGCACCGTGCCCATCACCATAATATTTCATGCTATTGTCATCACAATGAAATCAAAATGCTCAATGACCTCTGTCATCACAATGCACCAAACCCTTCTTATCAAAATGTTCCATAACACTTGTCATCACAATGCCCCATGACGCTGGTCATCACAATTATCCATGGTCTTCTCATCACAATGCTCCATGATCTTTGTCATCACAATGCTCAATACACTTATCATCAAAATGCTCCCTGAATATTGTCATCAGTATGCTCCTTGAACCCTGTCATGACAAGGCTCCATGCATTTTTCATCACAATGATCCATTCCCTTTTCATCACAAAGTTCCAAGACCCCTGTAATCACAATGCTCCATGTCCTTGTCATAACAAAGCTCCATGACGCATGTCATCAGAATGTTCCATTGCCATCTCATCACAATGCTCCATGCCCTTGTAATCACATTGCTTCAAAACCCCTGTAACCTCAATGCTCCATGCACACTTTCATCAGATTGCTCCATGCCCTTGTCATCACAATGCTCCATAACCCTTGTCATCGCAATGTTCCAAGCACTTGTCATCAAAATGCTCCATTACCTTTGTCATCACAATCCTCCATGACACTTGGTATCACAATGCTCCATGTCATTGTCATCACAATGGACAATGACTTATGTCATCACAATGCTCCCTGACATTTGTCTTCACAATACTCCATGACCTTGTCATCACAATATTCCATGCCCTTGTCATCACAATGCACCATGACCACTGTCATCACAATAATCCATGAAACATGTCAGACCAATATTCCATGCCCCTGTCATCACAATTCTCCATGCCCTTGTCATCACAATGCTCCATGACCCCTGTAATCACAATGCTCTGTGACTCCAGTCATCACAATGCTTCATGACATTTGTCCTCACAATGGTCCATGACCTCGTCACACAAAGCTCTGTGACCTTTGTCACCACAATGCTCCATGCCATTGTCATCTGAATGCTCCATGCCCACTGTCATCACAATAATCCATGAAACTTGTCAGACCAATGATCCTTGCCCCTTTCATCACATTGCTCCATGACCTTGTCATCACAATGCTCCGTGACCCCTGTCATCACAATGCTCCGTGACTCCAGTCATCACAATGATTCATGACCTTTCTCATCACAATGGTCCATGCCCTCGTCACACAAGGCTCTGGGATCTTTATCACCACAATGCTCCACGAAATTTTCATCACAATTCTCTGTGTCCCTTGTCATCAAAATGCTCCATGCACTTGTCAGCGCAATGCTCCATGACACATGTCATCACAATGTGCAATGCTCTTTTCCTCAAAATGATCCACATGCTTTTCAACGCTATGCTCCATAAAACTTGTCATCACAATGCTCCATGCACTTCTCATCAAATTGCTCTCTCACCACATATATCACAATGTTCCATCACTAGTTATCACAATACTCGCTCACCCCTGTCATCACAATGTTCCATGACCACTGTCATCACAGTGCTGCATGCCCTTATCATCACAATGCTCCATGACCCCTGAAATCACAATGTTCCATAACCCCTGTCATCAAAATATTCCATGACCCTTTTATTCAAATTGCTCCATGACCCTGTCATCACAATGCTCCCTGCACTTCTCATCACAATGCACCACAACCTTGTCATCAAAATGCCCCATGACATTTGTCATCACAAAGCTCCATGACACTTGGCATCACAATGCTCCATGCCATTGTCATCACAATGCTCAATGAAATTTCTCATCACATTGTTCCATGCCCTTGTCATCCAATGCTCCATTACACCTGTCATAAAAATGCTCCATGACCACTGCCATCACAATGTTCCACGGCCTTGTCATCGCAAGGCTCCATGACCCTTGTCATCACAATGCTCCAACGCCCCTGTAATCACAGTGCTCCATGCCCCTTTTCATCTCCATGCTCCATGAACCCTGTCATCACAATGCACCGTGCCCATCACCATAATATTTCATGCTATTGTCATCACAATGAAATCAAAATGCTCAATGACCTCTGTCATCACAATGCACCAAACCCTTCTGGTCACAATGTTCCATAACACTTGTCATCACAATGCCCCATGAGGCTGGTCATCACAATTTTCCATGGTCTTCTCATCACAATGCTCCATGATCTTTGTCATCACAATGCTCAATACACTTATCATCACAATACTCCCTGACAGTTGTCATCAGTATGCTCCTTGAACCCAGTCATGACAAGGCTCCATGCATTTTTCATCACAATGATCCATTCCCTTTTCATCACAATGCTCCAAGACCCCTGTAATCACAATGCTCCATGTCCTTGTCATCACAAAGCTCCATGACGCATGTCATCAGAATGCTCCATTCCCTTCTCTTCACAATGTTCCATGCCCTTGTAATCACATTGCTTCAAAACCCCTGTAATCTCAATGCTCCATGCATCTTTTCATCAGAATGCTCCATGCCCTTGTCATCACAATGCTCCATGACCCTTGTCAGCGCAATGTTCCAAGCCCTTGTCATCAAAATGCTCCATTACCTTTGTAATCACAATCCTCCATGACACTTGCTATCACAATGCTCCATGCCATTGTCATCACAATGGACAATGATATATGTCATCACAATGCTCCCTGACACCTGTCTTCACAATACTCCATGACCTTGTCATCACAATGTTCCATGCCCTTGTCATCACAATATGCCATGCCCACTGTCATCACAATAATCCATTAAACATGTCAGACCAATGTTCCATGCCCCTTTCATCACAATGCTGCATGCCCTTGTCATCACAACGTTCCATGAACCCTGTCATTACAATGCTCCGTGACTCCAGTCATCACAATGCTTCATGACCTTTGTCCTCACAATGGTCCATGCCCTCGTCACACAAGGCTCTGTGACCTTTGTCACCACAATGCTCCATGACCTTGTCATCTCAATGCTCCTTGCCCACTGTCATCACAATAATCCATGAAACTTGTCAGACCAATGTTCCATGCCCCTGTCCTCACATTGCTCCATGCCCTTGTCATCACAATGCTCCATGACCCCTGTCATCACAATGCTTCGTGACTCCAGTCATCACAATGATTCATGACCTTTCTCCTCAGAATGGTCCATGCCCTCGTCACACAAGGCTCTGTGATCTTTGTCACCACAATGCTCCATGAAATTTTCATCATAATGCTCTATGTCCCTTGTCATCACAATGCTCCATGCCTTTGTCAGCACAATGCTCCATGACACTTGTCATCAAAATGCTCCATGCACTTGTCAGCACAATGCTCCATGACACATGTCATCACAATGTGCCATGCGCTTGTCATCACAATGCTCCACATCCTTTTCATCGCTATGCTCCATAAAACTTGTCATCACAATGCTCCATGCACTTCTCATCAAAATGCTCTCTCACCTCATATATCACTATGTTCCATCACTAGTCATCACAATACTCGCTCACCCTTGTCATCACAATTTTCCATGACCACTGTCTTCACAGTGCTACATGCCCTTATCATCACAATGCTCCATGACCCCTGACATCACAGTGTTCCATAATCCCTGTCACAAAATGCTCCATGACCCATTTCATCACAATGCTTCATGACCCCTGACTTCACAATGTTCCATAACACCTGTCATCAAATATTCCATGACACTTTTATTCAAATTGCTCCATGACCCTGTCATCACAATGCTCCCTGCCCTTCTCATCACAATGCACCACGCCCTTGTCATCAAAATGCCCCATGACATTTGTCATCACAAAGCTCCATGACCCGTGGCATCACAATGCTCCATGCCATTGTCATCACAATGCTCAATGAAATTTCTCATCACATTGCTCCATGCCCTTGTCATCACAATGCTCCATTACACCTGTCATAACAATGCTCCATGACCCCTGTCATCACAATGTTCCACGGCCTTGTCATCACAAGGCTCCATGACCCTTGTCATCACTATGCTCCAAGACCTTTGTAATCACAATTCTCCATGCCGCTTTTCATCTCAATGCTCCATGAACGCTGTCATCACAATGCACCATGCCCATCATCATAATGATTCATGCTATTGTCATCACAATGAAATCAAAATGCTCCATGTCCTCTGTCATCACAATGCTCCAAACCCTTCTGATCACAATATTCCATAACACTTTTCATCACATGCCCCATGACGCTCGTCATCACAATTATGCAAGGTATTTTCATCACAATGCTCCATGTCCTTTGTCACCAAAATGCTCAATACACTTGGCATCACAATGCTCGCTGACACTTGTCATCAGTATGCTCCTTGAACACTGTCATGAAAAGGCTCCATGCCTTTTTCATCACAATGATCCATTGCCTTTTCATCACAATGCTCCAAGACCCCTGTTATCACAAAGCTCCGTGACTCCATTCATCACAATGCTTTATGACATTTGCCATCACAGTGGTCCATGACCTCGGCATACAAAGCTCTGTGTCCTTTGTCACCACAATGCTCCATGAAATTTTTATCACAATGCTCTCTGACCCTTCTCATCACAATGCACCACGACCTTGTCATCAAAATGCTCCATGACCTTTGTCATCACAAAGCTCCATGACATTTGGCATCACAATACTCCATGCCATTTCATCACAATGCTACATGAAACATCTCATCATATTGCTCCGTGCCCTTGTCAGCACAATGCTCCATGACACTTGTCATCACAGTGCTCGATACTCTTCTCATCACAGTGCTCCGTGCCCTTGTCATTACAATCCTCCATGACACATGTATCACTGTGTTCCATGCCCTACTCATCACAATGTTCCATGCCGAATCTCATCACAATAATCCATGAAATTTTCAGACCAATGTTCCATGCCCTTTTCATCACAATGCTCCATTACCCCTGTGATAACAATGCTCCATGACCCCTGCCATCACAATGTTCCACCGCCTTGGCATCCAAGGCTCCATGACCGTTGTCATCACAATGCTCCAACAACCCTGTAATCACAATGCTCCATGCCCCTGTCATCACAAAGATCCATGGCACATGTCATCAGAATGCTCCATGGGCTTCTCATCACTATGCTCCCTGACCTTGTCATCACAGTGCTCCAAGACCCCTGTAATCACAATGCTCCATGCCCCTATTCATCAGAATGCTCCATTAGACTTGTCATCACAAGGCTGCACGGTCTTCTCATCGCACTGCTCCAGGACATTGTCATCAAAATGCTCAATTCCCTTGTCATCACAATGCTCCTTGACCCCTGTCATCACAATACTCCAAGAACATTTTCAGGCCAATGCTCTATGACCTTCTCATCACAATGCTCCATTACCCTTGTCATCACAATGCTCCATGACCCCTCTCATCACAAAGCTCCATGACACCTGTCATCACAATGCTCCACGCCCCTTGTCATTACAGTGATCCATGACGCTCTTCATCATAATTATCCATGGTCTTTTCATCACAATGCTCCACGGTCTTGCTATCACAATTCTCCATGCCCTATTCATCAAAATGCTCCATGTCCCATGTCATTACAATTCTCCACGTCCTTGTCATCACAATGCTTCGTGACACTTCTCATCACAATGTTACATGATCTTGTCATCACAATTCTCCATGCACTTGTCATCACAATGCTCTATGACCCCTGTCATAGCAAGCTCCATGCGCTTGTCATCACAATGCTTCACGACGTTGTCATCAAAATTCTCAATGGCCCTTGTCATCAAAATGCTCCATGCCCTTGTCATCACAATGCTCCATGACCCTTGTCATCGCAATGTTCCAAGCCCTGTCATCAAAATGCTCCATTACATTTGTCATCACAATCCTCCATGACACTTGGTATCACAATGCTCCATGCTATTGTCATCACAATAGACAATTACATATGTCATCACAATGCTCCCTGAAACCTGTATTCACAATATTCCATGACCTTGTCATCACAGTGTTCAATGACCTTGTCATCACAATGTGCCATGCCCTCTCTCATCACAATAATCCATAATCTTGTCAGAGCAATGCTCCATGACCCCTGTCATCACAATGCTCCATGACTCCAGTCATCACAATGCTTCATGACCATTGTCATCACAGTGGTCCTTGTCCTCTTCAAAGAAGGCTCTGTGATCTTTTACACCACAGTGCTCCATGAATATTTCATCACAATGATCTGTGTCCCTTGTCATCAAAATGCTCCATGCCTTTGTCAGCACAATGCTCCATGCCCTTGTCATCACAATGCTCCATGCCCACTGTCATCACAATAATCCAAGAAACTTGTCAGACCAATGTTCCATGCCCCTGTCTTCACATTGCTCCATGCCCTTGTCATCACAATGCTCCATGACCCCTTTCATCACAATGTTCCGTAACTCCAGTCATCACAATGCTTCATGACCTATCTCATCACTATGGTCCATGCCCTCGTCACACAAGGCTCTGTGATCTTTTTCAAAACAATGCTCCATGAATATTTCATCACAATGCTCTGTGTCCCTTGTCATCAAAATGCTCCATGCCTTTCTCAGCACAATGCTCCATGACACTTGTCATCAAAATGCTCCATGTGCTTGTCAGTAAAATTCTCCATGACCCATATCATCACAATGTGCCATGCGCTTGTCATCACAATACTCCCCATCCTTATCATTGCTTTGCTCCATAACACTTGCCATCATAATGCTCCGTGCACTTCTCATCTAAATGCTCTCTCACCACTGATATCACAGTGTTCCGTCACTAGTCATCACAATACTCCCTCACCCCTGTCATCACAATGTTCCATGACCCCTGTCATCAAAATGCTACATGCCCTTATCATCACAGTGCTCCATGACCACTGACATCACAATTTTCCATAACCCCTGTCATCAAAATGTTCCCTGACCCTTTTCATCAAATTGTTCCATGACCCTTTCATCACAATGCTCCCTCCCCTACTCATCACAATGCAGCACACTCTTGTCATCAAAATGCTCCATGACCTTTTTCATCACCAAGCTCCATGACCCTTGGCATCACAATGATCCATGCCATTGTCATCACAGTGCTCCATGAACACTCTCATCACATTCCTCCTTGCCCTTGTCATCACAAAGCTCCACGACGCTTGTCATCACAATGCTCGATGCCTTTCTCATCACAATGCTCCATGCCTTGTCATTACAATCCTCAATGACCCATGTATCACCGTGTTCCGTGCCCTTGTCATCACAATGCTCCATGCCCACTGTCATCACAATAATCCATGAAACATTTCAAACCAATGCTCCATGCCCTTGTCATCACAATGCCCCATTAGCCCTGTCATGACAATGCTCCATGCCCCCTGCCATCACAATATCCCACAGCATTGTCATCTCAAGGCTCCATGTACCTTGTCATCACAATGCTCCAAGACCCCTGTAATCACAATGCTCCATGCCCCTTTTCATCTCAATTCTCCATGAACACTGTGATCACAATGCACCATGCCCATCATCATAATGCTTCATGCTATTGTCATCACAATGAAATAAAAATGTTCCATGACCTTTGTCATCACAATGCTCCAAACCCTTCTGATCACAGTGTTCCATAACACTTGTCATCACAATGCCCCGTGACGCTCCTCATCACAATTATCCATTGTTTTCTCATCACAATGCTCCATGACCTTTGTCAACACCATGCTCAATACACTTGTCATCACAATTCTCCCTGACACTGGTCTTCAGTACGCTCCTTGATACCTGTCATGGCAAGGCTGCATGCCTTTTCCTCACAATGATCCATGCACTTTTCATTACAATGCTCCAAGGCCCCTGTAATCACAATGCTCCATGCGCTTGTCATCACAAAGCTCCATGACGAATGTCATCAGAATGCTCCATGGCATTGTCAGCAAAATGCTACATTTCCTTGTCATCACCATGCTCCATGCCCTTGTCATCACAGTGCTCCAAGAAACCTTTAATCACAATGCTCCATGCCCCTTTTTATCAGATTGCTCCATGAGACTTGTCATCACAATGCTCCATGGTCTTCACATCACAATGCTCCAGGACCTTGTCATCACAATGCTCCATGACCCCTGTCATCACAATACTCCATGAACATTTTCAGCCCAAAGCTCCATGACTTTCTCATCTCACTTCTGCAGAACCCTTGTCATCACAATGCTCCATGACCACTGTCATCACAACGCTCCATGACCCCTGACAACACAATGATCCGGGACTCTTGTCATCAAAATTCTCCATAACCCTTGTCATCCCAATGCTCCATGACCCCTGTAATCACAATGCTCCGTGACACTTGTCATCACAGTGCTCCGTTACACTTGTCATCACAATGCTCCATGCCTTTTTCAGCAAAATGCTACATGACCTTGTCATCACAATCCTCCATGACACTTGGGATCACATTGCTTCATGCCCTTTTCATCTCTGTCTTTCTTTTCTGGTTTTTACAGATTTTCGGATGTCCCTTTTGACCGGTGGGAATTGACAATTCTTTGTAGTGCGGATTTGCATTGTGCACTTACTTGATTGGCCAAAAAGAGAGTATGTGTTTTCTCCTGAATATATTCAGCAGAAAATGCATACGCCCTTTTTGGCCAAGTGCATCATTGTCGAAGTTGTTACGCTTTTCATGTGCTTTAAAGGTGATTCCAATTTACCTCTTGAAATATGTTTTGTGCAGTTCTGCCTCATTTTCAAGTCCCCTTCGTTGCCTTCCCTCAACAGACATTTGGAAGTGAGTTGTCCTTTATAACTATGAAGGTTTGTGAATTGATCTGCCCCGAACTCCAATTTTCAACTCGCGTTTTTGTGAGCTGACCACAAATCCAAAATTTTGCTTCAGGACCTATACTGGTTCCGGGGCTGCAGGCTGACGCTTTGGTTATTTATTCTTCCAGACCTGAAATTAGACTGACACATGTCCGTCCAAATGCCTACAGCTACTCTCTGATTGGTTCTCCCTCTTCCCTTTCATCCTCTGCACAATTTGCAAACTGTGCAAAGCAGCAGGTTAAAGGGGCTGACTCTCCAAGGTGGGAGATTGATAGTAAAGCAGTTGGATTGCCAAATTGGAGCACAAGGAGAGGAAAATTAGGAGCATTTCAGAAATCTTACGCCATCACAGGGTGTCCATTCTCTAGGTTTCCCATACATGTTATAACTGTAGTGATATTCCCTTCTACCTGGAGAGTTGGGACCCATGGAATGGGTGGCATGCAATACTGCTTTAAAGGGTCTGCATTTTCTCACCCAGTCTCACCAGTCCTCTCATTCCCAAGTGTCCAGCATTATGTCTCATCTAGCTGTCTTTGCAGATAGGGTCATTCCACGTTTCATCAGAACCCCTGAATGCATTGTGTAAGAATTTCGCTGTTTTTTTTGTTTTGTTTTGTTTTTGAAATTCATTTTTATAATGGGTTTGAGCTGATTTTCACCGACGTGTTTATGCCGTTCTAGACACACTTGATTCCCTTATGGAGACATATCAATATATAGGTTTTAAGATTCTTACTAGTCAGATATATTCCTCTGCGGGGAATAGGTTTGTTGAATCCCGTTCACTTAGGAAGGTGTAGGTTTTGTCTATTCTGTATTTGGTTTATGGAATGGTACCTGTGCTAATATCAAACTCTGGCTTTATGCATCAGCCCACCTCTCCTTCCCCCTTAAGCAGGCATAAGAGTGTTTTCTCAATGTGAGACTCTGTTCTCTTTCCTAACTCGGTTCATGTGTAGCAATGTTTACAGGACCTTCCTAAGTGATATCTTATGATAAGTTTCTTTTTCTGTGTGACTTATTTCACTTAGAATCATTGTACCTAAATCCACTCATTATGCTGCTACTGGTCTTATGACATTGATTTTATGTCTGAGTGATGTTCTTTAAGCAATTTTCTCTTTCCTGGAATATTTAAGGTGTCCTGAAGTTGAGGTTCTTGTTTGCAGAGCAGCCTTAAACTTTGGGGTGCCTGTGTCTTGTTGATATTTAGTCTTCCCAAGTTATATGCCCATGAGTGGAAGTGCCCTATGCTCCGTAGCTTTGTATTTAAATGTTTTAGGAAACAGCATACACTTCTTCAGAGTGGCTCTTGGATATTTATACCACACCCATCAGCGTGAGAAACTCCCTGTTCTCCATGGCCTCTCCTGCATTTCTGGTTTGTACACATTTTTTGGATGGCCTTTCTGAGCAGTGGACATTGAGACTTCTTTGTTGTGCGGATTTGCATTTCCCGCTTGCTTGCTTGGCCAAAAACTCTGTATGTGTTTTTTTACTGAAGATATTCACGAAAAAAACACATACACCCTTTTGCCCAACTACATCATTTTAGAAATTCTCCTGCTTTTCATATGCTTTAAATGTGAGTCCAATCTACCTTTTAAAATCTGTTTCCTGCAATTCTGCCTCTCATTCAGATCCTCTTCGTTGCCTTACCTGAATATATTTTTGGACGTTGGTTATCATTTTTATCTTTGCAGGTCTTTGAATTATCTGCTCCTGAGCTCCATTTTGCAACTCGCATTTTTTGTGAGCTGGCCGCCAAACCATTGTATTGCTTCCGGCCCTATTCTGGTTCTGGGGAGGCAGGCTGAGCCTTTTGTGAATTCTTCTTCCTAATTGGAAATTAGAGTGACATGTGCCTGTCAAAACTCCTACAGCTAGTCTCTCATTGGTTCCCCCTCTTCCCGTTTATCCTCTGCACAAATTGCAAACTGTGTGAAACAGGAGGTTAAAGGTGCTGATTCTCCAAGTGGGGAGATTGTTAGTAATTTGGCTGGAATGGCGAACCCCAGCACCAGGAGATCAAAAATGAGGTGCATTTTCGACACCTTTCCTGATCACACGGTGTACATTCTTCTCGGTTTCCCAGGCATGTTTTCGCTGTCGGAAGATTCCCTTGAACTTGCAGTTTTGGGACCCAAGGAATGGGAATCAGGCAGTATTACTTTAAAAGGTGTGCATTTTCTCACCCAGCCTCTCTAACATCTCTTAGCGTGCATAGCTTCCTGCCTTATATATCATCATGCTGTGGGTCTACATGCATACAATCCACGTTACATCGTAACCCTTCAACAAAAGTTGTAAGAATTTTTGTCTGTCTCACTGTTTTTATAAATATTTTTATATTTATTTTTATATTGGTTACAGCTGATTTTCAAAGCTCTGTTTTTTGCTGCTGTACATCCACTTGATTCATGTACTGTGAGACATCAATAAATTCTTTATCAGATTCTTACCAGTCATATGTATTATTTTCCAGTGACTTGAGTGGGCTGAGTGCAGTTCTTTGATGTACCGTGTAGGCCTTGTCTGTTATTCAATTTGTTACTTGGAATGGTATCTTTGCTAATTTCAACCTCCTGGATAATACCTCACCCTTCCCCACCTTTCCCATTTAGTAGCCTTATGTCTATTTTCTACATATTTGACTATGTTTCTGTTTTGTAATTTATTTCATGTGTAGCCATTTTTGATTCCACCTTTAAGTGACATCTTATGATATGAGTCTTTTTCTTTCTGACATACGTCACTTAGAATGATCGTATGTAACTCCTCCAGAGTTCTTACAACTGGCCTTATTTCACTGATTTCTGGATGAGTAATATTCCACTCTACATAAGTACCCCATCTCTTTTATCAATTTTATCCTCCCAGGGACATTTAGGTTATATCCAAGTTGAGGCCCTTTTTAACAGAGAGGTGGTAAACGTTGGGGTGCCTGTTTTCTGTCGATTTTTGTTTTTCCCAAGGTATACGCCCATGAGTGCAAGTGCCCTATGCTCTGTAGCTCATTTTTTAGATGTTTTAGCAAACACAATACACTTCTCCAGAGAGACCGTTGACAAATTACATTTCCACTATCAGCCTCACAGGGCTCCCTTTTCTCCTCACCCTGTCCTGCATTTCTGG
Organism: Hyperoodon ampullatus; assembly: GCF_949752795.1. Lineage (NCBI taxonomy): Eukaryota > Metazoa > Chordata > Mammalia > Artiodactyla > Ziphiidae > Hyperoodon > Hyperoodon ampullatus. Next base: position 5,408,122 of record NW_027641093.1, on the reverse strand, counting down.
TGTTTACACTTTATGTGGATGGCCCTTCTGACTGATGTGAAGTGATACATTTTGTAGTATTGATTTCCAGTGCCCACCTGTTTGGTTGGATAAAAAGTGTGTATGGCCTTTACTTGAATATATTCAGAAAAAATGCATACGACCTTTTCGGCCAACTGCATCATTGGCGATGTTCAGCCCCTTTTCTTGTGCTTTAATGGGGAGTCCTTTCTACCTCTTCAAATCTGTTTCCTTACAATCTCCCTTGCTTACAAGTCCTTTTCTGTGACTTACCTCAAGACATTTTTTAATGATAGATATTTTCAACTCTGCAATTTCATGAATTTTAGTGCCCCTGAGTTCCATTTTTCAACCTGTGTTTTTGAAAACTGCACACAAAACAGCGGGATTTCCTCTAGCCCTATTCTGTTTCCGTGGGCAATTCTAACCTTTGATGAATTTGCCTTCCAGATTGGAAATTAGAGTGGCATGTGCCTGTCTGAACACCTAAGACTTGTCTCTAATTTTTTCTCATCCTTCCGCTTCATTCTCTGGACAAATTCCAAACTGTGTGCAACAGGATGTTGACGGTGCTGATATACCCAAGTGAGGAAATTGTTAGGAAAGATGTAGGCGATGAGGAGATGAGGTACCTTTTCCAAACTCTTTCCGATCAAATGGTGTACCATCCTCTAGGTGTGACAGACATGTTTTAGCTGTAGGAATAGTCCCGTGCTTGTAAGGGGAACACCAGAGTTTTTTTCCAAATTAGTGCCTCCCCGAACCCCAAACTGGGGAATGTTTAAGCCTCAGCTACACATATGTCCATTATGGGGCTTGGAAAATAGGCAGAGTCCAAACTTTAGATGATTGAAATCTTCGGGATAAGAAGTGCTCACCATCGGCCTTGCTTAGGTTACATTTTATCTGTCATTGATAGATGATGTCAATAAAAATATCTATTCTTTTTCAGATTATTTCCCCTTATAGGTTATTACAAAATATTCAGTGTAGTTCCCTGTGCTATACAGTAGTTCCTTGTTGATGATCAGTTTTATACATAGCAGTGTGTATGTGTTAATCCCAAACTGTTAATTTATCACTTCTGCTACCTCTCCCCTTTGGTAATAATAAATTATAATATTTTAGACTTCTCAGAAATGGGGAAGCTGCAAGAGAGGTATCATTTTCAATGGAAAAGCATTCAAAACAAGATTGAAGCTTCAGCCAAGAGTATTCAATGTACATCCTTGGGAATAAATCACTTCATTTCTCTAATGTTGACCTGACAAATAAGACAGACGTCTTCATTGAACTTGCTTATAATAAAGTGATGGAAATATCAAATGTAAGTCTTAGAAACATCTTATTTTACCCGAGCCTTATACACTGCTCTATGTTAACTACAGATTGGCTCACACATCTGTTCATTGAAGTTACAATTTTCTCAGTTTCTGTTAATGATCCTCTTCAGTGGACCCCAACAGGATTCCCCATTCCCAGTGTCGTTGGAGCCAACAGATCAAGACTGAGTTTGGTTCAGAAGCAAAGGAAACTTTATATTTTGAAAACAGAAGGAGAGGTGAGAGCGTGCACTCCCCCGCGGGCTGTGGGCTGGGCTGCTGTGTAGGGATCCCGGCAGCGTCATCGGGAGGGACGGGATGGAGCTCTCGATGGCTGGGTTGGCTGCAGCTCAGGCTCTATGTTGCAGAGTCTGCATGGGACCCCGCTAGCTGAGGTGTCGACCCAGCCATTTTGCACTAGGAAATCGGGTCTGAAGTGCCGGGTGTGGGACATCTGCAAGTGGAACCCTACGAGCACGTGAAATTAGACAGAGCACAAAGGAAAAACAGGTTAGACTTTATTTTATTGCCCAGATTCTCTTTTTATCTCCCAGGAATTTTTAATGAATGTTGCCAGAGATGAACACCTCCTCTGCTTTTTGTCCCGTTCCTCATTCTTGGGGTGCTGAAGGTGCAGACCCCTCTTTTGTAACTGCTTCATGCTGAGGTGGGAGCCCTCATACACAGGGGGAGGGGCAAAACTTCTCCCCAGCAGCCTCCAGGTGAGGTTGATTGTCCCAAGGCCTCCTGCCTCACTGCTCGTCCACCTGAGCACCAGCATTGGAAGTGTTATAGATTGGAATGACCTTTAAGGGTCCAGGAAAGAGATGCACAGAGATGCTGCTGTGGCAGGTCTCACCCCACCCCACATTTGTTCGGCGACCTTAGGCTGACGGGTTTTGCCACCCTAGATGCTCTGACCAGTAGTCTGTGCTTTCTTTAATTAGGTCCCTGAATTAATGTACAAACAGCACCATGTGTCAGAGCCCTGCCCGCTCAACTCCCAGACAGTCCAGGGTTGGTGGTGATACAGGACCATGATGTCCACTGAGTCAACGGCCTTTTGAAGTAGCCAGCAGTCCAGCCGGTCATATTGGCCACTATCACCACGGTGTCTGTAGGGTTTTCTATGGTGAAATCGTGAATATACGATTCCCCCGCCAAACTTATTAGCTCCCGTCTGGGTGCAGTAAGTCCTCCAAGCAGTAGTCTGCTCTTTCGGGGTACAGACTTGTTTTCTGAGAGAAACTCCAGGTCAAGTGATGGTCACACGTGTCTTCTTGGGGGCCCATTGCCCCCGTTTGTCTCTCTGGAGTTTGGAGTTGGAGGGCCTCCTCACTCGAGGTCAGTGTGTCCACAGAGCGACCCCTGCAACTTCAGGACATGATGGGTGGTTAGGATCACAACATGGGGTCCTTTTCCCTTAGCAGGGAGCTGGCCTTGTGGGCTGCTGATTTCCAGCTTTTTACATACCCCAGTATCCTGGCTTGATGGGGCGTTGGGCAAAGCCCTTGGTGACCATAGTTTATCATACCTGAAGGGCATTCTTGTGTTGCCCCATTTCAAGTGTTCCCAGTTTTTGCACTAAGGCTCCAAGGGTGATTAACCTTGACCGGGTATGTAAAGGTCAAAGTGTTTAGATAAATTAGGGAGTTCCTGGGCAAGGGCCTGAATTGACTGCTCTTTCCATTCTTGAAAGGCTGTTTCTGGATTCTATTCTAAAGGATCATCATCTTTTCGTGTCAGTGTTTCATGTAGAGGCCCAGCTATTAGACTGTAGTTAGGGATCCAGATGCAGAAAACCTTGGCCTCCCCAGGAACCCCTAAGCTGTCTTCTAGTTTTAGAAGAGGTAAGGCTGCAAATGGCTTCTTCCCTATCCTGGGATGTGTTTCTCCTAATATCTGTGAGAATGAAGCCCAGGCATGTCACCTTAGCCTGGGATATTTGAGGCTTTTTCATGGACACCTTCTATCCTTTCTTGGCTAGGTAGTTCAGAGTCGTCTTTAGTAGACCTGACAATCAGAATGTCATCTGCATATTGAAGGAGAGTTCCCTTTTACAGAGGTAGAACTTTTAGGTCTTTAGAGGACATTTCCCCAATGATGGTGTGGGGATTTTTGAACCATTGGGGCAGGATGGTCCAGCATTAGTGCTTCTGTTACATGTTGTGTCCTGCCACTCACAAGCCAAAAATTCTTGTGACTCTGTGATGAATGGAATACAGAAGAAGGCATCATTGAAGTCTAATACAGAATGCCATGGCCTGGTGGATGGTAGAATGACCAGCAGGGTGTAGGAAATAGGAGCTACTGGATGTATATCCTCGGTGGCTTCACTGACTGTCCTGATATCTTTTACCAGGTCTCCAGCAGCCCATGGGGCTCTCGTGGTCAGGGAAATCCCAGGATATGGAACTCACGTGGGCTGCACCCCCCCACCCCACAGCCCACCGGGCTTTTGTGGTCAACTCTCTCCCAGAGTATGGAGCTCATCTGTGCAGCTACACAGCAGCCCATGGGGCTCTCATAGTCAGGCCCTTCCCAGGATACGGAGCTCCCCTGGGCAGGTACCCCAGCAGGGCTGGACCAACAGGAACCATGCACATAGCCCACCTTGCAGAGAACCCCCTGCTCACCTGTCGCTCACAGCTGACACAGAACACCTCAGAGCAGGACTTCAACTAACAAACAACAGCTCTGACAGTTCTGTGTCCCTGGGTATCACGCTGTGTGGCCTCTCTCTGCCTGCTCTTCCAGACACTTCCACTGCAGCCAGGGAACCAGAACTCTGTCTCCACACATCATCACTCCTCTCCCTGACTCCTGGGTTCCTCTCATTAGGATAGGGTCTTCTTGAAGTTGTTTTCCATTCATGGACCAGATAAAATGATAAGAAAACAAGCCGCAGCTGCAGCCCCTTGTCTATCCTGACTCTCAAGAGCCCACACCTGTTCCTTGGGCCTGGCCCGTTTAGCAAGGTTCATTTTCTGCAACTGTGAGCCCCTGAGGGGTGAGGATTGGCTGATTTGGGCAGCCTGACACTGCCTGCCAGCCCTCCCTAGGTGTGCCTGGGTTGAGGTCAATATAAAGACCTCTCCAGTCAGCAAGAGCTCCTGTAGCTGTGCCTGACACCATATTCTCTGCCCCGTCAGCAGTGTCGGGGCTGGCGTCGTGGGAGGGAGTGAGGGGCCGTGGCTTTGTGGGTGGCCCAATGTGAGTGGGGCTCTGCTGGACTTCCTGCAGGAGTTGCCAGGCTGCCACCTGCTAAAGAAGAGGATGTGTCACCCATACCTGCCGCTGGAATTTCTCCCCAGGCAGAGGTGAGGAAGTAAAAAAGCAGTGGGAGCCGTGGCAGGAGGGGTATCTCAGGCAGGGAAATGGAAAGCTTCCAGGAGAGCATCTGGGCCCAGGACCATCCTGGCTGGCCTACAGGCACCAAGTCGTCCTGCGTGCAGTCGCTGGTGTGGCTCCACAGCCCTTCCTCTAGGCTTGCAAGTTCTTGTACATATTCAGGTGTTTTACCTGGAAAGGGTGGGAAGAGTTCAGCTGCAGCAGGACTCGGGCTCAGCTCACATTTACTTACAGACGCCTCGACACAGTCCCCCAGCTTTGCAATAAGGATGCTCCTTGTGGGGGGGGGGGGGCGCTGCTGACTGCATGGGAGATTATTTCACACGTCTGATCAACTTAAGAATTTTTTACCACTGGAGCAACTGCCCTGATACGATTTTCCTGTTTATAACTGGTGGTTTCTGTTTTTTTTTTTTTTTTCCTTTATTCTTTTTGGTTCAACGTAGATTTTATTTATTCCTCTTTTTTATAATTTAGAGAAATAAACATAGAAATAATGCATTAATATAACGACGTCTATATGAAGGGAAAAACTTTTTTTCTGTTTTATTTTATTAAATATTATTTATTTATTTTTAATTTTCTTTAAATTTATTTATTTCTTTTATACAGCAGGTTCTTATTTCATATCTATTTTATACATATAAGTGTGCACATGTGAATCCCAGTCTCCCAATTCATCCCACCACCACCCTCACATGACGTTCCACCCTTGGTGTCCATATGTTTGTTCTCTACATCTGTGTCTCTATCTCTGCCCTGCAAACCGGTTCATCTGTACCATTTTTCTAGGTTCCACATATATGCATTAATATACAATATTTGTTTTTCTCTTTCTGACTTACTTCACTCTGTATGACAGTCTCTAGATCCATCAAGGTCTCTACAAATGACCTAATTTCATTCCTATGAATGGCTGAGTAATATTCCATTGTATGTATGTACCACATATTTATCCATTCGTCTGTCTGTGGGCACTTAGGTTGCTTTCATTACCTGGCTATTGTAAATAGTGCTGCAATGAACATTATGGTGAATGTGTCTTTTTGATTTATGGTTTTCTCTGGGTATATGTCCAGTAGTGGGATTGCTGGATTATATGGTAATTCTATTTTTAGATTTTAAGGAACCTCCATACTGTTCTCCATAGAGACTGTATTGATTTACATTCCCAACAATAGTGGAAGAAGGTTCCTTTTCTCCACACCCTCTCCAGCATTTGTTGTTTGTAGATTTTCTGATGATGCCCATTCTAACAGGTGTGACGTGATAACTCATTGTAGTTTCGATTTCCATTTCTCTAATAATTAGTGATGTTGAGCAGATTTTAATGTGTGTCTTGGCCATCTCTATGTCTTCTTGGAAGAAATGTCTATTTAGATCTTCCATTTTTGTATTGGGTTGTTTGTTTTATTAATATTGAGCTGCATGAGCTGTTTATATATATTGGAGATTAATCATTTGTCCATTGATTCGTTTGCAAATATTTTTTGCCATTCTGAGGGTGGTCTTTTCCTCTTGTTTGTAGTTTCCTTTGCTTTGCAAAAGCTTTTACGTTTCACTAGGTCACATCTGTTTCGTTTCTTTTTCTTATTTCATTACTATAGTAGGTGGATCAAAAAAGATTTTGCTGTGATTTACGTCAGAGTATTCTTCGTAAGTTTTCCTCTCAGAGTTTTATACTGTCCAGTCTTACATTAAGGTCTCTAATCCATTTTGAATATATTTTTATGTACGGTGTTGGGGAGTGTTCTAATTTCATTCTTTTACATGTAGCTGTCCATATTTCCCAGCACCACTGATTGAAGAGACTCTCTTTTCTCCATTGTAAAGTCTTTCCTCCTTTGTCATAGATTAGTTGAGCATAGGTGTGTAGGTTTATCCCTGGGCTTTCTTTTCTTTTTTTTTTTTTCCTTTTACACATTTATTGGAGTATATTTGCATTACAATGTTGTGTTAATTTCTGCTGTCTAACAAAGTGAATCAGCTATACATATACAAATATCACCAGATCACCTCCCTCTTGCATCTCCCTCCCACACTCCATATCCCACCCATTTAGGTGGTCACAAAGTACCGAGCTGATCTCCCTGTTCTATGTGGCTGCTTCCCATTAGCTATCGGTATTACATTTGGTAATGTATTTAGGTTCCATGCCACTCTCTCACTTCTTCCCATCTTACCCATCCCCCTTCTGTTGTCCTCAAATCCTTTCTCTATGTCTGTGTCCTTAATCCTGTCCTGCCACTAGGTTCTTCAAAACTTATTTTTTTCTTTGTTAGATTCCATATATCTCTGTTAACATACAGTATTTGTTTTTCCCTTTCTGACTTACTTCACTGTGTAGGACAGATTCTAAGTCCATCCACCTCAGTACAAATAAATCAGTTTTGTTTCTTTTTATGGCTGAGTAATATTCCATTGTATATATATGCCAGATCTTCTTTATCCATTCATCTGTCGCTGGACACTTAGGTTGCTTCCATGTCCTGGCTGTTGTAAATAGAGCTGCAATGAACATTTTTGTACATAACTCTTTTTGAATTATGGTTTTCGCAAGGCAAATGCCCAGTAGTTGGATTGTTGTGTCGTATGGTACTTCTATTGTTAGGTATTTAAAGGAACCTCCGTACTGTTCTCCCTAGCAGCCATATCAATTTACATTCCCACCCACAGTGCAAGTGTGTTCCCTTTTCTCCAATAAAGGCCTCTCCATCATTTATTGTTTTGTAGATTTTTTTGAGAATTGCAACTCTGACTGCTGTGAGGTGATACCTCCCGGTAGTTTTGATTTGCATTTCTCTAATGATTAGTGATGTTCAGCATCCTTTCATGTGTTTCATGGCAATCTGTATATCTCCTTTGGAGAAATGTCTATTTATGTCTTCTGCCCGTTTTTGGATTGGGTTATTTGTTTTTGTGATATTGAGCTACATGAGGTGCTTGTAAAGTTTGGAGATTAATCCTTTGCAAATTGCTTCATTTGAAAATATTTTCTCCCATTCTGAGGGTTGTTTTTCCATCTTGTTTATGTTTTCCTGTACTGTGTAAAAGCTTTTAAGTTTCTTTAGGTCTCATTTGTTGATTTTTTTTTTTATTTCCATTTCTCTAGGAGGTGGGTCAAAAAGGATTTTGCTGTGATTTATGTCATAGAGTGCTCTGCCTATGGTTTCCTCTAAGTGTTTTATAGTGTCTGGTCCTATATTTAGATCTCTAATCAATTTAGAGATTATTTTTCTGTATGGTGTTATGGAGTGTCCTAATTTCATTCTTTTATGTGTAGGGGTCCAGTTTTCCCAGCACCAATTACTGAAGAGTCTGTCTTTTCTACATTGTATATCCTTAGCTCCTTTGTCATAGATGAGATAGCCATAGGTATGTAGGTTTAGCTCTGGGCTTTCTGTCCTATTCCATTGATCTGTTTTTATGCCAATCTACATACACTTGATTCCATTATGGAGACATATAAATACATAGGTTTCAAGATAATTACCAGTCAGATATATTCTTCTTCAGTGAATAGGGTGTTTTGTGTCCAGTACATTGAGAAAGGAGTAGGTCTTGTCTATTACATATTTGATATATGGTATGGTATCTGTGCTAATTTCAAACTCTGCTTTTACACATCACCCCACGTCACCATTCCCCTTAAGGAGGCATAAGTGTGACTTCTAAATGTGTAACTCTGTTCTCTTTTGAAATTCAGTTCATGTGTAGCCATGTTTACATTTCCTCTATAAGTGATATATTACAATAAGTTTCTTTTTCTTTGTGGCTCATTTCACTTAGCATCATTGTACCTAAAGCCACTCATTATGCTGCTATTGGCCTTATGACATTGATTTTATGTCTGAGTGGCATTCCATTGTATACAAGTACCACAACATCTTTATCCATTTTTTTTTTCATTTCCTGGGATATTTAAAGTGTACCGAAGTTGAGGTTCTTATAAACAGAGCAGCCCTAAATTTTGGGCTGGCTGTGTGTTTTGGATTTTTGTTTTCCCAAAATACATGCCCATGAGTGGAAGTGTGCTATGCTCTGTAGCTCTGTTTTAGAAAACAACGTACAGTTCTCCAGAGAGGCTGTTGGCAATTTACATCCTGTCCATCGGCGTAACCAGGCTCCCTTTTCTCCATGGCCTGTCCTTCATTTGTGGTTTTACACTATTTGCGGATGGCCCTTTTGACCGGTGGTAAGTGACACTTCTATGTAGTGTGGATTTGGAATGCCTGATGGCTTGCTTGGCCATAAAGGGCGTATGCATTTTTTTCCCGAATATATTCAAGAAAATACACATACTCCCTTTTCGGCCAAGGGCAACATTGTCGAAGTTCTGTCGCTTTTCATGTGCTTTAAAGACGACTCCAATCTACCTCTTGAAATCTGTTTCCTTCAATTCTGCCTTGCTTTCAAATCCTCTTCACTGCCTTACCTCAATATATTTCTGGATGATAGTTGTCCTTTATAACTCTGCAAGTTTGTGAATTGCTGTGCCCCTGATTTCCATTTTTCAACTTGCTTATTTGTGAGCTGGCTGCAATACCGCAGGATGGCTTTAGGCCCTAGTCTGGTTCCAGGGTTGCAGGCTGAGCCTTTGTTTATTTCTTCTTCCTGATGGGAAGCTAGAGTGACATGTGCCCATCCAAACACCTACAGCTAATGTCTCATTTGTTTCCCCTCTTCCTGTTCATCCTCTGCACAATTTGCAAACTGTGCATAACAGGAGGGTAAAGGCGCTGACACTCCAAGTGGGGAGATTTTCAGTATTGCAGATGGAATGGCTAAGCCGAGCACGAGGAAAGGAAAAATAAAGTACATTTTAGAAAAATTTCCCTATTACACAGTGTACCATCCAACGGGTTTCCCATGCATGTTTTAACTGTAGGAAGATTCCCTTAAACCTGGAGAGTTGGGGCCACTAGAATGGGTAGCACACAGTATTGCTCTAAGTGGTGTTCTTTTGCTCACACAACCTCAGCAATCTTGTCAGCCCCAAGTATACAGTCTTATGTCTCCTCCAGCTGTGGGTGTAAAGGTGGTCAATCCAGGTTGCATCACAGGACCTGAAAGTAATTTTTAAGACTTTCTCTCTGTTTTGCTGTTTTTGCATTTTGCTTTTGAAATTTATTTTTATAAGCGTGTTTAGCTGAATTTCAGTGCTGTGCATTCCTTATACACACGCATGATTCCTTTATGGAGACATGAGAACACATATGTTTTAGAATTATTACAAGTCAGATATATTCCTCTGCAATGAATAGGGGTTGTTGAGTCCAGTTCATTGTGCCGGGAGTAGGTGCTGTCTATTACATACTTGGTTTATGGAACGGTATCTGTGCTAATTTAGGTCTCTGGATTTATGCATCACGCCACCTCTCCTTCCCCCTTAAGCAGGCATAAGAGTGTTTTCTAAATGTGAGACTCTGTTCTCTTTCCTAACTCAGTTCATGTGTAGCCATGTTTACAGGACCTTCATAAGTGATATCTTATGATAAGTCTCTTTTACTCTGTGACTTATTTCACTTAGAATCATCGTACCTGAATCCACTCATTTTGCTGCTACTGGCCTTATGACATTGATTTCATTCCTGAAGGATATTACATCGTAAGTAAATATCACAATTTCTTGAACCATTTTTGTCTTTCCTGGGATATTTCAGGAGTACCCTAGTTGAGGTTCTTGTAAGCAGTGCAGCCCTCAATTTTGGGGTGGCTCTGTCTTATTGATTTTCAGTTTTCCCAAGGTATATTCCCTAGACTGGAAGTGACGTTGGCTCTGTAGCTCTGTTGTTTACTTGTTTTAGGGAACACAATGCACTCCTCCAGAGAGGCAGTTGGCAATTTACATCCTGCCCATCAGCATAATTAGGCTTCCTGTTCTCCATGGCCTGTCTTGCCTTTCTGGTTTTTACACATTTTGCAGATCTCCCATTTGACTGCTGGGAAGTGATACTTCTTTGTAGTGCAGATTTGCATTGCCCGCTTGCTTGCTTGGCCAAAAAGGGCGTATGCGTTTTCTCCTGAATATATTCAGGAGAAAACGCAAACGCCGTTTTTGGCCACGTGCATCATTGTAGAAATTGTGCCCCTCTTCCTGTGCTTTAAAGGCGATTCCAATGTACCTCTTGAAATCTGTTTCCTGCAATTCTGCCTCGCATTCAAGTGCACCTCGTTGCCTTCCCTCAACAGATTTTTGGACGATTGTTGTCCTTTATTACTCTGCCAGTTTGTGGATTGCTGTGCCCCTGAGCTCCAATTTCCAACTCGTTTTTTTGTGAGCTGACCGCAAGTCCAATATTTTGGTTCAGGATCTATACTGGTTCCCAGCGGGTAGCTGAGACTTTGGTTAATTCTTCTTCCTGCCAGGAAATTAGAGTGACATATGCCCATCCAAATGCCTAACAGCTACTCTCTCATTGGTTCTCCCTCTTACCTTTCATCATCTGCCAAATTGGCAACCTGAGCGAACCAGGAGGTTAGAGGGGCTGTCTCTCCAAGTTGGGAGATTGATAGTAAAGCACTTTGAAAATCAGACCGGAGCACCAGGAGAGGGAATATTAGTTGAGTTTTAAAAACCTTTTGTATTCACAGTGTGTCCATTCTCTGGGTTTCCTGTACATGTTATAGCTGTAGTAGTGTTCCCTTCAACCTGGAGAGTTGGGACCCTTGGAGTGTGTGCCACGCATTATTGCTTTAAATGGTCTGCATTTGCTCACAGAATCTCACCAATCGTCTCAGTCCCAAGTATCCTCCCATATGCCACATCCAGCTGTCGTCGTAGATAGGGTCATTCCAGGTTTCATCAGAGCCCCTGAAGGAATTGCAAAGAATTTCCCTGTTTTTTTGTTTTGTTTTTGAAATTCCTTTTTATACTGGGTTTGAGCTGATTCTCACTGCCATGATTCTGCCAGTGTAGGCACACTTGATTCCCTGATGGAGACATATCAATACATAGGTTTTAAGATTCTTACTAGTCAGATATATTCCTCTGCGGGAAATATGGGGTTTTGAGTCCCTTTCAGTGAGGAAGGTGTAGGGCTTGTCTCTTCCATAGTTGGTTTTTGGAACGGTACCTGTACTAATATCAAACTCTGGTTTTATGCATCACCCCACCTCTCCTTCCCCCTTAAGCAGGCATAAGTCTGTTTTCTAACTGTGAAACTCTGTTCTCTTTCCTAACACAGTTCATGTGTAGCCATGTTTACAGGACCTTCATAAGTGATTTCTTATGATAATTTTCTTTTTCTCTGTGACTTATTTCACTTAGAATCATCGTACCTGAATCGACTCATTTTGCTTCTACTATCCTTATGACATTGATTTCATGGCTGAGGGATATTCCATCGTTCGAAAGTAACACAATTTCTTGAACCATTTTTTTTCTTTCCTGGGATATTTAAGGTGTACCCAAGTTCAGGTTCTTGTAAGCAGTGCAGCCCTAAATTTTGTGGTGGCTCTGTCTTATTGATTTTCAGTTTTCCCAAGGTATATTCCCTAGACTGGAAGTGCCCTTGGCTCTGTACCTCTGTTGTTTACTTGTTTTAGGGAACACAATGCACTCCTCCAGAGAGGTAGTTGGCAATTTACATCCTGCCCTTCAGCATAGCTAGGTTCCCTGTACTCCAGGGCCTGTCTTGCCTTTCTGGTTTTTACACATTTGCGGATGTCCCTTTTGACTGGTGGGAAGTGATACTGCTTTGTAGTGCAGATTTGCATTGCCCCCTTGCTTGCTTGGCCAAAAAGGGCGTATTCGTTTTTTCCTGAATATATTCAGGAGAAAACGCATACGCCCTTTTTGGCCAATTGCATCATTGTCGAAGTTGTGCCCCTCTTCCTGTGCTTTAAAGGCGATTCAATGTACCTCTTGAAATCTGATTCCTGCTATCCTGGCTCCCTTTCAAGTCTGCCCCGTAGCCTTCCCTGAAGAGATTTTTGGACGATTGTTGTCCTTTATTACTCTGCCATTTTGTGAATTGCTGTGCCCTGAGCTCCAGATTTCAACTTGTTTTTTGTGAGCTGACGTGAAGTCCAAAATTTTGCTTCAAGACCTATACTGGTTCCCGGTGGGTGGCTGAGACTTTGGTTAATTCTTCTTCCTGCCGGGAAATTAGAGTGACATGTGCCCGTCCAAATGCCTAACAGCTACTCTCTCATTGGTTCTCCCTTTTCCCTTTCATCCTCTGCCAAATTGGCAACCTGTGCGAACCAGGAGGTTAAAGGTGCTGTCTCTCCAAGTTGGGAGATTGATAGTAAAGCAGTTGGAAACTCAAACCGGAGCACCAGCAGAGGGACTATTAGTTGAGTTTTAGAATCCTTTCGTATTCACAGTGTGTGCATTCTCTACGTTTCCCAAACATGTTATAACTGTAGTGATATTCCCTTTTACCTGGCGAGTTGGGACCCATTGAATTGTTGGCATGCATTATTGCTTTAAACGGTCTGCATTTTCTCGTCCAATCTCACCAATCCTCTCAGTCCCAAGTGTCCAGCCTTATGTCTCATCCAGCTGTCATTTTAGATAGGGTCATTCCACGTTTCATCCGAACACCTGAAGGAATTGTGTTAGAATTTCGCTGTTTTATTGTTTTGTTTTTGAAATTCATGTATATAATGAGGTTGAGCTGATTTTCACTGACGTGTTTCTGCCAGTCTAGACACACTTGATTCCTTTACGGAGACATATCAATATATAGTTATTAAGATTCTTACTAGTCAGATATATTCCTCTGCGGGTTAGGGCTGTTGAGTCCCGTTCACTGAGGTATGAGTAGCTCTTTTCTATTCTGTATTTGGATTATGCAACGGTACCTGTGCTAATATCAAACTCTGGTTTTGTGCATCTCCCCACCTCTCCTTTCCCCTTAAGGAGGCATAAGTATGTATTCTAAAATGAGACTCTGTTCTCTTTCCTAATTCATTTCATGTGTAGCCATGTTTACATTTCCTTCATAAGTGATATTTTATGTCAGAATGTTCCACGGCTCTTGTGATCATAATGCTCCATGATGTTCGTCATCACAATTATCCATGGCCTTCTCATCACAATGCTCCACCGTCTTGCCATCACATTACTCCATGACCTGGTAATCACAACGTTCCATGTCCCTTGTCATCACAATTCTCCACCTCTTTGTCATCACAATGCTTGATGACACTTCTCATCACAATGTTACATGCTCTTGTCATCACAATTCTCCATGCACTTGTCATCGCAATGCTCCCTGACCCATATAGTAGCCAGCTCCATATGCTTGTCATCACAATGCTTCATGACATTGTTATAAAAATTCTCAATGTCCCTTGTCATGACAGTGCTGCATGCCAATGTCATCACAATGCTCCATGACACTTGTCATCACAATGCTCCAGGCCCTTGTCATCACAATGCTCCAGGCCCTTGTCAACACAATGCTCCATGACCTCTGTCATCACAATGTTCCCTGACACCTGTCATCACAATGCTCCATACCCCTTGTCAGTACAGTGCTCCATGATGCTCGTCATCACAATTACCCAAGGTCTTCTCATTACAATGCTTCAAGGTTTTACCATCACAATGCTCCATGCCCTGGTCATCTCAATGCTCCATGACCCTTGTCATCACAATTCTCTTCATCCTTGTCATCACAAGGCTCCTTGACACTTCTCCTCACAGTGTTATATGCTCTTGTCTTCCCAATTCTGCATGCACTTGTCATCACAGTGCTCCAGGACCCCTGTCATAGAAAGCTCCATGTGATTGTCATCACAATGTTTCAAGACCTTGTCATTAAAATTCTCAATGGCCCTTGTCATCACAATGATCCATGCCCTTGTCATCACAATCCTCCATGACACTTGGCATCACAATGCTCCATGTCATTGGCATCACAATGGAACATGACATATGTCATCACAATGCTCCCTGACACCTGACTTAACAATAATCCATGACGTTGTCATCACAATGCTCCATGCCATTGTCATCACAATGCTCCATGACACTTGTCATCACAATGCTCCATGACCTCTGTCATCACAATGTTCCCTGACACCTGTCATCACAATGCTCCATGCCCCTTGTCAGTACAGTGCTCCATGATGATCCTCATCACAATTACCCTAGGTCTTCTCATCACAATTCTTCATGGTTTTACCATCAAAATGCTCCATGCCCCTGTCATCACAATGCTCCATGCCCTTGACATCCCAATGCTCCATGACCGCTGTCATCACAATGCTCCGTGACTCCATTCATCACAATGCTTCATGATCTTTGTCATCACAATGGTCAATGCCCTCGTCATCACAAGACTCTGTTACCTGTGTCACCACAATGCTCCATGAACTTTTCATCACAATGGTCCATGACACTTGTCATCACAATGCTCCATTCCTTTCTCAGCACAATACGCAAAGACACTTGTCATCACAATGCTCCATGCGCTTGTCAACACAGTGCTCTACCAGCTTGTCATCACAATGCTCCATGCACTTCTCAACAAAATCTGTCACCACTGATATCACAATGTTCCATAGCTAGTCATCACAATAGTCCCTCACCCTTCTCATCACAATGTTCCATGACCACTGTCATCACAATACTACATGGCCTTATCATCACAGTGCTCCATGACCCCTGACCTCACAATGCTCCATAATACATGTCATCAAAATGCTCCATAACTTTTTTCATCACAAAGCTCAATGACTCTTGGCATCACAATGCTCCATGTCATTGTCATCACAATGCGTCAGGAACCTTCTCATCACATTGCTCCATGCCCTTGTCATCACAAATCTCCATGACCTTTGTCATCACAATGCTCAATACCCTTGTCATCACAATGCTCCCTGACACTTGTCGTCATTATGCTCCTTGAACCCTGTCATGACAAGGCTCCATGCATTTTTCATCACAATGATCCATGCCCTTTTCATCACAATCCTCCAAGACCCCTCTAATCACAATGCTCCATGTCCTTTTCATCACAAAGCTCCATGACGCATGTCATCAAAATGCTCCATGGCCTTCTCATCACAATGCTCCATGCCCTGGTCTTCACAATGCTACAAAACCCCTGTAATCACAGTGCTCCATGAACCTTTTTATCTGTATGCTCCATGACAATTGTCATCACAAGGCGCCATGGCCCTCTCATCACAATGCTCCAGGACCTTCTCATCGCATTGCTCCATTCCCTTCTCATCACAATGCTCCATGACCCCTGTCATCAAAATACTCAATGAATATTTTCAGCCCAATGCTCCATGACCTTCTCATCACAATGCTCCATGACCCATGCCATCACAATGCTACATGACCACAGTCATCAAAATGATCCATGCCACTTGTCATCAGAATATTCCATGCGCATGTCATCCCCATGCTCCATGACCCCTGTAATCACAATGGTCCTTGATGATTGTTGTCACAGAGCTCCATGACACTTGTCATCACGGTGCTCCATGCCTTTGTCAGCAAAATGCTACATGACCTTGTCATCACAATGTTCCATGCACTTGTCCTCACAATTCTCCATTACCAGTGTCATCACAATCCTCCATGAAACTTGGGATCACATTGCTTCATGGCCTTTTCATCACAATGCTCCATGATTCTTGAAATCAAAATGATCCATGACCTCTGTCATCACAATGCTCCAAACACTTGTGATCACCATTTTCCATAACACTTCTCATCACAACGCTCCATGATGCATGCCATCACAATACTCCATGCCCTTGTCATCACAATGCTCCATGTCCTTGTCATCACAGTGCTCCAAGACACCTGTCATCTCAATGCTCTGTGATTCCAGTCATCACAAGGCTCCATGACATTTGTCATCACAATGGTCCATGTCCTCGTCACACAAGGCTCTGTGACCATTGTCACCACAATGCTCCATGAACTTTTCATCACAATGCTCTGTGACCCTTGTCATCACCATGCTCCATGCATTAGTCAGCACAATGCTACATGACCCTTGTCATCACAATGCTCCACGCACTTGTCAGCACAATGCTCCATAACCCATGTCATCACAATGCGCCATGCGCTTGTCATCACAATGCTCCACATCCTTGTCGTTACAGTGCTCCAAAAACCTTGTCATCACTATTCTCCATGCACTTCTCATCAAAATGCTTTCTCCCACCTCTCATCACAATATTCCATGATCCCTGTCATGACAGTGCTACATGATCTTATCATCACAATGCTCCATGAACCATGGCATCAAAATGTTCCATAACCCCTGTCATCAAAATGCTCCATGACCCTTTTCATCAAATTACTCCATGACACTGTCATCACAATGCTCCCTGCCCTTCTCATCACAATGCACCACGACCTTGTCATCAAAATGCTCCATGAACTTTGTCATCAGCAAAGCTCCATGAACCTTCACATCACAAAGCTCCATGCCATTTTCATCAAATGCTCCATGACCCCTGTAATCACAATGATCCATGCCAGTTTTCATCAGAATGCTCCATGAGAATTGTCATCACAAGGCTACATTGTCCTCTCATCACAATGTTCCAGGACCTTGTCATCACAATGCTCCGTGACTCCAGTCATCACAATGCTTCATGACCTTTGTCAACACAGTGGTCCATGCACTCGTCATCAAAAGGCTCTCTGATATTTGTCACCAAAATGCTCCATGAAATTTTCATCACAATGCTCTGTTACCCATGTCATCACTATGCTCCATACCTTTGTCAGCACAATGCTACATGACCATTGTCATCACAATGCTCCATGTGCTTGTCCGCACAATGCCCCATGACCTGTGTCATCACAATGCGCCATGCGCTTGTCATCACAATGCTCCACAACCTTTTCATCACAGTGCTCCATAAATCATGTCATCACAATGCTCCATGCACTTCCCATCCAAATGCTGTCCCACCAAGGATATCATAATGTTCCATCAATAGTCATCACAATACTCCCTCACCACTTTCATCACAATGTTCCAGGACACCTGTCATCAAAATGCTCCATGAACCTTTTCATCATAATGCTCCATGACCCGTGACATCACAATGTTCCATAACCCCTTTCATCAAAATATCCCATGACAGTTTTCATCAAATTGCTCCATGACCATTTCATCACAGTGCTCTCTGCCCTTCTCATCACAGTGCACCACGCCCTTGTCATCAAAATGCTCCATGACATTTGTCATCACAAAGCTCCATGACCCTTGGCATCACAATGCTCCATGCCATTGTCATCAAAATGCTCCATGAACACTCTCATCACATTGTTCCATGCAACTGTCATCACAGGCTCCATGATGCTTTTCATCACAATGCTTGATGCTCTTCTTAACACAATGCTCCATGCGCTTTTCATTAAAATCCGCTATGACCCATGTATCACAGTGTTCCGTGCCCTTGTCATCACAATGCTCCATGCCCCCTCACATCACAATAAGCCATGAAACTTTTCAGACCAATGCTCCATGCCCTTGTCATCAAAATGCTCCATTACCCGTTATAACAATGCTCCATGACACCTGCCACTACAATGTTCCACGGCCTTGTCATCACAAGGCTCCATAACCCTTGTCATCACAATGCTCCATGTCCTTGTCATCACAAAGCTCCATGACGCATGTCATCAGAATGCTCCATGGCCTTCTCATTCACGATGCTCCATGCCCTTGTCATCACAATTCTCCTAGACCCCTGTAATCACAATGCTCCATGCCCCTTTTCATCTCAATGCTCCATGAACCGTGTCATCACAATGCACCATGCCCATCATCATAATGCTTCATGCTATTGTCATCAAAATGAAATCAAAATGCTCCATGACCTCTGTCATCACAATGCTCCAAACACTTGTGATCACATTGTTCCATAACACTTGTCATCACAACGCCCCATGACGCTCATCATCACAATTATCCATGGCCTTCTATTCACAATACTCCATGACCTTTGTCATCACAATCCTCAATACACTTGTCATCACAATGCTCCCTGACACTTGTCGTCAGTATGTTCCTTGAAACCTGTCATGACAAGGCTCCATGCCTTTTTTTTTTTTTTTTTTTTTTTTTTTTTATTTTTATTTTTATTTTTTGCTTTATCACAAATTTAATCAGTTATATGTATACATATGTTCCCATATCCCCTCCCTTTTGCGTCTCCCTCCCACCCTCCCTATCCCACCCCTCCAGGCGGTCACAAAGCACCGAGCTGATCTCCCTGTGCTATGCGGCTGCTTCCCACTAGCTATCTACCTTACGTTTGGTAGTGTATATATGTCCATGCCGCTCTTTCACTTTGTCACAGCTTACCCTTCCCCCTCCCCATATCCTCAAGTCCATTCTCTAGTAGGTCTGTGTCTTTATTCCTGTCTTACCCCTATGTTCTTCATGACCTTTTTTTTTTCTTAAATTCCATATATATGTGTCAGCATACAGTATGGTCACCTTATCTTTGATAAAGGAGGCAGGAATGTACAGTGGAGAAAGGACAGTCTCTTCAATAAGTGGTGTTGGGAAAACTGGACAGGGACATGTAAAAGTATGAGATTCGATCACTCCCTAACACCATACACAAAAATAAGCTCAAAATGGATTAAAGACCTAAATGTAAGGCCAGACACTATCAAACTCTTAGAGGACAACATAGGCAGAACACTCTATGACATAAATCACAGCAAGATCCTTTTTGACCCACCTCCTAGAGAAATGGAAATAAAGACAAAAATAAACACATGGGACCTAATGAAACTTAAAAGCTTTTGCACAGCAAAGGAAACCATAAACAAGACCAAAAGACAACCCTCAGAATGGGAGAAAATATTTGCAAATGAAGCAACTGACAAAGGATTAATCTCCAAAATTTATAAGCAGCTCATGCAGCTCAATAACAAAAAAACAAACAACCCAATCCATGCCTTTTTAATCACAATGATCCATGCCCTTTTCCTGACAATGCTCCAAGACCCCTGTAATCACAATGCTCCATGCCCTTGTCATCACAAAGCTTCATGACATTTGTATTCAGAATGCTCCATGGCCTTCTCATCACCATGCTCCATGCCCTTTTCATCACAACGCTCCTTTCCCTTGTCATCAAATTGCCCCATGACCCCTGTCATCATAATACTCCTTGAATATTTTCAGCCCAATGCTCCATGACCTTCTCATCACAATGCCTCATGAATCCTGTCATCACAATGCTCCATGACCCCTGTCATCACAATGCTCCGTGACTCCAGTCATCACAGTGCTTAATGACTTTTGTCATCAGAACGGTCCATGCCCTTGTCACACAAGGCTCTGTGTCATTTGTCACCACAATACTCCATGAACATTTCATCAAAATGCTCTGTGACCCTTGTCATCACAATGCACCATGCATTTGTCAGCACAATGATCCATGACACTTGTCATCACAATGCTCCATGCGCTTGTCATCACAATGCTCCTTGACCCATGGCATCACAATGTACCATTCGCTTGTCATCACAATGCTCCACATCATAGTCATCACAATGCTCCATAAACAATGTCATCAAAATGTTCCATGCACTTCTCATCAAAATGCCCTCTCACCACTGGTATCACAATATTCCATCACTAGCCTTCACAATATTCCCTCACCGCTGTAATCACAATGTTCCATGACACCTATCATCACAATGCTACATGCACTTATCATCAAAATGATCCATGACACCTGACATCAAAATGTTCCATAACCCCTGTCATCAAAATGCTACATTACCCATTTCATCTCAATGCTCCATGACCCTTGTCATCACAATTTTCCATAACCACACTCATCAAAATATTCCATGACGTTTTTCATCAAATTGCTCCATGAACCTATCATCACAATGCTCGCTGCACTTCTCATCACAACGCACCATGACCTCATCATCAAAATGCTCCATGACCTTTGTCATCACAAAGCTCCATGACCCTTGGCATCACAATGCTCCATGCCATAGTCATCACAATGCTCCATGAAGCCTCTCATCACATTGATCCATGCCCTTGTCATCACAAAGCTCCATGACGCTTGTGATCCCAATGCTCGATGCCTTTCTCATCACAATGTTCCATGCCTTTGTCATTACAATCCTCCATGACCCATGTATCAAAGTGTTCTGCGCCCTTGTCATTACCATCCTCCATGACCCATGTATCAAAGTGTTCTGTGCCCTTGTCATCACAATGCTCCATGCCCACTCTCATCATTATAATCCATGAAATATTTCAGACCAGTGCTCCATGCCCTTGTAATCACAATGCTCCATTACCCCTGTCATAACAATGCTCCATGACCCCTGCCATCACAATGTTCCACGGCCTTGTCATCACAAGCCTCCATGACACTTGGCATCACAATGTTCCAAGACACTGTAATCACAATTCTCCATACACTTGTCATCACAAAGCTCCATGACGCATGTCACCAGAATGCTCCATGGCCTTCTCATTTACGATGCTCCATGCCCTCATCATCACAATGCTCCATGCCATTGTCATCACAATGCTCCATGAAGCCTCTCATCACATTGCTCCATGCCCTTGTCATCACAAAGCTCCATGACGCTTGTGATCCCAATGCTTGATGCCCTTCTCATCACAATGCTTCATGCCCTTGTCATTACAATCCACCATGACCCATGTATCAAAGTTTTCCGTGCCCTTGTCATCACAATAATCCATGAAACTTTTCAGACCAATTCTCCATGCCCTTGTCATCACAACGCACCTTTACCACGGTCATAACACTGCTCCATGACACTTGCCCACACAAGGTTCCACGACATTGTCATCACAAGACTCCATGACACTTTTCATCACAATGCTCCAAGACAATGTAATCACAATTCTCCATACCCAAGTCATCACAAAGATCCATGACACATGTAATCAGAATGCTCCATGGCCTTCTCATTCATGATGCTCCATACCCTTGTCATCACAATGCTCCAAGACTCCTGTAATGACAATGCTCCCTGCCCCTTTTCATCTCAATGCTCCATGAACCCAGTCATAAAAATGCACCATACCCATCATCAAAATGCTTCATACGATTGTCGTCACAATGAAATTAAAATGCTCCATGACCTCTGTCATCACAATGCTCCAAACCCTTGTGATAACAGTGTTCCATAACACTTGTCATCACAATGCCCCATGACTCTGGTCATCACAATTATCCATGGACTTCTCATCACAATGCTCCGTGATCTTTGTCATTACAATGCTCCCTGACACTTGTCGTCACTATGCTCCTTGAACCCTGTCATGACAAGGCTCCATGCCTTTTTCATCACAATGATCCATGACACTTGTCATCACAATGCTCCAAGACCCCTGTAATCACAATGCTCCATGCTCTTGTCATCAGAATGCTCCATGACCCTTGTCATCACAGTGCTCCAAGCCCTTGTCATCACAATGCTCCATTACCTTTGTCATCACAATCCTCCATGACACTTGGCATCACAATGCTCCATGCCATTGTCATCACAATGGACCATGACATATGTCAATAGAAAGCTCCCTGACACCTGTCTTCACAATACACTTGACTTTGTCATCACAATTCTCCATGCCCTTGTCATCACAATGTGCCTTGCCCACTGTCATCAAAATAATCCACCAAACATGTCAGAGCAATGTTCCATGCCACTGTTATCACAATGCTTCATGCCCTTGTCATCACAATGCTCCGTGACACCAGTAATCACAATGCTTCATGACCTTTGTCATCACAATGGGCCATGCCCTCATCATCACAAGGCTCAGTGACCTTTGTCACCACAGAGCTCCATGAACTTTTCGTCACAATGCTCTGTGAAACTTGTCATCACAATGCTCCTTGCCTTTGTCTGCACAATACTCCAGAAGTTTGTCATCAGAATGCTCCATGTCCCTTGTCATCACAATGATCCATGACACCTGTCATCACAATTCTCCATGCCACGTGTCATTACAGTGCTCGATGACACTCGTCTTCAAAATGCTCAATGGTCTTGCCATCACAATGCTCCACGGACTTGCCATCACAATGCTCCTTGTCCTGGACATCACAATGCTCCATGTCCCTTGTCATCACAATGCTCCATGACACTTCTCATCACCATGTTACATGCTCTTGTCATCACAATCCTCCATGCCATTGTCCTCACAATGGACCATGACATATGTCATCACCATGCTCCCTGACACCTGTCTTCACAATATCCCATGACCTTGTCATCACAATGATCCATGCCCTTGTCATCACAATGCTCCATGCCCTTGTCTTCCCAATGCACCATGCCTACACTCATCACAATAATCCATGAAAGTTGTCAGACCAATTCTCCATGCCCCTATCATCACAGTGCTCCATGCCGTTGTCATCACAATGCACCATGAACCCTGTCATCACAATGCTCTGTGACTCTAGTCATCACAATGCCTCATGAACTTTGACATCACAGTGGTCCATGCCCTGGTCATCAGAAGTCTCTGTGACCTTTGTCACCACAATGCTCCATAAACTTTTCATCACAATGCTCCATGACCCTTGTCATCACAAAGCGCCATGCGCTTCTCAGCACAATGCTCCATGACCCATGTCATCACAATGTGTCATGCGCTTGTCATCACAATGCTCCACAACCTTGTCATCACAGTGCTCCATAAACCTTGTCATCACAGTGCACCATGCACTTCTCATCAAAATGCTCTCTCACAACAGATATCACAATATTCCATCACTAGTCATCACTAAACTCCCTCACCCCTGTCATCACAATGTTCCATGACCCATGTAATCACAATGCTCCATGCCCTTGTCATCACAAAGCTCCATCATGCATGTCATCAGAATGCTCCATGGCCTTCTCATCACAATGATCCATGCCCTTGCCATCACAATGCTCCATTACCCCTGTCATCACAATGCTCCATGACCACTGTCAACACAGCGCTCCATGACCCCTGACAGCACAATGATCTGGGACACATGTCATCAAAATGCTCCATGACACTTGTCATCACAATGATCCATGCGCTTGTCATCCCAATTAGCCATGACCCCTATAATCAGAATGTTCCGTGACGCTTGTCATCCAAGTGCTCCATGACCCTTGGCATCACAATGCTCCATGCCATTGTCATCACAATGCTCCATGAACCCTCTCATCACATTGCTCAATGCCCTTGTCATCACAATGCTCCATGACGCTTGTCATCACACTGCTCGATGCCATTCTCATCACAATGATGCAGGCCCTTGTCATTACAATGTTCCATGGTCCATGCATCACCGTGTTCCGTGCCCTTGTCATCACAATGCTCCATGCCCACTCTCATCGCAATAATCCATAAAATTTGTCACATCAATGCACCATGCACTTGTCATCAAAAGGCTCCATTACCCGTGTCATAACAATGCTCCATGACCCCTGCCATGACAATGTTCCACGGCCTCATCATCACAAGGCTCCATAACCCTTGTTATCACAATTCTCCAAGAACACTTTAATCGCAATGCTCCATGCACTTGTCATCACAAAGCTCCATGATGCATGTCATCCGAATGCTCCTTGTCCTTCTCATCAAAATGCTGAACAACCTTGTCATCACAATTTTCCATAAACCTTGTCATCACCATGCTCCATGCCCTTGTCATCACAATGCTCCAAGACCCCTCTAATCACAATGCTCCATGCACTTGTCATCGCAATGCTCCATGACCCATGTCATAGCAAGCTCCATGCGCTTGTCATAACTATGCTACACGACCTTGTCATCAGAATTGTCAATGGCCCTTGTCATCACAATGCTCCATTACTTTTGTCATCACAATCCTCCATGACACTTGGCTTCACAATGCTCCATGACATTGTCATCACAATGCACCAGGACATATGTCATCACAATACTCCCTGATACCTGTCTTCACAATAATCCATGACCTGATCATAACAATGCTCCATGCCCTTGTCATCAAAATGCGCCATGCACACTTTCATCACAATAATCCATGATATTTCTCAGACCAATGCTCCATAAACCTTGCAATCGCAAAGCTCCATGAACTTCTCATTAAAATGCTCTTTCACCACAGATATCAAAATGTTCCGTCACTAGTCATTAAAATACCTCCACACCCCTGTCATGACAATGTTCCACGGCCTTGTCATCACAAGCCTCCATGACCCTTGTCATCACAATGCCCCAAGACCACTGTAATCACACTGCTCCATGCTCTTGTCATCACAAAGCACCATGACGCATGTCATCAGACAGCTCCAAGGCCTTCTCATCACAATGCTCCATGCCCTTTTCATCACAATGCTCCATGAACTCTGTCATCACAATGAACCATGCCCATCATCATAATGCTTCATGCTATTGTCATCACAGTGAAAGCAAAATGCACCATAACCTCTGTCATCACAATGCTCCAAACCATTGTGTTCACAATGTTCCATAACACTTGTCATCACAACTCCCCATGACGCTCATCATCAAAATTATCCATGGTCTTCTCATCACAATGCTCCATGACCTTTGTCATCACAATGCTCAATACAATTGTCATCACAATGCTCCCTGACACTTGTCGTTAGTATGCTCCTTTAACCCTCTCATGACAAGGTTCCATGCTCTTTCATCACAATCATCCATGCCCTATTCTTCACAATGCTCCAAGACCCATGTAATCACAATGCTCCATGCCCCTGTTCATCAGAATGCTCCATGATACTTGTCATCACAAGGCTCCATTGTCTTCTCCTCACAATGCTCCAGGACCTTGTCATCACAATGCTCCATTCCATTGTCATCACAATGCTCCATGACCCTTGCCATCACAATACTCAATGAATACTGTCAGCCCAATGCTCCATGAACTTCTGATCACAATGCTCCATGACCCCTATCATCACAATGCTCCATGACCCCTGTCATCACAACGCTCCATGACACCAGACAACACAATGATCCGGGACACTTGTCATCAAAATGCTCCATGACACTTGTCATCACAGTGATCCATGCCCTTGCCATCACAATGCTCCATGAGCCCTGTCAACACAATGCTCCATGACTCCAGTCATCAAAATGCTTCATGACCTTTGTCATCACAATGGTCCATGCCCTCGTTTTCACAAGGCTCTGTGACATTTGTCACCACAATGCTCCATGAAATTTTCATCATAATGGTCTGTGACCATTGTCATCACAATGCCCCAAGCTTTTCTCAGTACAATGCTCCATGACAACTGTCATCACAATGCTCCATGCCATTGTCAGCACAGTGTGCTATGAACCTTGTCATCACAAGGCTCCAAGCCCTTATCATCACAATGCTCCATTACCTTTGTCATCACAAACCTCCATGACACTTGGCATCACAACGCTCCATGGCATTGTCATCACAATGGGCCATGACTTATGTCTTCAAAATGCTCCCAGACACCTGTCTTCAAATACTGCATGACCTTTTCATTACAATGCTCCATGCCCTTGTCATCACAATGCGCCATTCCCACTGTCATCGCAATAATCCATGAAACTTGTAAGACCAATGCTCCATGCCCCTGTCATCACAATGCTCCATGCCCTTGTCATCACAATGCTCCATGACACGTCATCACAATGCTCCGTGACTGCTGTCATCACAATGCTTCATGAACTTTCTCATCAAAATGGTCCATGCCCACGTCATCAAAAGTCTCTGTGACATGTGTCACCACAATGCTCCATGAACTTTTCATCACAATTATCCATGACCCTTGTCATCACAATGCTCCATGTCCTTATCAGCACAATGCTGCATGACCCATGCTATCACAATGCACCATGTACTTGTCATCACAGTGCTCCACATCCTTGTCATCACAATGCACCCTGTACTTGTCATCACAATGCTCCACATCCTTGTCATCACAATGCTCCTTAAAACTTGTCATCACAGTGCTCCATGCACTTCTCATCAACACGCTCTCTCACCACTGATCTCACAATTTTCCATCACTAGTCATCCCACTACTCCATCACCCCTGTCATCACAATGTTCCACGACCCCTGTCATCAAAATGCTACATGCACTTATCATCACAATGTTCGATGAACCCTGACATCACAATGTTCCATAACCCCTGTCATCAAAATGCTCCATGACCCTTTTCATCACACTGCTCCATGACCCCTGACAACACAATATTCTATAACACCTCTAATCAAAATGTTCCATGACACTTTTCATCAAATTTCTCCATGACCATGTCATCACAATGCTCCCTGCCCTTCTAATCACAATGCTCCATGCCCTTGTCATCAAATTGCTCCATGACATTTGTCATCACAAAGTTCCATAACCTTTGGCATCACAATGCTCCATGCATTGTCATCACAATGCTCCATGAACCCTCTCATCAAATTGCTCCATGCACTTGTCATCACAAAGCTCCATGACGCTTGTGATACCAATGCTCCATGCCCTTCTCATCGCAATGCTCCATGACCTTGTCATTACAATCCTCCATGACCCATGTAACACAGTGTTACATGACATTGTCATCACAATGCTCCATGCCCACTCTCATCACAATAATCCATGAAACTCTTCAGACCAATGCTGATGCCCTTGTCATCACAATGCTCCATTACCCCTGTCATAACAATGCTCCATGACACCTGACATCACAAGGTTCCACGGCCTTGTCATCACAAGACTCCATGACCCTTGTGATCACAATGCTCCAAGACCCTGTAATCACAATGCTCCATGCACTTGTCATCACAAAGCTCCATGGCGCATATCATCAGAATGCTCCATGGCCTTCTCATTCACAATGCTCCATTCCCTTGTCATCACAATGCTTCAAGACACCTGTAATCACAATGCTCCATGCCCCTTTTCATCTCAATGCTCCATGAACCCTGTCATCACAATGCACCGTGCCCATCACCATAATATTTCATGCTATTGTCATCACAATGAAATCAAAATGCTCAATGACCTCTGTCATCACAATGCACCAAAACCTTCTGATCACAATGTTCCATAACACTTGTCATCACAATGCCCCATGACGCTCCTCATCACAGTTATCCATGGTCTTCTCATCACAATGCTCCATGAACTTTGTTAAAACAATGCTTAATACACTTGTCATCACAATGCTCCCAGACACTTGTCATCAGTATGCTCCTTGAATCCTGTCATGACAAGGCTCCATGCCCTTTCATCACAATGCTCCAAGACCCCTGTAATCAAAATGCTCCTTGCCCTTATCATCACAAACCTCCATGACGCATGTCATCAGAATGCACTATGGCCTTCTCATCACAATTCTCCATGCCCGTGTTATCACAATGCTCCAAGAACCATGTCATCACAATACTCCATGAATATTTTAAGCCCAATTCTCTATGATATTCTTATCACAATGCTCCATGACCCCTTTCATCACAATGCTCCATGCTCCTTGAAATCAAAATGATCCCTGACCTCTATCATCACAATGCTCCAAACCCTTGTGATCACATTGTTCCACAACACTTGTCATTGCAACGCTCCATGATACCTGTCATCATAATACTCCATGCCCGTGTCATCACAATGCTCCATGAACTTTGTCATCACAATGCACAATACACTTGTCATCACAATTCTCCATGCACTTTTCATCGCAATGCACCATGTCCCCTGTCATAGCAAGCTCCGTGTGCTTGTCATCACAATGCTTCAAGACGTTGGCATCAAAATTCTCAATGGCCCTTGTCATCACAATGCTCCATGACGCTCGTCATCACAATTATCCATGGTCTTCTCATCACAGTGCTCCACGGTCTTGCCATCACAATGCTCCATGACACTTCTCATCACAATGTTACATGCTCTTGTCATCACAATTCTCCATGCACTTGTCATCGCAATGCTCCATGACCCCTGTCATAGCAAGCTCCACGTGCTTTTCATCACAGTGCTTCACGAACTTGTCATCACAATTCTCAATGACCCTTGTCATCACAATGCTCCATTACAGTTTTCATCACAATCCTCCATGACACTTGGCTTCACAATGCTCCATGCCATTGTCATCACAATGCACCATGACATATGTCATCACAATGCTCCCTGACAACTGTCTTCACAGTACTCATGACCTGGTCATAACAATGCTCCATGCCCTTGTCATCACAGTGTGCCATGCCCACTATCATCACAATAATCCATGAAACTTGTCAGACCAATGCTCCATGCCCCTATCATCACAATGCTCCATGCCTTTGTCATCACAGTGCTCCGTGACTCCAGTCATCACATTGCTTCATGACCTTTGTCATCACAATGGTCCATGCCCTCCTCATCACAGTGCTCTTAGAAATTTGTCACCATAATGCTCCATGAACTTTTCATAACAATGCTCTGTGACCCTTGTCATCACAATGCTCCATGCCTTTGTCAGCAGAGTGCTCCATGACCCTTGGCATCACAATGCTCCATGCGCTTGTCAGAACAATGCTCCATAACCCATGTCATCACAATGTACCATGCGCTTGTCATCACAATGTTCCACAACCTTATCATCACAATGCTCCGTAAACATTGGCATCACAAAGCTCCATGCACTTCTCATCAAAATGCTCTTTCACCACTGATATCAAAATGTTCCATCACTAGTCATTACAATACTCCCTCACCCCTGTCATGACAATGTTCCATGGCCTTGTCATCACAAGGCTCCATGACACTTGTCATCACAATGCTCCAAGACCCCTGTAATCACAATGCTCCATGCCCCTTGTCATCAGTGTGCTCCATGAGACTTGTCATCACTAGGCTCCATGGTCTTCTCATCACAATGCTCCAGGACCTTGTCATCACAATGCTTCACGACCTCCTCATCAAAATTCTCAATGTCCCTTGTCATTATAATGTTCCAAGCCCTAATCATCACAATGCCCATTATCTTTGTCATCACAATCCTCCATGACACTTGGCATCACAATGCCCCATGCCATTGTCATCGCAATGGAACATGACATATGTTATCACAATGCTCCCTGACACCTGTCTTCACAATACTCCATGATCTTGTCATCACAATGCTCAATCACTTGTCATCACAATGCTCAATACACTTGACATCACAATGCTCCCTTACACTTGTCGTCAGTATGCTCCTTGAACCCTGACATGACAACGCTCCATGCATTTTTCATCACAATGATACATGCCCTTTTCTCACAATGCTCCAAGACCCCTGTAATCACAATGCTCCATGCCGTTGTCATCACACAGCTTTATGACGAATGTCTTCAGATTGCTCCATGGCATTCTCATCACCATGCTCCATGATATTTTCATCAAAATGCTCCATTCCCTTGTCATCAAAATGCCCCATGACCTCTGTCACCAGAATACTCCATGAACATTTTCAGACAAATTCTCTATGACCTTCTCATCACCATGCCCCATGAACCCTGTCATCACAATGCTCCATGACCCATGTCATCACAATGCTCCATGTCCTTGTCATCACAATTCTCCATGTCCTTGTCATCACAACGCTCCATGACACTTCTCATCACAATGTTACATGCTCTTCTCATCACAATTCTCTGTGAACTTGTCTTCGCAATGCCCCATGACCCCTGTCATAGCAAGCTCCATGCCTTGGTCATCAAAATGCTTCATGACCTTGTCATAAAAATTCTCAATGTCCGTTGTCATCACAATGCTCCATGCCCTTGTCATCACAATGTTCTATGACCCTTGTTATCACAATGCTGCAAGCCGTTGTCATCACAATGCTCCATTACATTTGTCATCACAATCCTCCATTACACTTGGCATCACAATGCTCAATGCCATTGTCATCTAAATGGACCATGACATATGTCATCACAATGCTCCCTGTCACCTGTCTTCACAGTATTCCATGACCTTGTCATCACAATGCTCCATGCCCTTGTCGTCACAATGCACCATGCCCACTGTCATCACAATAATCCATGAAACTTGTCAGACCAATATTCCATGCCACTGTCATCACAATGCTCTATGCCCTTGTCATCACAAAGCTGCATGACGCATGTCATCAGAATGCTCCATTGCATTCTCATCACAATGGTCCAGGCCCTTTTCATCACAAGGCTCCTGGACAACTTTAATCACAATGCTCCATGCCCCTTTTCATCTCAATGCTCCATGAACCCTGTCATCACAATGCTCCAAACCCTTGTGATCACAATGTTCCATAACACTTGTCATCACAACGCCCCATGACGCTCGTCATCACAATTATCCATGGTTTTCTCATCACGATGCTACATGACCATTGTCATCACAATGCTGAATACAATTGTCATCACAATGCTCCCTGAAACTTGTGGTCACTATGCTCCTTGAACCCTGTCATGACAAGGCTCCATGCATTTTCCGTCACAATGATCCATGCCCTTTTCATCACCACGATCCAAGACCCCTGAAATCACAATGCTGCATGCCCTTATCATCACAAAGCTCCTTGACACATGTCATCAGAATGCTCCATGGCCTTCTCATAACAATGCTCCATGATGCCTGTCATCACAATGCTCCATGACCATTGTTATCACAATGTTCAATACACTTGTCATCACAATGCTCCCTGACACTTGACGTCAGAATGCTCCTTGATCCCTGTCATGAAAAGGTTCCATGTCTTTTTCATCACAATGCTCAATGCCTTTTTCATCACAATGCTCCATGCCATTGTCATCACAATACTCCACAAGCTTGTCATCAGAATGCTCCATGACCCTTGTCATCACAATGATCCATGACACCTATCATCACAATTCTCCATGCCCCGTGTCACTACAGTGCTCGATGACACTCGTGAACAAAATGCTCCATGGTCTTGCGATCACAATGCTCCACGGTCTTGCCATCACAATGCTCCATGCCCTGGACATCATAATGTTCCCTGTCCCTTGTCATCACAATGCTCCATGACACTTCTCATCACCATGTTACATGCTCTTGTCATCACAATCCTCCATGACACATGGCATCACAATGCTCCATGCCATTGTCATCAAAATGGACCATGACATATGTCATTACAATGCTCCCTGACACCTGTCTTCAAAATACTCCATGACCTTGTCATCACAATGCTCCATGCCATTGTCATCAAAATGCGCCATGCCGTCGCTCATCACAATAATCCTTGAAAGTTGTCAGACCAGTTCTCCATGCACGTATCATCACAATGCTCCATGCCATTCTCATCACAATGCACCACGAACTCTGTCATCACAATGCTCTATGACTCCAGTCATCACAATGCTTCATGACCTTTGTCATCACAATGGTCCATGCACTCGTCATCACACGTCTCTGTGACCTTTGTTACCACAATGCTCCATGAACTTTTCATCAAAACGCTCCATGACCCTTGTCATCACAGTGCTCCATGCCTTTGTCAGCACAATGTTCCATGACCCTTGTCATCACAATGCTCCATGCGCTTCTCAGCACAATGCTCCATGACCCATGTCATCACAATGAGCCATGGACTTGTCATCACAATGCTCCACAAACTTGTCATCACAATGCTCCTTAAAACTTGTCATCACAATGCTCCATGCACTTCTCATCAAAATGCTCTCTCACCACTGATATCACAGTGTTCCATCACTAGTCATCACAATACTCCCTCACCCCTGTCATCACAATGTTCCATGACCCCTGTCATCAAAATGTTCCATGCCCTTGTCATCACAGTGCTCCGTGATGCGTGTCATCAGAATGCTACATGCCCTTGCCATCACAATGCTTCATTACCCCTGTAATCACAATGCTCCATGCCCTTGTCTTCACAATGTGCCATGCCCTCACTCATCACAATAATCCTTGAAAGTTGTCAGACCAGTTCACAATGCACCTATCATCACAATGCTCCATGCCATTGTCATCACAATGCTCCATGAACCCTCTCATCACATTGCTCCATGTACTTGTCATCAAAAAGCTCCCTGACGCTTGTCATCACAGAGCTCAGTGTCCTTCTCATCACAATAATTCATGAACCTTTTCACACCAATGCTCCATGCCCTTGTCATCGAAAGGCTCCATTACCCGTATCATAACAATGCTCCATGACCCCTGCCATCACAATGATCCACTGCCTCGTCATCACAAGGCTCCATGACCCTTGTCATCACAATTCTCCAAGACCCCTGTAATCACAATGCTCCATGCCCTTGTCATCAGGAAGCTCCATGACTTATGTCATCAGAATGCTCCATGGCCTTCTCATCACAATGCTCCATGCCCTTGTCATCACAGTGCTCCAAGACCCCTGTAATCACAATTCTCCATGCCAATTTTCATCTCAATGCTCCATGAACACTGT
This sequence comes from Hyperoodon ampullatus, assembly GCF_949752795.1. Classification (NCBI taxonomy): domain Eukaryota; kingdom Metazoa; phylum Chordata; class Mammalia; order Artiodactyla; family Ziphiidae; genus Hyperoodon; species Hyperoodon ampullatus. The sequence continues at coordinate 5,375,062 of NW_027641093.1, read as the reverse complement.
CATCACAATGCACCATGCCCATCATCATAATGCTTCATGCTATTGTCACAACAATGAAATCAAAATGCTCCATGACCTCTGTCATCACAATCCTCCAAACCCTCGTGATCACAGTGTTCCATAACACTTGTCATCACAATGCACCATGCCCATCATCATGATGATTCATGCTATTGTCATCACAATGAAATCAAAATGCTCCATGTCCTCTGTCATCACAATGTTCCAAACCTTTCTGATCACAATGCTCCATAACCCATGTCATCACAATGCACCATGCACTTGTCATCACAATGCTCCACATCCTTGTCATCAAAATGCTCCATAAACCTTGTCATCACAATGCTCCATGCACTTCTCCTCAAAATGCCTTCTCACCACTGATATCACAATGTTCCATCACTAGTCATCACAATACTCCCTCACCCCTGTCATCACAATATTCCATGAGCCCTTTAATCACAATTCTCCAGGCCCTTGTCATCACAAAGCTCCATGACACATGTCATCAGAATGCTCCATGGACTTCTCATCACAATGCTCCATGCCCTTGTCATCACAATGCTCCAAGACCCCTGTAATCACAATGTTCCATGCCCCTATTCATGAGAATGCTCCATGAGGCTTGTCATCACAAGGCTCCATGTTCTTCTCATCACACTGCTCCAGGACCTTTTCATCACAATGCTCCATTCCCTTGTAATCACAATGCCCCATGACGCTGGTCATCACAATTATCCATGGTCTTCTCATCACAATGCTCCATGCTCTTTGTCATCACAATGCTCAATACACTTATCATCACAATGATCCCTGACAGTTGTCATCAGTATGCTCCTTGAACCCTGTCATGACAAGGCTCCATGCATTTTTCATCACAATGATCCATTCCCTTTTCATCACAATGCTCCAAGACCCCTGTAATCACAATGCTCCATGTCCTTGTCATCACAAAGCTCCATGACGCATGTCATCCGAATGCTCCTATGCCTTCTCATCACAATGCTCCATGCCCTTGTAATCACATTGCTTCAAAACACCTGTAATCTCAATGCTCCATGCAGCTTTTCATCACAATGCTCCATGCCTTGTCATAACAATGCTCCATGGCCATTGTCATCGCAATGTTCCAAGCCCGTGACATCAAAATGCTCCATTACCTTTGTTATCAGAATCCTCCATGACACTTGGTATCACAATTCTCCATGCCATTTTCATCACAATGGACAATGATATATGTCATCACAATGCTCCCTGACACCTGTCTTCACAATACTCCATGACCTTGTCATCACAATGTTCCATGCCCTTGTCATCACAATGCGCCATGCCCACTGTCATCACAGTAATCCATGAAACAGGTCAGACCAATGTTCCATGCCCTTGTCATCACAACGCTCCATGAACCCTGTCATCACTATGCTCCGTGACTCCAGTCATCACAATGCTTCATGACTTTTGTCCTCACAATTGTCCATGCCCTCGTCACACAAGACTCTGTGACCTTTGTCACCACAATGCTCCATGCCCTTTTCATCTCAATGTTCCATGCCCACTGCCATCACAATAATCCATGAAACTTGTCAGACCAATGTTCCATGCCCCTGTCATCATATTTCTCCATGCCCCTGTCATCACAATGCTCCATGACCCCTGTCATCACAGTGCTCCATGACTCCAGTCATCACAATGATTCATGACCTTTCTCATCACAATGGTCCATGCCCTCGTCACACAAGGCTCTGTGATCTTTGTCACCACAATGCTCAATGAAATTTTCATCACAATGCTCTGTGTCCCTTGTCATCACAATTTTCCATGCCTTTGTCAGCACAATGCTCCATGACACTTGTCATCAAAATGCTCCATGCGCTTGTCAGCACAATGCTCCATGACACAAGTCATCACAATGTGCCATGCTCTTTTCCTCTCAATGCTCCACATCCTTTTCATCGCTATGCTCCATAAAACTTGTCATTGGGCCTCCCTGATGGCGCAGTGGTTGAGAGTCCGCCTGCCGATGCAGGGGATACGGGTTCGTGCCCCGGTCTGGGAGGATCCCATATGCCGCGGAGCGGCTGGGCCCGTGAGCCATGGCTGCTGAGCCTGCGCATCCGGAGCCTGTGCTCCGCAACGGGAGAGGCCACAACAGTGAGAGGCCCGCGTACCACAAAAAAAAAAAACAAAAAAACTTGTCATCACAGTGATCCAGCCACTTCTCATCAAAATGCTCTCTCACCACATATATCACAATGTTCCATCACTAGTCATCACAATACTCGCTCACCCCTGTCATCACAATGTTCCATGACCACTGTCATCACAGTGCTACATGCCCTTATCATCACAATGCTCCATGACCCCTCACATCACAATGTTCCATAACCCATGTCACAAAATGCTCGATGACCCATTTCTTCACAATGATTCATGACCGCTGACATCACAATGTTCCATATCCCCTGTCATCAAAATATTCCATGACCCTTTTCATCAAATTGCTCCATGAACCTGTCATCACAATGCTCCCTGCCCTTCTCATCACAATGCACCACGCCCTTGTCATCAAAATGCCCCATGATATTTGTCATCACAATGCTCCATGACCCTTAGCATCACAATGCTCCATGCCATTGTCATCACAATGCTCAATGAAATCTCTCATCACATTGCTCCATGCCCTTGTTATCACAATGCTCCATTACACCTCTCATAACAATGCTCCAAGACCCCTGCCATCACAATGTTCCACGGCCTTGTCATCACAAGGCTCCATGACCGTTGTCATCACAATGCTCCAAGACCTCTGTAATCACAATTCTCCATGCCACTTTTCAACTCAATGCTCCATGAACACTGTCATCACAATGCACCATGCCCATCACCATAATATTTCATGCTATTGTCATCACAATGAAATCAAAATGCTCCATGTCCTCTTCATCACAATGCTCCAAACCCTTCTGCTCACAATGTTCCATAACACTGGTCATCACATGCCCCATGACGCTCGTCTTCACAATTATGCAAGGTCTTCTCATCACAATGCTCCATGACCTTTGTCACCACAATGCTCAATACACTTGGCATAACAATGCTCGCTGACACTTGTCATCAGTATGCTCCTTGAACACTGTCATTACAAGGCTCCATTCCTTTTTCATCACAATGATCCATTCCCTTTTCATCACAATGCTCCAAGACCGCCGTTATCACAATGCTCCGTGACTCCAGTCATCACAATGCTTCATGATATTTGTCATCACAATGGTCCATGACCTCGTCACACAAACCTCTGTGACCTTTGTCACCACAATGCTCCATGAAATTTTATCACAATGCTCTGTGACCCTTGTCATCACAAAGCTCCATGCCTTTGTCAGCACAATGCTCCATGACCCTTGTCATCACAATGTTCGATGCGCGTGTCAGCACAGTGCTCCATAACCCATGTCATCACAATGCACGATGCACTTGTCATCACAATGCTCCACATCATTGTCATCAAAATGCTCCATAGACCTTGTCATCACAATGCTCCATGCACTTCTACTCAAAATGTTTTCTCACCACAGATATCACAAGGTTCCATCACTAGTCATCACAATACTCCCTCTCCACTGTCACCACAATATTCCATGACCCCTGTAATCACAATTCTCCATGCCTTTGTCATCACAAAGCTCCATGACGCATGTCATCAGAATGCTCCATGGCCTTCTCATCACAATGTTCCATGCCCTTGTCATCACAATGCTCCAACAGCCCTGTAATCACAATGCTCCATGCCCCTTTTCATCTCAATGCTCCATGAACCCTGTCATCACAATGCACCATGTCCATCAACATAATATTTCACACTATTGTCATCACAATGAAATCAAAATGCTCAATGACCTGTGTCATCACAAAGCACCAAACCCTTCTGATCACAATGTTCCATAACACTTGTCATCACAATGCCCCGTGACGCTGGTCATCACAATTATCCACGGTCTTCTCATCACAATGCTCCATGATCTTTGCCATCTCAGTGCTCAATGCACTTATCATCACAATGCTCCCTGACAGTAGTCATCAGTATGCTCCTTGAACCTTGTCATGACAAGGCTCCATGCATTTTTCATCACAATGATCCATTCCCTTTTCATCACAATGCTCCAAGACCACTGTAATCACAATGCTCCATGTCCTTGTCATCACAAACCTCCATGACGCATGTCATCAGAATGCTCCATTGCCTTCTCATCACAATACTCCATGCCCATGTAATCACATTGCTTCAAAACCCTGTAATCTCAATGCTCCATGCACCTTTTCATTAAATGCTCCATTACCCTTGTCATCACAATGTTCCAAGCCCTTGTCATCAAAATGCTCCATTATCTTTGTCATCACAATCCTCCATGACACTTGGTATCACAATGCTCCATGCCATTGTCATCACAATGGAAAATGACATATGTCATCACAATGCTCCCTGACACCTGTCTTCACAATACTCCATGACCTTGTCATCACAATGTTCCATGCCCTTGTCATCACAATGCACCATGCCCACTCTCATCACAATAATCCATAAACTTGTCAGAGCAATGCTCCATGACCCCTGTCATCACAATGCTCCGTGATTCCAGTCATCACAATGTTTCATTACCTTTGTCATCACAGTGGTCCATGTCCTCTTCAAACAAGGCTCTGTGATCTTTTACACCAGAATGCTCCATGAATATTTCATCATAATGCTCTGTGTCCCTTGTCATCAGAATGCTCCATGCCTTTGTCAGCACAATGCTCCATGACACTTGTCATCAAAATGCTGCATGCGCTTGTCAGCACAATGCTCCATGACCCATGTCATCACAATGCTCCATGCGCTTGTCATCACAATACTCCACATCCTTATCATTGCTATGCTCCATAACACTTGTCATCACAATGCTCCATGCACTTCTCATCAAAATGCTCTCTCACCACATATATCACAATGTTACATCACTAGTCATCACAATACTCCCTCACCCCTGTCATCACAGTGTTCCATGACCCCTGTCATCACAGTGCTACATGCCCTTATCATCACAATGCTCCATGACCACTGACATCACAATGTTCCATAACCCCTGTCACAAAATATTCCATGACCATTTTCATCAAATTGCTACATGAGCCTGTCATAACAATGCTCCCTGTCCTTTTCATCTCAATGCACCATGCCCTTGTCGTCAAAATACTCCATGACCTTTGTCATCACAAAGCTCCATGACACTTGTCATCACAATGCTCGATGCCCTTCTCATCACAATGATCCATGCCCTTGTCATTACAATCTTGCATGATCTATGTATCACAGTGTTCCGTGCCGTTGTCATCACAATGCTCCATGCCCACTCTCATCACAACAATCCATGAAAATTTTCAGACAAATGCCCCATGCCGTTGTCATCACAATGCTCCATTACCCCTGTCATAACAATGCTCCATGACCCCTGCCATCACAAGGTTCCACTGCCTTGTCATCACAAGCCTCGATGACACTTGTCATCAAAATGCTCCAAGACACCTGTAATCACAATGCCCCATGCCCTTGTCATCACAGAGCTCCATGACGCATGTCATTAAAATGCTCCATGGCCTTCTCATCACAATGCTCCATGCCCTTGTCATCACAATGCGCTATAACCCCTGTCACAAAATATTCCTTGACCATTTTCATCAAAGTGCTCCATGACCCTGTCATCACAATGCTCCCTGTCCTTCTCATCTCAATGCAGCATGCCCTTGCCGTCAAAATGCCCCATGACCTTTGTCATCACAAATCTCCATGACACTTGGCATCACAATGCTCCATGCCCTTGTCACCGCAATGCTCCATGACACTTGTCATCACAATGCTCGATGCCCTTCTCATCACAATGCTCCATGCCCTTGTGATTACAATCCTGCATGATCTATGTATCACAGTGTTCCATGCCCTTGTCATCACAATGCTCCATGCCCACTCTCATCACAATAATACATGAAAATTTTCAGACAAATGCCCCATGCCCTTGTCATCAAAATGCCCCATGACCTTTGTCATCACAAAGCTCCATGCCATTGTCATCACAATGCTCAATGAAATCTCTCATCACATTGCTCCATGCCCTTGTCATCACAATGCTCCATTACACCTGTCATAACAATGCTCCATGACCCCTGCCATCACAATGTTCCACGGCCTTGTCATCACAAGGCTCCTTGACCCTTGTCATCACAATGCTCCAAGACCTCTGTAATCACTATTCTCCATGTCACTTTTCATCTCAATGTTCCATGAACCATGTCATCACAATTCACCATGCCCATTATCATAATGATTCTTGCTATTGTCATCAAAATGAAATTAAAATGCTCCATGACCTCTGTCATCACAATGCTCCAAACCCTTCTGATCACAATGTTCCATAACACTTGTCATCACAATAACCCATGACGCTCATCATCACAATTATGCAAGGTCGTCTCATCACAATGCTCCATGACATTTGTCACCACAATGCTCAATACACTTGTCATCACAATGCTCCCTGACACTGTCATGACAAGGATCCATGCCTATTTCATGACAATGATCCATTCCCTTTTCATGACAGTGCTCCAAGACCCCTGTTATCAGAATGCTCTGTGACTTCAGTCATCACAATCCTTCATGACATTTGTCATCACAATGGTCAATGACCTCGTCACAAAAAGCTTTGTGACCTTTGCCACCACAATGCTCCATGAAATTTTAATCACAATGCTCTCTGATCCTTGTCATCACAAAGCTCCATACCTTTTTCAGCACAATGCTCCGTGACCCTTGTCATCACAATGCGCCATGCACTTGTCTTCACAATGCTCCACATCCTTGTCATCAAAATGCTCCATAAACCTTGTCATCACAATGCTCCATGCACTTCTCCTCAAAATGCTCTCTCACCACTGATATCACAATGTTCCATCACTAGTCATCACAATACTCCCTCACCCCTGTCATTACAATGTTTCATGACCACTGTCATCACAATGCTACATGCCCTTATCATCACAATGCTCCATGACACCTGAGATCACAATGTTCCATAACCCCTGTAATCAAAATGCTCCATGACCCTTTTCATCACCAAGTTCCATGACCACTGACATCACAATGTTCTATAAACCCTGTTATCAAAATATTCCATGACCCTTTTCCTCAAATTGCTCCATGACCCTGTCATCACACTGCTCCCTGACCTTCTCATCACAATGGACCACGCCCTTGTCATCAAAATGCTCCATGACCTTTGTCATCACAAAGGTCCATGACCCTTGGCATCACAATGCTCCATTCCATCGTCATCACAATGCTCCATGAACCCTCTCATCACATTGCTCCATGCAATTGTCATTACAATCCTGCATGATCTATGTATCACAGTGTTCCGTGCCCATGTCATCACAATGCTCCATGCCCACACTCATCACAATAATCCATGAAAATTTTCAGACCAATGCGCCATGCCCTTGTCATCACAAAGATCCATTACCCCTCTCATAACAATGCTCCATGACCCCTTCCATCACAAGGTTCCATGGCCTTGTCATCACTAACCTCGATGACCCTTGTCATCAGAATGCTCCAAGACCCCTGAAATCACAATGCTCCATGTCATTGTCATCACAAAGCTCCATGACGCATGTCATCAGAATGCTCCCTGGCCTTCTCATCACAATGCTCCATGCCCCTGTAATCACAATGTTCCATCACCCCTGTAATCACAATGCTCCATGCCCCTTTTCATCTCAATGCTCCATGAACCCTGTCATCACATTGCACCGTGCCCATCACCATAATATTTCATGCTATTGTCATCACAATGAAATCAAAATGCTCAATGACCTCAGTCATCACAATGCACCAAACCCTTCTGATCAAAATGTTCCATAACACTTGTCATCACAATGCCCCATGACGCTGGTCATCACAGTGATCCATGCCCTTTTCATCACAATGCTCCAAGACCCCTGTAATCACAATGCTCCATGTCCTTGTCATCACAAAGCTCCATGATGCATGTCATCAGAATGCTCCATTGCCTTCTCATCACAATGCTCCATGCCCTTGTCTTCACAGTGTTTCAAAACCCCTGTAATCACAATGTTCCATGCACATTTTCATCAGAATGCTCCATGACCCTTTTCCTCAAAATGCTCCATGACCCCTGACATCACAATGTTTCATAACCCCTGTCTTCACAATGTTCCATGACGCTTTTCATCAATTTGCTCCATGATCCTGTCATCACAATGCTCCCTGCCTTTCTCATCACAGTGCACCACAACCTTGTCATCAAAATGCTCCATGACCTTTGTCATCACAAGGCTCCATGACCCTTGGCATCACAATGCTCCATGCCATTTCATCACAATGCTACATGTAACCACTCATCACATTGCTCCATGCCCTTGTCAGCACAATGCTCCATGACACATGTCATCACAATGTGCCATGCTCTTTTCATCACAATGTTCCACATCCTTTTCATCGCTATGCTCCATAAAACTTGTCATCACAATGCTCCATGCATTTCTCATCAAAATGTTATCTCAACACATATATCACAATGTTCCTTCACTAGTAATCACAAGACTCCCTCACCGCTGTCATCACAATGTTCCATGACCTCTGTCATCATAGTGCTACATGCCCTTATCATCACAATGCTCCATGACCCCTGACATCACAATGTTCCATAACCCCTGTCATCAAAATATTCCATGACCCTTTTCATCAAATTGCTCCATGACGCTTTCATCACAATGTTCCCTGCCCTTCTCATCACAATGCACCACGCCCTTGTCATCAAAATGCCCCATGACATTTGTCATCACAAAGCTCCATTACCCCTGTCATAACAATGATCCATGGCCCCTGCCATCACAAGGTTCTGCGGCCTTGTCATCACAAGCGTCCATGACCCTTGTCATCAAAATGCTCCAAGACCCCTGTAATCCCAATGCTACATGCCCTTGTCATCACAAAGATCCATGACGCCTGTCATCTGAATGCTCCATGGCCTTTTCATCACAATGCTCCATGCCCTTGTCATCACAATGCTCCAACAGCCCTGTAATCACAATGCTCCATGCCCCTTTTAATCTCAATGCTCCATGAACCCTGTCATCACAATGCACCGTGTCCATCACCATAATATTTCATGCTATTTTCATCAAAATGAAATCAAACTGCTCAATGATCTTTGTCACCACAATGCTCCATGAAATTTTTATCACAATGCTCTGTGACCATTGTCATCACAAAGCTCCATGCCTTTGTCAGCACAATGCTGCAAGACCCCTTTCATCAAAATGCTCCATGAACCCTGAAATCACAATGTTCCATAACCCCTGTCATCACAATGTTCCATGACACTTTTCATTAAATTGCTACATGACCCTCTCATCACAATGCTCCCTTCCGTACACAACATAAAGCAACACGCCCTTGTCATCAAAATGCCTCATGACCTTTGTCATCACACATCCCCATGACACTTGGCATCACAATGCTACATACCATTGTCATCACAATGCTACATGAACCCTCTCATCATATTGTTCCATATCCTTGTCATCACAAAACTCTATGACACTTGTCATCACAATGCTCGATGCCCTTCTCATCACAATGCTCCAGGCCCTTGTCATTACAATCCTCCATGACCCATGTATCACAGTGTTCCTTGCCCTTGTCATCACAATGCTCCATGCCCACTCTCATCACAATAATCCATGAAAATTTTCAGACCAATTCTCCATGCCCTTGTCATCACAATGCTCCATTACACTTGTCATAACAATGCTCCATGACCCCTGCCATCACAATATTGCACGGCCTTGTCATCACAAGTCTCCATGACCCTTGTCATCACCATGCTCCCAGACCCCTGTAATCACAAGGCTCCATGCCGTTGTCATCACAAAGCTCCATGACGCATGTCATCAGAATGCTCCTCGGCCTTCTCAACACATTTCTCCATGCTCTTGTCATCACAATGCTCCAAGAACACTGTATTCACAATGCTCCATACCCTTGTCACCACAAAGCTCCACGACGCATGTCAGCAGAATGCTCCTTGGCCTTCTCATCACAATGCTCCATGCCCTTGTCATTACAATGTTCCAAGACCCTTGTAATCACAATGCTCCATGCCCCTTTTCATCAGTATGCTGCGTGAGTCTCGTCATAACAAGGCTCCATGGTCTTCTCAGCACAATGCTCCAGGACCTTGTCATCACAATGTTTCAGGAACTTCTCTTCAAAATTCTCAATGGCCCATGTCATCATAATGTTCCAAGCCCGAATCATCATAATGCCCCATTATCTTTCTCATCACAATCCTCCATGAAACTTGGCATCACAATGCCCCATGCCATTGTCATTGCAATGGACCATGACATATGTCATCACATGCTCCCTGACACCTTTCTTCACAATACTCTGTGAACTTGTCATCACAATGCTCCATGACCTTGTCATCACAATCCGCCATGCCCACTGTCATCACAATAATCCATGAAACTTGTCACACCAATGCTCCATACCCCTGTCATCACAATGCTCCATGCCCTTGTCATCACAATGCTCCGTAACTCCAGTCATCACAAAGCTTCATGACCTTAGTCATCACAATAGTCCATGCCCGCGTCATCACAATGCTCTGTGACCCTTGTCATCGCAATGCTCCTTGCCTTTCTCAGCACAATACTCCATGACCCTTGTCAAAACAATGTGCCACATGCTTTTCATCACAATAGTCCACAACCTTGTTATCAAATGCTCCATAAACATTGTCATCACAATGCTCCATGACCCCTCTCATCACAATGATCCATGACACCTGTCATCACAATGATCCATGCCCCTTGTCATTACAGTGATCCATGACGCTCTTCATCATAATTATCCATGGTCTTTTCATCACAATGCTGCACGGTCTTGCTATCACAATTCTCCATGCCCTGTTCATCACAATGCTCCATGTCCCATGTCATTACAATTCTCCACGTCCTTGTCATCACAATGCTTCGTGACACTTCTCATCACAATGTTACATGATCTTGTCATCACAATTCTCCATGCACTTGTCATCGCAATGCTCTATGACCCCTGTCATAGCAAGCTCCATGCGCTTGTCATCACAATGCTTCACGACGTTGTCATCAAAATTATCAATGGCCCTTGTCATCACAATGCTCCATGCCCTTGTCATCACAATGCTCCATGCCCACTGTCATCACAATAATCCATGAAACTTGTCAGACCAATGTTCCATGCACCTGTCATCACATTGCTCCATGCCCTTGTCATCACAATGCTCCATTACCCCTTTCATCACAATGCTCCGTGACTCCAGTCATCACAATGCTTCATGACCTATCTCATCACAATGGTCCATGCCCTGGTCACACAAGTCTCTGTGATCTTTTTCACCACAATGCTGCATGAATATTTCATCACAATGCTCTGTGTCCCTTGTCATCAAAATGCTCCATGCATTTGTCAGCACAATGCTCCATGACACTTGTCATCAAAATGCTCCATGCGCTTTTCAGCACAATGTTCCATGACCCATGTCATGAAAATGTGCCATGCGCATGTCATCACAATACTCCACATCCTTATCATTGCTATGCTCCGTAACTCTTGTCATCACAATGCTCCATGCACTTCTCATCAAAATGCTCTCTGACCACATATATCAAAATGTTACATCACTAGTCATCACAATACTCCCTCACCCCTGTCATCACAGTGTTCCATGACCCCTGTCATCACAGTGCTACATGCCCTTATCATCACAATGCTCCATGACCCCTGACATCACAATGTTCCATTACCCCTGTCACAAAATGCTCCATGACCCATTTCATCACAATGCTTCATGACACCTGACATAACAATGTTCCATAACCCCTGTCATCAAAATATTCCATGACCCTTTTCATCCAATTGCTCCATGACCCTGTCATCACAATGCTCCCTGTCCTTCTCATCTCAATGCACCATGCCCTTGTCATCAAAATGCCCCATGACCTTTGTCATCACAAAGCTCCATGACTCTTTGCATCACAATGCTCCATGCCATTGTCATCACAATGTTCAATGAAATCTCTCATCACATTGCTCCATGCCCTTGTCATCACAATGCTCCATTACACCTGTCATAACAATGCTCCATGACCCCTGCCATCAAAATTTTCCACGGTCTTGTCATCACAAGGCTCCATGACCCTTGTCATCACAATGCACCATGCCCATCATCATGATGATTCATGCTATTGTCATCACAATGAAATCAAAATGCTCCATGTCCTCTGTCATCACAATGTTCCAAACTTTTCTGATCACAATGCCCCATAACCCATGTCATCACAATGCACCATGCACTTGTCATCACAATGCTCCACATCCTTGTCATCAAAATGCTCCATAAACCTTGTCATCACAATGCTCCATGCACTTCTCCTCAAAATGCCTTCTCACCACTGATATCACAATGTTCCATCACTAGTCATCACAATACTCCCTCACCCCTGTCATCACAATATTCCATGAGCCCTGTAATCACAATTCTCCAGGCCCTTGTCATCACAAAGCTCCATGACACATGTCATCAGAATGCTCCATGGACTTCTCATCACAATGCTCCATGCCCTTGTCATCACAATGCTCCAACACCCCTGTAATCACAATGTTCCATGCCCCTATTCATCAGAATGCTCCATGAGGCTTGTCATCACAAGGCTCCATGTTCTTCTCATCACACTGCTCCAGGACCTTTTCATCACAATGCTCCATTCCCTTGTAATCACAATGCCCCATGACGCTGGTCATCACAATTATCCATGGTCTTCTCATCACAATGCTCAATACACTTATCATCACAATGCTCCCTGACAGTTGTCATCAGTATGCTCCTTGGACCCTGTCCTGACAAGGCTACATGCATTTTTCATTACAATGATCCATTCCGGTTTCATCACAGTGCTCTAAGACCACTGTAATCACAATGCTCCATGTACTTGTCATCACAAAGCTCCATGACGCATGTCATCAGAATGCTCCATTGCCTTCTCATCACAATGCTCCATGCCCTTGTAATCACATTGCTTCAAAACACCTGTAATCTCAATGTTCCATGCACGTTGTCATCACAGTGCTCCATGCCCTTGTCATCACAATGTTCCATGACCCTTGTCATCGCAATGTTCCAAGCCCTTGACCTCAAAATGCTCCATTACATTTGTCATCACAATCCTCCATGACACTTGGTATCACAATGCTCCATGCCATTGTCATCACAATGGACAATGACATATGTCATCTCCATGCTCCCTGACACCTGTCTTCACAATACTCCATGATCTTGTCATCACAATGTTCCATGCCCTTGTCATCACAATGCGCCATGCCCACTGTCATCACAATAATCCTTGAAACATGTCAGACCAATGCTCCATGCCCCTGTCATCACAATGGTCCATGCCCTTGTCATCACAATGCTCCATGACACCTGTCATCACAATGTTCCATAACCCCTGTCACAAAATGCTCCATGACCCATTTCATCACAATGCTTCATGACCCTTTACATCACAATGTTCCATAACCCCTGTCATCAAATTATTCCATGACCCTTTTCAACAAATTGCTCCATGACCCTGTCATCACAATGCTCCCTGTCCTTCTCAGCTCAATGTGCCAAGCCCTTGTCGTCAAAATGCCCCATGACCTTTGTCATCACAATGTTCCCTGACACTTGGCATCAAAATGCTCCATGCCATTGTCGTCACAATACTCCATTACACCTATCATAACAATGCTCCATGACCCCTGCCATCACAATGTTCCACGGCCTTGTCATCACAAGGCTCCATGACCCTTGTCATCACAATGCTCCAAGACCTCTGTAATCACAATTCTCCATGCCCCTTTTCATCTCAGTGCTCCATGAACGCTGTCATCACAATGCACCATGCCCATCATCATAATGATTCATGCTATTGTCATCACAATGAAATTAAAATGCTCCATGACCTCTGTCATCACAATGCTCCAAACCCTTCTCATCACAATGTTCCATAACACTTGTCATCACAATACCCCTTGACGCTTGTCATCACAATTATGCAAGGTCTTCTCATCACAATGCTCCATGACCTTTGTCACCACAATGCTCGATACACTTTTCATCACAATGCTCCCTGACACTTGTCATCAGTATGCTCCTTGAACACGGTCATGACAAGGATCCTTGCCTATTTCATCACAATGATCCATTCCCTTTTCATTACAATTCTCCAAGACCACTGTAATCACAATGCTCTGTGACTTCAGTCATCACAATGCTTCTTGACATTTGTCATCAAAATGGTCCATGACCTCGTCACACAAAGCTCTGTGAACTTTGTCACCACAATGCTCCATGAAATTTTTATCACAATGCTCTGTGACCCTTGTCATCACAAAGCTCCATGCCTTTGTCAGCTCAATGCTCCATGACCCTTGTCATCACAATGCTCGATGCACGTGTCAGCACAATGCTCCATAACCCATGTCATCACAATGCACCATGCATTTGTCATCTCAATGCTCCACATCCTTGTCATCAAAATGCCCCATAAACATTGTCATCACTGTGCTCCATGAACTTCTCCTCAAAAGTCCTTCTCACCACTGATATCACAATGTACCATCACTAGTCATCACTATACTCCCTCACCCCTGTCATCACAATATTCCATGACCCCTGTAATCACAATTCTCCATGCCCTTGTCATCACAAAGCTCCATGACGCATGTCTTTGGAATGCTCCATTGCCTTCTCATCACAGCGCTCCCTGCCCTTGTCATCACAATGCTCCAACACCCCTGTAAACACAATGCTCCATGCCCCTTTTCATCTCAATGCTCCATGAACCCTGTCATCACAATGCACCGTGCCCATCACTGTAATATTTCATGCTATTGTCATCACAATGAAATCAAAATGCTCAATGACCTCTGTCATCATAATGCACCAAACCCTTCTGATCACAATGTTCCATAACACTTGTCATCACAATGCCCCATGACGCTGGTCATCATAATTATCCATGGTCTTCTCATCACAATGCTCCATGAGCTTTGTCATCACAATGCTCAATACACTTATCATCAGAATGCTCCCTGACTATAGTCATCAGTATGCTCCTTGAACCCTGTCATGACAAGGCTCCATGCATTTTTCATCACAATGATCCATTCCCTTTTCATCACAATGCTCCAAGACCCCTGTAATCACAATGCTCCATGTCCTTGTCATCACAAAGCTCCATGACGCATGTCATCAGAATGCTCCATTGTCTTCTCATCACAATGCTCCATGCCCTTGTAATCACACTGCTCCATGAACATTGTCATCACATTGCTCAATACACCTGTCATCACAATGTTCCCAGACACTTTTCCTCAGAATGCTCCTTGAACCCTGTCATGAAAAGGCTCTATGCCTTTTTCATCACAATGCTCCATGCCCTTTTTCTCACAATGCTCCATGCCATTGTCAACACAATACTCCACAAGCTTGTCATCAGAATGCTCCAAGACCCGTGTCAATACAATGCTCCAAGATTCCTGTCATCACAATGCTCCTTGACGCTGGTCATTACAATTATCCATGGTCTTCTCATCACAATGCTCCATGACCTTTGTCATCACAATGCTCAATACTCTTGTCATCACAATGCTCCCTGACACTTGTCATCAGTATGCTCCTTGAACCCTGTCATGACAAGGCTCCATGCATTTTTCATCACAATGATCCATGCCCTTTTCATCACAATCTTCCAAGACCCATCTAATCACATTGCTCCATGCCCTTGTAATCACAATGGTCCATTGCCCATGTCATAACAATGCTCCATGACCCCTGCCATCACAATGTTCCACGGCCTTGTCATCACAAGGTTCCAAGACCCCTGTAATCACAATGCTCTATGCCAGTTTTCATCAGAATGCTCCATGAGAATTGTCATCACAAGGCTACATCGTCCTCTCATCACAGTGCTCCAGGATCTTGTCATCACAATGCTCCGTGACTCCAGTCATCACAATGCTTTATGACCTTTGTCAACACAGTGGTCCATTCCCTCATCATCAAAAGGCTCTGTGATATTTGTCACCACAATGCTCCATGAAATTTTCATCACAATGCTCTGTTACCCATATCATCACTATGCTCCACACCTTTGTCAGCACAATGCTCCATGACCAGTGTCATCACAATGCTCCATGCGCTTGTCCGCACAATGCCCCATGACCTGTGTCATCACAATGTGCCATGCGCTTGTCATCACAATGCTCCACAAACTTTTCATCACAGTGCTCCATAAATCTTGTCATCACAATGCTCCATGCACTTCCCATCAAAATGGTGTCCCACCACGGATATCATAATGTTCCATCAATAGTCATCACAATACTCCCTCACCCCTTTCATCACAATGTTCCAGGACCCCTGTCATCAAAATGCTCCATGACCCTTTTAATCATAATGCTCCATGACCCCTGACATCACAATGTTCCATAACCACTTTCATCAAAATATCCCATGACACTTTTCATCAAATTGCTCCATGACCATTTCATTACAATGCTCTCTGCCCTCCTCATCACAGTGCACCCCGCCCTTGTCATCAAAATGCTCTATGACCTTTGTCATCACAAAGCTCCATGACCCTTGGCATCACAATGCTCCATGCCATTGTCATCAAAATGCTCCATGAACACTCTCATCACATTGTTCCATGCAATTGCCATCACAGGCTCCATGATGCTTTTCATCACAATGCTCGATGCTCTTCTTAACACAATGCTCCATGCGCTTTCAATTAAAATCCGCCATGAACCATGTATCACAGTGTTCCGGGCCCTTGTCATCACAATGCTCCATGCCCCCTCTCATCACAATAAGCCATGAAACATTTCAGACCAATGCTCCATGCTCTTGTCATCAAAATGCTCCATTACCCTTTATAACAATGCTCCATGACACCTGCCATTACAATGTTCCACGGCCTTGTCATCACAAGGCTCCATAACCCATGTCATCACAATGCTCCTTGCCCTGGTCATCACAAAGCTCCATGACACATGTCATCAGAATGCTCCTTGGACATCTCTCACAATGCTCCATGCCCTTGTAATCACAATGCTCCAAGACCCCTGTAATCACAATGCTCCATTTCCCTTTTCATCAGAATGCTCCATGAGACTTCTCCTCACAAGGCTCCATGATCTTCTCATCAGAGTGCTCCAGGACCTTGTCATCACAATGCTCCATGACCCATTTCATCAGAATACTCCATGAACATTTTCAGCTCAATGCTCCATGATCTTCTCATTACAATGCTCCATGACACCTGTCATCACAATGCTCCATGCTCCTTGATATCAAAATGATCCATGACCTCTGTCATCACAGTGCTCCAAACCCTTGTGATCACATTGTTCCATAACACTTGTCATCACAATGCTCCATGATGCCTGTCATCACAATACTCCATGCCCTTGTCATCACAATGCTCCATGACCTTTGTCATCACAATGCTCAATACACTTGTCATCACAATGCTCCCTGACACTTGTCGTCAGAATGCTTCTCGAACCCTGTCATGGAAAGGCTCTATGCCTTTTTCATCACAATGCTCCATGCCCTTTTCATCACAATGCTCCATGCCATTGTCATCACAATACTCCACAAGATTGTCATCAGAATGCTCCATGACCCTTGTCATCACAATGCTCCATGACCCCTGTCATCACAAAGCTCCATGACACCTGTCATCACAATTCTCCATGACCCTTGTCATTACAGTTCTCCGAGACGCTCGTCATCACAATTATCCATGGTCTTCTAATCACAGTGTTCCACCGTCTTGCTATCAGAATGCTCCATGACCCTTGAAATCACAATATTACATGCTCTTGTAATCACATTGTCCATGCACTTGTCCTCGCAATGCTCCATGACCCCTGTCATAGCAAGCCTCATGTGCTTTCATCACAGTGCTTCACGAACTTGTCATCAAAATTCTCAAAAGCCCTTGTCATCACAATGCTCCATGCCCTTTTCATCACAATGCTCCATGACCATTGTCATCACAGTGCTCCAAGCCCTTGTCATCACAATGCTCCATTACCTTTGTCGTCACAATCCTCCATGACAATTGTCATCACAATTCTCCATGCCATTGTCATCACAATGGAACATGACATATGCCATCACAATGAACCCTGACACCTGTCTTCACAATACTCCATGACCTTGTCATCACTATGCTCCATGCCCTTGTCATCACAATGCACCATGCCGACTGTCATCACAATAATCCATGAAACTTGCCAGACCAATGTTCCATGCCGCTGTCATCACAATGCTCCATTCCCTTGTCATCACAATGCTCTGTGACTCCAGTCATCACAATACTTCATGACATTTTTCATCACAATGATCCATGCCCTCGTCCTCACAAGGCTCTGAGAACTTTGTCACCACAATTCTCCATGATCTTTTCATCCCAATGCTCTCTGAGCCTTGTCATAACAACGCTCCATGCCTTTGTCAGCACAATACTCCATGACACTTGTTATCACAATGCTCCATGCGCTTGTCAGAACAATGCTCCATGACCCATGTCATCACAGTGTGCCATGCACTTGTCATCACAATGCTCCCCAAACTTGTCATCACAATGCTCCATAAACATTGTCATCACAAAGCTCCATGCACTTCGAATCAAATTGTTCTCTCACCACTGATATCTCAATTTTCCATCACTAGTCATCACAATACTCCCTCACCCCTGTCATCACAATGTTACACGGCCTTGTCATCACAAGGCTCCATGACCCGAGGAATCACAATGCTCCATACCCCTTTTCATCTCAATGCTCCATGAACCCTGTCATCACAACGAACCATGCCCATCATCATAATGCTTCATGCTATTGTCATCACAATGAAATCAAAATGCTCCATGACCTCTGTCATCACAATGCTCCCAACCCTTGTGATCACAATGCTCCAGAACACTTGTCATCACAACGCCCCATGAGGCTCGTCATCACAGTTATCCATGCACTTCTCTTCACAATGTGCCATGACCTTTGTCATCACAATGCTCAATACACTTGTCATCACAATTCTCCCTGACACTTGTCGTCAGTATGCTCCTTGAACCCTGTTATGACAAGGTTCCATGCCTTTTTCATGATAATGATCCATGCCGTTTTCATCACAATGCTCCAAGACCCCTGTAATCACAATGCTCCATGCCCTGGTCATCACAAAGCTCCATGACGAATGTCTTCAGAATGCTCCTTAGACATCTCTCACAATGCTCCATGCCATTTTCATCAAAATGCTCCAAGACACCTGTAATCACAATGCACCATGCCCCTTTTGATCAGAATGCTCCATGAGACTTCTCATCACAAGGCTCCATGGTCTTCTCATCACAATGCTCCAGGACCTTGTCATCAAAATGCTCTATGACCCTTTTCATCAGAATACTCCATGAACATGTTCAGCTCAGTGCTCCATGATCTTCTCATCACAATGCTCCATGACCCCTGTCATCACTATGCTCCATGCTCCTTGATATCAAAATGATCCATGACCTCTGTCATCACAGTGCTCCAAACCCTTGTGATCACATTGTTCCATAACACTTGTCATCACAACGCTCCATGCCCCGTGTCATTACAATTCTCGATGATACTCGTCATCAAAATGCTCCATGGTCTTGCCATCACAATATTCCATGAGCTGGACATCACAATGCTCCATGTCCCTTGTCATCACAATGCTCCATGCGCTTCTCAGCACAATGCTCCATGACCCATGACATCACAATGTGTCAAGCGTTTCTCATCACAATGCTCCACAACCTTGTCATCACAATGCTCCATAAACCTTGTTATCACAATGCACCATGCACTTCTCATCCAAATGCTCTCTCACCACTGATATCACAATGTTCCATCACTAGTCATCACAATACGCCCTCACCCCTGTCATCACAATGTTCCATGACCCCTGTAATCACAATGCTCCATTCCCTTGCCATCACAATGCTCCATTACACTTGTCATCACAATGCTCCATGACCAGTGTCATCACAGCGCTCCATGACTGCAGCCAACACAATGTTCTGGGACTCTTGTCATCAAAATGCTCCATGACACTTGTCATCAAAATGATCCATGCGCTTGTCATCCCAATGCTCCATGACACCTGTAATCAGAATGCTTCCTGACGCTTGTCATCCCAGTGCTCCATGACCCTTGACATCACAATGTTCCATGCCATTGTCATCACAGTGCTCCAAGAACCGTCTCATCACATTGCTCCATGCCCTTGTCTTCACAAAGCTCCATGACGCTTGTCATCACAATGCTCGATACTCTTCTCATCACAGTGCTCCATGCACATATCGTTACAATCCTCCATGATCCATGTATCACCGTGTTCCTTGCGCTTGACATCACATTGCTCCATGCCCACTCTCATCACAATTATCCATGAAAATTTTCAAACAAATGCTCCATGCCCTTGTCATCAAAAGGCTCCATTACCCGTGTCATAACAATGCTCCATGACCCCTGCCATCACTATGTTCCACGGCCTCGCCATCACAAGGCTCCCTGACTCTTGTCATCACAATTCCCCAAGACCCCTGTAATCACAATGCTCCAAGCCCTTGTCATCACGAAGCTCAATGACTTATGTCATCAGAATGCTCCATGGCCTTCTCATCACAATGCTCCATGCCCTTGTGATCACAGTGCTCCAAGACCGCTGTATTCACAATGCTCCATGCCCCTTTTCATCTCAATTCTCCATGAAATCTGCCATTCCAATGCACCATGCCCAACATCATAATGCTTAATGCTATTGTCATCACAATGAAATCAAAATGCTACATGACCTCTGTCATCACAATGCTCCAAATCCTTGTGCTCACAATGTTCCATAAGACTTGTCATCACAATTCCCCATGACGCTCCTCATGACAATTATCCATGGTCTTCTCATCACAATGCTCCGTGACCTTTGTCATCACAATGCTCAATACACTTGTCATCTCAATGCTCCCTGCCACTTGTCGTCAGTATGTTTCTTGAACCCTGTCATGACAAGGCTCCATGCCTTTTTCATCAAAATGATGCATGCGCTTTTCATCACAGTGCTCCAAGACCCCAGTAATCACAGTGCTCCATGCCCCTGTCATCATAAAGTTCCATGACCCATATCATCAGAATGCTCCATGGCATTCTCAACACCATGCTCCATGCACTTGTCATCACACTGCTCCCTGACACTTGTCTTCAGAATGCTCCATGAACACTGTCATGAAAAGGCTCCATGCCTTTTTCATCACAATGATCCATGACCTTTCATCACTATGCTCCATGCCATTGTCATCACAATACTCCACAAGCTTGTCATCACAATGCTCCATGACCCCTGTCATAGCAAGCTCCATGTGCTTGTCATCACAAAGCTTCACGACCTTCTCATCAAAATTCTCAATGGCCCTTGTCAACTCAGTGCTCCATGATCTTGTCATCACAATGCTCCATGACCCATGTCATCACAATGCTCCATTTCCTTTGTCATCACAATCCTCCATGACACTTGGCAGCAGAATGCTCCATGCCATTGTCATTACAATGGACCATGACATATGTCATCACAATGCTCCCTGACACCTGTCTTCACAATACTGTATGACCATGTCATCACAATGCTCCATGCCCTTGTCATCACAATGTGCCATGCGCACTGTCATCACAATAATCCATAAAACTTATCATAGCAATGCTCTATGCCTCTGTCATCACAATGTTCCATTCCCTTGTCATCACAATGCTCCATGACCCCTGTCATCACAATGCTCCGTGACTCCAGTCATCACAATTCTTCATGACCTTTGTCATCACAATGGTCCATGCCCTCATCATCACAAGTCTCTGTGACCTTTGTCACCACAGTGCTCCATGAACTTTTCATCACAATTCTCCGTGACCCTTGACATCACAGTGTTCCATGCCTTTCTCAGCACAATGCACCATGACCCATGTCATCACAATGCTCCTTGCGCTAGTCACCACAATGCTCCATAACACATGTCATAACAAACCTGGATATTCTAGTCAGCACAATGCTCCATGACATATGTCATCACAATGTGCCATGCGCTTGTCATCGCAATGCTCCACAATCTTGTCATCACAATGCTCCATAAAACTTGTCATCACAATGCTCCATACACTTCTCATCAAAATGCTCTCTCACCAATGATATCACAATGTGCCATCACTAGTCAATAAAATACTCCCTCATCCCTGTCATCACAATGATCCATGAACCCTGTCATCACAATGCTATATGCCCTTATCATCACAATGTTCTATTACCCCTAACATCACAATGTTCCATAACCCCTGTCATCAAAATGCTCCATGACACTTTTCATCACAATGCTCCATGACCCCTGACATCACAATGTTCCATAACCCCTGTCATCAAAATGTTCGATGAACCTTTTCATCAAATTGCTCCATGACCTTGTCATCACAATGCACCCTGCCCTTCTCATCACAATGCACCACGCCCTTGTCATCAAAATGCTCCATGACCTTTGTCATCACAAAGCTCCATTACCATTGGCATCACAATGCTCCATGCCATTGTCATCACAATGCTTCATGAAGCCTCTCATCACATTGCTCCATGTCCAGGTCATTACAAAGCTCCACGATGCTTGTCATCAAAATTCTCCATGCCCTTCTCAACACAATGCTCCATGCCCTTGTCATTACAATACTCCATGACCCATGTATCACAGTGTTCCATGCCCTTGTCATCACAATGCTCCATGCCCTATCTCATCACAATAATCCATAAAACTTTTCAGACCAAAGCTCCATGCCCTTGTAATCACAATGCTCCTTTACACCTTCATGACAATGCTCCATTACCCCAGCCATCAAAATGATCCACGGTCTTGTCATCACAAGGCTCCATAACCCTTGTCATCAAAATGAACCAAGACCCCTGTAATCACAATTCTCCATGCCTTTGTCATCACAAAACTCCATGACACATGTCACCAGAATGCTTCATGGCCTTCTCATCACAATGCTCCATACCCTTGCCATCACAATACTCCATTAGCCATGTCATAACAATGCTCCATGACCCATGACAACACAATGATCCGGGACTCTTGTCATCAAAATGCTCCATGACACTTGTCATCACAATGGTCCATGCCCTTGTCATCCCAATGCTCCATGACCCCAGTAATCAGAATGCTCCGTGACGCTTGTCATCACAGTGCTCCATGACCATTGTCATCACAATGCTCCATGCCTTTGATAGCAAAATGCTACATGACCTTGTCATCACAATGCTCCATGTGCTTGTCATCAAAATACTCCATTACCTTTGTCATCACAATCCTCCATGAACCTTGGGAACACATTGCTTCATGCCCTTGTGACCACAATGGTCCATTCTACTTGAAATCAAAATGATCTATGACTTCTGTCATCACAATGCTCCAAGCATTTGTGATCACAATGTTCCATAACACTTGTCATCACAACGCTCCATTATGCCTGTCATCACAATACTCCATGCCCCTGTCATCACAATGCTCCCTGACTTTTGTCATCACAATGCTCAATACACTTTTCATCACAATGCTCCCTGACACTTGTCATCAGAATGCTCCTTGAACCCTGTCATGAAAAGGCTCTATGCCTTTTTCATCACAATGCTCCATGCCCTTGTCATCACAAAGCTCCATGACGCTTGTCATCACAATGCTCGATGCCTTTCTCATCACAATGCTCCAGGCCCTTGTCATTACAATCCTCCATGACCCATGTATCACAGTGTTCCTTGCCCTTGTCAACACAATGCTCCATGCCCAGTCTCATCGCAATAATCCATGGAAATTTTCAGACCAATTCTCCATGCCCTTGTCATCACAATGCTCCATTAGACTTGTCATAACAATGCTCCATGAAACCTGCCATCACAATATTGCACGGCCTTGTCATCAAAAGACTCCATGACCCTTGTCATCACAATGCTCCCAGACCCCTGTAATAACAATGCTCCATGCCCTTGTCACCACAAAGCTCCATGACGCATGTCAGCAGAATGCTCCTTGGCCTTCTCATCACAATGCTCCATGCCCTTGTCATCACAATGTTCCAAGACCTCTGTAATCACAATGTTCCATGCCCCTTTTCATCAGTATGCTCCATGAGACTTGTCCTCACAAGGCTCCATGGTTTTCTCATCACAATGCTCCAGGACCTTGTCATCACAATGTCTCAGCACCTTCTCATCAAAATTCTCAATGGCCCTTGTCATCATAATGTTCCAAGCCCTAATCATCATAATGCCCCATTATCTTTCTCATCACAATCCTCCATGACACTTGGCATCACAATGCCCCATGCCATTGTCATCGCAATGGACCATGACATATGTCATCACATGCTCCCTGATACCTGTCTTCACAATACTCCGTGACCTTGTCATCACAATGCTCCATGCCCTTGTCATCACAATCCGCGATGCTCTCTGTCATCACAATAATCCATGAAACTTGTCAGACCAATGCTCCATGCCCCTGTCATCACAATGCTCCATGCCCTTGTCATCACAATGCTCCGTGACTCCAGTCATCACAATGCTTCATGACCTTAGTCATCACAATAGTCCATGCCCGCGTCATCACAATGCTCCATGACCCTTGTCATCTCAATGCTCCTTGCCTTTGTCAGCACAATACTCCAGGACCCTTGTCATCACAATGTGCCACATGCTTTTCATCACAATAGTCCACAACCTTGTTATCACAATGCTCCATAAATATTGTCATCACAATGCTCCATGCACTTCTCATCAAAATGCTCTCTCACCACTTATATCACAATGTTCCATCACTAGTCATCACAATACTCGCTCACAACTATCATCACAATGTTCCAGGACCCTGTCATCACAATGCTACATGCACTTATCATCCCAATGTGCCCTGACACATGATATCACAAAGTGCCAAAACACCTGTCATCAAAATGTTCCATGACCTTTTTCATCAAATTGCTCCATTACCCTGTCCTCACAATGTTCCCTGCTCTTCTCATCACAATGCACAACGCCCTTGTCATCAAAATGCTCCATGACATTTGTCATCTCAAAACTCGATGAGCCTTGGCATCACAATGCTCCATGTCATTGTCAACACAATGCTCCATGAACACTCTCATCACATTGATGCATGCCCTTGTCATCACAAAGCTCCATGACGCTTGTCATCACAATGCTCGATGCTTTTCTCATCACAATGCTCCAAGCCCTTGTCATTACACTCCTCCATGACCAATGTATCACAGTGTTCCATGATCTTGTCATCACAATTCTCCATGCCCACTCTCATCACAATAATCCATGAAACTTTTCAGAATAATTCTCATTGCCCTTCTCATCACAAATCTCCATTACCCCTGTCATAGCAATGCTCCATGACCCCTGCCATCACAATGCTCTACAGCCGTGTCATCACAATGCTCCATGACACTTGTCATCGCAATGCTCCAAGACCCTGTAGTCACAATGCTCCATGCCCTTGTCATCACAAAGCACAATGACACATGTCATCAGAATGCTCCATGGCCTTCTCATCACATAACTCCATGCCTTGTCATCACAATGCTCCAAGACCCCTGTAATCACAATGCTCCATGCCCCTTTTCATCTCAATGCTCCATGAACCCTGTCATCACAATGCATCATGCCCATCATCATAATTTGTCACGCCATTGTCATCACAATGCACCATGACATATGTCATCACAATGCTCCCTGACACTTGTCTTCACAATACTACATGATCCTGTCATAACAATGTTCCATTCCCTTGTCATCACAATGTGCCATGCCCACCCTCATAGCAATAATCCATGAAACTTGTCAGACCAATTCTCCATGCCCCGGTCATCACAATGCTCCATGCCCTTGTAATCACAATGCTCCATGAACCCTCACATCATACTGCTCCGTGAATCCAGTCATCACAATGCTTTATGACCTTTGTCATCACAATGGTCCATTCCCTGGTCATCACAGCGCTCTGTAACACTTGTCATCACAATGCTGCATGCCTTTGTCAGCCCAAAGCTCCATGACCTTGTCATCACAATGCTCCATGCGCTTGTCAGCACAATGCTCCAAGACACATGTCATCACAATATGCCATGCACTTGTCATCACAATGCTCAATAAAACTTGTCATCACAGTGCTCCATGCACTTCTCATCTAAATGCTCTCTCACCACTGATATCACAATGTTCCATCACTAGTCATCACAATACTCCATCACCCATTTCATCACAATGTTCCATGACCCATGTCATCAAAATGCTACATGCCCTTATCATCACAATGCTCCATGACCACTGACATCACAATGTTCCATAACCCCTGTCATCAAAATGTTCCCCGACACTTTTCATCAAATTGCTCCATGACCCTGTCATCACAATGCTCCCTGCCCTTCTCATCACAATGCACAACGCTCTTGTCATCAAAATGCTCCATGACCTTTGTCATCACAAAGCTCCATGACCCTTGGCATCACAAGGCTCCATGGCTTTGTCATCACAATGCTCCATGAACCCTATCATCACATTGTTCCTTGCCCTTGTCATCACAAAGCTCCATGACGCTTGTCATCACAATGCTCAATGCCTTTCTCATCACAATGGTCCATGCCCTTGTCATTACAATCCTCCATGACCCATGAATCACCGTATTCTGTGACCATGTCATCACAATGCTCCATGCCCAGTCTCATCACAATAATCCATGAAGCATTTCAAACCAATGCTCCATGCCCTTGTCATCACAATGCTCCATTACACCTGTCATAACAATGCTCCATGACACCTGCAATCACAAGGCTCCATGCCCCTTTTCTTCTCAATTCTCCATGAACACTGTCATTACAATGCACCATGCCCATCATCATAAAGCTTCATGCTATTGTCATCACAATGAAATCAAAATGCTCTATGACCTCTGCCATCACAATGCTCCAAACACTTGTGATCACAATGTTCCATAACACTTGTCATCACAATGCCCCATGACGCTCCTCATTCACAATTATCCATGGTCTTAACATCACAATGCTCCATGACCTTTGTCATCACAGTGCTCCTTGACACTTGTCATCAGTATGCTCCTTGAACCCTGTCATGACAAGGCTCCATGCCTTTTTCATCACAATGATCCATGGACTTTTCATCACAATGCTCCAAAACCCCTGTAATAACAATTCTCCATGCCCTTGTCATCACAAAGCTTCATGACACATGTCATCAGAATGCTCCATGGCTTTCTCATCACTATGCTCCATGCCCTTGTCATCACAATGCTCCAAGGCTCCTGTAATCACAATGCTCCATGCCCCTTTTCATCAGAATGCTCCATGACACTTGTCATCACAAGGATCTAGGGTCTCCTCATCACAATGCTCCATTATCTTTGTCATCACAATCCTCCATGATACTTGGCATCACAATGCTCCATGCCGTTGTCATCACAATGCAACACGACATATGTCATCACAATGCTCCCTGACACCTGTCTTCACAATACTATATGACCTTGTCATAACAATGCTCCATGCCGTTTACATCACAATGCACCATGCCCTTGTAATCACAATGCTCCATGACCCCTCACATCATAATGTTCCGTGAATCTAGTCATCACAATGCTTTATGACCTTTTTCATGAAAATGGTCCATTCCCTCGTCATCACAATGCTCTGTAACACATGTCATCACAATGCTCCATGCCTTTGTCAGCACAATGCTCCATGACCCTTGTCATCACAATGCTCCATGCGCTTGTCAGCACAATGCTCCAAGACACAGGTCATCACAATATGCCATGCACTTGTGTTCACAATGCTCCACAACCTTGTCATCATATTGCTACATAAACCATGTCATCACAATGCTGCATGAACTTGTCATCTAAATGCTCTCTCACAACTGATATCACACTGTTCCATCACTAGTCATCACAAAACTCCCTCACCCCTTTCATCACAATGTTCCATGATCCCTGTCATCAAAATGCTACATGCCCTTATCATCACAATGCTCCATGACCACTGAAGTCACAATGTTCCATAACCCCTGTCATCAAAATATTTTCTGACCCTTTTCATCAAATTGCTCCATGATCCTGTCATCACAATGCTCCCTGCCCTTCTCATCACAATGCACCACGCACTTGTCATCAAAATGCTCCTTGCCCTTGTCATCACAAAGCTCCATGACGCTTGTCATCACAATGCTCGATGCCTTTCTCATCACAATGATCCATGCCCTTGTCATTACAATCCTCCATAACCCATGTATCACCGTGTTCTGTGCCCTTGTCATCACAATGCTCCATGACCACTCTCGTCACAATAATAGATGAAACTTTTCAAACCAATGCTCCATGCACTTGTCATCACAATGCTCCATTAATCCTGTCATAACAATGCCCCTTGACCCCTGCCATCACAGTGTACCAAGGCGTTGTCATGACAAGGCTCCATGACCCTTGTCATAACAATGCTCCAAGACCCCTGTAATCACAAGGCTCCATGCCCCTTTTCATCTCAATTCTCCATGAACACTGTCATCACAGTGCAACATGCCCATCATCATAAAGTTTCATGCTATTGTCATCACAATGAAATCAAAATTCTCCATGACCTCTGTCATCACAATGCTCCAAACCCTTCTGATCACAATGTTCCATAACACTTGTCATCACAATGCCCCATGAAACTCCTCATCACAATTATCCATGGTCTTCTCATCACAATGCTCCATGACCTTTGTCATCACAATGCTCCCTGACACTTGTCATAAGTATGCTCCTTGAACCCTGTCATGACACGGCTCCATGCCTTTTCCTCACAATGATCCATGGACTTTTCATCACAATGCTCCAAAACCCCTGTAATAACAATGCTCCATGCCCTTGTCATCAGAAATATCCATGACGCATGTCATCAGAATGCTCCTGGCATTGTCATCACCATGCTCCATGCCCTTGTCATCCCAATGCTCCAAGACCCCTGTAATCATAATGCTCTATGCCCTTTTTCATCAGAATGTTCCACGAGACTTGTCATAACAATGCTCCATGGTCTTCTCATCACAATGCCCCAGGACTTTGTCATCACAATGCTCCATTCCCTTGTCATCACAATGCTCATTTACACCCGCCATAACAATACTCAATGAATATTGTCAGCCCAATGCTCCATGAACTTCTAATCACAATGCTCGATGACCCATGGCATCACAATGCTCCATGACCAATGTCATCACAACACTCCATGACACCAGAAAACACAATGATCTGGGACTCTTGTCATCAAAATTCTCAATGACCCTTGTCATCACAATGATCCATGTCTTTGACATCCCAAAGCTCCATGACCACTGTAAACACAATGCTCCATGATGCTTGTCATCACAATGCTCCATGCATTTGTCAGCAAAATGCTACATAACCTTGTTATCACAATGCTCCATGCGCTTGTCATCACAATACTCCATTCCCATTGTCATCAAAATCCTCCATGAAACTTGGGTTCACATTGCTTCATGTCCTTGTCATCACAATGCTCTATGCTCCTTGAAATGGAAATGATACATTACTTCTGTCATCACAATGCTCCAAATCCTCGTGATCACAATGTTCCATAATACTTGTCGTCACAATGCTCCATGATGCCTATCATCACAATGCTCCATGACC
The DNA here is from genome assembly GCF_949752795.1 of Hyperoodon ampullatus. Taxonomy (NCBI): domain Eukaryota; kingdom Metazoa; phylum Chordata; class Mammalia; order Artiodactyla; family Ziphiidae; genus Hyperoodon; species Hyperoodon ampullatus. The sequence continues at coordinate 5,345,083 of NW_027641093.1, read as the reverse complement.
TTTGTCATCACAATTCTCAATACACATGTCATCACAATGCTCCCTGACACTTGTCGTCAGAATGCTGCTGGAGCACTGTCATGAAAATTCTCCATGCCTTTTTCAGCACATTACTCCACAAGCTTGTCATCAGAATGGTCCATGACAATTGTCATCACAATGATCCATGACACCTGTCATGACAATGCTCCATGCCCCTTGTCATTACAGTGCTCCATGACGCTCATCATCACAATTATCCATGGTCTTCTCATCACAATGCTCCACGGTCCTGCCATCACAATGCTCCATGCCCTGGTCATCACAATTCTACATGTCCTTGACATCACAATGCTACAAGACACTTCTCATCAAAATGTTACATGCTGTTGTCAATACAGTTCTCCATGCACTTTTCATTGCAATGCTCCATGACCCCTATCATAGCAAGCTCCATGCACTTCTCATCACAGTGCTTCACGACCTTCTAATCCAAATTCTCAATGGCCCTTGTCATCACAACTCTCCATGATCTTGTCATCAGAGTGCTCCTTGACCTTGTCATCACGATGCTCAAAGCCCTTGTCATCACAATGCTCCATTACATTTGTCATCCCAATCTTCCATGACACTTGGCATCACAATGCCCAATGGCATTGTCATCACAATGGATCGTGACATATGTCATCACAATGCTCCCTGACACCTGGCTTCACAATAATGTATGACCTTGTCATCACAATGCTCCATGCCCTTGTCATCACAATGAGCCATGCCAACTGTCATCCAATAATCCATAAAACTTGTCAGAGCAATGCTCTATGCCTCTGTCATCACAATCCACCATGCCCTTGTCATCACAATGCTCCATGACCCCGGTCGTCACAATGCTCCGTGACTCCAGTCATAACAATGATTCATGACCTTTGTCATCAAAATGGTCCATGCCCTCGTCATCACAAGTCTCTGTGACCTTTGTCACCACAATGCTCCATGAACTTTGGATTACAATGCTCCATGACCCTTGTCATCACAATGTTCCATGCGTTTCTCAGCACGATGCTCCATGACCCTTTTCATCACAATGCTTCATGCGCGAGACAGCACAATGCTCCATAACTCATGTCATAACAATGCACCACACGCTTGTCATCACAATGCTCCACAACCTTGTCATCACAACGCTCCATAAACATTGTCATCACAATGCTCCATACACTTCTCATCAAAATGCTCTCTCACCACTAATATCACACTGTTCCATCACTAGTCATCACAATACTCCCTCACCCCTGTCATCACAATGTTCCATGACCCCTGTAATCACAATGCTAAATGCCCTTATCACCACAATGTTCGATGACCCATGACATCACAACGTTCCATAATCCCTGTCATCAAAATGCTCCATGACCCTTTTCATCACAATGCTCCGTGACCCCTGACATCACAATGTTCCATAACCCCTGTCATCAAAATATTCGATGACCATTTTCATCAAATTGCTCCATGACCCTGTCATCACTATGCACCCTGCCCTTCTCATTACAATGCACCACGCACTTGTCAACAAAATGCTCCATGACCTTTGTCATCACAAAACTCCTTGACCCTTGGCATCACAATGATCAATGCGATTGTCATCACAGTGCTTCCTGAAGCCTCTCATCACATTGCTTCCATGTCCTTGTCATCACAAAGCTCCACGATGCTTGTCATCAAAATGCTCGATGCCCTTCTCATCACAATGCTCCATGCCTTTGTCATTACAATCCTCCATGACCCATGTAACACAGTGTTGTGTGACCTTGTCCTCACAATGCGCCATGCCCACTCTCATCACAATAATCCATGAAACTTTACAGACCAATGCTCCATACAATTGTAATCACAATGCTCCATTACCCCTGTCATGACAATGCTCCATTAGCCATGCCATCAAAATGATCCAAGGCCTTGTCATCACAAGGTTCCATAACCTTTGTCATCACAATGATCCAAGACCCCTGTAATCACAATGCTCCATGCCTTTGTCATCACAAAGCTCCATGACGCATGTTATCAGAATGCTCCATGGCTTTCTCATCACAATGCTCCATACCCTTGCCATCACAATACTCCATTTCCCCAGTCATAACAATGCTCCATGACCACTGTCATCACGATGTTCCACGGCCTTGTCATCACAAGGATCCATGACCCTTGTCATCACAATGCACGATGCCCATCATCATAATGCTTCATGCTATTGTCAACACAATGAAATCAAAATGCTCCATGACCTGTGTCATCAAAATGCTCCAAAAACTTGTGCTCATGATATTCCATAACACTTGTCATCACAACGCCCCATGAAGCTCGTCATCACAATTATCCATGGTCTTATCATCACAATGCTTCATGACATTTGTCATCACAATGCTCAATACTCATGTCATCATAATGGTCCCTGACACTTGTCGTCAGTATGCTCTTTGAACCCTGTCATGACAAGACTCCATGCCTTTTTCATCACAATGATCCATGCCCTTTTCATCACAATGCTCCAAGACCACGGTATTCACAATGCTCCATGACCTTGTCTTCACAAAACTCCATGATGCATGTCATCAGAATGCTCCATGGTCTTCTCATCACAGTGATCCATGCCCTTGTCATCACAATGCTCCAAGAGCCCTGTAATCACAGTTATCCATTCCCCTTTTCATCTCAATTCTCCATGAACCCTGTCATCACAATGCACCATGTCCATCATCTTAATGCTTTATGCTATTGTCATCACAATGAAATCAAAATGCTCCATGACATCTGTCATCACAATGCTCCAAAACCTTGTGATCACAATGTTCATAACACTTGTCTTCACAACGCTCCATGACTCTCGTCATCACAATTATCCACGGTCTTCTCATCACAGTGCTCCATGACCTTTGTCATCACAATGCTCAATACACTGGTCATCACAATGCTCCCTGACACTTGTCATCAGTGTACTCCTTGAACCCTGTCATGACAAGGCTACATGCCTTTTTCATCACAATGATCCATGCCGTTTTCATCACAATGCTCCAAGACCCCTGTAATCACAAAGCTCCATGCCCTGGTCATCACAGTGCTTCATGACGCATGTCATCAGAATGTTCCATGGCCTTCTCATCACAATGCTCCATGCCTTTGTCATCACAATGCTCCAAGGCTCCTTTAATCACAATGCTCCATGCCCCATTTCATCAGAATGCTCCATGAGACTTGTCATCACTAAGCTCCATAGTCTTCTCATCACAATGCTCCAGGATCTTGTCATCACGATGCTCCATTCCCTTGTCATCACAGTGCTCCATGACCCCTGTCATCACAATACTCCATGAACATTTTCATCCCAATGCTCCATGAACTTCTCATCACAATGCTCCATGACCCCTGTCATCACAATGCTCCATGACCACTGTCATCACAATGCTCCATGACCCCTTACAACACAATAATCCGGGACTTTTATCATCAAAATGCTCCCTGACCCTTGTCATCACAATGATCCGTGCCCTTGCCATCTTAATTCTCCATGACCGCTGTAATCACAATGCTCCGTGATGCTTGTCTTCACTGTGCTCCATGAAACTTGTCATCACGATGCTCCATGCCTTTGTCAGCAAAATGCTACATGACATTGTCATCACAATGCCCCATGCGCTTGTCATCAAAATCCTCCATGAAACTTTGGATCACATTGCTTCATGCCCTTGTCATCACAATGCTCCATGCTCCTTGAAATCCAAATGATCCATGACCTGTCATCACAATGCTCCAAAACCTTGTGATCACAATGTTCCATAAACCTTGACATCACAATGATCCATGATGCCAGTCATCACAATACTCCATGCCATTGTCATCACAATGCTCCATGACCATCCTCATCACAATGCTCAATACACTTGTCATCACAATGCTCACTGACACTTGTTGTCAGAATTCTCCTTGAAACCTGTCATGAAAAGGCTCCATGCATTTTTCATCACAATGATCCATGCCATTAACATCACAATGCTCCATGCCATTGTCATCACAATACTCCACAAGCTTATCATCAGAATGCTCCTTGCCCTTGTCATCAAAATAATCCATGCCCACTGTCATCACAATAATCCAAGAAACTTGTTACACCAATTTTCCATGCCACTGTCATCACAATGCTCCATGCCCTTGTCATCACAAAGCTCCATTACGCATGTCATCAGAATGCTACATTGCCTTCTCATCACAATGCTCCATGCCCTTGTCATCACAAAGCTCCAAGACCAATTTAATCACAATTCTCAATGCCCCTTTTCATCTCAATGCTCCATGAACCCTGTAATCACAATGCACCATGCTCATCATCATAATGCTTCATGCTATGGTTATTATAATGAAATCAAAATGCTCCATGAACACTGTCATCACAATGCTCCAAACCCTTATGATCACAATGTTCCATAACATTTGTCATTACAACGCCCCATGATGCTCGTCATCACAATTATCCATGGTTTTCTCATCACAATGTTCCATGACCTTTGTCATCACAATGCTCCCTGACACTTGTCGTCACTATGCTCCTTGAACCCTGTCATAACAAGGCTCCATGCCTTTTTCATCACAATGATCCATGCCCTTTTCATCACAATGCTCCAAGACCCCTGTAATCACAATGCTGCATTCCCTTTTCATCACAATGCTCCATGTCCCTTGTCATCACAATGCTCCAAGCCCTTGTCATCACAATCCTCCATGACACTTGGCATCACAATGCTCCATGCCATTGTCATCACAATGGACCACCGCATATGTCATCACAGTGCTCCCTGACACCTGTCTTCACAATACTGTATCACCTTGTTATCACAATGCTCCATGCCCACTGTCATCACAATAATCCATAAAACTTGTCAGAGCTATGCTCTATGGCCCTGTCATCACAATGCTCCATGCCCTTTTCATCACAATGCTCCATGACCCCTGTCATCACAGTCCTCCATGACTCCAGTCATAACAATGATTCATGACCTTTGTCATCACAATGTTCCATGCCCTCTTCATCACAAGTCCCTGTGACCTTTGTCACCACAATGCTCCATGAACTTTTGATCACAATCCTCCGTGACCCTTGTCATCACAATGCTCCATGCCTTCCTCAGCACAATGCTCCATGACCATTGTCATCACAATGCTCCATGTGCTAATCAGCACAATGCTCCATAACACATGTCATAACAATGTGTCATGCACTTGTCATTACAATGCTCCACAAACTTGTCATCACAACGCTCCATAAACATTGTCATCACAATGCTCCATACACTTCTCATCAAAATGCTCTCTCACCACTGATATCACATTGTTCCATCACTAGTCATCACAATAGTCCCTCAACCCTGTCATTACAATGTTCCATGACCCCTGTCATCACAATGGTACATGCCCTTATCATCACAATGTTCAATGAGCCCTGACATCACAATGTTCCATAACACCTGTCATCAAAATTCTCCATGACCCATTTCATCAAAATGCTCCATGAACCCTGACATCACAATGTTCCATAAACCCTGTCATCAAAATGTTCGATGACACTTTTCATCAAATTGTGCCATGACCCTGTCATCACAATGCATGCTGCCCTTCTAATCACAGTGCACGACGCACTTGTTATCAAAGTGCTCCATGAACTTTGTCATCACAATGCTCCATGACCCTTTTCATCACAATGTTCCATGCCATTGTCATCACAATGTTTCATGCCCTTGTCATTACAATCCTTCATGACCCATGTATCAGAGTGTTCCATGACCTGTCATCACAATGCTCCAAACCCTTGTGATCACAATGTTCCATAACACTTGACATCACAGTACTCCATGATGCCTGTCATCACAATACTACATGCCCTTGTCATCACAATGTTCCATGACCATTTTCATCACAATGCTCAATACACTTCTCATCACAATGCTCCCTGACACTTGTTGTCAGAATGCTCCTTTAAATCTGTCATGAAAAGGCTCCATGCATTTTTCATCACAATGATCCATGCCCTTTTCATCACAATGCTCCATGCCATTGTCATCACAATACTACACAAGCTTATCATCAGAATGCCCCATGACCACTGTCATTACAGTACTCCATGATGCTTGTCATCACAGTTATCCATTTTTCTTCTCGTCACAGTGCTCCATGGTCTTTCAATCACAATGCTCCATTCCCTGGTCATAACAATGCTCCATGTACCTTGTCATCACAATTCTCCACGTTCTTGTCATCACAATGCTCCATGACACTTCTCATCACAATTTTACATGCTCTTGTCATCACAATTCTCCATGCACCTGTCATCGAAATGTCCCATGACACCTGTCATAGCAAGATACATGGCTTTGTCATCAAAATGCTTCATACTTTGTCATGAAAATTCTCAATGCCCATTTTCATCACAATGCTCCATGACCCTTGTTATCACAATGCTCCAAGCCCTTGTCATCACAATGATCCATTACCTTTGTCATCACAATCCTCCATGACACTTGGCGTCACAATGCTCCATGCCCTTGTCATCACAATTCGCCATGCCCACTGTCATCACAATAATCCATAAAACTTGTTACACCAATTTTTCATGCCACTGTCTTCACAATACTCCATGCCCTTGTCATCACAAAACTACATGACGCATGTCATCAGAATGCTCCATTGCCTTCTCATCACAATGCTCCATGCCTTTGTCATCATAATGCTCCAAGAACACTTTAATCACAATGCTCCTTGCCACTTTTCATCTCAATTCTCCATGAACCCTGTCATCACAATGCACCATGCCCATTATCATAATGCTTCATGCTATTGTCACCACAATGAAATCAAAATGTTCCATGACCTCTGTCATCAATATGCTCCAAACCCTGGTGATCACAAGGTTCCATAAGACTTGTCATCACAATGACCCATGACGCTCGTCATCACAATTATCCATGGTTTTCTCATCACAATGCTCCATGAACTTTGTCATCACAATGCTCAATACACTTGTAATCACAATGCTCCTTGACCCCATTCATCACAATACTCCATGAATATTTTCAGCCCAATGCTCCATGACCTTCTCATCACAATGCTCCATGACTCTTGTCATCATAATGCTCTATGACCCCTCTCATCACAATGCTCCATGACCCTTGTAATCACAATTTTGCAAGCCATTGTCATCAAAATGCTCCATTACCTCTGTCATCACAATCTTCCATGACATTTGGTATCACAATGCTCCATGCAATTGTCATCACAATGGACAATGACATATGTCAACACAATGCTCCCTGACACCTGTCTTCACAATACTCCATGACCTTGTCATCACAATGATCCATGCCCTTGTCATCACAATGCGCCATGCCCACTGTCATCAGAATAATCCTTGAAACTTGTCAGACAAATGTTCCATGCCACTGTCATCACAATGCTCCATGCCCATGTCATCACATTGCTCCATTACCCATGTCATTAAAATGCTCCTTGCCTCCAGGCATCACAATGTTTCATGACTTTTGTCATCACAATGCTCCATGCCCACTGTCATCACAATAATCCAGGAAACTTGTCAGACCAATTTTCCAAGCCCCCGTCACACAAGGCTCTGTGATCTTTGTCACCACAATGCTCCATGAATATTTCATCACAATGCTCTGTGTCCCTTGTCATCACCATGCTCCATGCCTTTGTCAGCACAATGCTCCATGACACTTGTCATCAAAATGCTCCACGCGCTTGTCAGCACAATGCTCCATGACCCCTGCCATCACAATGCTCCGTGACTCCAGTCATCACAGTGCTTCAAGACCTTTGTCAACACAGTGGTCCATGCCCTCTTCACACAAAGCTCTGTGACCTTCGTCACCACAATGCTCCATGAACTTTTTATCACAATGCTCTGTGACCCTTGTCATCACAAAGCTCCATGACTTTGTCAGCACAATGCTCCATGACTCTTGTCATCACAATGCTCGATGCGCGTGTCCGCACAATGCTCCACAACCAATGTCATCACAATTCCCCATGCACTTGTCATCACAATGCTCAACATCCTTTTCATCAAAATGCTCCATAAACCTTGTCATCATAATGCTCCATGCACTTATCAAAATGCTCTAGCACCACAGATATCTCAATGTTCCACCACTAGTCATCACAATACACCTTCAACCCTGTCATCACAATGTTCAATTACCCGTGTTATCACAATGCTACATGCCATTATCATCACAATGCTCCATGACACCTGACATCACAAAGTTCCATAACCACTGTAATCAAAATGCTCCATGACCCATTTCATCACAGAGCTCCATGATCCCTGACATCAGAATGTTCTATAACCACTGTAATCAAAATGCTCCCTGCCCTTCTCATCACAACGCACCAGGCCCTTGTCATCAAAATGCTACATGACATTTGTCATCACAAAGCTCCATGACCCTTGGCATCACAATGCTCTATTCCATTGTCATCACAATGCTCCATGGACCCTCTCATCACATTGCTCCATGCACTTATCATCCCAAATCACCATGACGCTTGTCATCACAATGCTCGATGCCCTTCTCATCACAATGTTCCATGCCATTGTCATTACAATCCTGCATGATCTATGTATCACAGTGTTCCATGCCCTTGTCATCACACTGCTCCATGCCCACTCTCTTCACAATAATCCATGAAAGTTTTCAGACCATTGCCCCATGTCCTTGTCATCACAATGCTCCATAACCCCTGTCATAAGAATGCTCCATGTCCCCTGCCATCACAAGTTTCCACGGTCTTGTCTTCACAAGCCTCCATGATCCTTGTCATCACAATTCTCCAAGGCCCCTGTAATCACAAATCTCGATGCCCTTGTCATCACAAAGCTCCATGACTCATGTCATCAGAATGCTCCATGGCCTTCTCCTCACAGTGCTCCATGACCTTGTCATCACAATGTTCCATGCCCTTGTCATCACAATGCGCCATGCCCACTGTCATCAGAATAATCCATGAAACTTGTCAGACAAATGTTCCATGCCACTGTCATCACAATGCTCCATGCCCATGTTATCACAATGCTCCATTACCCATGTCATCAAAATGCTCCTTGCCTCCAGTCATCACAATGCTTCATGACTTTTGTCATCACAATGCTCCATGCCCACTGTCATCACAATAATCCATGAAACTTGTCAGACCAATTGTCCATGCCCCCGTCACACAAGGCTCTGTGATCTTTGTCACCACAATGCTCCATGAATATTTCATCACAATGCTCTGTGTCCCTTGTCATCACCATGCTCCTTGCCTTTGTCACCACCATGCTCCATGACACTTGTCATCAAAATGCTCCATGTGCTTGTCAGCACAATGCTCCATGACCCTATGCCATCACAATGCTCCGTGGCTCCAGTCATCACAGTGCTTCATGACCTTTGTCAACACAGTGGTCCATGCCCTCTTCACTCAAGGCTCTGTGACCTTTGTCATCACAATGCTCCAAGACCCCTGTAATCACAAATCTCGATGCCCTTGTCATCACAAAGCTCCATGACTAATGTCATCAGAATGCTCCATGGCCTTCTCCTCACAGTGCTCCATGCCCTTGTCATCACAATGCTCCAACACCCCTGGAATCACAATGCTCCATGCCCCTTTTCATCTCAATGCTCCATCAACACTGTCATCACAATGCACTGTGCCCATCACCATAATATTTCATGCTTTTGTCATCACAATGAAATCAAAATGCTCAATGTCGTCTGTCATTACAATGCACCAAATCCTTGTGATCACAATGCTCCATAACACTTGTCATCACAATGCCCCATGACGCTGGTCATCACAATTATCCATGGTCTTCTCTCACAATGCTCCAAGCCCTTGTCATCACAATGCTCCATTACATTTGTCATCACAATTCTCCATGACACTTGGCTTCACAATGCTCCATGCCATTGTCATCACAATGCACCATGACATATGTCATCACAATGCTCCCTGACAACTTTCTTCACCATATTCCATTACCTGGTCATATTAATGCTCCATGCCGCTGTCATCACAGTGCACCATGCCCACTATCATCACAATAATCAGTGAAAGGTGTCAGACCAATGCTCCATGCTCCTGTCATCACAATGCTCCATGCCCTTGTCATCACAATTGTCCGTGACTCCAGTCATCACAATGCTACATGACCTTTGTCCTCACAATCGTCCATAACCTCGTCATCACAGGGCTCTGTGAACTTTGTCACCATAATGCTCCATGAACTTTTCATCACAATGCTCTTTGACCCTTGTCATCACAATGCTCCATGCCTTTGTCAGCAGAGTGCTCCATGACCCTTGTCATCACAATGCTCCATGGGCTTGTCAGAACAATGCTCCATGACCCATGTCATCACAATGTGCCATGCACTTGTCATCACAATGTTCCACAACTTTGTCATCACAATACTCTATAAACCTTGTCATCACAAAACTCCATGCACTTCATATCAAAATGCTCTTTCACCGCTGATATCAAAATGTTCCATCACTAGTCATTACAATACTCCTTCACGCCTGTCATGACAATGTTCCACATGCTTCTCATCACAAGGCTCCATGACCCTTGTCATCACAATGCTCCAAGACCCCTGTAATCACAATGCTGCTTGCTCTTGTCATCACATAGCTCCATGACGCTTGTCATCAGACAGCTCCATGGCTTTAGCATCACAATGCTCCATGCCCTTTTCATCAAAATGCTCCAAGACACCTGTAATCACAATGCTCCATGCCCCTTTTCATCTCAATGCTCCATGAACTCTGTCATCACAATGAACCTTGCACATCATCATAATGCTTCATGCTTTTGTCATAACAATGAAATCAAAATGCTCCATAAACACTGTCATCACAATTCTCCAAAGTCTTGTGTTCACAATGTTCCATAACACTTGTCCTCACAACTCCCCATGACGCTCGTCTTCACAATTATCCATGGTCTTCTCATCAAAATGCTCCAGGACCTTTCTCATCACAATGCTCAATACACTTATCATCACAATGCTCCCTGACAGTTGTCATCAGTATGCTCCTTGAACCCTGTCATGACAAGGCTCCATGCATTTTTCATCACAATGATCCATTCCCTTTTCATCACAATGCTCCAAGACCCCTGTAATCACAATGCTCCATGTCCTTGTCATCACAAAGCTCCATGACACATGTCATCAGAAAGCTCCATGGCCTTCTCATCACAATGCTCCATGCCCTTGTCATCACAATGCTCCAAACCCTTGTGATCACATTGTTCCACAACACTTTTCATCACAACACTCCATGATGCCTGTCATCACAATACTCCATGCCCGTGTCATCACAATGCTCCATGAGATTTGTCATCAAAATGTTCAATACACTTGTCATCACAATGCTCCCTGAGACATGTCGTCAGAATGCTCCTTGAACCCTGTCATGAAAAGGCACCATGCCATTTTCATCACAATGCTCCATGTCCTGTTCATTACAATGATCCATGCCATTGTCATCACAGTACTCCACAAGCTTGTCATCATTATGTTGCATGACCCTTGTCATCACAATGCTCCATGACCCCAGTCATCACAATGCTCCATGACTCCAGTCATCCCAATGCTTCATGACCTTTGTCATCACAATGGTCCATGCCCTCGTCATCACAAGGCTCTGTGACATTTTTCACCACAATGCTCCATGAACTTTTCATCATAATGGTCTGTGACCGTTGTCATCACAATGCTCCATGCCTTTCTCAGCACAATGCTCCATGACCCTTGTCATCACAATGCTCCATTCCCTTGTCAGCACAGTGATCCATGACCCTTGTCATCACAATGCTCCATGCGCTTGTCATCAAAATGCTCCATTACCTTTGTAATCACAATCCTCCATGACATTTGGCATCACAATTCTCCATGGCATTGTCATCACAATGGGCCATGACATATGTCTTCACAATGCTCCCAGACACCTGTCTTCACAATAATGCATGAGCTTCTCATCATAATGCTCCATGCCCTTTTCATCACAATGTGCCATTCCCAGTGTCATCGAAATAATCCATGAAACTTGTAAGACCAATGTTCCATGCCCCTGTCATCACAATGCTGCATGCCCTTGTCATCATAATGCTCCATGACACGTCATCACAATGCTCCGTGACTCCTGTCATCACAATGCTTCATGACCTTTCTCATCACAATGGTCCATGCCCTCGTCATCACAAGTCTCTGTGACCTTTGTCACCACAATGCTCCAAAACATTTCATCACAATGCTCTGTGACCTTTGTCATCACAATGCACTATGTGTTTCTCAGCACAGTGCTCCGTGACCCTTGTCATCACAATGCTCCATGCGCTTGTCATCAAAATGCTCCATGATCTTTGTCATAACCAAGCTCCATGACCCTTGGCATCACAATGCTCCATGCGCTTGTCATCAAAATGCTCCATGATCTTTGTCATCACCAAGTTCCATGACCCTTGGCATCAGAATGATCCATGCCATTGTCATCACAATGCTTCCTGAAGCCTCTCATCACATTGCTTCCATGTCCTTATCATCACAAAGCTCCACGATGATTGTCATCAAAATGCACGATTCCCTTCTCAACACAATGTTCCATGAACTTGTCAATACAATTCTCCATGACCCATGTATCACAGTGTTCCTTTCCCTTGTCATCATAATGCTCCATGCCCACTCTCATCACAATAATCCATGAAAAGTTTCAGACCAATGTTCCATAAACTTGTAATCACAATGCTCCATTACCCCTGTCATGACAATGCTCCATAACCCCTGCCATCAAAATGTTCCACGGCCTTGTCATCACAAGGCTCCATAACCCTTGTCATTACAATGATCCAAGACCCCTGTAATCACAATGCTCCATGCCTTTGTCATCACACAGCTCAATGACGCATGTCATCAGAATGCCCCATGGCTTTCTCATCACAATGCTCCATACCCTTGCCATCACAATATTCCATTACCTCTGTCATAACAATGCTCCATGACCACTGTCATAATGATGTTCCACGGCCTTGTCATCACAATGCTCCATGAAACCTGTCATCACAATGCTCCGTGACTCCAGTCATCGCAGTGCTTCATGAACTTTGTCATCACAATGGTCCATGCCCTCATCATCACAATTCTCTGTGACCTTTGTCACCACAATGCTCCATGAACTTTTCATCACAATGCTCTCTGACCATTGTCATCACAATGCTCTATGCCTTTCTCAGCACAATGCTCCACGACACTTGTCATCACAAAGCTCCATGTGCTTCTCAGCACATTGGTCCATGACCCATGTTATCAAAATGTGCCATGCGCGTGTCATCACTGTGCTCCACAACATTGTCATCACAATGCTCCATAAACCTTGTCATCAATATGCTCCAGGCACTTATCAAAAAAATGCTCTCTCACAACTGATATCACTATGTTCCATCACAAGTCATCACAATACTCCCTCACCCGTCATCACAATGTTCCATGACCCCTGTCATCACATTGCTCCATGCACTTATCATCACAATGTTTGATGACACCTGACATCACAGTGTTCCATAACCCCTGTCATCAAAATTCTCCATGACCCTTTTCATCAAAATGCTCCATGACCCCTGACATCACAATGTTCCATAAACCCTGTCATCAAAATCTTCCATGACCCTTTTCATCAAATTGCTCCATGACACTGTCATCACAATGCTCCCTTCCCTTCACAACACAGTGCACCACGAACTTGTCATCAAAATGCTCCATGACATTTGTCGTCACACATCTCCATGACAATTGGCATCACAATGCTCAATGTCATTGTCATCACAATGCTCCATGAACCCTCTCATCACATTGTTCCATGCCCTTGTCATCACAAAGCTCCATGATGCTTGCCATCACAATGCTCGAAGCCCTTCTCATCACATTGCTCCATGTCCTTGTCATTATAATCCCCCATGACCCATGTATCACAGTGTTCTGTGCCCTTGTCATCAAAATGCTCCATGCCCACTCTCATCACAATAATCCATGAAACTTTTCAGACCCATGCTCCATGCCCTAGTCATCACAGTTCTCCATTACACCTGTCATAACAATGCTCCATGACCCCTGCTATCACAATGATCCACGGCCTTTTAATCACAAGGCTCCATGACACTTGTCATCACAATGCTCCAAGACCCCTGTAATCACAATGCTCCATGCAATTGTCATCACAAAGCTCCTTGACGCATGTCATCAGAATGCTCCATGGCCTTCTCATCTCAATGCTCCATGCCCTTGTCATCACAATGCTCCAAGACCCCTGTATTCACAATGCTCCATGCCCTTGTCATCAAAAAGCTCCATGACCCATGTCATCAGAATGCTCCTTGGCCTTCTCATCACAATGCTCCATGCCCTTGTCATCACAATGTTCCAAGATCCCTGTAAACACAATGCTCCATGCCTCTTTTCATCAGTATGGTCCATGAGACTTGTCATCACAAGGCTCCATGGTCTTCTCAACACAATGTTCAAGGACTTTGTCATCACAATGCTTCACGACCTTCTCATCAAGATTGTAAATGGCCCTTGTGATCATAATGTTCCAAGCCCTAATCATCACAATGCTCCATTATCTGTCATCACATTCCTCCATGACACTCGGCATCACAATCCCCCACGTCATTGTCATCGCAATGGAACATGACATATGTCATCACAATGCTCCCTGACACCTGTCTTCACAATACTCCATGACCTTTTCATCACAATGCTCCATGCCCTTGTCACCACAATCCGCCATGCCGAATGTCATCACAATAATCCATGAAACTTGTCAGACCAATGCTCCATGCCCTTGTCATCACAATGCTCCATGCCCTTGTCATCACAATTCTCCATGACCCCGCACATCATAATTCTCTGTGAATCCAGTCATCACAATGCTTTATGACCTTTGTCATCACAATGGTCCATTCCCTCATCATCAGAGTTCTCTGTAACACGTTTCATCACAATGCTCCATGCCTTTGTCAGCATAATGCTCCATGACCCTTGTCATCACAATGATCCATGCGCTTGTCAGCACAATGCTCCACAACCTTATCATCACAATGCTCCATAAACCTTGTCATCACAATGCTCCTTGCACTTCTCATCTAAATGCTCTCTCACCACTGATATCACAATGTTCCATTACTATTCATCACAATACTCCCTCACTCCTTTCATCACAATGTTCCATGACCCCTATCTTCAAAATGCTACATGCCCTTATCATCATAATGCTCCATGACCACTGACAACACAATGTTCCAAAACCCTGTCATGAAAATGTTCCCTGACGATTTTCATCAAATTGCTCCATGACCCTGTCATCACAATGCTCCCTGCCTTTCTCATCACAATGCACAACGCTCTTTTCATCAAAATGCTCCATGACCTTTCTCATCACAAACTCCATGACCCTTGGCATCACAATGCTCCATGCCATTGTCATCACAATGCTCCATGAAACCTATCATCACATTGTTCCTTGCTCTTGTCATCACAAAGCTCCATGATGCTTGTCATCACAATGCTCGATGCCTTTCTCATCACAATGATCCATGCCCTTGTCATTACAATCCTCCATGACCCATGTATCACCGTCGTTCTGTGCCCTTGTCATCACAGTGCTCCATGCCCACTCTCATCACAATAATCCATGAAACTTTTCAAACCAATACTCCATGCCCTTGTCATCACAATGCTCCATTACCCCTGTCATAACAATGCTCCATGACCCCTGCCATCACAATGTTCCACGGTGTTGTCATCACAAGGCTCCATGACCCTTGTCATAACAATGCCCCAAGACCATGTAATCACAATGCTCCATGCCCCTTTTCATCAGAATGCTCCATGAAACTTGTCATCACAATGCTCCAGGACATTGTCATCCCAATGCTTCATTCCCTTGTCATCACAATGCTCCATGAGCCCTGTCATCACAATACTCAAGGAATATTGTCAGCTCAGTGCTCCATGAAATTCTGATCACAATGCTCCATGACCCCTGTCATCACAATGCTCCATGACCACTGTCATCACAACGCTCCATGACACCAGACATCACAATGATCTGATAATCTTGTCATCGAAATGCTCCATGACCCTTGTCATCACAATGATCTATGCCCTTGCCATCCCAAAGCTCCATGACCCCTGTAATCACAATGCTCCATGACGCTTGTCATCACAATGCTCCATGACACTTGTCATCAAAATGCTCCATACATTTGTCAGCAAAATGCTACATGACCTTCTCATCACAATGCTCCATGCGCTTGTCATCACAATACTCCATTCCCATTTTCATCAAAATCCTCCATGAACCTTGGGTTCACATTGCTTCATGCCCTTGTCATCACAATGATCCATGCTCCTTGAAATGAAAATGATACATGACTTCTGTCATCACAATGCTCCAAAGCCTTGTGATAACAATGTTCATAACACTTGTCATCATAATGCTCCATGATGCCTGTCATCACAATGCTCCATGACCTTTGTCATCACAGTGCTCAATACACTTGTCATCACAATGCTCCCTGAGTCTTGTCATCAGAATGTTCCTTGAACACTGTCATAAAAAGGCACCATGCCTTTTTCATCACAATGCTCCATGCCCTTTTCATCAAAATGCTCCATGCCATTGTCATCACATTACTCCACAAGCTTGTCATCAGAATGGTCCATGACACTTGTCATCACAATGATCCATGACACCTGTCATCACAATGCTCCATGCCCCTTGTCATTACAGTGCTCCATGACGATCCTCATCACAATTATCCATGGTCTTCTCATGACAATGCTCCACGGTCTTATCATCCCAATGCTCCATGCCCTGGTCATCACAATTCTACATGTCCTTTTCATCACAATGCTCCATGACACTTCTCATCAAAATGTTACATGCTCTTGTCAATACAATTATCCATGCACTTTTCATCGCAATGCTCCATGACCCCTGTCATAGAAAGCTCCATGCGCTTGTCATCACAATGCTTCACGACCTTGTCATCAAAATTCTCAAAGGCCCTTGTCAACACAATGCTCCATGATGTTGTCATCACAATGCTTCATGACCTTGTCATCACGAAGCTCCAAGCCCTTGTCATTACAATGCTCCATTACCTTTGTCATCACAATCCTCCATGACACTTGGCATTCCAATGCCCCATGCCATTCTCATCACAATGGACCATGACATATGTCATCCCAATACTCCCTGACACCCGTCTTCACAATACTGTATGACCTTGTCATCACAATGCTCCATGCCCTTGTAATCACAATGTGCCATGCCCACTGTCATCACAATAATCCATAAAACTTGTCAGAGCAATGCTCTATGCCCATGTCATCAAAATGCTCCATTCCCGTGTCATCACAATGCTCCGTGACTCCAGTCATCACAGTGCTTTATGAACTTTGTCATCACAATGGTCCATGCTTTCATCATCACAAGTCTCTGTGACTTTGTCACCAAAATGCTCCATGAACTTTTCATAACAATGCTCTCTGACCCTTGCATCAAAATGTTCTATGCCTTTCTCAGCACAGTACTCCATCCCCCTTTTCATCACAATGCTCCATGTGCTTGTCAGCACATTGCTCCATGACCCATGTTATCACAATGTGCCATGCGCTTGTCATCAAAGTGCTCCACAACCTTGTCGTCAAAATGCTCCATAAACCCTTGTCATCACAATGCTCCATGCACTTCTCAACAAAATGCTCTCTCACAACTGATATCACTATGTTCCATCACTAGTCATCACAATACTTCCTCACACCTGTCATCACAATGTTCCATGACCCCTGACATCACTATCTTCCATAACCCCTGTCATCAAAATGCTCCATGACCCTTTTCAGCAAAATGCTCCATGACCCCTGACATCACAATGTTCCATTACCCATATCATCAAAATCTTCCATGACCCTTTTCATCAAATTGCTGCTCGACTCTGTCATCACAATGCTCCCTTCCCTTCAAAACACAATGCACCTCGCCCTTGTCATCAAAATGCTCCATGACATTTGACGTCACATATCTCCATGACCCTTGGCATCACAATGCTCCATGCCATTGCCATCACGATGCTCCATGAACCCTCTGATCACATTGTTCCATGCCCTTGTCATCACAAAGCTCCATTACATTTGTCATCACAATGCTCGATGCCCTTCTCATCAGAATGCTCCATGCCCTTGTCATTACGATCCTCCATGACCCATGTATCACAGTGTTCCGTGCCCTTGTCATCACAGTGCCCCATGCCCACTCTCAACACAATAATCTATGAAATTTTCAGACCAATGTTCCATGCCCTTGTCATCACAATGCACCATGACGCCTGATATCACAATGTTCCATAACCCCTGGCATCAAAATGCTCCATGACCCAATTCATCACAAAGCTCCATGACCACTGACATCGCAATGTTCCATATCCCCTGTCATCAAAATGATCCATGACCCTTTTCAACAAATTGTTCCATGACCCTGTCATCACAATTTTCCCTGCCCTTCTCATCACAATGCACAACGCCATTGTCAACAAAATGCTCCTTGACCTTTGTCATCACAAAGGTCCATGACTCCCGTCATCAAAATTTTCCATGGTCTTCTCATAACAATGCTCCATGACCTTTGTCATCACAATGCTCAATACACGGGTCATCACAATGCTCCATGCCATTGTCATCACTATACTCCACAAGCTTATCATCAGAATGCTCCATGACCCCTGTCATCACAATGTTCCATGACCCCTGTCATCACAATGCTCCATGACAACTGTCATCAGAATGCTCCATGCCCCTTGTCATTACAGTGCTCCATGAGGCTCGTCATCACAGTTATTC
The DNA here is from genome assembly GCF_949752795.1 of Hyperoodon ampullatus. Taxonomy (NCBI): domain Eukaryota; kingdom Metazoa; phylum Chordata; class Mammalia; order Artiodactyla; family Ziphiidae; genus Hyperoodon; species Hyperoodon ampullatus. The sequence goes on along the minus strand of NW_027641093.1, from coordinate 5,326,098 downwards.
ATGGCCTTCTCATCACAGTGCTCCACGGTCTTGCTATCACAGTGCTCCATTCCCTGGTAATCACAATGCTCCATTCCCTGGTAATAACAATGCTCCATGTCCCTTGTCATCAGACTTCTCCACGTCATTGTCATCACAATGCTCCATGACACTTCTCATCACAATGTTACATGGACTTGTCATCAAAATTTTCAATGAAATTGTCATCTCAATGCCATATGAACCCTGTCATAACAAGCTCCATGCCTTTGTCATCAAAATTCTTCACGATATTCTCATCAAAATTCTCAATGTCCGTTTTCATCACAATGCTCCATGCCCTTGTCATCACAGTGCTCCATGACCCTTGTTATCACAGTGCTCCAAGCCATTGTCAACACAATACTCCATTACCTTTGTCATCACAATACTCCATGGCACCTGGCATCACAATGCCCCATGCCATTGTCATCACAATGGGCCATGACATATGTCATCACAATGCTCCCTGACACCTCTCTTCACAATACTCTATGACCTTGTCATCACAGTGCTCCATGCCCTTGTCATCACAATGTGCCATGCACACTCTCATCACATTAGTCCATAAATCTTTTCAGAGAAATGCTCTATTACCCTGTCATCACAATGCTCCATGCCTTTGTCATCACAATGCTCCATGACCCTGTATCACAATGCTCCGTGACTCGTCATAACAATGATTCATGACGTTTGTCATCACAATGGTCCATACCCTCGTCATCACAAGTCTCTGTGACTTTGTCACCACAATGCTCCATGAACTTTTCATCACAATGCTCTCTGACACTGGTCTTCACCATATTCTATGCCTTCCTCAGCACAATGCTCCCTGACTCTTGTCATAAGAGTGCTCCATGTGCTTGTCAGCACATTGCTCCATGACCCATGTTATCACAATGCGCCATGCGCTTAACATCAATATGTAACCAAGTTGAGGTTATTGTAATCAGTGCAGCCCTAAATTTTTGGGTGGTTATGTCTTATTGATTTTCAGTTTTCCCAAGGTATATTCCCTAGACTGGAAGTGCCCTTGGATCTGTAGCTCGGTTGTTTACATGTTTTAGGGAACACAATTAACTCCTCCAGAGAGGCAGTTGGCAATTTACATCCTGCCCATCAGCAAAACTAGGCTCCATTTTCTCCAGGGCCTGTCTTGCGTTTCTAGTTTTTACACATTTTGCGGATGTCCCTTTTGACCGGTGGGAAGTGATACTTCTTTGTAGTGCAGATTTGCATTGCCCGCTTGCTCGCTTGGCCAAAAAGGGCGTATGTGTTTTCTCCAGAATATATTCAGGAGAAAACGCGTACGCCCTTTTTGGCCAAGTGCATCATTGTCGAAGTTGTTCCCCTCTTCCTGTGCTTTACAGGTGATTCCAATGTACCTCTTGAAATCTGTTTCCTGCTATTCTGGCTCGCTTTCAAGTCGGCCTCGTTGCCTTCCTCAACAGATTTTTGGACGATAGTTTTCCTTTATTACTCGGCCATTTTCTGAATTGCTCTGCCCCTGAGCTCCAGTTTTCAACTCGTTTTTTGTGAGGTGACCGCAAGTCTAAAATTTTGGTTCAATACCTATACTGTTTCCCAGCGGGTGGCTGAGAGTTTGGTTAATTTTTCTCCCTGACCGGAAATTACCGTGATATGTACCCATCCAAATGCCTAACAGCTACTCTCATTGCTTCTCCCTCTTCCCTTTCATCATCTGCCAAGTTGGCAACCTGTGCGAACCAGGAGGTTAAAGGGGCTGTCTCTCCAAGTTCGGAGATTGATAGTAAAGCAGTTGGACAGTCAAACCAGAGCACCCGGGGAGGGACTATTAGTCGAGTTTTAGAAACCTTTCGTATTCACTGTGTGTCCATTCTCTAGGTTACCCGTACACGTTATAGCTGTAGTAATATTCCCTTCAACCTGGAGAGTTGGGACCCATGGAATGGGTGCCACGCATTATTGCTTTAAAGGGTTTGCATTTGGTGACCAAGTCTCACCAATCCTCTCAGTCCCAAGTGACCAGCCTTAGGCCACATCCAGCTGTCGTTGTAGATAGGGTCATTCCAGGTTTCATCAGAGCCCCTGAAGGAATTGTAAAGAATTTCCCTGTTTTTCTTTTGTTTTTGAAATTCCTTTTTATAGTGGGTTTAAGCTGATTCTCACTGCCCTGTTGATAAAAGTGTAGACACCCTTGATTCCCTTACGGAGACCTATGAATACATAGGTTTTAAGATTCTTACTAGTCAGATATATTCCTCTGCGGGAAATATGGGGTTTTGAGTCCCTTTCACTGAGGAAGGTGTAGGTCTTGTCTATTCCATAGTTGGTTTTTGGAACGGTACCTGTACTAATATCAAACTCTGGTTTTATGCATCACCCCACCTCTCTTTCCCCCTTAAGCAGGCATAAGAGTGTTTTCTCAGTGTGAGACTCTGTTCTCTTTTGTAACTCAGTTCATGTGTAGCCATGTTTACAGGACCTTCATAAGTGATATCTTATGATAAGTTTCTTTTTCTCTGTGACTTATTTCACTTAGAATCATCGTACCTGAATGCACTCATTTTGATGCTACTGGCCTTATGACATTGATTTCATGGCTGAGGGATATTCCATCATACGTAAGTACCACAATTTCTTGAACCATTTTTGTCTTTCCTGCGATATTTAAGTTGTACCCAAGTTGAAGTTCTTGTAAGCAGTGCAGCCCTGAATTTCGGGGTGGCGCTGTCTTATTGATTTTCAGTTTTCCAAAGGTATATTCCCTAGACTGGAAGTGAAGTTGGTTCTGTAGCTCAGTTGTTTACTTGTTTTAGGGAACACAATGCAATCCTCCAGAGAGGCAGTTGGCAATTTACATCCTGCCCATCAGCATAACTAGTCTCCCTGTTCTTCAGGGCCTTTCTTGCCTTTCTGGTTTTTACACATTTTTCGGATATCCCTTTTGACCGGTGGGAAGTGATACTTCTTTGTAGTGCAGATTTGCATTGCCCGCTTGCTTGCTTGGCCCCAAAGGGAGTATGCGGTTTCTCCTGAATATATTCAGGAGAAAATGCATACGCCCTTTTTGGCCAAGTTCATCATTGTCGAAGTTGTGCCCCACTTCCTGTTCTTTAAAGGGGATTCCAATGTACCTCTTGAAATCTGTTTCCTGCTCTTCTGGCTCGCTTTCAATACCACCTCGTTGCCTTCCCTCAACAGATTTTTGGAAGATAGTTGTCCTTTACTACTCTGCCAGGTTGTGAATTGCTGTGCCCCTGAGCTATATTTTTCAAATCGTTTTTTGTGAGCTGACGGCAGGTCCAAAGCTTTGGTTCAGGTACTATACTGGTTCCCTGCGTGTGGCTGAGACTTTGGCTAATTCTTCTACCTGCCGGGAAATTAGAGAGACATGTGCCCGTCCAAATGCCTAACAGCTATTCTCTCATAGGTTCTCCCTCTTCCCTTTCATCCTCTGCCAAATTGGCAACCTGTGTGAACCAGGAAGTTAAAGGGGCTGTCTCTCCAAGTTGGGACATTGATAGTAAAGCAGTTGGAAAGTCAAACCGGAGCACCAGGAGAGGGAATATTAGTTGAGTTTTAAAAACCTTTCGTATTCACAGTGTGTCCATTCTCTAGGTTTCCCATACATGTTATAGCTGTAGTAATATTCCCTTCAACCTGGAGAGTTGGGACCCTTGGAATGTGTGCCACGCATTATTGCTTTAAATGGTCTGCATTTTCTCACTGAATCTCACCAATCCTCTCAGTCCCAAGTGTCCAGCCTTATGTCACATCCAGGTGTCGTTGTAGATACGGTCATTCCATTTTTCATCAGAGACCCTGAAGGAATTGTAAAGAATTTCCCTGTTTTTTTGTTTTGTTTTTCAAATTCCTTATTATAGTGGGTTTGAGCTGATTCTCACTGCCATGTTGATACCAGTGTAGACACACTTGATTCCCTTACGGAGACATATCAATACATAGGTTTTAAGATTTTTACTAGTCAGATATATTCCTCTGCTTGAAATATGGGGTTTTTAGTCCCTTTCACTGAGGAAGGTGTAGGTCTTCTCTTTTCCGTATTTGGTTTCAAAACGTGACCTGTACTAATATCACACTCTGGTTTTATGTATCACCCCACCTCTCCTTCCCCCTTAAGAAGGCATAAGAGTGTTTTCTAAATGTGAGACTCTGTTCTCTTTCGTAACTCAGTTCATGTTAACTATGTTTACAGGACCTTCATAAGTGATATCTTATGATAAGTTTCTTCTTCTCTGTGACTTATTTCACTTAGAATCATCGTACCTGAATCCACTCATTTTGCTGCTACTGGCCTTATGACATTGATTTCATGGCTAAGGGGTATTCCATTGTACGTAAGTAACACAATTTCTTGAACCATTTTTGTCTTTCCTGGGATATTTAAGGTGTACCCACGTTGAGGTTCTTGTAAGCAGAGCAGACCTCAATTTTGTGTTTCCTCTGTCTTATTTTTTTCAGTTTTCCCAAGGTATCTTCCTTAGACTGGAAGTGCCCTTGGCCTTGTAGCTCTGTTGTTTACTTGTTTTAGTGAACACAATGCACTCCTCCAGAGAGGCAGTTGGCAATTTACATCCTGCCCATCAGCATAAACAGGCTCCCTGTTCTCCAGGGCCTTTCTTGCCATTCTGGTTTTTACACATTTTGCAGATGTCCCTTTTTACCGGTGGGAAGTGATACTTCTTTGTAGTGCAGATTTGCATTGTCCGCTTGCTTGCTTGGCCAAAAAGGGCATATGCGTTTTCTCCTGAATATATTCAGGAGAAAATGCATACGCCCTTTTTGGCCAAGTGCATCATTGTCGAAGTTGTGCCCCTCTTCCCGTGCTGTAAAGGTGATTCCAATGTACCTCTTGAAATCTGTTTCCTGCTATTCTGGCTCGCTTTTGATTCCGCCTCGTTGCCTTCCCTCAACAGATTTTTGGATTATAGTTGTCCTTTATTACTCTGCCAGTTTGTGTATTGCTGTGCCCCTGAGCTCCATTTTTCAAATCGTTTTTTTGAGCTGACGGCAGGTCCAATACTTTGGTTCAGGAACTATACTGGTTCCCGGCGGGTGGCTGAGACTTTGGCTAATTCTTCTACCTGCTGGGAAATTAGAGTAACATGTGCCGTTCCAAATGCCTAACAGTTACTCTCTCATTGGTTCTCCCTCTTCCCTTTCATCATCTGCCAAATTGGCAACCTGGGCGTACCAGGAGGTTAAAGGGCTGTCTCTCCAAGTTGGGACATTGATAGTAAAGCAGTTGGAAAGTCAAACCGGAGCGCCAGGATAGGGAATATTAGTTGAGTTTTAGAAAACTTTCATATTCACAGTGTGTCCATTCTCTAGGTTTCCCATACATGTTATAGCTGTAGTAATATTCCCTTCAACCTGGAGAGTTGGGATCCTTGGAATGTGTGCCACGCATTATTGCTTTAAATGGTCTGCATTTGCTCACCGAATCTCACCTATCCTCTCAGTCCCAAGTGTCTGGCCTTATGCCACATCCAGGTGTCGTTGTAGATAGGGTCATTCCAGGTTTCATCAGAGCCCCTGAAGGAATTGTAAAGAATTTCCTGTTTTTTTTTTAGTTTTTCAAATTCCTTTTTATAGTTGGTTTGAGCTGATTCTCACTGCCATGTTAATGCCAGTCTAGACACACTTGATTCCCTTACAGAGACATATCAATACATAGGTTTTAAGATTCTTACTAGTCAGATATATTCCGTTGCGGGAAATATGGGGATTTGAGTCCCTTTCACTGAGGAAGTTTTAGGCCTTGTCTTTTCCGTAGTTGGTTTTTGGAACGGTACCTGTACTAATATCACACTCTGGTTTTATGCATCACCCCACCTCTCCTTCCCCCTTAAGCAGGCTTAAGATTGTTTTCTAAATGTGAGACTCTGTTCTCTTTCCTAACTGAGTTCTTGTGTAGCCATGTTTACAGGACCTTCATAAGTGATATCTTATGATAAGTTTCTTCTTCTCTGTGGCTTATTTCACTTAGAATCATCGTACCTGAATCCACTCATTTTGCTGCTACTGGCCTTATGACATTGATTTCGTGTCTGAGGGCTATTCCATCGTACGTAAGTACCACAATTTCTTGAACCATTTTTGTCTTTCCTGGGATATTTAAGGTGTACCCAAGTTGAGGTTCTTGTAAGCAGTGCAGCCCTAAATTTTGTGGTGGCTCTTTCTTATTAATTTCAGTTTTCCCAAGGTATATTCCTTGGACTGGAAGGGCACTTGGCTCTGTAGCTCTGTTGTTTAATTGTTTGAGGGAACACAATGCACTCCTCCAGAGAGACAGTTGGCAATTTACATCCTGCCCATCAGCATAATTAGGCTCCCTGTTCTCCAGGGCCTGTCTTGCCTTTCTTGTTCTTACACATTTTGCGGATGTCCCTTTTGACCGGTGGGAAGTGATACTTCTTTGTAGTGCAGATTTGCATTGCCCGCTTGCTTGCTTGGCCAAAAAGGGCGTATGCGTTTATTCATGAATATATTCATGAGAAAATGCATACGCCCTTTTTGGCCAAGTTCATCATTGTCGAAGTTGTGCCCCTCTTCCTGTGCTTTAAAGGTGATTCCAATGTACATCTTGAAATATGTTTGCTGCTATTCTGGCTCGCTTTCAAGTCCACCTCGTTGCCTTCCCTCAACAGATTTGTGGAAGATTGTTGTCCTTTATTACTCTGCCAGTTTGTGAATTGCTGTGTCCCTGAGCTCCATTTTTCAACTCGTTTTTTGTGAGCTGACCGCAAGTCCCAAATGTTGGTTCAGGACCTATACTGGTGCAAGGCAGTTGGCTGAGACTTTGTTTAATTCTTGCTCGTGCCGGGAAATTAGAGTGACATGTGCCCGTCCAAATGCCTAACAGCTACTCTCTCATTGGTACTCCCTCTTCCCTTTCATTCTTTGCCAATTTGGCAACTTGTGCGAAGCAGGAGGTTAAAGGGGCTGTCTCTCCAAGTTGGGAGATTGATAGTAAAGCAGTTGGAAAGTGAAACCGGAGCGCGAGGAGAGGGACTATTAGTTGAGTTTTAGAAACCTTTCGTATTCACAGTGTGTTCATTCTCTAGGTTTCCCATACATGCTATAGCTGTAGTAATATTCCCTTCTATCTTGAGAGTTGGGACCCAAGGAATGGGTGCCACACATTATTGCTTTAAAGGGTCTGCATTTGCTCACCCAATATGACAAATCCTCTCAGTCCCAAGTGTCCAGCCTTATGCCACATCCAGCGGTGTTTGTAGATAGGGTCATTCCATGTTTCATCAGAGCCCCTGAAGGAATTGTAAAGAATTTCCCTGTTTTTTTTTTTTGTTGTTGTTTTTAAATTCCTTTTTATCATGGGTTTCAGCTGATTTTCACTGCCATGTTTATGCCAGTCTGGACACACTTGATTCCCTTACAGAGACATATCAATACATAGGTTTTCAGATTCTTACTAGTCTGATATATTCCTCTGCAGAGAATAGGGGTGTTGAGTCCCGTTCACTGAGGAAGGTGTAGGTCTTGTCTATTCTGTATTTGGATTATGGAATGGTACCTGTGCTAATATCAAACTCTGGTTTTATGTATCAACCCACCTCTCCGTTCCCCGTAAGCAGGCATAAGTATGTTTTCTATATGTGAGACACTGTTCTCTTTACTAATTCAGTTCATATGTACCCATGTTTACATTTCCTTCATAAGTGATATCTTATGTCAGAATGCTCCATGGCTCTTGTCATAATAATGCTCCATGATGCTTGTCACCATGATTATTCATGGTCTACTCATCACAATGCTCCACGGTCTTGCCATCACATTGCTCCATGTCCCTTGTCATCACAATTCTCCACCTCTTTGTCATCACAATATTCCATGACATTTCTCATCACAATGTTACATGCTCTTGTCATCAAAATTCTCCGTGCACTTGTCATCGCAATGCTCCCTGAACCCTGTCAGAGCAAGCTCCAGATGCTTGTCATCACAATGCTTCATGACATTGTTATAAAAATTCTTAATGTCCCTTGACATCACAATGCTCCCTGCCATTGTCATCACAATTCTCCATGACACTTGTCATCACAATGCTCCAAGCCCTTGTCATCACAATGCTCCATTACACCAGTCATAACAATGCCTCATGACCCTGCCATTACAATGTTCCACGGCCTTGTCATCACAAGGCTCCATGACCCTTGTCATCACAATGCTCCAAGACCTCTGTAATCACTATTCTCCATGCCACTTTTCATCTCAATGCTCCATGAACACTGTCATTACATGCACCATGCCCATCATCATAATGATTCATGCTATTGTCATCACAATGAAATCAAAATGCTCCATGTCCTCTGTCATCACAATGCTCCAAACTTTTCTGATCACAATGTTCCATAACACTTGTCATCACATGCCCCTTGACGCTCGTCATCACATTTATGCAATGCCTTCTCATCACAATGCACCATGACATTTGTCATCAGAATGCTCAATACACTTGGCATCACAATGCTCGCTGACACTTGTCATCAGTATGCTCCTTGAACACTGTCCTGACAAGGCTCCATGCCTTTTTCATCACAATGATCCATTCCCTTTTCATCACAATGCTCCAAGACCCCTGTTATCACAATGCTCCATGACTCAAGTCATCACAGTGCTTCATGACACTTATCATTAAAATGGTCCATAACGTCGTCACACAAAGCTCTGTGACCTTTGTCACCACAATGCTCCATGAAATTTTTATCACAATGCTCTCTGACCCTTGTCATCACAAAGCTCCATGCATTTGTCAGCACAATGCTCCATGACCATCGTCATCACAATGCTCGATGCGTGTGTCAGGACCATGCTCCATAACCCATGTCATCACAATGCACCATGCACTTGTCATCACTATGCTCCACAACCTTGTCATCAAAATGCTCCATAAACCTTGTCATCACAATGCTCCATGCACTTCTCCTCAAAATGCCTTCTCACCACTGATATCACAATGTTCCATCACTAGTCATCACAATACTCCCTCACCGCTGTCATCACAATATTCCATGACCCCTGTAATCACAATTCTCCATGCCTTTGTCATCACAAAGCTGCATGACGCATGTCATCAGAATGCTCCTTGGCCTCTCATCACAATGCTCCATGCCATTGTCATCACAATGCTCCAACACCCCTGTAATCACAATGCTCCATGCCTCCTTTCAACTCAATGCTCCATGAATCCTGTCATCACAATGCACCATGCCCATCCCCATAATATTTCATGCTATTGTCATCACAATGAAATCAAAATGCTCAATGACATCTGTCATCACAATGCACCAAACCCTTCTGATCACAATGTTCCATAACAATTTTCATCACAATGCCCCATGACGCTGGTCATCACAATTATCCATGGTCTTCTCATTACAATGCTCCATGATCTTTGTCATCACAATTCTCAATACACTTATCATCACAATGCTCCCTGACAGTTGTCATCAGTATGCTCCCTGAACACTGTCATGACAAGGCTCCATGCATTTTTCATCACAGTGATCCATTCCCTTTTCATCACAATGCTCCAAGACCCCTGTAATCACAATGCTCCATGTCCTTGTCATCACAAAGCTCCATGACACATATCATCAGAATGCTCCATTGCCTTCTCATCACAATGCTCCATGCCCTTGTAATCACACTGCTTCAAAACCCCTATAATCTCAATGCTCCATGCAGTTTCTCATCAGAATGCTCCATGCCCTTGTCATCACAATGCTCCATGACCCTTGTCATCACAATCCTCCATGACACTTGGTATCACAATGCTCCATGCCATTGTCATCACAATGGACAATGACATATGTCATCACAATGCTCCCTGACACCTGTCTTCACAATACTCCATGACCTTTTCATCACAATGTTCCATGCCCTTGTCATCACAATGCGCCATGCCCACTGTCATCACAATGCTCCATGACCCCTGTCATCACAATGCTCCGTGACTCCAGTCATCACAATGCTTCATGACATTTGTCCTCACAATGGTCCATGGCCTCGTCACACAAGGCTCTGTGACCTTTGTCACCACAATGCTCAATGCCCTTGTCATCTCAATGCTCCATGCCCCCTGTAAACACAATAATCCATGAAAATTGTGGGACCAATGTTCCATGCCCCTGTCATCACAATGCCCCATGCCCTTGTCATCACAATGCTCCGTGACTGCTTTCATCACAATGCTTCATGACCTTTGTCCTCACAATGGTCCATGGCCTCATCACACAAGGCTCTGTGACCTTTGTCACCACAATGCTCCATGCCCTTGTCATCTCAATGCTCCATGCCCACTGTCATCACAATAATCCATGAAACTTGTCAGACCAATGTTCCATGCCCCTGTCATCACATTGCTCCATGCCCTTGTCATCACAATGCTCCCTGACCCTTGTCAACACAATGCTCCGTGACTCCAGTCATCAAAATGCTTCAAGACCTTTGTCCTCACAATGGTCCATGGCCTCGTCACACAAGGCTCTGTGACCTTTGTCTCCACAATGCTCCATGCCCTTGTCATCTCAATGCTCCATGCCCACTGTCATTACAATAATCCATGAAAGTTGTCAGACCAATGTTCCATGCCCCTGTCATCACATTGCTCCATGCCCTTGTCATCACAATGCTCCCTGACCCCTGTCATCACAATGCTCCGTTACTCCAGTCATCACAATGATTCATGACATTTCTCATCACAATAGTCCATGCCCTCATCACACAAGGCTCTGTGATCTTTTTCACCACAATGCTCCATGAAATTTTCATCACAATGCTCTTTTTCCCTTGTCATCACAATGATCCATGCCTTTTTCAGCACAATGCTCCATGACCCTGTCATCACAATGCTCCCTGCCCTTGTCATCACAATGCACCACGCCCTTGTCATCAAAATGCCCCATGACATTTGTCATCACAAATCTCCATGACCCTTGGCATCACAATGCTCCATTCCATTGTCATCACAATGTTCAATGAAATCTCTCATCACATTGCTCCATGTCCTTGTGATCACAATTCTCCATTACACCTGTCATAACAATGCTCCATGACCCCTGCCATCACAATGTTCCACGGCCTCGTCATCACAAGGCTCCATGACCCTTGTCATCACAATGCTCCAAGACCTCTGTAATCACAATTCTCCATGCCACTTTTCATCTCAATGCTCCATGAACACTGTCATCACAATGCACCATGCCCATCATCATAATGATTCATGCTATTGTCATCACAATGAAATCAAAATGCTCCATGTACTCTGTCATCACAATGCTCCAAACCCTTCAGATCACAATGTTCCATAACACTTGTCATCACATGCACCATGACGCTCGTCATCACAATTATGCAATGTCTTCTCATCAGAGTGCTCCAGGACATTTGTCACCACAATGCTCAATACACTTGGTATCACAATGCTCGCTGACACTTGTCATCAGTATGGTCCTTGAACACTGTCATGACAAGGCTCCATGTCATTTTCATCACAATGATCCATTCCCTTTTCATCACAATGCTCCAAGACCCCTGTTATCACAATGCTCTGTGACTCCAGTCATCACAATGCTTCATGACATTTGTCATCACAATGGTACATGAAATTTTTATCACAATGCTCTGTGACCCTTGTCATCACAAAGCTCCATGCCTTTGTCAGCACAATGCTCCATGACCCTTGTCATCACAATGCTCGATGCGTGTGTCAGCACAATGCTCCATAACACATGTGATCACAATGCACCATGCACTTGTCATCGCAATGCTCCACATCCTTGTCATCAAAATGCTCCCTAAATCTTGTCATCACAATGCTCCATGCACTTCTCCTCAAAATGCTTTCTCACCACTGATATCACAATTTTCCATCACTAGTCATCACAATACTCCCTCACCCCTGTCATCACAATATTCCATGACCCCTGTAATCACAATTCTCCATTCCATTGTCATCACAAAGCTCCATGACGCATGTCATCAGAATGCTCCATGGCCTTCTCATCACAATGTTCCATGCCCTTGTCATCACAATGCGCCATGCCCACTGTCATCACAATAATCCATGAAATATGTCAGGCCAATGTTCCATGCCCCTGTCATCACAATGCTCCATGCCCTTGTCATCAGAATGCTCCATGACCCCTGCCATCACAATGTTCCACCGCCTTGGCATCCAAGGCTCCATGACCCTTGTCATCACAATGCTCCAAGACCCCTGTAATCACAATGCTCCATGCCCTTGTCATCACAAAGATCCATGACACATGTCATCAGCATGTTCCATGGCCTTCTCATCACAATGCTCCATGACCTTGTCATCACAATGCTCCAAGACCCCTGTAATCACAATGCTCCATGCCCCTATTCATCAGAATGCTCCATGAGACTTGTCATTACCTGGCTCCATGGTCTTCTCATCACACTGCTCCAGGACCTTGTCATCACAATGCTCCATTCCCTTGTCATCACAATGCTCCTTGACCACTGTCATCACAATACTCCATGAACATTTTCAGGCCAATGCTCCATGACCTTCTCATCACAGTTCTCCATGACCCTTGTCATCACAATGCTCCATGACCCCTCTCATCACAATGCTCCATGACACCGGTCATCACAATGCTCCTTGCCCCTTGTCATTATAGTGATCCATGACGCTCTTCATCAAAATTATCCATGATCTTTTCATCACAATGCTCCACGGTCTTGCTATCACAATTCTCCATGCCCTGTTCATCACAATGCTCCATGTCCCATGTCATTACAATTCTCCACGTTCTTGTCATCACAATGCTTCGTGACACTTCTCATCATAATGTTACATGACCTTGTCATCACAATTCTCCATGCAATTGTCATCGCAATGGTCTATGACCCCTGTCATAGCAAGCTCCATGCGCTTGTCATCACAATGCTTCACGACGTGGTCATCAAAATTCTCAATGGCCCTTGTCATCAGAATGCTCCATGCCATTGTCATCACAATGCTCCATGACACTTGTCATCACAATGTTCCAAGCCCTTGTCATCAAAAGGCTCCATTACCTTTGTCATCACAATCCTCCATGACACTTGGAATCACAATGCTCCATGCCATTGTCATCAAAATGGACAATGACATATGTCATCACAATGCTCCCTGACACCTGTCTTCACAATATTCCATGACCTTGTCATCACATTGTTCCATGCCCTTGTCATCACAAAGTGCCATGCCCACTCTCATCAAAATAATCCATAAATCTTGTCAGAGCAATGCTCCATAACCCCTGTCATCACAATGCTCCGTGACTCCAGTCATCACAATGCTTCATGACCTTTGTCATCACAATAGTCCATGACCTCGTCACACAAAGCTCTGTGACCTTTGTCACCACAATGCTCCATGAATTTTTTATCACAAGGCTCTGTGACCCTTGTCATCACAAAACTCCATGCCTTTGTCAGCACAATGCTCCATGACCCTTGTCATTACAATGCTCGATGCACGTGTCAGCACAATGATCCATAACCCATGTCATCACAATGCACAATGCACTTGTCATCACAATGCTCCACATCCTTGTCATCAAAATGCTCCATAAACCTTGTCATCACAATGCTCCATGCACTTCTCCTCAAAATGCTTTGTCACCACTGATATCACAATGTTCCATCACTAGTCATCACAATACTCCCTCAACCCTGTCATCACAATATTCCATGACCTATGTAATCACAATTCTCCATGCCCTTGTCATCACAAAGCTCCATGACGCATATCATCAGAATGCTCCATGGCCTTCTCATCACAATGTTCCATGCCCTTGTCATCACAATGCTCCAACACCCCTGTAATCACAATGCTCCATGCCCCTTTTCATCTCAATGCACCATGAACCCTGTCATCACAATGCACCGTGCCCATCACCATAATATTTCATGCTATTGTCATCACAATGAAATCAAAATCCTCAATGACCTCTGTCATCACAATGCACCAAACCGTTCTGATCACAATGTTCCATAACACTTGTCATCACAATGCCCCATGACGCTGGTCATCACATTATCCATGGTCTTCTCCTCACAATGCTCCATGATCTTTGGCATCACAATGCTCAATACACTTATCATCACAATGCTCCCTGACAGTTGTCATCAGTATGCTCCTTGAACCCTGTCATGACAAGGCTCCATGCATTTTTCATCACAATAATCCATTCCATTTTCATCACAATGATCCAAGACCCCTGTAAACACAATGCTCCATGTCCTTGTCATCACAAAGCTCCATGACGCATGTCATCAGAATGCTCCATTGCCTTCTCATCACAATGCTCCATGCCCTTGTAATCACATTGCTTCAAAACCCCTGTAATTTCAATGCTCCATGCAACTTTTCATCAGAATGCTCCATGACCCTTTTCATCAAAATGCTCCATTACCCCTGACATCACAATGTTCCTTAACGCCTGTCATCAAATTATTCCATGACACTATTCATCAATTTTCTCCATGACCCTGTCATCACAATGCTCCCTTCCCTTCTCATCACAATGCACCACGACCTTGTCATCAAAATGCTTCAGGACGTTTGTCACCACAATGCTTCATGACGCTTGCCATCACAATGCTCGATACTCTTCTCATCACAATGCTCCATGCCCTTGTCATTACAGTCCTCCATAACACATGTATCACAGTGTTCCGTGCCCTAGTCATCACAATGTTCCATGCAGAATCTCATCACAATAATCCATGAAATTTTCAGAGCAATGTTCCATGCCCTTGTCATCACAATGCTCCATTACACCTGTCATAACAATGCTCCATGACCCCTGCCATCACAATGTTCCACTGCCTTGGCATCCAAGGCTCCATGACCCTTGTCATCACAATGCTCCAAGACCCCTGTAATCACAATGCTCCATGCCTTTATCATCACAAAGATCCATGACACATATCATCAGAATGCTCCATGGTCTTCTCATTACAATGCTCCATGCCCTTGCCATCACAATGCTCCAAGACCCCTGTAATCACAATGTTCCATGTCCTTGTCATCACAAAGCTCCATGAAGCATGTCATCAGAATGCTCCATTGCCTTCTCATCACAATGCTCCATGCCCTTGTAATCACATTGCCTCAAACCCCTGTAAACTCAATGCTCCAAGCACCTTTTCATCAGAATGCTCCATGAACCTTTTCATCACAATGCTCCATTAACCCTGAAATCACAATGCTCCATGACCCCTCTCATCACAATGCTCCATGACACCTTTTATCACAATGCTCCATGCCCCTTGTCATTACAGTGATCCATGACGCTCTTCATCATAATTATCCATGGTCTTTTCATTACAATGCTCCAAGGTCTTGGTATCACAATTCTCCATGCCCTGTTCATCACAATGCTCCATGTCCCATGTCATTACAATTCTCCACGTCCTTGTCATCACAATGCTTCGTGACACTTCTCATCATAATGTTACATGATCTTGTCATCACAATTCTCCATGCACTTGTCATCGCAATGCCCTATGACCCCTGTCATAGCAAGCTCCATGCGCTTGTCATCACAATGCTTCACGAGGTTGTCATCAAAATTCTCAATGGCCTTTGTCATCACAATGCTCCATGCTGTTGTCATCACAATGCTCCATGACCCTTGTCATCACAATGATCCAAGCCCTTGTCATCAAAAGGCTCCATTACCTTTGTCATCACAATCCTCCGTGACACTTGGTATCACAATGCTCCATGCCATTGTCATCACAATGGACAATGACATATGTCATCACAATGCTCCCTGACAACTGTCTTCACAATACTCCATGACCTTGTCATCACAATGTTCCATGACCTTGTCATCTCAACGCGCCATGCCCACTCTCATCACAATAATCCATGAAACTTGTCAGACCAATGTTCCATGCCCCTGTCATCACTTTGCTCCATGCCCTTGTCATCACAATGCTCCATGACCCCTTTCATCACAATGCTCCGTGACTCCAGTCATCACAATGCTACATGACCTATCTCATCACAATGGTCCATGCCCTCATCACACAAGGCTCTCTGATCTTTTTCACCACATTGCTCCATGAATATTTCATTACAATGCTCTGTGTCCCTTGTCATCACAATGCTCCATGCCTTTTTCAGCACAATGCTCCCTGACACTTGTCATCAAAATGCTCCATGCGCTTGTCAGCACAATGCTCCATGACGCATGTCATCAAAATGCGCCATGCGCTTGTCATCACAATACTCCACATCCTTATCATTGCTATGCTCCATAACACTTGTCATCACAATGCTCCATGCACTTCTCATCAAAATGCTCTCTCACCACATATATCACAATGCTACATCACTAGTCATCACAATACTCCCTCAACCCTGTCATCACAGTGCTACATGCCCTTATCATCACAATGCTTCATGACCCCTGACATCACAATGTTCCATAAGCCCTGTCATCAAAATATTCCATGACCCTTTTCATCAAATTGCTCCATGACCCTGTCATCACAATGTTCCCTGCCCTTCCCATCTCAATGCAACATGCACTTGTCGTCAAAATGCCCCATGACCATTGTCATCACAAAGCTCCATGACACTTGACATCACAATGCTCCATGCCATTGTCATCACAATGCTCAATGAAATCTCTCATCACATTGCTCCATGCCCTTGTCATCACAATGCTCCATTACACCTGTCATAACAATGCTCCATGACCCCTGCCATCACAGTGTTCCACGGCCTTGTCATCACAAGGCTCCATGACCCTTGTCATCACAATGCTCCAAGACCTCTGTAATCACAATTCTCCATGCCACTTTTCATCTCAATGCTCCATGAATACTGTCATCAAAATGCACCATGCCCATCATCATAATGACTCATGCTATTGTCATCACAATGAAATCAAAATGCTCCATGTCCTCTGTCATCACAATGCTCCAAACCCTTCTGATCACAATGTTCCATAACACTTGTCATCACAATCCCAATGACGTTCGTCATCACAATTATGCAAGGCCTTCTCATCACAGTGCTCCATGACCTTTGTCACCACAATGCTCAATACACTTGGCAGCACAATGCTCGGTAACACTTGTCATCAGTATGCTCCATGAACACTGTCATGACATGGCTCCATGCCTTTTTCATCACAATGATCCATTCCATTTTCATCACAATGATCCAAGACCCCTGTAAACACAATGCTCCATGTCCTTGTCATCACAAAGCTCCATGACGCATGTCATCAGAATGCTCCATTGCCTTCTCATCACAATGCTCCATGCCCTTGTAATCACATTGCTTCAAAACCCCTGTAATTTCAATGCTCCATGCAACTTTTCATCAGAATGCTCCATGACCCTTTTCATCAAAATGCTCCATTACCCCTGACATCACAATGTTCCTTAACGCCTGTCATCAAATTATTCCATGACACTCTTCATCAATTTTCTCCATGACCCTGTCATCACAATGCTCCCTTCCCTTCTCATCACAATGCACCACGACCTTGTCATCAAAATGCTTCAGGACGTTTGTCACCACAATGCTTCATGACGCTTGCCATCACAATGCTCGATACTCTTCTCATCACAATGCTCCATGCCCTTGTCATTACAGTCCTCCATAACACATGTATCACAGTGTTCCGTGCCCTAGTCATCACAATGTTCCATGCAGAATCTCATCACAATAATCCATGAAATTTTCAGAGCAATGTTCCATGCCCTTGTCATCACAATGCTCCATTACACCTGTCATAACAATGCTCCATGACCCCTGCCATCACAATGTTCCACTGCCTTGGCATCCAAGGCTCCATGACCCTTGTCATCACAATGCTCCAAGACCCCTGTAATCACAATGCTCCATGCCTTTATCATCACAAAGATCCATGACACATATCATCAGAATGCTCCATGGTCTTCTCATTACAATGCTCCATGCCCTTGCCATCACAATGCTCCAAGACCCCTGTAATCACAATGTTCCATGTCCTTGTCATCACAAAGCTCCATGAAGCATGTCATCAGAATGCTCCATTGCCTTCTCATCACAATGCTCCATGCCCTTGTAATCACATTGCCTCAAACCCCTGTAAACTCAATGCTCCAAGCACCTTTTCATCAGAATGCTCCATGAACCTTTTCATCACAATGCTCCATTAACCCTGAAATCACAATGCTCCATGACCCCTCTCATCACAATGCTCCATGACACCTTTTATCACAATGCTCCATGCCCCTTGTCATTACAGTGATCCATGACGCTCTTCATCATAATTATCCATGGTCTTTTCATTACAATGCTCCAAGGTCTTGGTATCACAATTCTCCATGCCCTGTTCATCACAATGCTCCATGTCCCATGTCATTACAATTCTCCACGTCCTTGTCATCACAATGCTTCGTGACACTTCTCATCATAATGTTACATGATCTTGTCATCACAATTCTCCATGCACTTGTCATCGCAATGCCCTATGACCCCTGTCATAGCAAGCTCCATGCGCTTGTCATCACAATGCTTCACGAGGTTGTCATCAAAATTCTCAATGGCCTTTGTCATCACAATGCTCCATGCTGTTGTCATCACAATGCTCCATGACCCTTGTCATCACAATGATCCAAGCCCTTGTCATCAAAAGGCTCCATTACCTTTGTCATCACAATCCTCCGTGACACTTGGTATCACAATGCTCCATGCCATTGTCATCACAATGGACAATGACATATGTCATCACAATGCTCCCTGACAACTGTCTTCACAATACTCCATGACCTTGTCATCACAATGTTCCATGACCTTGTCATCTCAACGCGCCATGCCCACTCTCATCACAATAATCCATGAAACTTGTCAGACCAATGTTCCATGCCCCTGTCATCACTTTGCTCCATGCCCTTGTCATCACAATGCTCCATGACCCCTTTCATCACAATGCTCCGTGACTCCAGTCATCACAATGCTACATGACCTATCTCATCACAATGGTCCATGCCCTCATCACACAAGGCTCTCTGATCTTTTTCACCACATTGCTCCATGAATATTTCATTACAATGCTCTGTGTCCCTTGTCATCACAATGCTCCATGCCTTTTTCAGCACAATGCTCCCTGACACTTGTCATCAAAATGCTCCATGCGCTTGTCAGCACAATGCTCCATGACGCATGTCATCAAAATGCGCCATGCGCTTGTCATCACAATACTCCACATCCTTATCATTGCTATGCTCCATAACACTTGTCATCACAATGCTCCATGCACTTCTCATCAAAATGCTCTCTCACCACATATATCACAATGCTACATCACTAGTCATCACAATACTCCCTCAACCCTGTCATCACAGTGCTACATGCCCTTATCATCACAATGCTTCATGACCCCTGACATCACAATGTTCCATAAGCCCTGTCATCAAAATATTCCATGACCCTTTTCATCAAATTGCTCCATGACCCTGTCATCACAATGTTCCCTGCCCTTCCCATCTCAATGCAACATGCACTTGTCGTCAAAATGCCCCATGACCATTGTCATCACAAAGCTCCATGACACTTGACATCACAATGCTCCATGCCATTGTCATCACAATGCTCAATGAAATCTCTCATCACATTGCTCCATGCCCTTGTCATCACAATGCTCCATTACACCTGTCATAACAATGCTCCATGACCCCTGCCATCACAGTGTTCCACGGCCTTGTCATCACAAGGCTCCATGACCCTTGTCATCACAATGCTCCAAGACCTCTGTAATCACAATTCTCCATGCCACTTTTCATCTCAATGCTCCATGAATACTGTCATCAAAATGCACCATGCCCATCATCATAATGACTCATGCTATTGTCATCACAATGAAATCAAAATGCTCCATGTCCTCTGTCATCACAATGCTCCAAACCCTTCTGATCACAATGTTCCATAACACTTGTCATCACAATCCCAATGACGTTCGTCATCACAATTATGCAAGGCCTTCTCATCACAGTGCTCCATGACCTTTGTCACCACAATGCTCAATACACTTGGCAGCACAATGCTCGGTAACACTTGTCATCAGTATGCTCCATGAACACTGTCATGACATGGCTCCATGCCTTTTTCATCACAATGATCCATTCCCTTTTCATCACAATGCTCCAGGACCCCTGTTATCACAATGCTCCGTGACTCCAGTCATCACAATGCTTCATGACATTTGTCATCACAATGGTCCATGACCTGGTCACACAAAGATCTGTGACCTTTGTCACCACAAGGCTCCATGAAATTTTTATCACAATGCTCTGTGACCCTTGTCATCACAAAGTTCCATGCCTTTGTCAGCACAATGCTCCATGACCCTTGTCATCACAATGCTCTATGCCTGTGTCAGCACAATGCTCCATAACCCATGTCATAACAATGCACCATGCACTTGTCATAACAATGCACCATGCACTTTTCATCACAATGCTCCACATCCTTGTCATTAAAATGCTCCATAAACCTTGTCATCACAATGCTCCATGCACTTCTCCTCAAAATCCTTTCTCACCACTGATATCACAATGTTCCATCACTAGTCATCACAATACTTCCTCACCCCTGTCATCACAATATTCCATGACCCCTGTAAACACAATTCTCCATGCCCTTGTCATCACAAAGCTCCATGACGCATGTCATCACAATGCTCCATGGCCTTCTCATCACAATGCTCCATGCCCTTGTCATCACAATGCTCCATGCCCTTGTAATAACATTGCTTCAAAACCCCTGTAATCTCATTGCTCCATGCACCTTTACATCAGAATGCTCCATGCCCTTGTCAAAACAATGTTCCATGACCCTTGTCATCGCAATGTTCCAAGCCCTTGTCAACAAAATGCTCCATTATCTTTGTCATCACAATCCTCCATGACACTTGGTATCACAATGCTCCATGCCATTGTCATCACAATGGACAATGACATATGTCATCACAATGCTCCCTGACACCTGTCTTCACAATACTCCATGACCTTGTCATCACAATGTTCCATTCCCTTTTAATAACAATAATCCATGAAACTTGTAAGACCAATGTCCCTTGCCCCTGTCATCACAATGCTTCATGCTCTTGTCATCAGAATACTCCATGACCACTGTCATCACAATGCTCCGTAACTCTAGTCACCACAATGCTTCATGACCTTTGTCCTCACAATGGTCCATGCCCTCGTCACACAAGGCTCTGTGACCTTTGTCACCACAATGCTCCATGCCCAATGTCATCACAATAATCCATGAAAATTGTCAGACCAATGTTCCATGACCCTGTCATCACATTGCTCCATGTCCTTGTCATCACAGTGCTCCATGACCCCTGTCATCACAGTGTATCGTGACTCCAGTCATCACAATGATTCATGCCAGTGTCATCACAATGTTCAATGAAATCTCTCATCACATTGCTCCATGCCCTTGTCATCTCAATGCTCCATTACACCTGTCATAACAATGCTCCATGACCCCTGCCATCACAATGTTGAACGGCCTTGTAATCACAAGACTCCATGACCCTTTACATCACAATGATCCACATTCTTTTCATCGCTATGCTCCATAAAACTTGTCATCAAAATGCTCCAGGCACTTCTCATCAAAATGCTCTCTCACCACATATATCACCATGTTCCATCACTAGTCCTCACAATACTCGCTCACCCCTGTCATCACAATGTTCCATGACCACTGTCATCACAGTGCTACTTGCTCTTATCATCACAATGCTCCATGACCCCTGACATCACAATGTTCCATAACACCTGTCATCAAAATATTCCATGACACTTTTATTCAAATTGCTCCATGACCCTGTCATCACAATGCTCCCTGCCCTTCTCATCACAATGTACCACGCCCTTGTCATCAAAATGCCCAATGACATTTGTCATCACAAAGCTCCATGACCCTTGGCATCACAATGCTCCATGCCCTTGTCATCAAAATGCTCCATTACACCTGTCATAAAATTGCTCAATGACCCATGCCATCACAATGTTCCACGGCCTTGTCATCACAAGGCTCCATGACCCTTGTCATCACAATGCTCCAAGACCTCTGTAATCACAATTCTCCATGCGACTTTTCATCTCAATGCTCCATGAACACTGTCATCACAATGCACCGTGCCCATCACCATAATATTTCAGGCTATTGTCATCAGAATGAAATCAAAATGCTCAATGACCTCTATCATCACAATGCACCAAACCCTTCTGATCACAATGTTCCATAACACTTGTCATCAAAATGCCCCATGACGCTGGTCATCACAATTATCCATGGTCTTCTCATCACAATGCTCCATGATCTTTGGCATCACAATGCTCAATACACTTATCATCACAATGCTCCCTGACAGTTGTCATCAGTATGATCCTTGAAACCTGTCATGACAAGGCTCCATGCATTTTTCATCACAAAAATCCATTCCCTTTTCATCACAATGATCCAAGACCCCTGTAATCAAAATGATCCATGTCCTTGTCATCACAAAGCTCCATGTTGCATGTCATCAGAATGCCCCATTGCTTTCTCATCACAATGCTCCATGCCGTTGTAATCACATTGCTTCAAAACCCCTGTAATCTCAATGCTCCATGCACATTTCATCAGAATGCTCCATGCCCTTGTTATCACAATGCTCCATGACCCTTGTCATCGCAATGTCCCAAGCCCTTGTCATCAACATGCTCCATTACCTTTGTCATCACAATTCTCCATGACACTTGGTATCACAATGCTCCATGCCATTGGCATCACAATGGACAATGACATATGTCATCACAATGCTCCCTGACACCTGTCTTCACAATATTCCATGACCTTGTCATCACAATATTCCATGCCCTTGTCATCACAATGTGCCATGTCCTTGTCATCACAATGCTCCATGACCCCTGTCATCACAGTGCTCCGTGACTCCAGTCATCACAATGATTCATGACCTTTCTCATCACAATGGTCCATGCCCTCGTCACACAAGGCTCTGTGATCTTTGTCACCACAATGCTCCATGAATTTTTCATCATAATGCTCTGTGTCCCTAGTCATCACAATGTGCCATGCCTTTTTCATCAAAATGCTCCATGACCCCTGCCATCACAATGTTTCACGCCCTTGTCATCACAAGGCTACATGACCCTTTTCATCACAATGCTCCACATCCTTTTCATCGCTATGCTCCATAAATCTTGTCATCACAATGCTCCATGCACTTCTCATCAAAATGCTCTCTCACCACATATATCACAATGTTCCATCACTAGTCATCACAATACTCGCTCACCCCTGTCATCACAATTTTGCATGACCACTGTCATCACAGTGCTACATGTCTTTATCATCACAATGCTCCATGACCCCTGACATCACAATGTTCCATAAACACTGTCACAAAATGTTCCATGACCCAATTCATCACAATGCTTCATGACCCCTGACATCACAATGTTCCATAACCTCTGTCATCAAAATATTCCATGACACTTTTATTCAAAATGCTCCATGACACTGTCATCACAATGCTCCCTGCCCTTCTCATCACAGTACACCACTCCCTTGTCATCAAAATGCCCCATTCATTTGTCATCATAAAGCTCCATGACCCTTGGCATCACAATGCTCCATGCCATTGTCATCACAATGCTCAATGAAATCTCTCATCACATTGCTCCATGCCCTTGTCATCACAATGCTCCATTACACCTGTGATAACAATGCTTCATGACCCCTGCCATCACAATGTTCCACGGAATTTGTCATCACAAGTCTCCATGACCCTTGTCATCACAATGCACCAATACCTCTGTAATCACAATACTCTATGCACTTTTCATCTCAGTTCTCCAATAACACTGTCATCGCAATGCACCATGCCCATCATCATAATGATTCATGCTATTGTCATCACAATGAAATCAAAATGCTCCATGTCCTCTGTCATCACAATGCTCCAAAACCTTCTGATAACAATGTTCCATAACACTTATCATCACATGCCCCATGACGCTCGTCATCACAGTTATGCAAGGTCTTCTCATAACAATGCTCCATGACCTTTGTCACCACAATGCCCAATACAATTGGCATCACAGTGCTCGCTTACACTTGTCATCAGTATGGTGTTTTAACACTGTCATGACAAGGCTCCATGCTTTTTTCATCACAATGATCCATTAACTTTTCATCACAATGCTCCAAGACACCTGTTGTCACAATGCTCCGTGACTCCAGTCATCACAATGCTTCATGACATTTGTCATAACAATGGTCCATGACCTCATTACACAAAGCTCTGTGACTTTTGTCACCACAATGCCCCATGAAATTTTTATCACAATGCTCTGTGACCCTTGTCATCACAAAGCTCCATGCCTTTGTCAGCACAATGCTCCATGACCCTTGTCATCACAGGGTCGATGCGCATGTCAGCACAATGCTCCATAACCCATGTCATCACAATGCACCATGCACTTGTCATCACAATGCTCCACATCCTTGTCATTAAAATGCTCCATAAACCTTGACCTCACAATGCTCCATGCACATCTCCTCAAAATGCCTTCTCACCACTGATATCATAATGTTCTATCACTAGTCATCACAATACTCCCTCACCCCTGTCATCACAATATTACATGACCCCTGTAATCACAATTCTCCATGCACTTGTCATCACAAAGCTCCATGATGCATGTCATCAAAATGCTCCATGGCCTTCTCATCACAATGATCCATTTCCTTGTCATCACAATTCTCCAACACCCCTGTAATCACAATGCTCCATGCCCCATTTCATCTCAATGCTCCTGAACCGTGTCATCACAATGCACCGTGCCCATCACCATAATATTTCATGCTAGTTTTATCACAATGAAATCAAAATGCTCAATGACCTCTGTCATCACAATGCACCAAACCCTTCTGATCACAAAGTTCCATAGCACTTGTCATCACAATGCCCCATGACGCTGGTCATCACAATTATCCATGGTCTTCTCATCACAATGCTCCATGATCTTTGTCATCACAATGCTCAATACACTTATCATCACAATGCTCTCTGACAGTTGTCTTCAGTATGCTCCTTGAACCCTGTCATGAAAAGGCTCCATGCATTTTTCATCACAATGATCCATTCCCTTTTCATCACAATGCTCCAAGAACCCTGTAATCACAATGCTCCATGTCCTTGTCATCACAAAGCTCCATGACGCATGTCATCAGAATGCTGCATTGCCTTCTCATCACAATGCTCCATGCCCTTGTAATCACATTGCTTCAAAACCCCTGTAATCTCAATGCTCCATGCAACTTTTCATCAGAATGCTCCATGCCCTTGTCATCACAATGCTCCATGACCCTTGTCATCGCAATGTTCCAAGCCCTTGTCATCAAAATGCTCCATTACCTTTGTCATCTCAATCCTCCAAGACACTTGGTATCACAATGCTCCATGTCACTGTCATCAAAATGGACAATGACATATGACATCACAATGCTCCTTGACACCTGTCTTCACAATATTCCATGCCCTTGTCATCACAATGTTCCATGCCCTTGTCATCACAATGCGCCAAGCCCACTGTCATCACAATAATACATGAAACATGTCAGACCAATGTTCCATGCCCCTGTCATCACAATGCTCCATGCCCTTGTCATCACAATGCTCCATGAACCCTGTATTCACAATGCTCCGTGACACCAGTCATCACAATGTTTCATGACTTTGTCCTCACGATGGTCCATGCCCTAGTCACACAAGGCTCTGTGACCCTTGTCAACACAATGCTCCATGTCCTTGTCATCTCAATGCTCCATGCCCACTGTCATCACAATAATCCATGAAACTTTTCACACCAATGTTCCATGCCCCTCTCATCATATAGCTCCATGCCCTTGTCATCACAATGCTCCATGGCCCCTGTCATCACAGTGCTCCGTGACTCCAGTCATCACAATGATTCATGAACTTTCTCATCACAATGGTCCATGCCCTCGTCACACAAGGCTCTGTGATCTTTGTCACCACAATGCTCCATGAAATTTTCATCACAATGCTATTTGTCCCTAGTCATCACAATGCTCCATGCCTGTGTCAGCACAATGCTCCATGACACTTGTCATCAAAATGCTCCATGCGCTTCTCAGCACAATGCTCCATGACACATGTCATCACAATGTGCCATGCTCTTTTCATCACAATGCTCCACATCCTTTTCATCGCTATGCTCCATAAAACTTGTCATCACAATGCTCCATGCACTTCTTATCAAAATGCTCTCTCACCACATATATCACAATGTTCCATCACTAGTCATCACAATACTCGCTCACCCCTGTCATCACAATGTTCCATGACCACTGTCACCACAGTGCTACATGCCCTTATCATCACAATGCTCCATGGCCCCTGACATCACAGAGTTCCATAACCCCTGTCACAAAATGCTCTTTGACCCATTTCATCACAATGCTTCATGACCCCTGACATCACAATGTTCCATAATACCTGTCATCAAAATATTCCATGACTCTTTTATTGAAATTGCTCCATGATCCTGTCATCACAATGCTCCCTGCCCTTCTCATCACAGTGCACCACGCCCTTGTCATCAAAATGCCCCATGACATTTGTCATCACAAAGCTCCATGACACATGGCATCACAATGCTCCATGCCATTTCATCACAATACTACTTGAAACCTCTCATCACATTGCTCCATGCCCTTGTCACCACAATGCTCCATGACGCTTGTCATCACAATGCTCGATACTATTCTCATCACAATGCTCCATGCCCTTGTCATTACAATCATCCATGACACATTTCATCAGAATGCCCCATGGCCTTCTCATCACAATTCTCCTTGCCCTTGTCATCACATTGCTCCAAGACCCCTGTAATCACAATGCTGCATACCCCTATTCATTAGAATGCTCCATGAGACTTTTCATAACAAGGCTCCATGGTCTTCTCATCACACTGCTCCAGGACATTGTCATCACAATCCTCCATTCTCTTGTCATCACAATGCTCCATGACCGCTCTCATCACAATGCTCCATGACACCTGTGATCACAATGCCCCATGCCCCTTGTCATTACAGAGATCCATGACGCTCTTCATCATAATTATCCATGGTCTTTCATCACAATGCTCCACGGTCTTGGTATCACAATTCTTCATGCCCTGTTCATCACAATGCTCCATGTCCCATGTCATTACAATTCTCCACGTCTTTGTCATCACAATGCTTCCTGACACTTCTCATCACAATGTTACATGATCTTGTCATCACAATTCTCCATGCACTTGTCATGGCAATGCTCTATGATCCCTGTCATAGCAAGCTCCATGCGCTTGTCATCACAATGCTTCACGACGTTGTCATCAAAATTCTCAATAGCCCTTTTCATCACAATGCTCCATGCCCTTGTCATCACAATGCTCCATTACCTTTGTCATCACAATCCTCCATGACACTTAGTATCACAATGCTCCATGTCATTGTCATCACAATGGACAATGACATATGTCATCACAATGCTCCCTGACACCTGTCTTCACAATACTCCATGACCTTGTCATCACAATGTTCCATGCCCTTGTCATCACAATGTGCCATGCCCACTCTCATCACAATAATCCATGAAACTTGTTAGACCAATGTTCCATGCCCCTGTCATCACTTTGCTCCTTGCCCTTGTCATCACAATGCTCCATGACCCCTTTCATCACAATGCTCTGTGGCTCCAGTCATCACAATGCTACATGACGTATCTCATCACAATGGTCCATGCCATCGTCACACAAGGCTCTGTGATCATTTTCACCACATTGCTCCATGAATAATTCATTACAATGCTCTGTGTCCCTTGTCATCAAAATACTCCATGCCTTGGTCAGCACAATGCTCCCTGACACTTGTCATCAAAATGCTCCATGCGCTTGTCAGCACAATGCTCCATGACCCATGTCATCAAAATGCGCCATGCGCATGTCATCACAATACTCCACATCCTTATCATTGCTATGCTCCATAACACTTGTCATCACGATTCTCCATGCACTTCTCATCAAAATGCTCTCTCACCACATATATCACAATGTTACATCACTAGTCATCACAATACTCCCTCACCCCTGTCATCACAGTGTTCCATGACCGATGTCATCACAGTGCTACATGCCCTTATCATCACAATGCTCCATGACCCCTGATATCACAATGTTTCATAACCCCTGTCACAAAATGCTCCATGACCCATTTCATCACAATGCTTCATGACCCCTGACATCACAATGTTCCATAACCCCTGTCATCAATATATTCCATGACCCTTTTCATCAAATTGCTCCATGACCCTGTCATCACAATGTTCCCTGCCCTTCTCATCACAATGCACCATGCACTTGTCGTCAAAATGCCCCATGACCTTTGTCATCACAAAGCTCCATGACACATGGCATCACAATGCTCCATGCCATTGTCATCACAATGCTCAATGAAATCTCTCATCACATTGCTCCATGCCCTTGTCATCACAATGCTCCATTACACCTGTCATAACAATGCTCCATGACCCCTGCCATCACAATGTTCCACGGCCTTGTCATCACAAGGCTCCATGACCCTTGTCATCACAATGCTCCAAGACCTCTGTAATCACAATTCTCCATGCCACTTTTCATCTCAATGCTCCATGAACACTGTCATCACAATGCACCATGCCCATCATCATAATGATTCATGCTATTGTCATCACAATGAAATCAAAATGTTCCATGTCCACTGTCAGCACAATGCTCCAAACCCTTCTGATCACAATGTTCCATAACACTTTTCATCACAATCCCCATGACGCTCGTCATCACAATTATGCAAGGTCTTCTCATCACAGTGCTCCATGACCTTTGTCACCACAATGCTCAATACACTAGGCATCACAATGCTCGCTGACACTTGTCGTCAGTATGCTCTTTGAACACGGTCATGACAAGGCTGCATGCCTTTTTCATCACAATGATCCATTAACTTTTCATCACAATGCTCCAAGACCCCTGTTATCACAATGCTTCGTGACTCCAGTCATCACAATGCTTCATGACATTTGTCATCACAATGGTCCATGACCTGGTCACACAAAGCTCTGTGACCTTTGTCACCACAATGCTCCATGAAATTTTTATCACAATGCTCTGTGACCCTAGTCATCACAAAGCTCCATGCCTTTGTCAGCACAATGCTCCATGACCCTTGTCATCACAATGCTCGATGCATGTGTCAGCACAATTGTCCATAACCCATGTCATCACAATGCACCATGCAATTGTCATCACAATGCTCCAAATCCTTGTCATCAAAATGCTCCATAAACATTGTCATCACAATGCTCCATACACTTCTCCTCAAAATCCTTTCTCACCACTTATATCACAATTTTCCATCACTAGTCATCACAATACTCCCTCACCCCTATCATCACAATATTCCATGACCCCTGTAATCACAATTCTCCATGCCCTTGTCATCACAAAGCTCCATGACGCATGTCACCAGAATGCTCCATGGCCTTCTCATCACAATGCTCCATGCCCTTGTCATCACAATGCTCCATGCCCTTGTAATCACATTGCTTCAAAACCCCTGTAATCTCAATGCTCCATGCACCTTTACATCAGAATGCTCCATGCCCTTGTCAACACAATGCTCCATGACCCTTGTCATCGCAATGCTCCAAGCCCTTGTCAACAAAATGCTCCATTACCTTTGTCATCACAATCCTCCATGACACTTGGTATCACAATGCTCCATGCCATTGTCATCACAATGGACAATGACATATGTCATCACAATGCTCCCTGACACCAGTCTTCACAATACTCCATGACCTTGTCATCACAATGTTCCATTCCCTTTTAATCACAATAATCGATGAAACTTGTAAGACCAATGTTCCATGCCCCTGTCATCACAATGCTCCATGCTCTTGTCATCACAATGCTCCATGACCACTGTCATCACAATGCTCCTTGACTCTAGTCATCACAATGCTTTATGACCTTTTTCCTCACAATGGTCCATGCCCTCGTCACACAAGGCTCTGTGACCTTTGTCACCACAATGCTCCATGCCCTTGTCATCTCAATGCTCCATGCCCACTGTCATCACTATAATCCATGAAACTTGTCAGACCAATGTTCCATGCCCTTGTCATCACATTGCTCCATGTCTTTGTCATCACAGTGCTCCATGACCCCTGTCATCACAGTGCTCCGTGACTCCAGTCATCACAATGATTCATGCCATTGTCATCACAATGTTCAATGAAATCTCTCATCAATTTGCTCCATGCCCTTGTCATCACAATGCTCCATTACACCTGTCATAACAATGCTCCATGACCCCTGCCATCACAATGGTGAACGGCCTTGTAATCACAAGACTCCATGACCCTTTTCATCACAATGATCCATATCCTTTTCATCGCTATGCTACATAAATCTTGTCATCAAAATGCTCCATGCACTTCTCATCAAAATGCTCTCTCACCACATATATCACAATGTTCCATCACTAGTCATCACAATACTCGCTCACCCCTGTCATCACAATGTTCCATGACCACTGTCATCACAGTGCTACTTGCTCTTATCATCACAATGCTCCATGACCCCTGACATCACAATGTTCCATAACCCCTGTCACAAAATGCTCCATGACCCATTTCATCACAATGCTTCATGACCCCTGACATCACAATGTTCCATAATTCCTGTCATCAAAATAATCCATGACACTTTTATTGAAATTGCTCCATGATCCTTTCATCACAATGCTCCCTGCCCTTCTCATTACAATGCACCACGCCCTTGTCATTAAAATGCCCCATGACATTTGTCATCACAAAGCTCCATGACCCTTGGCATCACAATGCTCCATGCCACTGTCATCACAATGCTCAATGAAATCTCTCATCACATTGCTCCATGCCTTTGTCATCACAATGCTCCATTACACCATTCATAATTATGCTCCATGACCCCTGCCATCACAATGTTCCACGACTTGTCATCACAAGGCTCCATGACCCTTGTCATCACAATGCTCCAAGACCTCTGTAATCACAATTCTCCATGCCACTTTTCATCTCAATGCTCCATGAACACTGTCATCACAATGCACCATGCCCATCATCATAATGATTCATGCTATTGTCATCACAATGAAATCAAAATGTTCCATGTCCTCTGTCATCACAATGCTCCAAACCCTTCTGATCACAATGTTCCATAACACTTGTCATCACAATCCCCATGACGCTCGTCATCACAATTACGCAAGGTCTTCTCATCAGAGTGCTCCATGACCTTTGTCACCACAATGCTCAATACACTTGGTATCACAATGCTCGCTGACACTTGTCATCAGTATGGTCCTTGAACACTGTCATGACAAGGCTCCATGCATTTTTCATCACAATGATCCATTCCCTTTTCATCACAGTGCTCCAAGACCCCTGTTATCACAATGCTCCGTGACTCCAGTCATCACAATGCTTCATGACATTTGTCATCACAATGGTCCATGACCTCATCACACAAAGCTCTATGACGTTTGTCACGACAATGCTCCATGAAATTTTTATCACAATGCTCTGTGACCCTTGTCATCACAAAGCTCGATGCGCGTGTCAGCACAATGCTCCATAACCCATGTCATCACAATGCACCATGCACTTGTCATCTCAATGTTCCATGCCAACTGTCATCACAATAATCCATGAAACTTGTGAGACCAATGTTCCATGCCCCTGTCATCACATTGCTCCATGCCCTTGTCATCAAAATTCTCCATTACCGCTTTCATCCCAATGCACCGTGACTACAGTCATCACAAAGATTCATGACCTTTGCCCTCACCATGGTCCATGCCCTCGTCATACAAGGCTCTGTGATCTTTGTCACCACAATGCTCCAGGAAATTTTCATCACAGTGCTCTGTGTCCCTTGTCATCACAATGCTCCATGCCTTTGTCATCACAATGCTCCATGACACTTGTCATCAAAATGCTCCATGCGCTTGTCAGCACAATGCTCCAAGACACATGTCATCACAATGTGCCATGCTCTTTTCATCACAATGCTCCACAGCCTTTTCATCGATATGCTCCATAAAACTTGTCATCACAATGCTCCATGCACTTCTCATCAAAATGCTCTCTCACCACATATATCACAATGTTCCATCACTAGTCATCACAATACTCTCTCACCCATGTCATCACAATGTTCCATGACCACTGTCATCACAGTGCTCCATGCCCTTATCATCACAATGCTCCATGACCCCTGACATCACAGTGTTCCATAACCCATGTCATCAAAATATTCCATGACAATTTTATTCAAATTGCTCCATGACCCTGTCATCAAAATGCTCCCTGCCCTTCTCATCACAATGCACCACGCCCTTGTCAACAAAATGCCCCATGACATTTGTCATCACAAAGCTCCATGACCCTTGGCATCTCAATGCTCCATGCCATTGTCATCACAATGCTCAATGAAATCTCTCATCACATTGCTCCATGCCCTTGTCATCACAATGCTCCATTACAGCTCTCATAACAATCCTCCTCGACCCCTGCCATCACAATGTTAAACGGGCTTGTCATCACAAGGCTCCATGACCCTTGTCATCACAATGCTGCAAGACCTCTGTAATCACAATTCTCCATGCCAGTTTTCATCTCAATGCTCCATGAACACTGTCATCACAATGCACCATGCCCATCATCATAATGATTCATGCTATTGTCATCACAATGAAATCAAAATGCTCCATGTCCTCTGTCATCACAGTGCTCCAAACCCTTCTGACCACAATGTTCCATAACACATGTCATTACTTGCCTCATGACGCTCGTCATCAAAATGATGCAAGGTCTTCTCATCACAATGCTCCATGACCTTTGTCACCACAATGCACAATACACTTGGCATCACAATGCTCGCTGACACTTGTCATCAGTATGCTCCTTGAACACTGTCATGACAAGGCTCCAAGCCTTTTTCATCAGAATGATCCATTCCCTTTTCATCACAATGCTCCAAGACCCCTGTTATCACAATGCTCCGTGACTCCATTCATCACAATGCTTCATGACATTTGTCATCACAATGGTCCATGACCTCATCACACAAAGCTCTATGACGTTTGTCACCACAATGCTCCATGAAATATTTATCACAATGCTCTGTGACCCTTGTCATCACAATGCTCGATGCACGTGTCAGCACAATGCTCCATAACCCATGTCATCACAATGCACCATGCACTTGTCATCACAATGCTCCACATCCTTGTCATCAAAATGCTCCATAAAACTTGTCATCACAATGCTCCATGCACTTCTCCTCAAAATGCCTTCTCACCACTGATATCACAATGTTCCATCACTAGTCATCACAATACTCCCTCACCCCTGTCATCACAATATTCCATGACCCCTGTAATCACAATTCTCCATGCCCTTGTCATCACAAAGCTACATGACGCATGTCATCAGAATGCTCCATTGCCTTCTCATCACAATGTTCCATGCCCTTGTAATCACATTGCTTCAAAACCCCTGTAATCTCAGGGCTCCATGCCCCTTTTCATCAGAATGCTCCATGCCCTTGTCATCACAATGCTCCATGACCCTTGTCATCGCAATGTTCCAAGCCCTTGTCATCAAAATGCTCCATTACCTTTGTCATCACAATCTTCCATGACACTTGGTATCACAATGCTCCATGCCATTGTCATCACAATGGACAATGAAATATATCATCACAATGCTCCCTGACACCTGTCTTCACAGTACTCCATGACCTTGATATCACAATGTTCCATGCCCTTGTCATCACACAAATCCATGAAATATGTCAGTCCAATGTTCCATGCCCCTGTCATCACAATGCTCCAATGTCTTGTCATCACAGTGCTCCATGACCCATTTCATCACAATGCTCCGTGACTCCAGTCATCACAATGCTTCATGACCTTTTTCCTCACAATGGTCCATGCCCTCGTCACACAAGGCTCTGTGACCTTTGTCACCACAATGCACCATGCCCTTGTCATCTCAGTGCTCCCTGCCCAATGTCATCACAATAATCAATGAAACTTGTCAGACCAATGTTCCATGCCCCTGTCATCACATTCCTCCATGCCCTTGTCATCACAATGCTCCATTACCACTGTCATAACAATGCTCCATGAACCCTGCCATCACAATGTTCCACGGCCTTGTCATCACAAGGCACCATGACCCTTGTAATCACAAGGCTCCCTGACCCTTGTCATCACAATGCACCAAGACATCTGTAATCACAATTCTCCATGCCCCTTTTCATCTCAATGCTCCATGAACACTGTCATCACAATGCACCATGCCCATCATCATAATGATTCATGCTATTGTAATCACAATGAAATTAAAATGCTCCATGACCTCTGTCATCACAATGCTCCAAACCCTTCTGAACACAATGTTCCATAACACTTGTCATCACAATACCCCATGACGCTTGTCATCACAATTAAGCAAGGTCTTCTCATCACAATGCTCCATGACCTTTGTCACCACAATGCTCAATACACTTTTCATCACAATGTTTCCTGACACTTGTCATCAGTATGCTCCTTGAACACTGTCATGACAAGGATCCATGCCTACTTCATCACAATGATCCATTCCCTTTTCATTACAATGCTCCAAGACACCTGTTATCAAAATGATCTGTGACTTCAGTCATCACAATGCTTCATGACATTTGTCATCACAATGGTCCATGACCTGGTCACACAAAGCTCTGTGTCCTTTGTCACCACAATGCTCCATGAAATTTTTATCACAATGCTCTCTGACCCTTGTCATCACAAAGCTCCATGCCTTTGTCAGCACCATGCTCTATGACCCTTGTCATCACAATGCTCGATGCGCGTGTCAGCACAATGCACCATAACCCATGTCATCACAATGCACCGTGCACTTGTCATCACAATGCTCCACATCCTTGTCATCAAAATGCTCCATAAACATTGTCATCACAATGGTCCGTGCACTTCTCCTCAAAATGCCTTCTCACCACTGATATCACAATGTTTCATCACTAGTCATCACAATACTCCCTCACCCCTGTCCTCACAATTTTCCATGACCCCTGTAATCACAATTCTCCAAGCCCTTGTCATCACAAAGCTCCATGACGCGTGTCATTAGAATGCTCCATTGCCTTCTCATCACAATGCTCCATGCCCTTGTCATCACAATGCTCCAACACCCCTGTAATCACAATGTTCCATGCTCCTTTTAATCTCAATGCTCCATGAACCCTGTCATCACTATGCACCGTGCCAATCACCATAATATTTCATGCTATTGTCATCACAATGAAATCAAAATGCTCAATGACCCCTGTCATCACAATGCACCAAACCCTTCTGATCACAATATTCCATAACACTTGTCATCACAATGACCCATGGCGCTGGTCATCACAGTTATCCATGTTCTTCTCATCACAATGCTCCATGATCTTTGTCATCACAATGCTCAATACACTTATCATCACAATGCTCCCTGACAGCTGTCATCAGTATGCTCCTTGAACCCTGTCATGACAATGCTCCATGCATTTTTCATCACAATGATCCATTCCCTTTTCATCACAATGCTCCAAGACCGCTGTAATCACAATGCTCCATGTCCATGTCATCAAAAATCTCCATGACGCATGTCATCAGAATGCTCCATTGCCTTGTCATCACAATGCTCCATGCCCTTGTAATCACATTGCTTCAAAACCCCTGTAATCTCAATGCTCCATGCACCTTTTCATCAGAATACTCCATGCCCTTGTCATCACAATGCTCCATGACCCTTGTCATCGCAATTTTCCAAGCCCTTTTCATCAAAATGCTCCATTACCTTTGTCATCACAATCCTCCATGACACTTGGTATCACAATGCTCCATGCCATTGTCATCACAATGGACAATGACATATGTCATCACAATGCTCCCTGACACCTGTCTTCATAATACTCCATGACCTTGTCATCACAATGTTCCATGCCCTTGTCATCACAATGCGCCATGCCCACTGTCATCACAATAATCCATGAAACATGTCAGATCAATGTTCCATGACCCTGTCATCACAATGCTCCATGCCCTTGTCATCACAATGCTCCATTTCCCCTGTCATCACAATGCTCAGTGACTCCAGTCATCACAATGTTTCATGACCTTTGTCCTCACAATGGTCCATGCCCTCGTCACACCAGGCTCTGTGACCTTTGTCACCACAATGCTCCAGGCCCTTGTCATCTCAATGCTCCATGCCCACTGTCATCACAATAATCCATGAAACATGTCAGACCAATGTTCCATGCCCCTGTCATCACAATGCTCCATGCCCTTGTCATCACAATGCTCCATGACCCCTGTCATCACAGTGCTCCGTGACTCCAGTCATCACAATGATTCATGCCCTTTCTCATCACAATGATCCATGCCCTCGTCACACAAGGCTCTGTGATCTTTGTCACCACAATGCTCCATGAAATTTTCATCACAATGCTCTGTGTCCCTTGACATCACAATGCTCCATGCCTTTGTCAGCACAATGCTCCATGACACTTGTCATCAAAATGCTCCATGCGCTTGTCAGCACAATGCTCCATGACCCATGTCATCACAATGTGCCATGCTCTTTTCATCACAATGCTCCGCATCCTTTTCATCGCTATCCTCCATAAAACTTGTCATCACAATGCTCCATGCACTTCTCATCAAAATGCTCTCTCACCACATATATCACAATGTTCCATCACTAGTCATCACAATACTTGCTCACCCCTGTCATCACAATGTTCCATGACCAATGTCATCACAGTGCTACATGCCCTTATCATCACAATGCTCCATGACCCCTGACATCACAATGTTCAATAACCCCTGTCACAAAATTCTCCATGACCCATTTCATCACAATGCTTCATGACCCCTGACATCACAATGTTCCATAACCCCTGTCATCAAAATATTCCATGACCCTTTTATTGAAATTGCTCCATGATCCTGTCATCACAATGCTCCCTGCCCTTCTCATCACAATGCACCACGCCCTTGTCATCAAAATGCCCCATGACATTTGTCATCACAAAGTTCCATGACCCTTTGCATCACAATGCTCCATGCCATTGTCATCACAATGCTCAATGAAATCACTCATCACATTGCTCCATGCCTTTGTCATCACAATGCTCCATTACACCATTCATAATTATGCTCCATGACCCCTGCCTTCACAATGTTCCACGGCCTTGTCATCACAAGGCTCCATGACCCTTGTCATCACAATGCTCCAAGACCTCTGTAATCACAATTCTCCATGCCACTTTTCATCTCAATACTCCATGAACCCTGTCATCACAATGCACCATGCCCATCATCATAATGATTCATGCTATTGTCATCACAATGAAATCAAAATGCTCCATGTCCACTGTCATCACAATGCTCCAAACCCATCTGATCACAATGTTCCATAACACTTTTCATCACAAGCCCCATGACGCTCGTCATCACAATTATGCAAGGTCTTCTCATCACAATGCTCCATGACCTTTGTCACCACAATGCTCAATACACTTGGCATCACAATGCACACTGACACTTGTCATCAGTATGCTCCTTGAACACTGTCATGAAAATGCTCCATGCCTTTTTCATCACAATGATCCATTCCCTTTTCATCACAATGCTCCAAGACCCCTGTTATCACAGAGCTCCGTGACTCCAGTCATCACAATGCTTCATGACATTTGTCATCACAATGGTCCATGACCTCGTCATACAAAGCTCTGTGACCTTTGTCACCACAATGCTCCATGTAATTTTTATCACAATGCTCTGTGACCCTTGTCATCACAAAGCTCCATACATTTGTCAGCACAATGCTCCATGACCCTTGTCATCAGAATGCTCGATGCGCATGTCAGAACCATGCTCCCTAACCCATGTCATCACAATGCACCATGCACTTGTCATCACAATGCTCCACATCCTTGTCATCAAAATGATCCATAAACCTTGTCATCACAATGCTCCATGCACTTCTGCTCAAAATGCTTTCTCACCACTGATATCACAATGTTCCATCACTACTCATCCCAATACTCCCTCACCCCTGTCACCACAATATTCCATGACCCCTGTAATCCCAATTCTCCATGCCATTGTCATCACAAAGCTCCAAGACGCATGTCATCAGAATGCTCCATGGCCTTATCATCACAATGCTCAATGCCCTTGTCATCACAATGCTCCAACACGACTGTAATCACAATGTTCCATGCCCCTTTTCATCTCAATGCTCCATGAACCATGTCATCACAATGCACCGTGCCCATCACCATAATATTTCATGCTATTGTCATCACAATGAAATCAAAATGCTCAATGACCTCTGTCATCACAATGCACCAAACCCTTCTGATCACAATGTTCTATAACTCTTGTCATCACAATGCCCCATGACGCTGCTCATCACAATTATCCATGGACTTCTCATCAAAATGCTCCATGATCTTTGTTATCACAATGCTCAATACACTTATCCTCACAATCCTCCCTGACAGTTGTCATCAGTATGCTCCTTGAACCCTGTCATGAGAAGGCTCCATGCATTTTTCATCACAATGATCCATTCCCTTTTCATCACAAAGCTCCAAGACCCCTGTAATCACAATGCTCCATGTCCTTGTCATCACAAAGCTCCATGACACATGTCATCAGAATGCTCCTTTGCTTCTCATCACAATGATCCATGCCCTTGTAATCACACTGCTTCAAAACCCCTGTAATCTCAATGATCCATGCACCTTTTCATTAGAATGCTCCATGCCCTTGTCATCACAATCCTCCATGACCCTTGTCATCACAATGTTCCAATCCCTTGTCATCAAAATGCTCCATTAACTTTGTCATCACAATCCTCCATGACACTTGGTATCACAATGCTCCATGCCATTGTCATCACAATGGACAATTACATATGTCATCACAATGCTCCCTGACACCTGTCTTCACAATACTCCATGACCTTGTAATCACAAAGTTCCATGCCCTTGTCATCACAATGCGCCACGCCCACTGTCATCACAATAATCCATGAAACTTGTCAGACCAATGTTCCATGCCCCTGTCATCACAATGCTCCATGCCCTTGTCATCACAATGCTCCATGACCCCTGTCATCACAATGCTCCATGACTCCAGACATCACAATGGTTAATGACCATTTTCCTCACAATGGTCCATGCCCTCGTCACACAAGGCTCTGTGACCTTTGTCAACACAATGCTCCACGCCCTTGTCATCTCAATGCTCCATGCCCACTGTCATCACAATAATCCATGAAACTTGTCCGACCAATGATCCATGCCCCTGTCATCACAGTGCTCCACGGTCTTGTCATCAAAATCCTCCATGACCCCTGTCATCACAATGCACCGTGACTCCAGTCATCAAAAAGATTCATGACCTTTGTCCTCACAATGGTCCATGCCCTCGTCACACAAGGCTCTGTGATCTTTGTCACCACAATGCTCCATGAAATTTTCATCACAATGCTCTGTGTCCCTTGTCATCACAGTGCTCCATTCCCTTTTCATCACAATGCTCCAAGACCCCTGTAATCACAATGCTCCATGTCCTTGTCATCACAAAGCTCCATGACGCATGTCATCAGAATGCTCCATTGCCTTCTCATCACAATGCTCCATGCCCTTGTAATCACATTGCTTCAAAACCCCTGTAATCTCAATGCTCCATGCACCTTTTCATCAGAATGCTCTATGACCCTTTTCATCAAATGCTCCATGACCCCTGACATCGCAATGTTCCATAACCACTGTCATGAAAATGTTCCATGACACTTTTCATCAATTTGCTCCATGACTCTGTCATCACAATGCACCCTGCCCTTCTCAACACAATGCACCACGAACTTGTCATCAAAATGCTCCATGTCCTTTGTCATCACAAAGCTCCATGACCCTTTGCATCACAATGCTCCATAACATTGTCATCACAATGCTCAATGAAATCTCTCATCACATTGCTCGAAGCCCTTGTCATCACAATGCTCCATTACACCTGTCAAAAATTGCTCCATGACCCCTGCCTTCACAATGTTCCACGGCCTTGTCATCACAAGGCTCCATGACCCTTGTCATCACAATTCTCCATGCCACATTTCATCTCAATGCTCCATGAACACTGTCATCCCAATGCACCATGCCCATCATCATAATGATTCATGCTATTGTCATCACAATGAAATCAAAATGTTCCATGTCCTCTGTCATCACAATGCTCAAAACCCGTCTGATCACAATGTTCCATAACACTTGTCATCACATGCCCCATGACTCTCGTCATCACAATGATGCAATGTCTTCTCATCACAATGCTCCATGACCTTTGTCACCACAATGCTCAATACACTTGGCATCACAATGCTCGCTGACACTTGTCATCAGTATGCTCTTGAACACTGTCATGACAAGGCCACATGCCTTTTTCATCACAATGATCCATTCCCTTTTCATCACAATGCTCCAAGACCCCTGTTGTTCACAATGCTCCGTGACTCGAGTCATCACATTGCTTCATGACATTTGTCATCACTATGGTCCATGACCTCGTCACACAAAGCTCTGTGACCTTTGTCACCACAATGCTCCATGAAATTTTTATCACAATGCTCTGCGACCCTTGTCATCACAAAGCTCCTTGCCTTTGTCAGCACAATGCTCCATGACCCTTGTCATCACAATGCTCGATGCGCGTGTCAGCACAATGCTCCATAACCCATGTCATCACAATGCACCATGCACTTGTCATCACAATGCTCCACATCCTTGTCATCAAAATGCTCCATAAACCTTGTCATCACAATGCTCCATGCACTTCTCCTCAAAATGCTTTCTCACCACTGATTTCACAATGTTCCATCACTAGTTATCACAATACTCCCTCACCCCTGTCATTACAATATTCCATGACCCCTGTAATCACAATTCTCCATGCCCTTGTCATCACAAATCTCCATGAAGCATGTCATCAGAATGCTCCATGGCCTTCTCACCACAATGCTCCATGCCCTTGTCATTACAATGCTCCAACACCCCTGTAATCACAATGCTCCATGCCCCTTTTCATCTCAATGCTCCATGAACCCTGTCATCACAATGCACCGAGCCCATCACCATAATATTTCATGCTATTGTCATCACAATGAAATCAAAATGCTCAATGACCTCTGTCATCACAATGCTCCAAACCCTTCTGATCACAATGTTCCATAACACTTGTCATCACAATGCCCCATGACGCTGGTCATCCCAATTATCCATGGTCTTCTCATCACAATGCTCCATGATCTTTGTCATCACAATGCTCAATACACTTATCATCACAAAGCTCCCTGACAGTTGTCATCAGTATGCTACTTGAACCCTGTCATAACAAGGCTCCATGAATTTTTCATCACAATGATCCATTCCCTTTTCATCACAATGCTCCAAGAACCCTGTAATCACAATGCTCCATGTCCTTGTCATCACAAAGCTCCATGATGCATGTCATCATAATGATGCATTGCCTTCTCATCACAATGCTCCATTCCCTTGTAATCACATTGCTTCAAAACCTCTGTAATCTCAAAGCTCCATGCTCCTTTTCATCAGAATGCTCCATGCCCTTGTCATCACAATGCTCCATGACCCTTGTCATCGCAATGTTCCAAGCCCTTGTCATCAAAATGCTCCATTACCTTTGTCATCACAATCCTCCATGACACTTGGTATCACAATGCTCCATGCCATTGTCATCACAATGGACAATGACATATGTCATAACAGTGCTCCCTGACACCTGTCTTCAAAATACTCCATGACCTTGTTATCACAATTCTCCATGCTCTTGTCATCACAATGCGCCATGCCCATTGTCATCACAATAATCCATGAAACATGTCAGACCAATGTTCCATGCCCCTGTCATCAAAATGCTCCATGCCCTTGTCATCACAATACTCCATGACCCCTGTCATCACAATGCTCCTTGACTCCAGTCATCAAAATGCTTCATGACATTTGTCCTCACAATGGTCCATGCCCTCGTCACACAAGGCTCTGTGACCTTTGTCACCACAATGCTCCATGCCCTTGTCATCACAAAGCGCCATGCCCACTGTCATCACAATAATCCATGAAACATGTCAGACCACTGTTCCATGCCCCTGTCATCAAAACGCTCCATGCCCTTGTCATCACAATGCTCCATGACCCCTGTCACCACAATGCTCCATGACTCCAGTCATCACAATGCTTCATGACCTTTGTCCTCACAGTGGTCCATGCCCTCATCATCACATGTCTCTGTAACCTTTGTCACCCCAATGCTCCATGAACTTTTAATCACAA
The DNA here is from genome assembly GCF_949752795.1 of Hyperoodon ampullatus. Lineage (NCBI taxonomy): Eukaryota > Metazoa > Chordata > Mammalia > Artiodactyla > Ziphiidae > Hyperoodon > Hyperoodon ampullatus. Next base: position 5,283,432 of record NW_027641093.1, on the reverse strand, counting down.
TGCTCTGTGTGCCTTGTCATCACAATGCTCCAACATCACTGTAATCACAATAATCCATGCACCTTTTCATCTCAATGCTCCTTGAACCCTATCATCACAATGCACCGTGCCCATCACCATAATATTTCATGCTATTGTCATCACAATAAAATCAATACGCTCAATGACCTCTGTCATCACAATGCACCAAACCCTTCTGATCACAATGTTCCATAACACTTGTCATCACAATGCCCCATGACGCTGGTCATCACAATTATCCATGGTCTTCTCATCACAGTGCTCCATGATCTTTGTCATCACAATGCTCAATACACTTATCATCACAATGCTCCCTGACAGTTGTCATCACTATGCTCCTTGAACCCTGTCATGAAAAGGCTCCATGCATTTTTCATCACAATGATCCATTCCCTTTTCATCACAATGCTCCAAGACCCCTGTAATCACAATGCTCCATGTCCTTGTCATCACAAAGCTCCATGACGCATGTCATCAGAATGCTCCATTGCCTTCTCATCACAATGCTCCATGACCTTGTAATCACATTGCTTCAAAACTCCTGTAATCTCAATGCTCCATGTACATTTTCATTAGAATGCTCCATGCCCTTGTCATCACAATGCTCCATGACCCTTGTCATCGCAATGTTCCAAGCCCTTGTCATCAAAATGCTCCATTACCTTTGTCATCACAATCCTCCATGACACTTGGTATCACAATGCTCCATGCCATTATCATCACAATGGACAATGACATATGTCATCACAATGATCCCTGACACCTGTCTTCACAATACTCCATGACCTTGTCATCACATGGTTCCATGCCCTTGTCATCACAATGAGCCATGCCCACTGTCATCACTATAATCCATGAAACATATCAGACCAATGTTCCATGCCCCTGTCATCAAAATGCTCCATGTCCTTGTCATCACAATGCTCCATTTCCCCTGTCATCACAAGGCTCCGTGACTGCAGTCATCACAATGCTTCATGACCATTCTCCTCACAATGGTCCATGCCCTCGTCACACAAGGCTCTGTGACATTTTCACCACAATGTTCCATGCCCTTGTCATCTCAATGTTCCAGGGCAACTGTCATCACAATAATCCATGAAACTTGTCAGACCAATGTTCCATGTCCCTGTCATCACATTGTTCCATGCCCTTGTCATCAAAATGTTCCATCAACGCTTTCATCACAATGCACCGTGACTGCATTCATCACAAAGATTCATGACCTATGTCCTCACAATGGTCCATGCCCTCGTCACACAAGGCTCTGTGATCTTTGTCACCACAATACTCCATGAAATTTTCATCACAGTGCTCTGTGTCCCTTGTCATCACAATGCTCCATGCCTTTGTCATCACAATGCTCCATGACACATGTCATCACTATGTGCCATGCTCTTGTCATCACAATGCTCCACATACTTTTCATCGCTATGCTCCATGCACTTCTCATCAAAATGCTCTCTCACCACATATATCACAATGTTCCATCACTAGTCATCACAATACTCTCTCACCCCTGGCATCACAATCTTCCATGACCACTGTCATCACAGTGCTCCATGGCCTTATCATCACAATGCTCCATGACCCCTGACATCACAATGTTCCATAACCCCTGTCATCAAAATATTACATGACAATTTTATACAAATTGCTCCATGACCCTGTCATCAAAATGCTCCCGGCCCTTCTCATCACAATGCACCACGCCCTTGTCATCAAAATGCTCCATGACCTTTATCATCACAATGGTCCATGACCCTAGCGTCACAATGCTCCATTCCATTGTCATCACAATGCTCCATTGAACCCTCTCATCACATCGCTCCTTGCACTTTTCATCCCAAATCTCCATGACGCTTGTCATCACAATGCTCGATGCCCTTCTCATCAAAATGCTCCATGCCATTGACATTACAATCCTGATTGATCTATGTATCACAGTGTTCCGTGCCCTTGTCATCAGAATGCTCCATGCCAACTCTCATCACAATAATCCATGAAAAATTTCAGACCAATGCCCCATGCTCTTGTCATCACAATGCTCCATTACCCCTGTCATAACAATGCTCCATGACCAATGCCATCACAAGGATCAACGGCCCTGTCATCACAAGCCTCCATGACCCTTGTCATCACATGCTCCAAGACCCCTGTAATCACAGTGCTCCTTTCACTTGTCATCACAAAGCTCAATGACGCATGTCATCAGAATGCTCCATGGCCTTCACATCACAATGCTCCATGCCCTTGTCATCACAATGCCGCAACACCCCTCTAATCACAATGCTCCATGCCCCTTTTCATCTCAATGCTCCATGAACCCTGTCATCACAATGCTCCATGCACTTCTCATCAAAATGCTCTCTCACCACATATATCACAATGTTACATCACTAGTCATCACAGTACTCCCTCACCACTGTCATCACAGTGTTCCATGACACTGTCATCACAGTGCTACATGCCCTTATCATCACAATGCTCCATGACCTCTGACAACACAATGTTCCATAACCCCTGTCACAAAATGCTCCATGACCCATTTCATCACAATGCTTCATGACCCCTGACATCACAATGTTCCATAACCCCTGTCATCAAAATATTCCATGACCCTTTTCAACAAATTTCTCCATGACCCTGTCATCACAATGCTCCCTGTCCTTCACATCTCAATGCACCATGCCCTTGTCGTCAAAATGCCCCACGACCTTTGTCATCACAAAGATCCATGACACTTGGCATCACAATGCTCCTTGCCATTTTCATCACAATGCTCAATGAAATCTCTCATCACATTGCTTCATGCCCTTGTCATCACAATGCTCCATTACACCAGTCATAACAATGCTCCATTACCCCTGCCATCACAATGTTCCACTGCCGTGTCATCACATGGTTCCATGACCTTTGTCATCAGAATGCACCAAGACCTCTGTAATCACAATTCTCCATGCCGCTTTTCATCACAATGCTCCATGAACCCTGTCATCACAATGCACCATTCCCATCATCATAATGATTCATGCTATTGTCATCACAATGAAATTAAAATGCTCCATGACCTCTGTCATCACAATGCTCCAAACCCTTCTGATCACAATGTTCCATAACACTTGTCATCACATGCCCAATGACTCTCGTCATCACAATTATGCAAGGTCTACTCATCACAATGCTCCATGACCTTTGTCACCACAATGCTCAATACACTTGGCATCACAATGCTCGCTGACACTTGTCGTCAGTATGCTCCTTGAACACTGTCATGACAAGGCTCCATGCCTTTTTCATCACAATGATCCATTCCCTTTTCATCACAATGCTCCAAGAACCCTGTTATCACAAAGCTCCGTGACTGCATTCATCACAATGCTTCATGATATTTGTCATCACAATGTTCCATGACCTCGTCATACAAAGCTCTGTGACCTTTGTCACCACAATGCTCCATGAAATTTTTATCAAAATGCTCTGTGACCCTTGTCATCACAAAGCTCCATACTTTTGTCAGCACAATGCTCCATGACCCTTGTCATCACAATGCTCGATATGCATGTCAGCACAATGCTCCATAACCTATGTCATCACAATGCACCATGCACTTGTCATCACTATGCTCCACATCCTTGTCATCAAAATGCTCCTTAAAACTTGTCATCACAATGCTCCATGCCCTTCTCCTCAAAATGCCTTCTCACCACTGATATCACAATGTTCCATCACTAGTCATCACAATACTCCCTCACCCCTGTTATTACAATATTCCATGACCCCTGTAATCACAATTCTCCATGCCCTTGTCATCACAAAGCTCCATGAGGCATGTCATCAGAATGCTCCATGGCCTTCTTATCACAATGGTCCTTGCCCTTGTCATCACAATGCTCCAACACCCCTGTAATCACAATGCTCCATGCCCGTTTTCATCTCAATGCTCCATGAACCCTGTCATCACAATGCACCGTGCCCATCACCATAATATTTCATGCTATTGTCATCACAATGAAATCAAAATGCTCAATGACATCTGTCATCACAATGCACCAAACCCTTCTGATCACAATGTTCCATAACACTTGTCATCACAATGCCCCATGACGCTGATCATCACAATTATCCATGGTCTTCTCATCACAATGCTCCATGATCTTTGTCATCACAATGCTCAATACACTTATCATCACAATGCTCCCTGACAGTTGTCATCAGTATTCTCCCTGAACCCTGTCATGACAAGGCTCCATGCATTTTTCATCACAATGATCCATTCCATTTTCATCACAATGCTCCAAGACCCCTGTAATCACAATGCTCCATGTCCTTGTCATCACAAAGCTCCATGACGCATGTCATCAGAATGCTCCATTGCCTTCTCATCACAATGCCCCATGTCCTTGTCATCAGACTGCTTCAAACCCCTGTAATCACAATGCTCCATGCACCTTTTCATTAGAATGCTCCAGGAACTTGTAAACACAATGCTCCATGACCCTTGTCATTGCAATGTTCCAAGCCCTTGTCATCAAAATGCTCCATTACCTTTGTCATCACAATCCTCCATGACACTTTTTATCACAATGCTCCATGCCATTGTCATCACAATGAACAATGACATATGTCATCACAATGCTCCCTGACACCTGTCTTCACAATACTCCATGACCTTGTCATCACAATGGGCCATGCCCACTGTCATCACAATAATCCATGAAACACGTCAGACCAATGTTCCATGTCCTTGTCACCACAATGCTCCATGCCCTTGTCATCACAATGCTCCATGACCTCTTTCATCACAATGCACCGTGACTCCAGTCATCACAAAAATTCATGACCTGTGTCCTCAAAATGGTCCATGCCCTCGTCACACAAGGCTCTGTGATCTTTGTCACAACAATGCTCCATGAAATTTTCATCACAGTGCTCTGTGTCCCTTGCCAACACAATGCTCCATGCCTTTGTCAGCACAATGCTCCATGACACTTTTCATGAAAATGCTCCATGCGCTTGTCAGCACAATGCTCCATGACACATGTCATCAAAATGTGCCATGCTCTTGTCATCACAACGCTCCACATCCTTTTCATCGCTATGCTCCATAAAACTTGTCATCACAATGCTCCATGCACTTCTCATCAAAATGCTCTCTCACCACATATATCACAATTTTCCATCACTAGTCATCACAATACTCGCTCACCCCTGTAATCACAATGTTCCATGACCACTGTCATAACAGTGCTACATGCCCTTATCATCACAATGCTCCATGACCCCTGACATCACAATGTTCCATAACCCCTGTCATCAAAATATTCCATGACCCTTTTTATCAAATTGCCCCATGTCCCTGTCATCACAATGCTCCCTGCCCTTCTCATCACAATGCACCACGCCCTTGTCATCAAAATGCCCCATGACATTTGTCATCAGAAAGCTCCATGACCCTTGGCATCACAATGCTCCATGCCATTGTCATCACAATGCTCAATGAAATCTCTCATCACATTACTCCATGCCCATGTCATCACAATGCTCCATTACACCTGTCATAACAATGCTCCATGACCCCTGCCATCACAATGATCCACGGCCTTGTCATCACAAGTATCCATGACCCTTGTCATCACAATGCTCCAAGACATCTGTAATCACAAATCATCATGCCACTTTTCATCTGAATGCTCAATGAACACTGTCATCACAATACACCATGCCCATCACCATAATGATTCATGCTATTGTCATCACAATGAAATCAAAATGCTCCAAGTCCTCTGTCATCACAATGCTCCAAACTCTTCTGATCACAATGTTCCATAACACTTGTCATCACATGCCCCATGACGCACGTCTTCACAATTATACAAGGTCTTCTCATCACAATGCACCATGACCTTTGTCACCACAATGCTCAATACACTTGGCATCACAATGCTCGCTGACACTTGTCATCAGTATGCTCCTTGAACCTTGTCACGACAAGGCTCCATGCCTTTTTCATCACAATGATCCATACCCTTTTCATCACAATGCTCCATGACCCCTGTTATCAAAATGCTCCGTGACTCCAGTCATCACCATGCTTCATGATATTTGTCATCACAATGGTCCTTGACCTCGTCACACAAAGCTCTGTGATCTCTGTCAAAACAATGCTCCATGAAATTTTTATCACAATGCTCTGTGACCCTTGTCATCACAAAGCTCCATGCCTTTGTCAGCACAATGCTCCATGACCCTTGTCATCAAAATGCTCAATGCGCGTGTCAGCACAATGGTCCATAACCCATGTCATCACAATGCACCATGCACTTGTCATAACAATGCTCCACATCCTTGTCATCAAAATGCTCCATAAACCTTGTCATCACAATGCTCCATGCACTTCTCCTCAAAATGCTTTCTCACCACTGATATCACAATGTTCCATCACTAGTCATCAAAATACTCCCTCACCCCTGTCATCACAATATTCCATGACCCATGTAACCACAATTCTCCATGCCCTTGTCATCACAAAGCTCCATGACGCATGTCATCAGAATGCTCCATATCCTTCTCATCACAATGCTCCATGAACTTTTCATCACAATGCTCTGTGATCCTTGTCACCACCATGCTCCATGCCTTTGTCAGCACAATGCTCCATGACCCTTGTCATCACAATGCTCCATGCGCTTGTGAGCACAATGCTCCACAACCCATGTCATCACAATGTGCCATGCGCTTGCCATCACACTGCTCCACATCCTTGTCATTACAGAGCTCCAAAAACCTTGTCATCACAATGCTCCATGCACTTCTCATTAAAATGCTCTCTCCCCCTGTCATCACAATGTTCCATGATCCGTGTCATGACAATGCTACATGACCTTATCATCACAATGCTCCATGAACCCTTACATCACAATGTTCCATTACCTCTTTAATCAAAATGCTCCATGACCATTTTCATCACAATCCTCCATGACCCCTGACATCACAATGTTCCATAACCACTGTCATCAAAATATTCCATGATACTTTTCATCAAATTGTTCCATGACCCTGTCATCAAAATGCTCCCTGCCCTTCTCATCACAATGCACCACGACCTTCTCATCAAAATGCCCCATGAACTTTGTCATCACAAACTCCATGACCCTTGGCATAACAATGCTCCATGCCATTTTCATCACAAAGTTTCATGACCCCTGTAATCACAATGCTCCATGCACATTTTCATCAGAATGCTCCATGAGACTTGTCATCACAAGACTCCATGGTTTTCTCATCACAATGCCCCAGGACCTTGTCATCACAGTGCCCCATTACCCTGTCATCACAATACTCCATGAATATTTTCAGCCCAATGCTCCATGACCTTCGTATCACAATGCTCCATGACCCTGTCATCACAATGCTCCATGACCACTGTCATCAGAGAGCTCCATGACCCCTGACATCACAATGATATGGGAATCTTGTATTCAAAATGCTCCATGACCCTTGTCATCACAATGCTCCATGCCCTTGTCATCACAATGCTCCATGAAGCCTCTCATCACATTGCCCCATGCCCTTGTCATTACAAACATCCATGATCCATGTATCACAGTGTCCCGTGCCCTTGTCATCACAATGCTCTATGCCCACTCTCATCACAGTAATCCATGAAAGTTTTCAGACCAATGCACGATGCCCTTGTCATCACAATCCTCCATTGCCCATGTCATAACCATGCTCCATGAACCCTGCCATGACAATGTTCTACGGTCTTGTCATCACAAGGATCCAATACCCCTGTAATCACAATGCTCCATGCCACTTTTCATCAGAATGCTCCATGAGAATTGTCACCAAAAGGCTCCATGGTCCTCTCATCACAATGCTCCAGTACATTCTCATCACACTGGTCCATGCCCACTTCATCAAAAGGCTCTGTGAAATTTGTCACCACAATGCTCCATGAAAATTTCATCACAATGCTCTTTTTCCCATGTCTTCACTATGCTCCATGCCTTTGTCAGCACAATGCTCTATGACGCTTGTCATCAAAATGCTCGATACTCTTCTCATCACAATGCTCCATGCCCTTGTCATTACAATCCTCCATGACACATGTATCAAGTGTTCCGTGCCCTAGTCATCACAATGCTCCATGCCGAATCTCATCACAATAATCCATGAAATTTTCAGACCAATGTTCCATGCACATGTCATCACAATGCTCCATTACCCCTGTCATAACAATGCTCCATGACCCCTGCCATCACAATGTTCCACGGCCTTGTCATCCAAAGCTCCATGACCCTTGTCATCATAGTGCTCCAAGACCTCTGTAATCACAATGCTCCGTGCCCTTGTCGTCACAATGATTCATGACGCATGTCATCAGAATGCTCCATGGCCTTCTGATGAAAATGCTCCATTCCCTTGTCATCACAATGCTCCAGGAACCCTGGATTCACAATGTTCCATGCCCCTTGTCATTACAGTGCTCCATGACGCTCGTCATCACAATTATCCGTGATCTTCTCATCACAATGCTCCACAGTCTTGCCATCACAATGCTGCATGCCCTGGTCATCACAATGCTCCATGTCCCATGTCATCACAATTCTCCACGTCCTTGTCATCACAATGCTCCATGACACTTCTTATCAGAATGTTACATGATCTTTTCATCACAATTCCCCATGCACTTGTCATCGCAATGCTCTATGACCTCTGTCATAGCAAGCTCCATGAGCTTGTCATCACAATGCTTCACAACTTTGTCATCAAAATTCTCAATGGCCCTTGTCATCACAATGCTGCATGCCCTTGTCATCACAATGCTCCATGACCCTTGTCATCACAATGTTCCAAGCCCTTGTCATCAAAATGCTCCATTACCTTTGTCATCACAATCCTCCGTGACACTTGGTATCACAATGCTCCATGCCATTGTCATCAAAATGGACAATGACATATGTCATCACAATGCTCCCTGACACATGTCTTCACAATAATCCATAACCTTGTCATCACAATGTTCCATGCCCTTGTCATCACAATTCACCTTGCCCACTGTCATCACAATAATCCATGAAACATTTAAGACCAATGTTCCATGCCCCTGTCATCACAATGCTCCATGCCCTTGTCATCACAATGCTCCATGACACCGGTCATCACAATGCTTCATGACCTTTGTCGTCACAATGTTCCATGCTCTTGTCACACAAGGCTCTGTGACCTTTGTCACCACAATGCTCCATGTCCTTGTCATCACAAAGCTCCATTACGCATGTCATCAGAATGCTCCATTGCCTTCTCATCACAATGCTCCTTGCCCTTGTCATCACAATGCTTCAAAACCCCTGTAAGCACAATGCTCCATGCATCTTTTCATCAGAATGCTCCATGACCCTTTTCATCAAAATGTTCCATGACCCATGACATCTCAATGTTCCATAGCACCTGTCATCAAAATGATCCATGACACTTTTCATCAATTTGCTCCATGACCTTGTCATCACAATGCTCCCTGCCCTTCTCATCACAATGCACCACGACCTTGTCATCAAATGCTCCATGACCTTTGTCATCACAAAGCTCCATGATGCTTGGCATCACAATGCTCCATGCCATTTCATCACAATGCTACATGAAACCTCTCATCACATTGCTCCATGCCCTTGTCAGCACAATGCTCCATGACGCTTGTCATCACAATGCTCGATACACTTCTCATCACAATGCTCCATGCCCTTGTCACTGCAATCCCCCTTGACACAGGTATCACAATGTTCCATGCCCTAGTCATCACAATGCTCCATGACGAATCTCATCACAATAATCCATGAAATTTTCAGACTAATGTCCCATGCCCTTGTCATCACAATGCTCCATTACCCCTGTCATAACAATGCTCCATGACCACAGCAATCACAATGTTCCACGGCCTTGTCATCCAAGGCTCCATGACCCTTGTCATCACAGTTCTCCAAGAGCCCTGTAATCACAATGCTCCATGCCTTTTTCGTCACAAAGTTTCATGACACATGTCATCAGAATGCTCCGTGGCCTTCTCAGCACAATGCTCCATGACCTTGTCATCACAATGCTCCAAGACCCCTGTAATCACAATGCTCCATGCCCCTTGTCATTACAGTGCTCCATGATGCTCGTTATCACAATTATCCGTGATCTTCTCATTACAATGCTCCACGGTCTTGCCATCACAATGCTCCATGCCCTGATCATCGCAATGCTCCATGTCCCATGTCATAACAATTTTCCACGTCCTTGTCATCACAATGCTCCATGACACTTCTTATCAGAATGTTACATGATCTTTTCATCACAATTCTCCATGCACTTTTCATCGCAATGCTCTATGTCACCTGTCATAGCAAGCTCCATGCGCTTGTCATCACAATGCTTCATGACGTTGTCATCAAAATTCTCAATGGCACTTGTCATCACAATGCTCCATGACCATTGTCATCACAATGTTCCAAGCCCTTGTCCTCAAAATGCTCCATTACATTTGTCATCACAATCCTCCATGACACTTTGTATCACAATGCTCCGTGCCAATGTCATCACAATGTACAATGACATATGTCATCACAATGCTCCCTGACTCCAGTCATCACAATGCTTCATGACATTTGTCATCACAATGGTCCATGCCCTCGTCACACAAGGCTATGTGACCTTTGTCACCACAATGCTCCATGCCCTTGTCATCACAATGCTACATGCCCACCGTCATCACAATAATCCATGAAATTTGTCAGACCAATGATCCATGCCCTCTTCACACAAGGCTCGGTGATCTTTGTCACCATAATGCTCCATGAACTTTTCATCACAATGCTCTTTGTCCCTTGTCATCACAATGCTCTATGCGTTTGTCAGCACAATGCTCCCTGACCAATGTCATCACAAAGCGCGATAGGTTTGTCATCACAGTGCTCCACATCCTTTTCATCGCTATGCTCCATAAAAGTTGTCATCACTATGCTCCATGCACTTCTCATCAAAATGTTCTCTCAACACATATATCACAATGTTACATCACTAGTCATCACAATACTCCCTCACCCCTGTCATCACAATGTTCCATGACCCCTGTAATCACAATTCTCCATGCCCTTGTCATCACAAAGCTCCATGATGCATGTCATCAGAATGCTCCATGGCCTTCTCATCACAATGCTCCATGCCCTTGTAATCACAATGTTCCATAACACTTGTCAGAACAACGCCCCATGAAGCTCATCATCACAATTATCCATGGCCTTCTATTCACAATACTCCATGAACTTTGTCATCACAATGCTCAATACACTTGTCATCAAAATGCTCACTGACACTTTGCATCAGTATGCTCCTTGAACCCTGTCATGACAAGGCTCCATGAATTTTGCATCACAATGATCCATGTCCTTTTCATCACAATGTCCTGTGACCCTTGTCATCACAATGCACCATGCCTTTGTCAGCACAATGATCCATGACACTTCTCATCACAATGCTTCATGTGCTTTTCAGCACAATGCTCCTTGAAACATGTCACCACAATGCACCATGCACTTGTCATCACAATGCTGCACATCCTTTTCATCACAATGCTCCATAAACCTTGTCATCACAATGCTCCATGCACTTCTCATCAAACTGCTCTCTCACCACTGATATCACAATGTTCCATCACTAGTGTTCACAATACTCCCTCACCCTTGTCATCACAATGTTCCATGACCCCTATCATCACTATGCTACATGCACTTATCATCAAAATGCTACATGACCAATGACATCACAATGCTCCAAACACGTGTGATCACAATATTCCATAACACTTGTCATCACAACACCCAATGACGCTCATCATCACAGTTATCCATGGGCTTCTATTCACAGTACTCCATTACCTTTGTCATCGCAATGCTCAATACACTTGTCATCACAATGCTCCCTGACACTTGTCGTCAGTATGCTCCTTGACCCCTGTCATGACAAAGCTCCATGCATTTTTCAACACAATGATCCATGCCCTTTTACTCACAATGCTCCAAGACCCCTGGAATCACAATGCTCAATACCATTGTCATCACAGAGCTTCATGACTCATGTCTTTAGAATGCTCCATGGACTTCTCATCACCATGCTCCATGCACTTTTCATCACAATGCTCCATTCCCATGTCATCAAAATGCCCCATGGCCCCTGTCATCACAATACTCCATGAATATTTTCAGCCCAATGCTCCATGATCTTCTAATCACAATGCCCCATGAACCCTGTCATCACAATGCTCCATGACCCCTGTCGTCACAATGCTCCGTGACTCCAGTCATCACAAAGATTCATGACCTCTGTCATCTCAATGGTACATGCCATTGTCACACAAGGCTCTGTGACCTTTGTCACCACAATGCTCCATGAATTTTCATCACAATACTCTGACCCTAGTCATCAAAATGCACCATGCCTTTGTCAGCACAGTGCTGCATGACCCATGTCATCACAATGCGCCATGCGCTTGTCATCACAAATCTCCATGAGGCTTGTCATCACAACGCTCGATGCACTTCTCATCACAATGCTCTATGCCCTTGTCATTACAATCCTGCATGATCTATGCATCACAGTGCTCCGTGCCTTTATTATCACAATGCTCCATTCCCTTGTCATCACAATGCTCCATGACCCTTGTCATCACGGTGCTCCAAACCCTTGTCATCAAAATGCTCCATTACCTTTGTCGTCACTATCCTCCATGACTCTTGGCATCACAATGCTCCATGCCATTGTCATCACAATGGACCATGACATATGTCATCACTATGCTCCCTGACACCTGTCTTCACAATACTCCATGACCTTGTCATCACAATGCTCCATGCCCTTGTCATCACAATGAGCCATGCCCACTGTCATCACGATAATCCATGAAACTTGTCAGACCAGTGTTCCATGTCCCTGTCATCACAATGCTCCATGCCCTTGTCATCACAATGCTCCATGACCCCTGTCATCACAATTATCCGTGACTCCAGTCATCACAATGCTCCGTGTCTCCAGTCATCACAATGCTTTATGACATTTGTCATCACAATGATCCATGCCCTCGTCACACAAGGCTCTGTGACCTTTGTCACCACAATGCTCCATGTTCTTGTCATCAAAATGTGCCATGCCCCTGTCATCACAATGCTCCATGCCCTTGTCATCACAATGCTCCATGACCATTGTCATCACGATGCTCTAAGCCCTTGTCATCAAAATGCTCCATTACGTTTGTCATCACAATCCTCCATGACACTTGGCATCACAATGCTCCATGCAATTGTCATCGCAATGGACCAAGACATATTTCGTCTAAATGCTCCCTGACACCTGTCTTCACAATACTCCCTGACCTTGTCACCACAATGCTACATGCCCTTGTCATCACAATGCGTCATGCCCACTGTCATCACAATAATCCATGAAACTTCTCAGACAAAAGTTCCATCACCCCGTCATCACAATGCTCCATGCCTTTGTCATCACAATGCTCAATGACCCCTGTCATAACAGTGCTCCATGATCCCTGCCATCACAATGTTCCACGGCCTTGTTATCCAAGGCTCCATGACCCTTGTCATCACAATGCTCCAAGACCCATGTAATCACAATGCTCCTTGCCACTTTTCATCTCAATGCTCCATTAACACTGTCATCACAATGCACCATGCCCATCATCATAATCCTTCATGCTATTTTCATCACAATGAAATCAAAATGCTCCATGACCTCTGTCATCACAATGCTGCAAACCCTTGTGATCCCAATGTTCCATAACACTTGTCATCACAACGCCCCATGACGCTCATCATCACAATTATCCATGGTCTTCTATTCACAATACTCCATGACCTTTTTCATCACAGTGCTCAATAAACATGTCATCACAATGCTCCCTGGCAATGGTCGTGAATATGCTCCTTGAAACCTGTCATGACAAGTCTCCATGCATTTTTCATCACAATGATCCATGCACTTTTCATCACAATACTCAAAGACTCCTGTAATCACAATGCTCCATGTCCTTGTCATCACAAAGCTTCATGAATCATGTCTTCAAAATGCTCCATTGCCTTCTCATCACCATGCTCCTGCCGTTTTCATCACAATGCTCCATTCCCTTGTCATCAAAATGCTCCATGACCCCTGTCATCACAATACTCCATGAATATTTACAGCCCAATGCTCCACGACCTTCACTTCACAATGCCCCATGAACTCTGTCATCACTGTGCTCCATGACCACTGTCATCACAACGATCCATGACCCCTGACAACACAATGATCCTGGACTCTTGTCATCAAAATGCTCCATGACACTTGTCATCATAATGATCCATTCCCTTGTCATCACAATGCTCCATAACCCTTGTCATCACAAGGCTCCAAGCCCTTTTCATCAAAATGCTCCATTATTTTTGTCATCACATTTCTCCATGACACTTGGCATCACAATGCTCCATGCCATTGTCATCACAATGGACCATGACATATGTCACCACAATGCTCCCTGACAACTGTCTTCACAATAATCTACGACCTTGTCATCACAATGCTCCATGCCCCTGTCATCACAATGTTCCATGCCCTTGTCATCACAATGATCCATTCCCTTGTTATCACAATGCTCCATGACCCCTGTAATCACAATGTTCAGTGACGCTTGTCATCACAGTGCTCCATGACACTTGTCATCAAAATGTTCCATGCATTTGTCAGCAAAATGCTTCATGAACTTGTCATCACAATGCTCCATTCTCATTGTCATCAAAATCCTCGATGAAACTTGGGTTCACATTGCTTGATGCCCTTGTCATCACAATGCGCCATGGTCCTTGAAATGAAAATCATCCATGACCTCTGTCATCACAATGCTCCATGTCCACTGTCATAGCAATAATCCATGAAACTTGTCAGACCTGTGCTCCATGCCACTGTCATCACAATGCTCCATGCCCTTTTAATCACAATGCTCCATTACCCCTCACATAATAATGTTCCTTGACTCCAGTCATCACAATGCCTTATGACCTTTGTCATCACAATGGTCCATTCCCTCGTCATCACAATGCTCTGTAACACATCTCATCACAATGCTCCACGCCTTTGTCAGCAGAGTGCTCCATGACCCGTGTTATCACAATGCTCCATGAGCTTGTTATCAAAATTTTCCACAAACTTGTCATCAGAATGCTCCATAAAACTTGTCATCACAATGCTCCATGTACTTCTCATCAAAATGCACTCTCACCACTGATATCAAAATGTTCCATCACTAGTCATCACAATACTCCCTCACACCTTTCATGACAATGTTCCACGGCCTTTTCATCACATGGCTCCATGACCCTTGTCATCACAATGCTCCAATACCCCTGTAGTCACAATGTTCCATGCTATTGCCATCACAAAGCTCCATGACGCATGTTATCAATCTGCTCCATGGCCATCTCATCACAATACTCCATGCCCTTGTCATCACCATGCTCCAAGACAACTGTAATCAAAATGCTCCATGCCACTTTTCATCTCAATGCTCCATGAACTCGGTAATCACAATGAACCATGCCCATCATCAAAATGCTTCATGCTATTGTCATCACAATGAAATCAAAATGCTCCATGACCTCTGTCATCACAATGCTCCAAACCCTTGTGATCACAATGTTCCATAACACTTGTCATCACAACGCCCCATGATGCTCATCATCACAATTATCCATGGTCTTCTCATCACAATTCTCCATGTCCTTTGTCATCACAATGCTCAATACACTTGTCATTACAATGCTCCCTGACACTTATCATCAATATGCTCCTTGAACCCTGTCATGACAAGGTTCCATGCCTTTTGCATCACAATCACCCATGCCATTTTCATCACAATGCTCCAAGACCTATGTAATCACAATGCTCCACAACCCTTTTCATCAGAATGCTCCATGACACTTGTCATCACAAGGCTCCGTGATCTTCTCCTCAAAATGCTCGAGGACCTTGTCATCACAATGCTCCATTCCATTGTCATCGCAATGCTCCATGACCACTGCCATCGCAATACTCAATGAATATTATCAGCTCAATGCTCCATGAGCTTCTCTTCACAGTTCTCCATGACCCCTGTCATCACAATGCTCCATGACCACTGTCATCACAGTGCTCCATGACACCGGACAACACAATGATCCGGGACTCTTGTCATCAAAAGGCCCCATGACCCTTGTCATCACAATGATCCATATCCTTGCCATCCCAATGCTCTGTGACCCCTGTAATCACAATGCCCCATGAGGCTTGTCATCACAGTGTTCCATGACACTTGTCATCAAAATGCTCCATGCATTTGTCAGCAAAATGCTACATGACCTTGTCATCACAATGCTCCATGCGCTTGTCATCACAATACTCCATTCCCATTGTCATCAAAAAACTCCATGAACCTTGGGTTCACAATGCTTCATGCCCTTGTCATCACAATGCTCCATGCACCTTGAAATGAAAATGATACATGACTTCTGTCATCACAATGCTCAAAACCCTTGTGATCACAATGTTCCATAACATTTGTCATCACAACGCTCCATGATGTCTGTCATCACAATGCTCCATGACCTTTGTCATCACAATGCTCAATACACTTGTCATCACAATACTCCCTGACACTTGTCGTAAGAATGCTCCTTGAACACTGTCATGAAACGGCTCCAAACCATTTTCATCACAATGCTCCATGCCCTTTTCATCACAATGCTCCATGCCATTGTCATCACATTACTCCACAAGCTTGTCATCAGAATGGTCCATGACCCTTGTCATCACAATGATCCATGACACCTGTCATCACAATGCTCTATGCCCCTTGTCATTTCAGTGCTCCATGACGCTCATCATCACAATTATCCATGGTCTTCTCATAACAGTGATCCACGGTCTTTTCATCACAATGCTGCATGCACTGGTCATCACAATTCTACATGTCCTTATCATCAAAAGGCTGCATGACACTTGTCATCACAATGTTACATGATCTTGTCAATACAATTCTCCATGCACTTGTACATCGCAATGCTCCATGACCCCTGTCATAGCAAGCTCGGTGCGCTTTTCATCACAATTCTTCACGACCTTCTCATTCAAAATTCTCAATGGCCCTTCTCCTCACAATGGTCCTAGATCTTGTCATCACAGTGATCCAAGACCCTTGTCATCACGATGCTCCAAGCCCTTGTCATCACAATGCTCCATTACTTTGTCATCACAATCCTCCATGACACTTGGCATCACAATGCTCCATGCCATTGTCATCACAATGGACCATGACATATGTCATCACAATGCTTCTTGACACCTGTCTTCACAATATTCCTTGACCTTGTCATCACAATGCTCCATGAACCTGTCATCACAATGTGCCATGCCCACTGTCATCACAATAATCCATAAAAATTGTCAGAGCAATGCTCTATGCCCCTGTCATCACAATGCTCCATGCCCTTGTCATCACAATGCACCCTGACCCCTGTCATCACAATGCTCCTTGACTCCAGCAACCACAATACTTCATGACTTTCTCATCAAAATGGTCCATGCCCGCATCATCACAATGTTCCGTGACCCTTGTCATCACAATGCTACATGCAATTATCATCACAATGCTCCATGACGCCTGATATCACAATGTTCCATAACCCCAGCATCAAAAAGCTCCATGACCCTTTTCATCACAAGGCTCCATGACCCCTGACATCAGAGTGTTCCATATCCCCTGTCATCAAAATGTTCCATGACAGTTTTCATCAAATTGCTCTATGACCCTGTCATCACAATGCTCCCTGGCCTTCTCATCACAATGCACAAAGCCCTTGTAATCAAAATGCTCCATTACCTTTGTCATCACAAAGCTCCATGACCCTTGGCATCACAATGCTCCATGCCATTGTCATCACAATGTTCCATGAAACCTTTCATCGCATTGCTTCATGCCCTTGTCATCACAAAGCTCCATGACGCTTGTCATCACAATGCTCCATGACGCTTGTCATCACAATGCTCGATGACCTTCTATTCACAATGCTCCATGCTCTTGTCATTACAATCCTCCATGACCCATGTATCACAGTGTTCCTTGCCCTTGTCATCACAATGCTCCAAGACCTCTGTAATCACAATGCTCCATGCCCAGGTCATCACAAAGCTTCATGACACATGTCATAAGCATGCTCCATGGCCTTCTCATCACAGTGCTCCATGCCCTGGTCATCACAATGCTCCAAGGCTCCTGTAATCAAAATGCTCCATGCCCCATTTCATCAGAATGCTCCATGAGACTTGTCATCACAAGGCTCCATGGACTTCTCATCACAATGCTCCAGGACCTTGTCATCACGATGCTCCATTCCCTTGTCATCACAATACTCCATGAACATTTTCAGCCAATGCTCCATGATCTTCTCATCACACTGCTCCATGACCCCTGTCATCACAATGCTCCATGACCACTGTCATCACAATGCTCTATGACCCCTTACAACACAATAATCCGGGACTGTTGTCATCACAATGCTCCATGATCATTGTCATCACAATGCTCAATACACTTGTCATCACAATGCTCCCTGACCCTTGTTGTCAGAATGCTCCTTGAAACCTGTCATTAAAAGGCTCCATGCATTTTTCATCACAATGATCCATGCCCTTTTCATCACAATGATCCATGCCATTTTCATCACAATACTCCACAAGCTTATCATCAGAATGCTCCATGACACTTGTCATCACAATGCTCCATGACCCGTCTTCACAATGTTCCATGACCCCTGTCATCACAATGCTCCATGACGCCTGTCATCAGAATGCCCCATGCCCCTTGTCATTACAGTGCTCCATGATGTTCGTCATCGCAGTTATCCATGGTCTTCTCATCCCAATGCTCCATGCCCTTGTCATCACAATGCTCCAAGACCCGTGTAATCACAATTCTCCATGCCCATTTTCATCAGAATGCTCCATGAGACTTGTCATCACAAGGCTCCACGGTCTTCTCATTACAATGCTCCAGGACCTTGTCATCACAATGCTCCATGACCCATGTCATCAAAATACTCCATGAACATTTTCAGCCCAAAGCTCCATGACCTTCTCATCTCACCTCTCCATGACCCTTGTCATCACAATGCTCCATGTCCACTGTCATCACCACCCTCCATGACCCCTGACAACACAGTGATCCGGGACTCTTGTCATCAAAATGCTCCATAACCCTTGTCATCACAATGATCCATGCCCTTGTCATCCCAATTCTCCATGACCCCTGTAATCACAATGCTCCGTGACGCTTGTCATCACAGTGCTCCGTGACCCTTGTCATCACAATGCTCCATGCCTTTGTCAGCACAAGGCTACATGACCTTGTCATCACAGTCCTCCATGACCCTTGGGATCACATTGCAACATGCTCTTGTTATCTCTGTCTTTATTTTCTGGTTTTTACAGATTTTCGGATGTCCCTTTTGACTGGTGGGAAGTGACAATACTTTGTTGTGTGGATTTGCATTGCAAGCTTGCTTAATTTGCCAAAAAGGGCGTATGCATTTTCTCCTGAATATATTCAGCAGAAAATGCATACGCCCTTTTTGGCCAAGTGCATCATTGTCGAAATTGTTACACTTTTCCTGTGCTTTAAAGGTGATTCCAATTTACCACTTGAAATATGTTTTGTGCAATTCTGCCTCATTTTCAATCTGCTTCGTTGCCTTCCCTCAACAAATTTTTGGAATAGAGTTGTCCTTTATAACTCTGCAGGTTTGTGAATTGCTGTGCCCCTGAGCTCCAATTTTCAACTCGTGTTTTTGTGAGCTGACCACAAATCCACAATTTTGCTACAGGACGTATACTGGTTCCAGGGGTGCAGGCTGACGCTTTGGTTAAATCTTCCTTCCAGAGGGGAAATTAGAGTGACATGTGTCCGTCCAAATGCCTACAGCTACTCTCTGATTGGTTCTCCCTCTTCCCTTTCATCCACTGCACAATTTGCAAACTGTGCAAAGCAGGAGCTTATAGGGGCTGACTCTCCAAGGTGGGAGATTGATAGTAAAGCAGTTGGAATGCCAAACTGGAACACAAGGAGAGGAAAAAAATTAGGAGCCTTTTAGAAATCTTTTGCCATCACAGGGTGTCCATTCTCTAGGTTTCCAATACATGTTATAACTGTATTGATATTCCCTTCTACCTGGAGAGTTGGGACCCATGGAATGGTTGGCATGCGTAACTGCTTTAAAGGGTCTGCATTTTCTCACCCAATCTCACCAGTCCTCTCAGCCCCAAGTGTCCAGCCTTATGTCTCATCTAGCAGTCTTTGCAGATAGGGTCATTCCAGGTTTCATCAGAACCCCTGAAGGAATTGTGTAAGAATTTCGTTGTTTTTTTTTTTGTTTGTTTTTGAAATTCATTTTTATAATGGGGTTGAGCTGATTTTCACCGACATGTTTATGCCGGTCTAGACACACTTGATTCCCTTATGGAGACATATCAATATATAGGTTTTAAGATTCTTACTAGTCAGATATATTCCTGTGCTGGGAATTGGGGTTTTGAGTCCCGTTCACTGAGGAAGGTGTAGGTTTTGTCTATTCTGTATTTGCTTCATGGAATGCTACATGTGCTAATATCAAACTCTGGTTTTATGCATCACCCCACCTCTCCTTCCCCCTTAAGCAGGCAAAGGAGTGTTTTCTCAATGTGAGACTTGGTTCTCTTTCCTCAGTTAATGTGTAGCCATGTTTACAGGACCTTCATAAGTGATATCTTATGATAAGTTTCTTTTTCTGTGTGACTTATTTCACTTAGAATCATCGTACCTAAATCCACTCATTTTGCTGCTACTGGCTTTATGACATTGATTTCATGTGTGAGTGATATTCCATTGTACAAAATTATCACAAGTACTTTACGCAATTTTCTCTTTCCTGGAATATTTAAGTTGTACTGAAGTTGAGCTTCTTGTATGCAGAGCAGCCCTAAAATTTGGGGTGCCTGTGTCTTGTTATTTAGTCTTCCCAAGTTATATGCCCATGAGTGGAAGTGTCCTATGCTCGGTAGCTTTGTATTTTAGATGTTTTAGGAAACAGCATACACTTCTTCAGAGTGGCTCTTGGATATTTATATCCCACCCATCAGCGTGACTAGCTCCCTGTTCTCCATGGCCTCTCCTGCTTTTCTGGTTTGTACACATTTTTTGGATGGCGTTTCTGAGCAGTGGAAATTGAGACTTCATTGTTGTGCAGATTTGCATTTCCCGCTTGCTTGGTTGGCCAAAAAATCTTTATGTGTTTTTTTCCTGAAGTTATTCATGAAAAAAACGCATACACCCTTTGGCCCAACTACATCATTTTAGAAATTCTGCTGCTTTTCATATGCTTTAAATGTGAGTCCAATCTACCTTTTGAAATCTGTTTCCTGCAATTCTGCCTCTCATTCAGATCCTCTTCATTGCCTTACCTGAATATATTTTTGGACGTTGGTTTTCATTTTTATCTTTGCAGGTCTTTGAATTGTCTGCTCCTGATTTCCATCTTGCAACTCGCTTTTTTTGTGAGCTGGCCTCCAAACCATTGTATTGCTTCCAGCCCTATTCTGGTTCTGGGGAGGCAGGCTGAGCCTTTGGTTAATTTTTCTTCCTAATGGGAAATTAGAGTGACATGTGCCTGTCAAAACTCCTACAGCTAGTCTCTCAATGGTTCCCCCTCTTCCCGTTTATCCTCTGCACAAATTGCAAACTGTGTGAAACAGGAGGTTAAAGGTGCTGATTCTCCAAGTGGGGAGATTGTTAGTAATTTGGCTGGAATGGCGAACCCCAGCACCAGGAGATCAAAAATGAGGTGCATTTTAGACCCCTTTCCTGATCACACGGTGTACATTTGTTTCAGTCTCCCAGGCATGTTTTTGCTGTCAGAAGATTCCCTTGAACCTGCAGATTTGGGACCCATGGAATGGGAATCAGGCAGTATTTCTTTTAAAGGTCTGCATTTCCTCACCCAGCCTCTCTAACATTTCTTAGCGTGCATAGCTTCCAGACTTATATATCATCCTGCTGTGTGTCTACCTGTGTTCAATCCATGTTATATCATAGCCCTTCAACAAAAGTTGTAAGAAATTTTGTCTGTCTCACTGTTTTTCTACATATGTTTAAATTTATTTTTATATTGGTTACAGCTGATTTTCAAAGCTCTGTTTTTTGCTGCTGTACATCCACTTGATTCATGTACTGTGAGACAACAATATATTCTTTTTCAGATGCTTACCATTCATATGTATTATTTTACAGTGACTTGAGTGGGCTGAGTGCAGTTCTTTGAGGTACCGTGGAGGCCTTGTCAGTTATTCAATATGGTACTTGAAATGGTATCTTTGCTAATTTCAACCTCCTGGATAATACCTCACCCTTCCTCACCTTTCCCATTTAGCAGCCTTATATATATTTTCTACATATTTGACTATGTTTCTGTTTTGTAATTTATTTCATGTGTAGCTATTTTTGATTCCACCTTTAAGTGACATCTTATGATATGTGTCTTTTTCTTTCTGACATACGTCACTTAGAATGATCATATGTAACTCCTCCAGACTTGTTACAACAGGCCTTATTTCTGGATGAGTAATATTCCACTCTAAATAAGTACCCCATCTCTTTTATCTATTTTATCCTTCCAGGGACATTTAGGTTATATCCAAGTTGAGGCCCTTTTTAACAGAGAGGTGGTAAACGTTGGGGTGCCTGTTTTCTGTCGATTTTTGTTTTTCCCAAGGTATACGCCCATGAGTGCAAGTGCCCTATGCTCTGTAGCTCATTTTTTAGATGTTTTAGCAAACACAATACACTTCTCCAGAGTGGCCCTTGTCAAATTACATTTGCACTATCAGCCTCACAGGGCTCCCTTTTCTCCTCACCCTGTCCTGCATTTCGGGTGTTTACATTTTATGTGGATGGCCCTTCTGACTGATGTGTAGTGATACATTTTGTAGTATTGATTTCCAGTGCCCACCTGTTTGGTTGGATAAAATGTGTGTATGGCCTTTACTTGAATATATTCAGAAAAAATGCATACGCCCTTTTTGGCCAAATGCATCATTGGCGATGTTCAGCCCCTTTTCTTGTGCTTTAATGGGGAGTCCTTTCTACCTCTTGAAATCTGTTTCCTGCCACTCTCCCTTGCTTACAAGTCCTTTTCTGTGACTTACCTCAACACATTTTTTGACGATAGATATTTTCAACTCTGCAGTTTCATGAATTTTAGTGCCCCTGATTTCCATTTTTCAACTTGTGTTTTTGGAAACTGGACACAAAACAGGGGGATATCCTCTAGTCTTATTCTGTTTCCATGGGCAATTCTAGCCTTTGATGAATTTGTCTTCCGTATTGGAAATTAGAGTGGCATGTGCCTGTCCAAACACCTAGGAATTGTCTCTAAATTTTTCTCATCCTTCCGCTTCATCCTCTGGACAAATTCCAAACTGTGTGCAACAAGATGTTGACGGTGCTGATATCCCCAAGTGAGGAGATTGTTAGGAAAGATGCTGAAGGAGTGAACCCGAGCACCAGGTGATGAGGAGATGAGGTGCCTTTTCCAAACTGTTTCTGATCAAACGGTGTACCATCCTCTAGGTGTGACAGGCATGTTTGAGCCGTAGGAATGGTCCCCTGCATGTAAGGAGAACACCAGGGATTTTTCCAAATCAGTGCCTCCCCGAACCCCAAACTGGGGAATTTTTAAGCTACGGCTACACATATGTCCATTAAGGGCCTTGGGAAATAGGCAGAGTCCAAACTTTAGATGATTGAAATCTTCAGAGTCAGAAGTGCTCACCATCGGCCTTGCTTAGGTTACATTTTATCTGTCATTGATAGATGATGTCAATAAAAATATCTATTCTTTTTCTGATTATTTCCCCTTATAGGTTATTGCAAAATATTCAGTGTAGTTCCCTGTGCTATACAATAGTTCCTTGTTGATGATCTGTTTTATACATAGCAGTGTGTATGTGTTAATCCCAAACTGTTAACTTATCCCTTCTCCTACCTTTCCCCTTTGGTAATAATAAATTATAAGATTTTATACTTCTCAGAAATGGGGAAGCTGAAAGAGAGGTATCATTTTCAATGGAAAAGCATTAAAAACAAGATTGAAGCTTCAGCCAAGAGTATTCGATGTACATCCTTGGGAATAAATCAGTTCATTTCTCTAATGTTGACCTGACAAATAAGACAGACGTCTTCACTGAACTTGCTTATAATAAAGTGATGGAAATATTAAATGTAAGTCTTAGAAACATCTTATTTTACCCGAGCCTTATACACTGCTCTAGGTTGACTACAGTTTGGCTCACACATCTGTTCATTGAAGTTACAATGTTCTCAATTTCTGTTACTGATCCTCCACAGTGGACCCCAACAGGAGTCCCCGTGCACAGTGTCATTGGAGCCAACAGATCAAGACTGAGTTTGGTTCAGAAGCAAAGGAAACTTTATATTTTGAAAACAGAATGGAGAGGTGAGAGCGTGCACTCCGCCGTGGGCTGTGGGCTGGGCTGCTCTGTAGGGATCCCGGCAGCGTCAGCAGGAGGGAGGGGGTGGAGCTCTCGAAGGCTGGGTTGGCTGCTGCTCAGGCTCTATGTCGCAGAGTCTGCATGGGACCCCACTAGCTGAGGTGTCGGCCCAGCCATTCTGCACTAGGAAATCGGGTCTGAGTGTCGGGTGTGAGACCTCTGCAGGCGGAACCCTAGGAGCACGTGAAATTAGACAAAGCACAAAGGAAAAACAGGTTAGACTTTATTTTATTGCCCAGATTCTCTTTTTATCTCCCAGGTATTTTTAATGAACGTTGCCGGAGACGAACACCTCCTCTGCTTTTTGTCCCTTTCCTCATTATTGGGGTGCTGAGGGTGCAGACCCGTCTTTTGTAACTGCTTCATGCTGAGTTGGGAGCCCTCATACACGGGGGAAGGGGAAAAACTTCTCGCCAGCAGCCTCCAGGTGAGGTTGATTGTCCCAAGGACTCCTGCCTCACTGGTCTTCCACCTGAGCAGCAGCATTGGAAGTGTTATAGATTTGATTGACCTTTAAGGGTCCAGGAAAGATATGCACAGAGATGCTGCGATGGCAGGTTTCACCCCACCGCAAATTTGTTCGGCGACCTTAGGCTGACGGTTTTTGCCAGCCTAGATGCTCTGACCAGTAGTCTGTGCTTTCTTTAATTCGGTCCCTGAATTAATGTACAAACAGCACCATGTGTCAGAGCCCTGCCCACACAACTCTGAGACAGTCCAAGTACAGTGGTGATCCAGGACCATGACGTCCACTGAGTCAACGGCCTTTTGAAGTAGCCAGCAGTCCAGCCGGTCATATTGGCCACCATCACCGCGGTGTCTGTTGGGTTTTCTATGGTGAAATCGTGATATACGTTTCCTCCGCCAAGCTTGTTAGCTCCCGTCTGGGTGCAGTAAGTCCTGCAAGCAGTAGTCTGCTCTTTCGGGGTACAGACTTGTTTTCTGAGAGAAACTCCAGGTCAAGTGATGGTCACACGTGTCTTCTTGGGGGCCCATTGCCCCCGATTGTCTCTCTGGAGGTTGGAGATAGAGGGCCTCCTCCCTCGAGGTCAGTGTGTCCACAGAGAGACCCCTGCAACTTCAGGGCATGATGGGTGGTTAGGATCACCACGTGGGGTCCTTTTCCCTTAGGAGGGAGCTGGACTTGCAGGCTGCTGATTTCCAGCTTTTTAGATACCCCAGTATCCTGGCCTGATGGGGGGTGGGCAAAGCCCTTGGTGACCATAGTTTATCATACCTGAAGGGCATTCTTGTGTTGCCACATTTCAAGTGGTCCCAGTTTTTGCACTAAGGCTCCAAGGGCGATTAACCTTTGACCGGGTATGTAAAGGTCAAAGGGTTTAGCTAAATTTGGGAGTTCCTGGGCAAGGGTCTGAATTGACTGCTCTTTCCATTCTTGAAAGGCTGCTACTGCATTCTATTCAAAAGGATCATCATCTTTTTGTGTCAGTGTTTCATGTAGAGGCCCAGCTATTAGACTGTAGTTAGGGATCCAGATGCAGAAAACCTTGGCCTCCCCAGGAACCCCTAAGCTGTCTTCTAGTTTTAGAAGAGGTAAGGCTGCAAATGGCTTCTTCCCTCTCCTGGGATGCGTTTCTCCAAATATCTGTGAGAATGAAGCCCAGGCATGTCGCCTAAGCCTGGGATATTTGAGCCTTTTTCTTGGACACCTTCTATCCTTCCTTGGCTAGGTAGTTCAGGGGCGTCTTTAGTAGGCCTGGCGATCAGAATGCCATCTGCATATTGAAGGAGGGTTCCCTTTTACAGAGGTAGAACTTTTAGGTCTTTAGATGACATTTCCCCAATGATTGTGTGGGGATTTTTGAACCATTGGGGAAGGACGGCCCAGCATTATTGCTTTTGTTGCATGTTGTGTCCTGCCACTCACAAGCCAAAAATTCTTGTGACTCTGAGATAAATGGAATACAGAAGAAGTCATCATTGAAGTCTAATACAGAATGCCATGGCCTGGTGGATGTTAGAATGACCAGCAGGGTGTAGGAAATAGGAGCTACTTGATGTATATCCTCGGTGGCTTCACTGACTGTCCTGATATCCTTTACCAGGTCTCCAGCAGCCCATGGGGCTCTCGTGGTCAGGCCAATCCCAGGATATGGAGCTCACCTGGGCTGCACACCCCACCGCACAGCCCATGGGGCTCTCGTGGTCAAGTCCCTCCTAGGGTATGGAGCTCACCTGTGCAGCTACCCAGCAGCCCATGGGGCTCTCATAGTCAGGCCCTTACCATGATGCGGAGCTCCCCTGGGCATGTACCCCAGCAGGGCTGGACACACAGGAACCGTGCACATAGCCCACCTTGCAGAGAACCCCCAGCTCACCTGTCGCTCACAGTGGACACAGAACACCTCAGAGCAGGACTTGAAATAAGAAGCAGCAGCTCTGACAGGTCTGTGACCCTGGGCATCACTCTGTGTGGCCTCTCTCTGCCTGGTCTTCCAGACACTTCCACTGCAGCCAGGGCACCAGGCCTCTGTCTCCACCCACCATCACTCCTCTCCCTGACTCCTGGGTTCCTCTCGTTAGGATAGGGTCTTCTTGAAGTTGTTTTCCACTCATGGACCACATAAAATGATAAGAAAACAAGCCACAGCTGCTGCCCCTTGTCTATCCTGACTCTCAAGAGCCCACA
The DNA here is from genome assembly GCF_949752795.1 of Hyperoodon ampullatus. Classification (NCBI taxonomy): domain Eukaryota; kingdom Metazoa; phylum Chordata; class Mammalia; order Artiodactyla; family Ziphiidae; genus Hyperoodon; species Hyperoodon ampullatus. Next base: position 5,256,101 of record NW_027641093.1, on the reverse strand, counting down.
CCTGTTCCTTGGGCCTGGCCCGTTTAGCAAGGCTCATTTTCTGCAACTGTGAGCCCCTGAGGGGTGAGGATTGGCTGATTTGGGCAGCCTGACACCGCCTGCCAGCCCTCCCCAGGTGTGCCTGGGTTGAGGTCAATATAAACACCTCTCCAGTCAGCAAGAGCTCCTGTAGCTGTGCCTGACGCCATATTCTCTGCCCCGTCAGCAGTGTTGCGGCTGGCGTGGTGGGAGGGAGTGAGGGGCCGTGGCTTTGTGGGTGGTCCAGTGTGAGTGGGGCTCTGCTGGACTTTCTGCAGGAGTTGCCAGGCTGCCACCTGCTAAAGAAGAGGATGTGTCACCCATACCTGCCACTGGAATTTCTCCCCAGGCAGAGGTGAGGAAGTAAAAAAGCAGTGGGGGCCGTGGCAGGAGGGTATCTCAGGCAGGGAAATGGAAAGCTTCCAGAAGAGCATCTGGGTCCAGGACCATCCTGGCTGTACTGCAGGCACCACGTCGGCCTGCATGCTGTCGCTGGTGTGGCTCCACAGCCCTTCCTCTAGGCTTGCAAGTTCTTGTACATATTCAGGTGTTTTACCTGGAAAGGGTGGGAAGATTTCAGCTGCAGCAGGACTGGGGCTCAGCTCACATTTACTCACAGACGCCTCGACATAGTCCCCCAGTTTTGCAATGAGGATGTTCCTTGTGGGGTGGACCGCTGCTGACTGCATGGGAGATGATTTCCCACTTCTGAACAACTTAAGAATTTTTCACCACTGGAGCAAGTGCCCTGATACGATTTTCCTCTGTATAACTGGTGGGTTCTGTATTTTTTTTCCCTTTTTTTCTTTTTGGTTCAATGTAGGTTTTATTTAATCCTCTTTTTCTTAATTTAGAGATAGAAACATGGAAATAATGCATTAATATAAAGACGTCTATATGAAGGGAAAAACTTTTTTCTATTTTATTTTATTAAATGTTATTTATTTATTTTTAATTTTTTAAAATTTATTTATTTCTTTTATACAGCAGGTTCTTATTGGATATCTATTTTATACATATAAGTGTGCACATGTGAATCCCAGTCTCCCAATTCATCCCACCACCACCCTCACATTGCGTTCTCCTCTTGGTGTCCATATGTTTGTTCTCTACATCTGTGTCTCTATCTCTGCCCTGCAAACCGGTTCATCTGTACCAGTTGTCTGGGTTCCACATATATGCATTAATATACAATATTTGTTTTTCTCTTTCTGACTTACTTCACTCTGTATGACAGTCTCTAGATCCATCAAGGTCTCTACAAATGACCCAATTTCATTCCTATGTATGGCTGAGTAATATTCCATTGTATATATGTACCACATCTTTATCCATTCGTCTGTCTGTGGGCACTTAGGTTGCTTTCATTACCTGGCTATTGTAAATAGTGCTGCAATGAACATTGTGGTGAATGTGTCTTTTTGATTTATGCTTTTCTTTGGGTATATGCCAGGTAGTGGGATTGCTGGATTATATGGTAATTCTATTTATAGTTTTTTAAGGAACCTCCATTCTGTTCTCCATAGAGACTGTATCGATTTACATTCCCAACAATAGTGGAAGAAGGTTCCTTTTCTCCACACCCTCTCCAGCATTTGTTGTTTGTAGATTTTCTGATGATGCCCATTCTAACAGGTGTGACGTGATACCTCATTGTAGCTTTGATTTCCATTTCTCTAATAATTAGTGATGTTGAGCAGATTTTCATGTGCGTCTTGGCCATCTCTATGTCTTCTTGGAAGAAATGTCTATTTAGATCTGCTTCCATTTTTGTATTGGGTATTTTGTCTTATTAATGTTGACCTGCATGAGCTGTTTATATATATTGGAGATTAATCATTTGTCCATTGATTCGTTTGGAAATATATTCTGCCATTCTGAGGGTTGTCTTTTCGTCTTGTTTGTAGTTTCCTTTGCTTTGCAAAAACTTTTATGTTTCATTAGGTCTCATCTGTTTAGCTTCTATTTTTTATTTCATTACTATAGGAGGTGGATCAAAAAAGATCTTGCTGTGATTTACGTCAGAGTATTCTTCGTAAGTTTTCCTCTCAGAGTTTTATACTGTCCGGTCTTACATTAAGGTCTCTAATCCATTTTGAATATATTTTTATGTATGGTGTTGGGGAGTGTTCTAATTTCATTTTTTACATGTAGCTGTCCATATTTCCCAGCACCACTTATTGAAGAGACTGTCTTATCTCCATTGTATAGTCTTGCCTCCTTTGTCATAGATTAGTTGACCATAGGTGTGTAGGTTTATCCCTGGGCTTTCTTTTTTTTTTTTTTTTCCTTTTACACGTTTATTGGAGTATAATTGCTTTAAAATGGAGTGTTAGTTTCTGCTGTATAACAAAGTGAATCAGCTATACATATACAAATATCACCAGATCCCCTCCCTCTTGCATCTCCCTCCCACACTCCATATCCCACCTCTTTATGTGTTCACAAAGCACCGAGCTGATCTCCCTGTTCTATGTGGCTGCTTCCCAGTAGCTATCGGTGTTACATGTGGTAATGTATTTATGTCCATGCCACTCTCTCACTTCGTCCCAGCTTACCCATACCCTTTCCGGTGTCCTCAAGTCCTTTCTCTACATCTGTGTCCTTAATCCTGTCCTGCAACTTGGTTCTTCATACTCTTTTATTTTTCTTCATTAGATTCCGTATATCTCTGTTAACATACAGTATTTGTTTTTCCCGTTCTGACTTACTTCACTGTGTAGGACAGATTCTAATCCATCCACCTCAGTACAAATAACTCAGTTTTGCTTCTTTTTATGGCTGAGTAATATTCCATTGTATATATGTGCCAGATTTTCTTTATCCATTCATCTGTCGATGGACACTTAGGTTGCTTCCATGTCCTGGCTATTGTAAATAGAGCTGCAATGAATATTTTTGTACATAACTCTTTTTGAATTATGGTTTTCGCAAGGTAAATGCCCAGTAGTTGGATCGTTGTGTCGTATGGTACTTCTATTGTTAGTTATTTAAAGGAATCTCCGTACTGTTCTCCCTAGTGCCCATATCAATTTACATTCCCACCCACAGTGCAAGTGTGTTCCCTTTTCTCCAATAAAGGCCTCTCCATCATTTATTGTTTTGTAGATTTTTTTGATGATTGCCACTCTGACTGCTGTGAGGTGATACCTCACGGTAGTTTTGATTTGCATTTCTCTAATGATTAGTGATGTTCAGCATCCTTTCATGTGTTTCTTGGTAATCTGTATATCTCCTTTGGAGAAATGTCTATTTAGGTCTTCTGCCCGTTTTTGGATTGGGTTGTTTGTTTTTGTGATATTGAGCTACATGAGGTGCTTGTAAAGTTTGGAGATTAATCCTTTATCAATTGCTTCATTTGAAAATATTTTCTCCCATTCTGAGGGTTGTTATTGCATCTTGTTTATGTTTTCTTGTACTGTGTAAAAGCTTTTAAGTTTCATTAGGTCCCATTTGTTGATTTCTGTTTTTAATTCCATTTCTCTTGGAGGTGGGTCAAAAAGGATCTTGATGTGATTTATGTCATAGAGTGTTCTGCCTATGGTTTCCTCTAAGTGTTTTGTAGTGTCTGGTCTTATATTTAGATTTCTAATCAATTTAGAGTTTATTTTTGTGTATGGTGTTATGGAGTGTTCTAATTTCATTCTTTTATGTGTAGGGGTCCAGTTTTCCCAGCACCAATTACTGAAGAGACTGTCTTTTCTCCATTGTATATCCTTAGCTCCTTTGTCATAGATGAGATAGCCATAGGTATGTAGGTTTATCTCTTATCTTTCTGTCCTGTTCCATTGATCTGTGTTTATGCCAATCTACATACACTTGATTCCATTATGGAGACATATAAATACATAGGTTTCAAGATTATTAGCAGTCAGATATATTCCTCTTCAGTGAATAGGCTGTTTTGTGTCCAGTTCATTGAGAAAGGAGTAGGTCTTGTCTATTACATATTTGGTATATGGAATGGTATCTGTGCTAATTTCAAACTCTGCTTTTACACATCACCCCACGTCACCTTTCCCCTTAAGGAGGCATAAGTGTGTTTTCTAAATGTGTAACTCTGTTCTCTTTTGAAATTCAGTTCATGTGTATCCATGTTTACATTCCCTCTATAAGTGATATATTACAGTAAGTTTCTTTTTCTTTGTGGCTCATTTCCCTTAGCATCATCATACCTAAACCCACTCATTAGGCTGCTATTGGCCTTATGACATTGATTTTATGTCTGAGTGACATTCCATTGTATATAAGTACCAGGACAACTTTATCCATTATTTTCCCTTTCCTGGGATATTTAAAGTGTACCAAAGTCGAGGTTCTTGTAAACAGAGCAGCCCTAAACTTTGGGCTGGCTGTGTGTTGTGGATTTTTAATTTTCCCAAAATACACGCCCATTAATGGAAGTGTGCTATGCTCTGTAGCTCTGTTTTAGAAAACAACATACTGTTCTCCAGAGAAGCTGTTGGCCATTTACATCCTGTCCATCGGCGTAACCAGGCTCCCTTTTCTCCATGGCCTGTCCTGTATTTGTGGTTTTTACACTATTTGTGGATAGCCCTTTTGACCGGAGGTAAGTGACACTTCTATGTAGGGTGGATTTGCAATGCCTGATGGCTTGCTTGGCCAAAAAGGGCGTATGCATTTTTTTCCCGAATATATTCAAGAAAATACACATACTCCCTTTTCGGGCAAGGGCAACATTGTCGAAGTTCTGTCGCTTTTCATGTGCTTTAAAAATGACTCCAATCTACCTCTTGAAATCTGTTTCCTTCAATTCTGCCTTGCATTCAAATCCTCTTCACTGCCTTACCTCAATATATTTCTGGATGATAGTTGTCCTTTATAACTCTGCAAGTTTGTGAATTGCTGTGCCCCTGATTTCCATTTTTCAACTTTCTTATTTGTGAGCTGGCTGCAATACCGCAGGATGGCTTTAGGCCCTAGTCTGGTTCCGGGGTTGCAGGCTGAGCCTGTGTTTAATTCTTCTTCCTGATGGGAAACTAGAGTGACATGTGCCCATCCAAACCCCTACAGCTAATCTCTCGTTTGTTTCCCCTCTTCCTGTTCATCCTCTGCACAATTTGCAAACTGTGCATAACAGGAGGGTAAAGGCGCTGACACTCCAAGTGGGGAGATTTTTAGTAATGCAGATGGAATGGTGAAGCCGAGCATGAGGAAAGGAAAAATGAGGTAGCTTTTAGAAAACTTTCCCGATTACACAGTGTACCATCCACTGGGTTTCCCATGCATGTGTTAACTGTAGGAAGATTCCCTTAAACATGGAGAGTTGGGGCCACTAGAATGGGTAGCACACAGTATTGCTCTAAGTGGTGTTCTTTTGCTCACACAACCTCAGCAATCTTGTCAGACCAAAGTGTCCAGTCTTATGTCTCATCCAGCTGTGGATGTAAAGGTGGTCAATCCAGGTTGCATCACAGGCCCTGAACGTAATTTTTAAGACTTTCTCCGTGTTTCGCTGTTTTTGCATTTTGCTTTTGAAATTTATTTTTATAAGGGGGTTTAGCTGAATTTCAGTGCTGTGTTCATGTCATTATACACACACATGATTCATTTATGCAGACATGAGAATACATATGTTTTAAAATACTTACTAGTCAGATATATTCCTCTTCAATGAATAGGGGTTGTTGAGTCCAGTTCATTTTGCGGGAGTAGGTGCTTTCTATTACATACTTGGTTTATGGAACGATATCTGTGCTAATTAAGGACTGTGGATTTATGCATAACCCCACCTCGCCTTTCCCCTTAATCAGGCAGAAGTTTGTTTTCTAAATGTGTGACTCTGTTGTGTTTGTAATTCAGTTCATGTGTAGCCATGTGTACATTCCCGCTATGAGTGATATCTTATGATAAGTTTCATTGTTCTGCTGTCTTTCCTAACTCAGTTCATGTGTAGCCATGTTTACAGGACCTTCATAAGTGATATCTTCTGATAAGTTTCTTTTTCTCTGTGACTTATTTCACTTAGAATCATTGTACCTGAATCCACTCATTTGCTGCTACTGCCCTTATGAGATTGATTTCATGGCTGAGGGATATTCCATCGTACGTAAGTACCACAATTTCTTGCAGCATTTTTGTCTTTTCTGGGATATTTAACTTGTACCCAAGTTGAGGTTCTTGTAATCAGTGCAGCCCTAAATTTTGGGGTGGCTCAGTCTTATTGATTTTCAGTTTTCCCAAGGTATCTTCCCTAGACTGGAAGTGCCCTTGGCTCTGTAGCTCTGTAGTTTACTTGTTTTAGGGAACACAACGCACTCCTCCAGAGAAGCAGTTGGCAATTTACATCCTGCCCTTCAGCAAAACTAGGCTCCCTGTTCTCCAGCACCGGTCTTGACATTCTCGTTTTTACACATTTTGCGATTTCCCTTTTGACCTGTGGGAAGTGATAATTCTTTGTAATGCAGATTTGCATTGACTGCCTAGTTGCTTGGCCATTTATGGCATAAGCGTTTTCTCCTGAATATATTCAGGAGAAAATGCATACGGCCTTTTTTGCCAAGTGCATCATTGTCAAAGTTGTGCCCATCTTCCTGTGCTTTAAAGGCGATTCCAATGTACCTCTTGAAATCTGTTTCCTGCTATTCTAGCTCGCTTTCAAGTCCACCTCTTGGCCTTCTCTCAACAGGTTTTTGGACGATAGTTGTCCTTTATTACTCTGCCAGTTTGTGAATTGCTGTGCCCCTGAGCTCCATTTCTCAACTCGTTTTTTGTGAGCTGACCGCAAGTCCAAAATTTTGATTCAGGACGTATACTGGTTCCCGGTGGGTGGCTGAGACTTTGGTTAATTCTTCTACCTGCCGGGAAATCAGAGTGACATGTGCCCGTCCAAATGGCTAACAGCTACTCTCTCATTGGTTCTCCCTCTTCCATTTCATCCTCTACCAAATTGGCAACCTGTGCGAACCAGGATTTTAAATGGGCTGTCTCTCCAATTTGCGTGATTGATAGTAAAGTAGTTGGAAAGTCAAACCGGAGCACCAGGAGAGGGACTATTAGTTGAGTTTTAGAAACCTTTTGTATTCACAGTGTGTCTATTCTCTAGGTTTCCCGTACGTGTTATAGCTGTAGTAATATTCCCTTCTACCTGGAGAGTTGGGACCCTTGGAATGTGTGCCACACATAATTGCTTGAAATGGTCTGCATTTGCTCACCGAATCTCACGAATCCTCTCATTCCCAAGTGTTCAGCCTTATGCCTCTTCCAGCTGTCATTGTAGATAGGGACATTTCAGGTTTCATCAGAGACCCTGAAGGAATTGTAAAGAATTTCTATGTTCTTTTGTTTTCTTTTTGAAATTCCTTTTTATAGTGGTTTTGAGCTGATACTCACTGTAATATTTATGCAAGTCTAGACACATTTAATCCCCCTATGGAGACATATTAATACATAGATTTTAAGATTCTTTCTAGTCAGATATATTCCTCTGTGGGAAATATGGTGTTTTGTGTCTATTTCACTGAGGAATGTGTAGGAGTTTTCTATTCTGTATCTGGTTTTTGGAACGGTACCTGTACTACTATCAAACTCTGGTTTTATGCATCACACCATCTCTCCTTCCCCCTTAAGCAGGCATAAGAGTGTTTTCTAAATGTGAGACACTGTTCTCTTTCCTACCTCAGTTAATGTGTAGCCATGTTTACAGGACCTTCATAAGTGATATCTTATGATAAGTTTCTTTTTCTCTGTGACTTATTTCACTTAGAATCATCGTACCTGAATCCACTCATTTTGCTGCTACTGGCCTTATGACATTGATTTCATGGCTAAGGGGTATTCCATTGTACGTAAGTAACACAATTTCCTGAACCATTTTTGTCTTTCCTGGGATATTTAAGTTTTACCCAAGTTGAGGTTCTTGTAAGCAGTGCAGCCCTCAATTTTGTGTTTGCTCTGTCTTATTGATTTTCAATTTTCCCAAGGTATCTTCCCTAGACTGGAAGTGCCCTTGGCTCTTTAGCTCTGTTTTTTATTTGTTTTAGGGCACACAATGCACTCCTCCAGAGAGGCAGTTGGCAATTTACATCTTGCCCATGAGCATAACTAGGCTCCCTGTTCTCCAGGGCCTTTCTTGCCATTCTGGTTTTTACACATTTTGTGGATGTCCCTTATTACCGGTGGGAAGTGATACTTCTTTTTAGTGCAGATTTGCATTGCCCGCTTGCTTGCTTGGCCAAAAAGGGCGTATGCGTTTTCTCCTGAATATATTCAGGAGAAAACGCATACGCCCTTTTTGGCCAAGTGCATGATTGTCGAAGTTGTGACCCTCTTCCTGTGCTTTCAAGGTGATTCCCATGTACCTCTTGAAATCTGTTCCCTGCTGTTCTGGTTCGCTTTCAAGTCCGCCTCGTTGCCTTCCCTCAACAGATATTTGGATGATAGTTGTCCTTTATTTCTCTGCCAGTTTGTGAATTGCTGTGCCCCTGAGCTCCATTTTTCAACTTGTTTTTTCGTGAGCTGACGGCAGGTCCAAAACTTTGGTTCAGGAACTATACTGTTTCCCAGCGGGTGGCAGAGACTTTGGCTAATTCTTCTACCTGCCGGGTAATCAGAGTGACATGTGCCCGTCCAAATGCCTAACAGCTACTCTCTCATTTGTTCTCCCTCTTCCCTTTCATCCTCGGCCAAATTGGCAACCTGTGCGAACCAGGAGGTTAAAGGGGCTTTCTCTCCAAGTTAGGACATTGATAGTAAAGCAGTTGGAAAGTCAAACCGGAGCACCAGGAGAGGGACTATTAGTTGAGTTTTAGAAACCTTTCATATTCACAATGTGTCCATTCTCTATGTTTCACATACATGTTATAGCTGTAGTAATATTCCCTTCAAGCTGGAGAGTTGGGACCCTTGGAATGTGTGCCATGCATTATTGCTTTAAATGGTCTGCATTTGCTCACCGAATCTAACCAATCCTCTCAGTCCCAAGTGTCCAGCCTTATGCCACATCCAGCTGTCGTTGTAGATAGGGTCATTCCAGGTTTCATCACAGCCCCTGAAGGAATTGTATAGAATTTCCCTGTTTTTTTGTTTTGTTTTTCAAATTCCTTTTTATAGTGGGTTTGAGCTGATTCTCACTGCCATGTTTATGCCAGTCTAGACACACTTGATTCCCTTATGGAGACATATAAGTACAGAGGTTTTAAGATTCTTACTAGTCAGATATATTCCTCTGCAGGAATTATGGGGTTTTGAGTCCCTTTTCCTGAGGAAAGTGTTGGTCTTTTCTTTTCTGTAGTTGGTTTTTGGAATTGTACTTGTACTAGTATCACACTCTGGTTTTATGCATCACCCAACCTCCCTTCCCCCTTAAGCAGGCATAAGAGTGTTTTCTAAATGTGAGATACTGTTCTCTTTCGTAGCTCAGTTCATGTGTAGCCATGTTTACAGGGCCTTCATAAGTGATATCTTATGATAAGTTTCTTCTTCTCTGTGACTTATTTCACTTAGAATCATCGTACCTGAATCCACTCATTTTGCTGCTACTGGCCTTATGACATTGATTTCATGGTTGAGGGGTATTCAATTGTACGTAAGTAACACAATTTCTTGAACCATTTTTGTCTTTCCTGGGATATTTAAGGTATACCCAAGTTGAGGGTCTTGTAAGCAGTTCAGCCCTCAATTTTGTGTTTGCTCTGTCTTATTGATTTTCAGTTTTCCCAAGGTATCTTCCCTAGACTTGAAGTGCCCTTGGCTCTGTAGCTCTGTTGTTTCCTTGTTTTAGGGCACACAATGCACTCCTCCAGAGAGGCAGTTGTCAATTTACATCCTGCCCATCAGCATAACTAGGCTCCCTGTTCTCCAGGCCCTGTCTAGCCTTTCTGGTTTTTTACAAATTGTGCAGGTGTCCCTTTTGACCGGTGGGAAGTGATACTTCTTTGTACTTCAGATTTGCATTGCCTGCTTGCTTGATAGGCCAAAGAGGGCGTATGCGTTTTCTCCTGAATATATTCAGGAGAAAACGCATACGCCCTTTTTTAGCCCAGTGCATCACTGTCGAAGTTGTGCCCCTCTTCCTGTGCTTTAAAGGTGATTCCAATGTACCTCTTGAAATCTGTTTCCTGCTATTCTGGCTCACATTCAAGTCTGCCTCGTGGCCTTCCCTCAACATATTTTTGGATGATAGTTGTCCATTATTACACTGCCAATTTGTGAATTTCTGTGCCCCTGAGCTCCATTTTTCATTTCGTTTTTTGTGAGCTGACCGCAAGTCCAAAATTTTGGTTCTGGAACTCTACTGGTTCCCGGTGGGTGGCTGAGACTTTGGTTAATTCTTCTTCCAGCCGGGAAATTAGAGTGACATGTGACCGTACAAATGCCTAACAGCTACTCTCTCATTGGTTCTCCCTTTTCCCTTTCATCCTCTTCCAAATTGGCAACGTGTGCGAACCAGGAGGTTTGAGGGGCTGTCACTCCAAGTTGGGAGATTGATAGTAAAGCAGTTGTAAAGTCAAACTGGAGCACCAGGAGAGGGAATATTAGTTGAGTTTTAGGAACCTTTTGTATTCACAGTGTGTCCATTCTCTAGGTTTCACATACATGTTATAGCTGTAGTAATATTCCCCTCAACCTGGAGAGTTTGGAACCTTGGAATGTGTGCCACGCATTATTGCTTTAAATGGTCTGCATTTGCTCACCAAATCTCACCAATCCTCTCAGTCCCAAGTGTCCAGCCTTATGCCACATCCAGCTGTCATTGTATATAGGGTCAGTTCAGGTTTCATCAGAGCCCCTGAAGGAATTGTAAAGAATTTCCCTGTTTTTTTTGTTTTGTTTTCGAAATTCCTTTTTATAGTGGGTTTGAGCTGATTCTCACTGCCATGTTTATGCCAGTGTAGACACACTTGATTCCCTTACGGAGACATATCAATATATAGGTTTTAAGATTCTTACTAGTCAGATATATTCCTCGCTGGGAAATACTGGGTTTTGTGTCCCTTTCACTGAGGAAGGTGTAGGTCTTGTCTATTCCGTAGTTGGTTTTTGGAACGGTACCTGTACTAATATGAAACTCTGGTTTGATGCATCACCCCACCTATCCTTCACACTTAAGCAGGCATAAGAGTGTTTTCTAAATGTGAGACTCTGTTCTCTTTCCTAACTCACTTCATGTGTATCCATGTTTACAGGACCTTCATAAGTGATATCTTATGATAAGTTTTCTTTTCTCTGTGACTTATTTCACTTAGAATCATCGTACCTGAATCCCCTCATTTTGCTGCTACTGGCCTTATGACATTGATTTCATGGCTGAGGGATATTCCATCTTATGTAAGTAACACAATTTCTTGAACCATTTTTGTGTTTCCGGGGATATTTAAGGTGTATCCAAGTTGAGGTTCTTGTAAGCAGTGCAGCCCTCAAATTTGGGGTGGCTCTGTCTTATTGAGTTTCAGTGTTAGCAAGGTATATTCCCTAGACTGGAAGTGCCCTTGGCTATGTAGCTGTGTTGATTACTTGTTTTAGGGAACACAGTGCACTCCTCCAGAGAGGCAGTTGGCAATTTACATCCTGCCCATCAGCATAACTAGGCTCCCAGTTCTCCAGGGCCTTTCTTGCCATTCTGGTTTTTACACATTTTGCGGATGTCCCTTTTTACGGGTGGGAATTGATACTTCTTTGTAGTGCAGATTTGCATTGCCCGCTTGCTTGCTTGGCCAAAAAGGGCGTATGTGTTTTCTCCTGAATATATTCAGGAGAAAATGCATACGCCCTTTTTGGCCAAGGGCATCATTGTCGAAGTTGTTCCCCTCTTCCTGTCCTTTAAATGTGATTCCAATGTACCTCTTGAAATCTGTTTCCTGCTATTCTCGCTCACATTCATGTCCACCTCGTTGCCTTCCCTCAACGGATTTTTGGACGATAGTTGTCCTTTATTACTCTGCCTGTTTGTGAATTGTTGTGCCCCTGAGCTCCATTATTCAACTCATTTTTTGTGAGCTGACGGCAGGTCCAAAACTTTGGTTCAGGAACTATACTGGTTCGCAACGGATGGCTGAGACTTTGGCTACTTCTTCTACCTGCCGGGAAATTAGAGTGACATGTGCCCGTCCAAATGCCTAACAACTACTCTCTCTTTGGTTCTCCCTCGTCCCTTTCATTTTGTGCCATATTGGCAACCTGTGCGAACCAGGAGGTTAAAGGGGCTGTCTCTACAATTTGGGACATTGACAGAAAAACAGTTGGAAAGTCAAACCGGAACACCAGGAGAAGGACTATTAGTTGAGTTTTAGAAACCTTTCATATTCACAATGTGTCCATTCTCTAGGTTTCACATACATGTTTTAGCTGTAGTAATATTCCCTTCAACCTGGAGAGTTGTGACCCTTGGAATGTGTGCCATGCATTATTGCTTTAAATGGTCTGCATTTGCTGACCAAATCTCACCAATCCTCTCAGTCCCAAGTGTCCAGCCTTATGCCACATCCAGCTGTCGTTGTAGACAGGGTCATTCCAGGTTTCCTCAGAGCCCCTGAAGGAATTGTATAGAATTTCCCGGTTTTTTTGTTTTGTTTTTCAAATTCCTTTTTATAGAGGGTTTGAGCTGATTCTCACTGCCATGTTTATGCCATTCTAGACACACTTGATTCCCTTACGGAGACATATAAGTACAGAGGTTTTAAGATTCTTACTAGTCAGATATATTCCTCTGCAGGAATTATGGGGTTTTGAGTCCCTTTCACTGAGGAAAGTGTTGGTCTTGTCTTTTTCCGTAGTTGGTTTTTGGAATGGTACTTGTACTAGTATCACACTCTGGTTTTATGCATCACCCAACCTCCCTTCCCCTTAAGCAGGCATAAGAGTGTTTTCGAAATGTGAGATTCTGTTCTCTTTCGTAGCTCAGTTCATGTGTAGCCATGTTTACAGGGCCTTCATACGTGATATCTTATGATAAGTTTCTTTTTCTCTGTGACTTATTTCACTTAGAATCATCATACCTTAATCCACTCATTTTGATGCTACTGGCCTTATGACATTGATTTCATGGCTGAGGGATATACCATCGTACGTAAGTAATACAATTTGTTGAACCATTTTTGTCTTTCATGGGATATTTAAGGTGTACCCAAGTTGAGGTTCTTGTAAGCAGTGCAGCCCTAAATTTTGGGGTGGCTCTGTCTTATTGATTTTCATTTTTCCCAAGGTATATTCGCTAGACTGGAAGTGCCCTTGGCTCTTTAGCTCTGTTGTTTAGCTGTTTTAGGGAACACAATGCACTCCTCCAGAGAGGCAGTTGGCAAATTACATCCTACCAGTCAGCATAATTAGGCTCCCTGTTCTCCAGGTCCTGTCTTGCCTTTCTGTTTTTTATACATTTTGCGGATGTCCCCTTTGACCGGTGGGAAGTGACACTTCTTTGTAGTGCAGATTTGAATTGGCCGCTTGCTTGCTTGGCCAAAAAGGGCGTATGCTTTTTCTCCTGAATATATTCAGGAGAAAACGCATACGCCCTTTTTGGCCAAGTGCATCATTGTCGAAATTGTGCCCCTCTTCTTATGCATTAAAGGCGATTCCAATGTACCTCTTGAAATATGTTTCCTGCTATTCTGGCTCGCTTTCAAGTCCGCCTCATTGCCTTCCCTCAACAGACTAGTGGACGATAGTTGTTCTTTATTACTCTGCCAGTTTATGAATTGCTGTGCCCCTGAGCTCCATTTTTCAACTCGTTTTTTGTGAGCTGACCGCAAGTACAAAATTTTGGTTCTGGACCTCTACTGGTTCCCGGCGGGTGGCTGAGACTTTGGTTAATTCTTCTTCCTGCCAGGAAATTAGAGTGACCTGTGACCGTCCAAATGCCTAACAGCTACTCTGTCATTGGTTCTCCCTCTTCCCTTTCATCCTCTGCCAAATTGACAACCTGTGTGATACAGGAGTTTAAAGGGGCTGTCTCTCCAAGTTGGGAGATTGATAGTAAAGCAGTTGGAAATTCAAACCAGAGCACCAGGAGAGGGACTATTAGTTGAGTTTTAGAAACCTTTCGTTTCTTCACAGAGTATCCCTTCTCTAGGTTTCCCGTACATGTTATAGCTGTAGTAATATTCCCTTCTTCATGGAGAGTTGGGACCCAAGGAATGGGTGCCACACATTATTGCTTTAAAGGGTCTGCATTTGCTCACTGAATCTCACCAATCCTCTCAGTCCCAAGTGTCCAGGCTTATGCCACATCCAGCTGTCATAGATAGGGTCATTCTAGGTTTCATCAGAGCCCCTGAAGGAATTGTAAATATTTCCCTGTTTTTTTGTTTTGTTTTTAAATTCCTTTTTATCATGGGTTTCACCTGATTTTCACTGCCATGTTTACGCCAGTCTAGACACACTTGATTCCCTTACGGAGACATATCAATACATAGGTTTTAAGATTCTTACTAGTCAGATATATTCCTCTGCAGAGAATAGGGGTGTTGAATCCCGTTCACTGAGGAAGGAGTAGGTCTTGTCTGTTCTGTATTTGGATTATGTAATTGTACCTGTGTTAATATCAAACTCTGGTTTTATGCATCTCGCCACCGCTCCTTTCCCCTTAAGCAGGCATAAGTATATTTTCTCTATGTGAGACTCTGTTCTCTTTACTAATTCAGTTCATGTGTACCCATGTTTACATTTCCTTCATAAGTGATATCTTATGTCAGAATGCTCCATGGCTCTTGTCATCATAATGCTCCATGATGCTTGTCACCACGATTATCCATGGTCTTCTCATCACAATACTCGACGGTGTTGCCATCACATTGCTCCATGCCGTGGTCATCACAATGCTTCTGGTCCCTTGTCATCACAATTCTCCTCCTCTTTGTCTTCACAATGTTCCATGACACTTCTCATCACAATGTTACATGCTCTTGTCGTCACAATTCTCCATGAATTTGTCATCGCAATTCTCCCTGAACCCTGTCATAGCAAGCTCCATATGCTTGTCAACACAGTGCTTCATGACATTGTTATAAAAATTCTCAATGTCCCTTGTAATCACAATGCTCCCTGCCATTGTCATCACAGTGCTCCATGACATTTGTCATCACAATGCTCCATGCCCTTGTCATCACAATGCTCCATTACACCTGTCATAACAATGCTCCATGACCCCTGCCATCACAATGTTCCACGGCCTTGTCATCACAATGCTCCATGACCCATGTCATCACAATGTTCCCTGACACCTGTCATCACAATGTTCCTTGCCTCTTGTCAGTACAGTGCTCCATGATGCTCGTCATCACAATTACCCAAGGTCTTCTCATCACAATGCTTCACGGTTTTACCATCACAATGCTCCATGCCCTGGTCATCTCAATGCTCCATGTCCCTTTTCATCACAATTCTCCACGTCCTTGTCATCACAGTGCTTCTTGACACTTCTCATCACAATGATATATGTTCTTGTCATCACAAATCTCCATGAACTTGTCATCGCAATGCTCTATGACCCCTTTCATAGCAAGCTCCATGTGCTTTTCATCACAATGCTTCACGACATTGTCATCAAAATTCTCAATGGCGCTTCTCATCAAAATGCTCCATGCCCTTGTCATCACAATTCTCCATGACCCTTGTCATCGCAATGTTCCAAGCCCTTGTCATCAAAACGCTCCATTACCTTTGTCATCACAATCCTCCATGACACTTGGTATCACAATGTGCCATGCCATTGTCATCACAATGAACAATGACATATGTAATCACAATGCTCCCTGACACCTATCTTCACAATACTCCATGACCTTGTCATCACAATGTTCCCTGCCCTTGTCATCACAATGTGCCATGCCAACTGTCATCACAATAATCCATGAAACATGTCAGACCAAAGTTTCATGCCCCTGTCATCAAAATGCTCCATGCCCTTGTCGTCAAAATGCTCCATGACCCCTGTCATCACAATGCTCCGTGACTCCAGTTATCACAATGCTTCATGACATTTATCCTCACAATGTTCCATGCCCTTGTCACACAAGGCTCTGTGACCTTTGTCACCACAATGCTCCATGCCCTTGTCATCTCAATGTGACATGCCACTGTCAACACAATGCTCCATGCCCTTGTCATCACAATACTCCATGACCTTTGTCATCACCATTCTCAATACATTTGTCATCACAATGCTCCCTAACACTTGTCGTCAGAATGCTTCTTGAACCCTGTCATGAAAAGGCTCCATGCCTTTTTCATCACAATGCTCCATGTCATTTTCATCACAATGCTCCATGCCATTGTCATCACAATACTCCACAAGCTTGTCATCAGAATGCTCCATGACACTTGTCATTACAATGCTCCATGACCGTTGTCATCAGAATTCTCTATAACAACTGCCATCACAATGCTCCATGCCCCTTGTCATTACAGGGCTCCATGACACTCGTCATCACAATTATCCATGGTCTTCTCATCACAATGCTCCACGGTCTTGCCATCACAATGCTGCATGCCCTGGTCATCAAAATGCTCCATGTCTTTGGTGATCATAGTTCTCCACGTCCTGGGAATCACTATGCTCCATGACACTACTCCTCACAGTGTTAAATGCTTTGTCATCACAATTCTCTATGCACTTTTCATCGCAATGCTCCATGACCCCTGTCATAGCCAGCTCCATGTGGTTGTCATCCCAATGCTTCATAAATTGTCATCAAAATTATCAATGGCCCTTGTCATCACAATGCTCCATGCCCTTATCATCACAATGCTCCAAGCCCCTGTCATCACAATGCTCCATTACCTTTGTCATCACAATCCTCCATGACACTTGGTATCACAATGCTCCATGGCATTGTCATCACCAGGGACCATGACATATGTCCTCACAATGCTCCCTGACACCGGTCTTCACAATAATCCATTTTCTTGTCATCACAATGATCCATGCCCTTGTCATAATAATGCACCATGCCCACTGTCATCACAATAATCCATGAAAATTGTCAGACCAATGCTCCATGCCCCTGTCATCACAATGCTCCATGCCCTTTTCATCACAATGCTCCAAGAACCCAGTAATCACAATGCTCTATGCCCCTTTTCATCAGAATGCTCCATGAGACTTGTCATCACAAGGGTCCATGGTCTTCTCATCACAATGCTCCAGCACCATGTCATCACAATGCTCCATTCCCTTGTCATCACAATGTTCTATGACACCTGTCATCACAATACTCCATGAACATTTTCAGCCCCATGTTCCATGACCTTCTCAACACAATGCTTCATGACCCATGTCATCAAAATGCTCCATGAACACTGTCATCAAAATGCTCAATGACCATTGTCATCACATTGATCCATGCCCTTGTCATCCTAGTGTTCCATGGCCCCTGTAATCACAATGCTCTGTGACGCTTGTCATCACATTGCTCAGTGACACTTGTAATCACAATGCTCCATGATTTGTCAGCAAAATCGTACATGACATTGTCATCACAATGCTCCATGCGCTTGTCATCATAATTCTTCATTACCATTGTCATCAAAATCCTCCATGAACCTTGGGATCACATTGCTTCAAGCCCTTGTCATCAAAATGCTCCATGTTCCTTGAAATCAAAATGATCCATGACCTCTGTCATCACAATGCTCAAAACACTTGTGATCACAATGTTCCATAACACTTGTCGTAACAACACACTTTGATGCCTGTCATCACAATTATCCATGGACTTCTCATGACAATGCTCCATGAACATTGTCATCACAGTGCTCAATACACTTATCATCACAATGCTCCCTGTCATTTCTCGTCAGAATGCTCATTGAACCGTGTCATGAAAAGGCTCCATGCACATTTCATCACAATGCTCCATGCCATTGTCATCACAACACTTCACAAGCTTGTCATCAGTATCCTCCATGACCCTTGTCATCACAATGCTCCATGACACTTGTCATCAAAATGCTCCATGCCCATGTCATTACAGTGCTCCATGACGCTCGTTATCACAATTATCCATGGTTTTCTCATCACAGTGTTCCACGGTCTTGCCATCACAATGCTCCATGACACTTCTCATAACAATGTTACATGATCTTGTCATCACAATTCTCCATGCACTTGTCATCGCAATGCTCCATGACACGTCATAGCAAGCTCCATGTGCTTTTCATCACAATGCTTCACGACCTTGTCATCAAAATTCTCAATGGCGCTTGTCATCACAACGCTCCATGCCCTTGTCATCACAATGCTCCATGACCCTTGTCATCGCAATGTTCCAAGCCCTTGTCATCAAAACGCTCCATTACCTTTGTCATCACAATCCTCCATGACACTTGGTATCACAATGTGCCATGCCATTGTCAGCACAATGAACAATGACATATGTAATCACAATGCTCCCTGACACCTATCTTCACAATACTCCATGACCTTGTCATCACAATGTTCCCTGCCCTTGTCATCACAATGTGCCATGCGCACTGTCATCACAAAAATCCATGAAACGTCAGACGAAAGTTCCATGCCCCTGTCATCAAAATGCTCCATGCCCTTGTCATCAAAATGCTCCATGACCCCTGTCATCACAATGCTCCGTGACTCCAGCCATCACAATGCTTCATGGCCTTTGTCCACACAATGGTACATGCCCTCGGCACACAAGGTTCTGTGACCTTTGTCACCACAATGCTCCATGCCCTTGTCATCTCAATGTGACATGCCACTGTCATCACAATAATCCATGAAACATGTCAGAACAATGTTCCATGCTCCGGTCATCACAATGCTCCATGCCCTTGTCATCACAATGTTCCATGCCCTTTTCATCACAATGCTCCATGACCCCTGTCATCACAATGCTCCGTGACTCCAGTAATCAAAATGCTTCATGACCTTTGTCCTCACAATGGTCCATGCCCTCGTCACAAAAGGCTCTGTGACCTTTTTCACCACAAAGTTCCATGCCCTTGTCATCTCAATGCTCTAACGCCCCTGTCATCACAAAGCTCAATGACGCATGTCATCAGAATTTTCCATGGCCTTCTCATCACAATGCTCCATGCCCTTTTCATCACAATGCTCCAACACCTCTGTAATCACAATGCTCCATGCCCCTTTTCATCTCAATGCTCCATGAAACCTGTCATCAAAATGCACCGTGCCCATCACCATAATATTTCATGCTATTGTCATCACAATGAAATCAAAATGCTCAATGACCTCTGTCATCACAATGCACCAAACCGTTCTGAACACAATGTTTCATAACAATGCCCCATGAGGCTGGTCATCACAATTATCCATGGTCTTCTCATCACAATGCTCCATGATCGTTGTCATCACAATGCTCAATACACTTATCATCACAATGCTCCCTGACAGTTGTCATCAGTATGCACGTTGAAACCTGTCATGGCAAGGCTCCATGCATTTTTCATCACAATGATCCATTCCCTTTTCAGCACAATGCTCCAAGAACCCTCTAATCACATTGCTCCATGTCCTTGTCATCTCCAAGCTCCAGGACGCATGTCATCAGAATGCTCAATTGCCTTCTCATCACAATGCTCCATGCCCTTGTAATCACATTGCTTCAAAATCCCTGTAATCTCAATGCTCCATGCACCTTTTCATCAGAATGCTCCATGTCCTTGTCATCACAATGCTCCATGACCCTTGTCATATCAATGTTCCAAGCCCTTGTTATCAAAATGCTCCATTACATTTGTCATCACAATCCTCCATGACACTTGGTATCACAATGGTCCATGCCATTGTCATCACAATGGACAATGACATATGTCATCACAATGCTCCCTGACAGTTGTCATCAGTATGCTCCTTGAACCCTGTCATGACACGTCTCCATACATTTTTTATCACAAAGAACCATTCCCTTTTCATCACAATGCTCCAAGACCCCTGTAATCACAATGCTCCATGTCCTTGTCATCACAAATCTCCATGACGCATGTCATCAGAATGCTCCATTGCCTTCTCATCACAATGCTCCATGCCCTTGTAATCACATTGCTTCAAAACCCCTGTAATCTCAATGCTCCATGCACATTTTCATCAGAATGCTCCATGCCCTTGTTATCACAATGCTCCATGACACTTGTCATCTCAATGTTCCAAGCCCTTGTTATCAAAATGCTCCATTACATTTGTCATCACAATCCTCCATGACATTTGGTATCACAATGTTCCATGCCATTGTCATCACAATGGGCAATGACATATGTCATCACAATGCTCCCAGACACCTGTCTTCACAATATTCCATAACACTTGTCATCACAATGCTCCATGCACTCCTCATCAAAATGCTCTCTCACCACATATATCACAATGTTCCATCACTAGTCATCACAATACTCGCTCACCCCTGTCATCACAATGTTCCAAGACCACTGTCATCACAGTGCTACATGCCGTTATCATCACAATGCTCCATGAGCCCTGACATCACAATGTTCCATAACCGTGTCACAAAATGCTCCATGACCCATTTCATCACAATGCTTCATGACCCCTGAAAGCACAATGTTCCATAACACCTGTCATCAAAATATTCCATGACAATTTTATTCAAATTGCTCCATGACCCTGTCATCACAATGCTCCCTGCCCTTCTCATCACAATGCACCACGCCCTTGTCACCAAAATGCCCCATGACATTTGTCATCACAAAACTCCAAGACCCTTGGCATCACAATGCTCCATGCCATTGTCATCACAATGCTCAATGAAATCTCTCATCACATTTCTCCATGCCCTTATCATCACAATGCTCCATTACACCTGTCATAACAATTCTCCATGACCCCTGTCATCACAATGTTCCACGGCCTTTTCATCACAAGACTCCTTGACCCTTTTCATCACAATGCTCCACATCCTTTTCATCGCTATGCTCCATAAAACTTGTCATCACAAAACTCCATTCCCTTTTCATCAAAATGCTCTCTCACCCCATATATCACAATGTTCCATCACTAGTCATCACAATACTCGCTCACCACTGTCATCACAATGTTCCATGACCACTGTCATCACAGTGCTCCATGACACCTGACATCACAATGTTCCATAACCCATGTCACAAACTGCTCCATGACCCATTTCATCACAATGCTTTATGACCCCTGACATCACAATGTTCCATAACCACTGTCATCAAAATATTCCATGACCCTTTTCATCAAATTGCTCCATGACCCTGTCATCACAATGCTCCCTGCCCTTCTCATCACAATGCACCACGCCCTTGTCATCAAAATGCTCCATGACCTTTGTCATCACAATGTTCCATGCCCTTGTCCTCACAATGCTCCAACACCCCTGTAATCACAGTGCTTCATGCCCCTTTTCATCTCAATGCTCCATGAACCCTGTCATCACAATGCACCGTGCCCATCACCATAATATTTCATGCTATTGTCATCACAATGACCTCAAAATGGTCAATGACCTCTGTCATCACAATGCACCAAACCCTTCTGATCACAATGTTCCATAACACTTGTAATCACAATGCCCCTTGACGCTGGTCATCAAAATTATCAATGGTCTTCTCATCACAATGCTCCATGACCTTGTCATCACAATGCTCCAGGACCCCTGTAATCACAGTGCTCCATTCCCGTATTCATCAGAATTCTCCATTAAACTTTTCATCACAAGGCTCAATGGTCTTCTCATCACACTGCTCCAGGACCTTGTCATCAAAATGCTCCATTCCCTTGTCATCACAATGCTTCTTGACCACTGTAATCACAATACTCCATGATCATTTTCAGGCCAATGCTCCATGACCTTCTCATCACAATGCTCCATGACCCTTGTCATCACAATGCTCCATGACCCCTCTCATCACAATGCTCCATGACACCTGTCATCACAATGCTCCATGCCCCTTGTCATTACAGTGTTCCATGACGCTCTTCATCATAATTATCCATGGTCTTTTCATCACAATGCTCCACGGTCTTGCTATCACAATTCTCCATGCCCTGTTCATCACAATGCTCCATGTCCCAAATCATTACAATTCTCCACGTCCTTGTCATCACAATGCTTCTTGACACTTCTCATCACAATGTTACATGATCTTGTCATCACAATTCTCCATGCACTTGTCATCACAGTGCTCTATGACCACTGTCATAGCAAGCTCCATGCGCTTGTCATCACAATGCTTCACGTCGTTGTCATCAAAATTCTCAATGGCCCTTGTCATCACAATGCTCCATGCCCTTGTCATCACAATGCTTCATGACCCTTGTCATCACAATGTTCCAAGCCCTTGTCATCAAAATGCTCCATTACGTTTGTCATGACAATCCTCCATGACACTTGGTATCACAATGCTCCATGCCATTGTCATCACAATGGACAATGACATATGTCATCACAATGCTCCCTGACACCTGTCTTCACAATACTCCATGACCTTGTCATCACAAAGTTCCATGCCCTTGTCATCACAATGCGGATTCCCACTCTCATCACAATAGTCCATAATATTGTCAGAGCAATGCTCCATAACCCCTGTCATCACAATGCCTCGTGACTCCAGTCATCACAAGGCTTCATGACCTTTGTCATCACAGTGGTCCATGTCCTCTTCAAACAAGGCTCTGTGATTTTTTACACCACAATGCTCCATGAATATTTCATCACAATGCTCTGTGTCCCTTGTCATCAAAATGCTCCATGCCTTTGTCATCACAATGCTCCATGACACTTGTCATCAAAATGCTCCATGCTCTTGTCAGCACAATGCTCCATGACCCATGTCATCACAATGTGCCATGCTCTTGTCATCACAATGCTCCACATCCTTATCATTGCTATGCTCCATAACACTTGTCATCACAATGCTCCATGCACTTCTCATCAAAATGCTCTCTCACCACATATATCACAATGTTACATCACTAGTCATCACAATACTCCCTCACCCCTGTCATCACAGTGTTCCATGACCGCTGTCACCACAATGCTACATGCCCTAATCATCACAGTTCTCCATGACCAGTGACATCACAGTGTTCCATAACCACTGTCACAAAATATTCCATGACCCTTTTCATCATGTTGCTCGATGACCTTGTCATCACAATGCTCCCTGTCCTTCTCATCTCAATGCACCACGCCCTTGTCATCAAAAGGCCCCATGACCTTTTTCATCACAAAGCTCCATGACACTTGGCATCACAATGCTCCATGCCCTTGTCACCAAAATGCTCCATGACACTTGTCATCACAATGCTCGATGCCCTTCTCATCACAATGCTCCATGCCCTTGTCATTACAATCCTGCATGATGTATGTATCACAGTGTTCCGTGCCCATGTCATCCCAATGCTCCATGCCCACCCTCATCAGAATAATCCATCAAAATTTTCAGACAAATGCCCCATGCCCTTGTCATCACAATGCTCCATTACCCCTGTCATAACAATTCTCCATGACCCCTGCCATCACAAAGTTCCAAGGCCTTGTCATCACAAGCCTGGGTTACCCTTGTCATCAAAATGCTCCAAGACACCTGTAATCACAATGCTCCATGCCCCTTTTCATCTCAGTGCTCCATGAACCCTGTCATCACAATGCACCATGCCCATCACCATAATATTTCATGCTATTGTCATCACAATGAAATCAAAATGCTCAATGACCTCTGTAATCACAATGCACTAAACACTTCTGTTCACCATGTTCCATAACACATGTCATCACAATGCCCCATGACGCTGATCATCACAATGATCCATGCCCTTTTCATAACAATGCTCCAAGACCCCTGTAATCACAATGCTCGATGTCAGTGTCATCACAAAACTCCATGACGCATGTCATCAGAATGCTCCATTGTCTTCTCATCACAATGCTCCTTGCCCATGTCTTCGCAATGCTTCAAAACCCCTCTAATGACAATGCTTCATGCACCTTTTCATCAGAATGCTCTATAACCCTTTAAATTAAAATGCTCCATGACCCCTTACATCACAATGTTCCATAACCCCTATCATAAAAATGTTCCATGACACTTTTCATAAGTTTGCTCCATGACCCTGTCATCACAATGTTACCTGCCCTTCTCATCATAATGCACCACGACCTTGTCATCAAAATGCTCCATGACCTTTGTCAACACAAAGCTCCATGACCATTGGCAACACAATGCTCCATGCCATTTCATCACAATAGTACATGAAAACTCTCATCACATTGCTCCATGCCCTTGTCAGCACAATGCTCCATGACGCTTGTCATCACAATGCTCGATACTCTTCTCATCAGAATGCTCCATGCCCTTGTCATTACAATCCTCCATGACACGTGTATCACAGTGTTCCGTGCCCTAGTCATCACAATGCTGCATGCCGAATCTCATCACAATAATCCATGAAATTTTCAGACAAATGTTCCATGCCCTTGTCATAACAATGCTACATTACCACAGTCATAACAATGCTCCATGTAGACTGCCATCACAATGCTCCATGGCCTTGTTATCCAAGGCTCCATGACCCTTGTCATCACGATGCTCCAAGACCCCTGTTATCACAATGCTCCATGCCCTTGTCGTCACAAAGATCCATGACCCATGTCAGCAGAATGCTCCATGGAATTCTCATCAAAATGCTCCATGCCGTTGCCATCACAATGCTCCAAGACCCCTGTAATCACAATGCTCCATGCCCCTATTCATCAGAATGCTCCATGAGAGTTGTCATCACAGGACTCCATTTTTTTCTCATCACACTGCTCCAGGACCTTGTCATCACAATGCTCCTTGACACGTGTCATCACAATACTCCATGAAAATTTTCAGCCCAATGGTCCATGACCTTCTCATCACAATGCTCCATGACACTTGTCATCACAATGCTCCATGACCCCTGTCATCACAATGCTCCATGACCCCTGTCATCACAATGATCCATGCCCCTTGTCATTACAGTGATCCATGACGCTCTTCATCATAATTATCTATGGTCCTTTCATCACAATGCTCCACGGTCTTGCCATCACAATTCTCCATGCCCTGTTCATCCCAATGCTCCATGTCCCATGTCATTAAAATTCTCCACGTCCTTGTCATCACAATGCTCCGTGACACTTCTCATCACAATGTTACATGATTTTGTCATCACAATTCTCCATGCACTTGTCATCGCAATGCTCTATGAACACTGTCATAGCAAGCTCCATGCGCTTGTCATCACAATGCTTCACGACGTTTTCATCAAAATTCTCAATGGCCCTTGTCATCACAGTGCTCCATGCCCTTGTCATCACAATGCTCCATGACACTTGTCATCACAATTTTCCAAGCCCTTGTCATCAAAATGCTCCATTAACTTTGTCATCACAATTCTCCATGACACTTGGTATCACAATGCTCCATGCCATTGTCATCACAATGGACAATGACATATGTCATCACAATGCTCCCTGACACCTGTCTTCACAATATTCCATGACCTTGTCATCACAATGTTCCATGCCCACTCTCATCACAATAATCCAGGAAACTTGTCAGACCAATGTTCCATGCCCCTGTCAGCAAAATGCTCCATGCCCTTGTCATCACAATGCTCCATGCCCACTGTCATCACAATAATCCATGAAACTTGTCAGACCATTGGTCCATGCCCCTGTCATCACAATGCTCCATGCCCTTGTCTTCACAATGCTCCATGACCCCTGTCATCAAAATGCTCCGTGACTGCAGTCATCACAATGCTTCATGACCTTTGTCCTCACAAAGGTCCATGCCCTCGTCACACAAGGCTCTGTGACCTTTGTCACTACAATGCTCCATGCCCTTGTCATCTCAATGCTCCATGTGCACTGTCATCACAATAATCCATGTAACTTGTCAGACCAATGATCCATGCCCCTGTCATCACATTGCTCCATGCCCATTTCATCACAATGCTCCATGACCCCTTTCATCACAATGCTCCGTGACTCCAGTCATCACAATGCTTCATGACTTATCTCATCACTATGGTCCATGCCCTCGTCACACAAGGCTCTGTGATCTTTTTGACCACAATGCTCCATGAATATTTCATCACAATGCTCTGTGTCCCTAGTCATCAAAATGCTCCATGTCTTTGTCTGCACAATGCTCCCTGACACTTGTCATCAAAATGCTCCATGCGCTTGTCAGCACAATGCTCCATGACCCATGTCATCACAATGCACCATGCGATTGTCATCAGAATACTCCACATCCTTCTCATTGCTATTCTCCATAACACTTGTCATCACAATGCTCCATGCACTTCTCATCAAAATGCTCTCTCACCACGTATATCACAATGTTCCATCACTAGTCATCACAATACTCCCTCACCACTGTCATCACAGTGTTCCATGACCCCTGTCATCACAGTGCTACATGCCCTTATCATCACAATGCTCCATGACCCCTGACATGAAAATGTTCCATAACCCCTGTCACAAAATGCTCCATGACCCATTTCATCCCAATGCTTCATGACCCCTGACATCACAATGTTCCATAACCCCTGTCATCAAAATATTCCGTGACCCTTTTCATCAACTTGCTCCATCACCCTGTCATAACAATGCTCCCTGTCCTTCTCATATCAATGCACCATCCCCTTGTCTTCAAAATGCCCCATGACTTTTGTCATCACAAAGCTCCATGCCATTGTCATCACAATGCTCAACGAAATATCTCATCACATTGCTCCATGCCCTTGTCATCAGAATGCTCCATTACACCTGTCATAACAATGCTCCATGACCCCTGCCATCACAATGTTCCACGGTCTTGTCATCACAAGGCTCCATGACCCTTGTCATCACAATGCTCCAAGACCTTTGTAATCACAATTCTCCATGCCACTTTTCATCTCAATGCTCCATGAACCCTGTCATCACAATGCACCATGCCCATTATCATAATGATTCATGCTATTGTCATCAAAATGAAATTAAAATGCTCCATGACCTCTATCATCACAATGCTCCAAACCCTTCTGATCACAATGTTACATAACCCTTGTCACCACAGTACCCCATGACGCTCGTCATCACAATTATGCAAGGTCGTCTCATCACAATGCTCCATGACCTTTGTAACCACAATGCTCAATACACTTTTCATCAAAATGCTCCCTGACACGTGTCATCAGTATGCTCCTTCAACACTGTCATGACAAGGATCCATGCCTATTTCATCACAATGATCCATTCCCTTTTCATCACAATGCTCCAAGACCCCTGTTATCACAATGCTCTGTGACGTCAGTCATCACAATCCTTCATGACATTTGTCATCACAATGGTCCATGACCTCGTCACACAAAGCTCTGTGACCTTTGTCACCACAATGCTCCATGTAATTTTAATCACAATGCTCTGTGATCCTTGTCATCACAAAGCTCCATGCATTTGTCAGCACAATGCTCCATGACCCTTGTCATCACAATGCTCGATGCGCGTGTCAGCCCAATGCTCCATAACGCATGTCATCACAATGCGCCATGCACTTGTCATCACAATGCCCCACATACTTGTCATCAAAATGCTTTATAAACCTTGTCATCACAATGCTCCATACACTTCTCCTCAAAATGCTCTCTCACACTGATATCACAATGTTCCATCACTAGTCATCACACTACTCCCTCACCCCTTTCATTTCAATGTTCCATGACCCCTGTCATCACAATGCTACATGCCCTTATCATCACAATGCTCCATGACACCTGACATCACAATGGTCCATAACCCCTGTAATCAAAATGCTCCATGACCCTTTTCATCACAAAGCTCCATGACCACTGACATCACAATGTTCTATAACCCCTGTCATCAAAATATTCCATGACCCTTTTCATCAAATTGCTCCATGACCCTGTCATCACAATGCTCCCTGCCCTTCTCATCACAATGCACCACGCCCTTGTCATCAAAATGCTCCATGACTTTTGTCATCACAAAGGTCCATGACCCTTGGCATCTCAATGCTCCATTCCATTGTCATCACAAGGCTCCATGAACCCTCTCATCACATTGCTCCATGCACTTGTCATTACAATCCTGCATGATCTATGTATCACAGTGTTCCGTGCCCTTGTCATCACAATGCTCCATGCCCACTCTCATCACAATAATCCATGAAAATTTTCAGACCAATGCCCCATTCGCTTGTCATCACAAAGCTCCATTACACCTGTCATAACACTGCTCCATGACCCCTGCCATCACAAGGTTCCACGGCCTTGTCAGCACAAGCCTCGATGACCCTTGTCATCAAAATGCTCCCAGAATCCTGTAATCACAACGCTCCATGCAATTGTCATCACAAAGCTCCATGACACATGTCATCAGAATGCTCCATGGCCTCCTCATCACAATGTGCCATGCCCACCCTCATAGCAATAATCCATGAAACTTGTCAGACCAATTCTTCATGCCCCTGTCATCCCAATGCTCCATGCCCTTGTAATCACAATGCACCATGACCCCTCACATCATAATGCTCCGTGAATCCAGTCATCACAATGCTTTATGACCTTTGTCATCACAATGGTCCATTCCCTAGTCATCACAGTGCTCTGTAACACTTGTCATCACAATGCTGCATGTCTTTGTCAGCCCAATGCTCCATGACCTTGTCATCACAATGCACCATGAACCCTGTCATCACAATGCTCCATGACTCCAGTCATCACAATGCTTCATGACCTTTGTCATCACAATGGTCCATGATCTCGTCATCACATGTTTCTGTGACCTTTGTCACCACAATGCTCCATGAACTTTTCATCACAATGCTCCGTGACTCTTGTCATCATAATGCTCCATGCCTTTGTCAGCACAATGCTCCATGACCCATGTAATCACAATGAGCCATGCGCTTGTCATCACAATGCTCCAAAAACTTGTCATCACAATGTTCCTTAAAACTTGTCATCACAATGCTCCATGCACTTCTCATCAAAATGCTCTCTCACCACTGATATCACAATGTTCCATCACTAGTCATCACAATACTCCCTCACCCCTTTCATCAAAATGTTCCATGATCCCTGTCATCAAAATGCTACATGCCCTTATCATCACAATGCTCCATGACCACTGACGTCACACTGTTCCATAACCCCTGTCATCAAAATGTTTCCTGACCCTTTTCATAAAATTGTTCCATGATCCTGTCATCACAATGCTCCCTGCCATTCTCATCACCATGCACAATGCTCTTGTCATCTAAATGCTCATTGACATTTGTCCTGACAAATATCCATGACCCTTGGCATCACAATGCTCCATGCCCTTGTCATCACAATGCTCCATTACACCTCTCATAACAATGCTCCATGACCCCTGCCATCACAATATTCCATGGCGTTGTCATCATAAGGCTCCATGACCCTTGTCATAACAATGCTCCATGACCCCTGTAATCACAAGGCTCCATGCCTCTTTTCATCTCAATTCTCCATGAACACTGTCATTACAATGCACCATGCCCATCATCATAAAGCTTCATGCTATTGTCATCACAATGAAATCAAAATGCTCCATGACCTCTGTCATCACAATGCTCCAAACCCTTGTGATCACAATGTTCCATAACACTTGTCATCACAATGCCCCATGACTCTCCTCATCACAATTATCCATGGTCTTCTCATCATAATGCTCCATGACCTTTGTCATCACAATGCTCCCTGACACTTGTCATAAGTATGCTGCTTGAAACCTGTCATGACAAGGCTCCATGCCTTTTCCTCACAATGATCCATGGACTTTTCATCACAATGCTCCAAGACCCCTGTAATCACAATGCTCCATGCCCTTGTCATCAGAAATATCCATGACGAATGTCATCAGAATGCTCCTGGCATTGTCATCACCATGCTCCATGCCCTTGTCTTCCCAATGCTCCAAGACCCCTGTAATCAAAATGCTCTATTCCCTTTTGCATAAGAATATTCCATGAGACTTGTCATCACAATGCACCATGGTCTTCTCATCACAATGCCCAGGACTTTGTCATCACAATGCTCCATTCCCTTGTCATCACAATGCTCATTGACACCCGCCATAACAATACTCAATGAATATTGTCAGCCCAATACTCCATGAACTTCTCATCACAATGCTCGATGACCCCTGGCATCACAATGCTCCATGACCAATGTCATCACAACGCTCCATGACACCAGACAACACAATGATCCGGGACTCTTGTCATCAAAATTCTCCATGACCCTTGTCATCACAATGATCCATGTCTTTGCCATCCCAAAGCTCCAATGACCCCTGTAAACACAATGCTCCATGACGCTTGTCATCACAATGCTTCATGCGCTAGTCAGCACAATGCTCCATAACACATGTCATAACACTGCACCACACGCTTGTCATCACAATGCTCCACAACCTTGTCATCACAACGCTCCATAAACCTTGTAATCACAATGCTCCATACACTTCTCATCAAAATGCTCTCTCACCACTGATATCACACTGTTCCATCACTAGTCATCACAATACTCCCTCACCCCTGTCATCACAATGTTCCATGACCCCTGTAATCACAATGCTACATGCCCTTATCACCACAATGTTCGATGACCCCTGACATCACAACGTTCCATAATCCCTGTCATCAAAATGCTCCATGACCCTTTTCATCACAATGCTCCATGACCCCTGACATCTCAATGTTCCATAACCCCTGTCATCAAAATATTCGATGACCATTTTCATCAAATTGCTCCATGACCCTGTCATCACTATGCACCCTGCCCTTCTCATTACAATGCACCACACACTTGTCAACAAAATGCTCCATGACCTTTGTCATCACAAAACTCCATGACCCTTGTCATCGCAATGATCAATGCCATTGTCATCACAGTGCTTCCTGAAGCCTCTCGTCACATTGCTTCCATGTCCTTGTCATCACAAAGCTCCACGATGCTTGTCATCAAAATGCTCGATGCCCTTCTCATCACAATGCTCCATGCCCTTGTCATTACAATCCTCCATGACCCATGTAACACATTGTTGTGTGACCTTGTCATCACAATGTGCCATGCCCACTCTCATCACAATAATCCATGAAACTTTTCAGACCAATGCTCCATACAATTGTAATCACAATGCTCCCTTACCCCTGTCATGGCAATGCTCCATTACCCCTGCCATCAAAATGATCCAAGGCCTTGTCATCACAAGGTTCCATAACCCTTGTCATCACAATGATCCAAGAACCCTGTATTCACAATGCTCCATGCCTTTGTCATCACAAAGCTCCATGACGCATGTCATCAGAATGCTCCATGGCTTTCTCATCACAATGCTCCATACCCTTGCCATCACAATACTCCATTACCCCAGTCATAACAATGCTCCATGACCACTGTCATCATGATGTTCCACGGACTTGTCATCACAAGGAACCATGACCCTTGTTATCACAATGCACCATGCCCATCATCATAATGCTTCATGCTATTGTCAACACAGTGAAATAAAAATGCTCCATGACCTCTGTCATCACAATGCTCCAAACACTTGTGATCATGATATTCCATAACACTTGTCATCACAACGCCCCATGAAGCTCGTCATCACAATTATCCATGGTCTTCTCATCACAATGCTCCATGACATTTGTCATCAAAATGCTCAATACTCATGTCATCATAATGGTACCTGACACTTGTCGTCAGTATGCTCCTTGAACCCTGTCATGACAAGACTCCATGCCTTTTTCATCACAATGATCCATGCCCTTTTCATCACAATGCTCCAAGACCACGGTATTCACAATGCTCCATGCCCTTGTCTTCACAAAACTCCATGATGCATGTCATCAGAATGCTCCATGGCCTTCTCATCACAATGATCCATGCCCTTGTCATCACAATGCTCCAAGACCCCTGTAATCACAGTTCTCCATGCCCCTTTTCATCTCAATTCTCCATGAACACTGTCATCACAATGCACCATGCCCATCATCTTAATGCTTCATGCTATTGTCATCACAATGAAATCAAAATGCTCCATGACATCTGTCATCAAAATGCTCCAAACCCTTGTGATCACAATGTTCATAACACTTGTCTTCACAACGCCCCATGACTCTCGTCATCACAATTATCCACGGTCTTCTCATCACAGTGCTCCATGAGCTTTGTCATCACAATGCTCAATACACTGGTCATCACAATGCTCCCTGACACTTGTCATCAGTATACTCCTTGAACCCTGTCATGACAAGGCTACATGCCTTTTTCATCACAATGATCCATGCCGTTTTCATCACAATGCTCCAAGACCCCTGTAATCACAATGCTCCATGCCCTGGTCATCACAGTGCTTCATGACGCATGTCATCAGAATGCTCCATGGCCTTCTCGTCACAATGCTCCATGCCCTTGTCATCACAATGCTCCAAGGCTCCTTTAATCACAATGCTCCATGCCCCATTTCATCAGAATGCTCCATGAGACTTGTCATCACAAAGTTCCATAGTCTTCTCATCACAATGCTCCATGACCCCTGTCATCACAATACTCCATGAACATTTTCATCCCAATGCTCCATGAACTTCTCATCACAATGCTCCATGACCCCTGTGATCACAATGCTCTATGACTACTGTCATCACAATGCTCCATGATGCCTTACAACACAATAATCCGGGACTTTTATCATCAAAATGCTCCCTGACACTTGTCATCACAATGATCCGTGCCCTTGCCATCTTAATTCTCCATGACCGCTGTAATCACAATGCTCCGTGATGCTTGTCTTCACAGTGCTCCATGAAACTTGTCATCACGATGCTCCATGCCTTTGTCAGCAAAATGCTACATGACATTGTCATCACAATGCCCCATGCGCTTGTCATCAAAATCCTCCATGAAACTTTGGATCACATTGCTTCATGCCCTTGTCATCACAATGCTCCATGCTCCTTGAAATCAAAATGATCCATGACCTGTCATCACAATGCTCCAAAACCTTGTGATCACAATGTTCCATAACCCTTGACATCACAATGATCCATGATGCCTGTCATCACAATACTCCATGCCATTGTCATCACAATGCTCCATGACCATCGTCATCACAATGCTCAATAAATTTGTCATCACAATGCTCACTGACACTTGTTGTCAGAATGCTCCTTGAAACCTATCATGAAAAGGCTCCATGCATTTTTCATCACAATGATCCATGCCATTTTCATCACAATACTCCACAAGCTTATCATCAGAATGCTCCTTGCCCTTGTCATAAAAATAATCCATGCCCACTGTCATCACTATAATCCACGAAACTTGTTAGACCAATTTTCCATGCCACTGTCATCACAATGCTCCATGCCCTTGTCATCACAAAGCTCCATGACGCATGTCATCAGAATGCTACATTGCCTTCTCATCACAATGCTCCATGCCCTTGTCATCACAATGCTCCAAGACCAATTTAATCACAATTCTCCATTCCCCTTTTCATCTCAATGCTCCATGAACCCTGTAATCACAATGCACCATGCTCATCATCATAATGCTTCATGCTATGGTCATCATAATGAAATCAAAATGCTCCATGAACTCTGTCATCACAATGCTCCAATCCCTTATGATCACAATGTTCCATAACACTTGTCATCACAACGCCCCATGATGCTCGTCATCACAATTATCCATGGTTTTCTAATCACAATGCTCCATGACCTTTGTCATCACAATGCTCAATTTACTTGTCATCACAATGCTCCCTTACACTTGTCGTCAGTATGCTCCTTGAACCCTGTCATAACAAGGCTCCATGCCTTTTCCATCACAATGATCCATGCCCTTTTCATCACAATGCTCCAAGACCCCTCTAATCACAATGCTCCATGCCCTTTTCATCACAATGCTCCATGACCCCTGTCATCACAATGTTGCAAGCCCTTGTCATCACAATCCTCCATGACACTTGGCATCACAGTGCTCCATGTCATTGTCATCACAATGGACCACCGCATATGTCATCACCGTGCTCCCTGACACCTGTCTTCACAATACTGTATCACATTTTTATCACAGTGCTCCATGCCCTTGTCATCACAAAATGCCATGCCCACTCTCATCACAATAATCCATAAAACTTGTCAGAGCTATGCTCTATGGCCCTGTCATCACAATGCTCCATGCCCTTTTCATCACAAACTCCATGACCCCTGTCATCACAGTCTTCCTTGACTCCAGTCATAACAATGATTCACGACCTTTGTCATCACAATGTTCCATGCCCTCTTCATCACAAGTCCCTGTGACCTTTGTCACCACAATGCTCCATGAACTTTTGATCACAATGCTCCGTGACCCTTGTCATCACAATGCTCCATGCCTTCTTCAGCACAATGCTCCATGACCATTGTCATCACAATGATCCATGTGCTAATCAGCACAATGCTCCATAACACATGTCATAACAGTGTGTCATGCACTTGTCATCACAATGCTCCACAACCTTGTCATCACAACGCTCCATAAACATTGTCATCACAATGCTCCATACACTTCTCATCAAAATGCTCTCTCACCACTGATATCACAATGTTCCATCACTAGTCATCACAATAGTCCATCACCCCTGTCATCACAATGTTCCATGACCGCTGTCATCACAATGGCACATGCCCTTATCATCACAATGTTCAATAACCCCTAAAATCACAATGTTCCATAACACCTGTCATCAAAATTCTCCATGACCCATTTCATCAAAATGCTCCATGAACCCTGACATCACAATGTTCCATAACCCCTGTCATCAGAATGTTCGATGACACTTTTCATCAAATTGCTCCATGACCCTGTCATCACAATGCACGCTGCCGTTTCAATCACAATGCACGACGCACTTGTCATCAAAGTGCTCCATGACCTTTGTCATCACAAAGCTCCATGACCCTTTGCATCACAATGTTCCATTCCATTTTCATCACAATGCTTCATGAAGCCTCTCATCACATTGTTCCATGTCCTGGTCATCACAAAGCTCCAAGACGCTTGTCATCAAAATGCTTGATGCACTTCTCATCACAATGCTCCATGCTCTTGTCATTACAATCCTTCATGACCCATGTATCAGAGTGTTCCATGACCTGTCATCACAATGCTCCAAACCCTTGTGATCACAATGTTCCATAACACTTGACATCACAATTCTCCATGATGCCTGTCATCACAATACTACATGCCCTTGTCATCACAATGTTCCATGACCATTTTCATCACAATGCTCAATACACTTGTCATCACAATGCTCCCTGACACTTGTCATCAGAATGCTCCTTTAAATCTGTCATGAAAAGTCTCCATGCATTTTTCATCACAATGATCCATGCCCTTTTCATCACAATGCTCCATGCCATTGTCATCACAATACTCCACAAGCTTATCATCAGAATGCTCCATGACCACTGTCATCACAATGTTCCATGACCTCTGTCAACACAATGCTCCATGACGCATGTCATCAAAATGTTCCATGCCCCTTGTCATTACAGTGCTCCATGATGCTCGTCATCACAGTTATCCATTTTTCTCCTCATCACAGTGCTCCATGGTCTTTCGATCACAATGCTCCATTCCCTGGTCATAACAATGCTCCATGTCCCTTGTCATCACAATTCTCCACGTTTTTGTCATCACAGTGCTCCATGACACTTCTCATCACAATTTTACATGCTCTTGTCATCACAATTCTCCATGCACCTGTCATCGAAATGTCCCATGACACCTGTCATAGCAAGATCCATGGCTTTGTCATCAAAATGCTTCATACCTTGTCATCAAAATTCTAAATGCCCATTTTCATCACAATGCTCCATGACCCTTGTTATCACAATGCTCCAAGCCCTTGTCATCACAATGCTCCATTACCTTTGTCATCACAATCCTCCATGACACTTGGCGTCACAATGCTCCATGCCCTTGTCATCACAATTTGCCATGCCCACTGTCATCACAATAATCCATAAAACTTGTTACACCAATTTTCCATGCCACTGTCTTCACAATGCTCCATGCCCTTGTAGTCACAAAACTACATGACACATGTCATCAGAATGCTCCATTGCCTTCTCATCACAATGCTCCATTCTTTTGTCATCATAATGTTCCAAGACCACTTTAATCACAATGCTCCTTGCCACTTTTCATCTAAATTCTCCATGAACCCTGTCATCACAATGCACCATGCCCATTATCATAATGCTTCATGCTATTGTCACCACAATGAAATGAAAATGTTCCATGACCTCTGTCATCAATATGCTCCAAACCCTGGTGATCACAAGGTTCCATATCACTTGTCATCACAACGCTCCATGACGCTCGTCATCACAATTATCCATGGTTATCTCATCACAATGCTCCATGAAATTTGTCATCACAATGCTCAATACACTTGTCATCACAATACTCCATGAATATTTTCAGCCCAATGATCCATGACCTTCTCATCACAATGCTCCATGACTCTTGTCATCACAATGCTCCATTACCCCTCTCATCACAATGATCCATGACCCTTGTAATCACAATGTTGCAAGCCATTGTCATCAAAATGCTCCATTACCTTTGTCATCACAATCTTCCATGACACTTGGAATCACAATGCTCCATGCCATTGTCATCACAATGGACAATGACATATGTCATCACAATGCTCCCTGACACCTGTCTTCACAATACGCCATGACCTTGTTAACACAATGTTCCATGCCCTTGTCATCACAATGCGCCATGCCCACTGTCATCAGAATAATCCATGAAACTTGTCAGACAAATGTTCCATGCCACTGTCATCACAATGCTCCATGCCCATGTCATCACAATGCTCCATTACCCATGTCATTAAAATGCTCCTTGCCTCCAGTCATCACAATGCTTCATGACTTTTGCCATCACAATGCTCCATGCCCACTGTCATCACAATAATCCATGAAACTTGTCAGACCAATTGTCCATGCCCCCGTCACACAAGGCTCTGTGATCTTTGTCACCACAGTGCTCCATGAATATTTCATCACAATGCTCTGTGTCCCTTGTCATCACCATGCTCAATGCCTTTGTCAGCACAATGCTCCATGACACTTGTCATTAAAATGCTCCATGCACTTCTCAGCACAATGCTCCATGACCCCTGCGATCACAATGCTCCATGACTCCAGTCATCACAGTGCTTCATGACCTTTGTCAACCCAGTGGTCCATGCCCTCTTCACACAAGGCTCTGTGACCTTTGTCATCACAATGCTCCATGCCCACTGTCATCACAATAATCCATGAAACTTGTCAGACAAATGTTCCATGCCCCTGTCAGCACATTGCTCCATGCCCTTTTCAGCACAATGCTCCATGACCCCTGACATCACAATGTTCAATAAGACCTGTCACAAAATGCTCCATGACCCATTTCTTCAAAATGCTTCATGACCCCTGACATCACAATGTTCCATAACGCCTGTCATCAAAATATTCCATGACACTTTTCATCAAATTGCTCCATGACCCTGTCATCACAATGCTCCCTGCCCTTCTCATCACAATGCACCAGGCCCTTGTCATCAAAATGCTACATAACATTTGTCATCACAAAGCTCCATGACCCTTGGCATCACAATGCTCCATTCCATTATCATCACAATGCTCTATGGACACTCTCATCACATTGCTCCATGCACATTTCATCCCAAATCTCCATGACGCTTGTCATCACAATGCTCCATGCCATTGTCATTACAATCCTGCATGATCAATGTATCACAGTGTTCCATGCCCTTGTCATCACATGGCTCCATGCCCACTCTCTTCTCAATAATCCATGAAACATTTCAGACCATTGCCCCATGGCCTTGTCATCACAATGTTCCATGACCCCTGACATCACAATGATCCATAACCCCTGTCACAAAATGCTCCATGACCCATTTCATCACAATGCTTCATGACCCCTGAATCACAGTGTTCCATAACGCCTGTCATCAAAATATTCCATGACGCTTTTCATCAAATTGCTCCATGACCCTGTCATCACAATGCTCCCGGTCCTTCTCATCACAATGCACCACGCACTTGTCATTAAAATGCCCAATGACATTTTTCATCACAAAGCTCCATGCCATTGTCATCACAATGCTCAATGAAATCTCTCATCACATTGCTCCATGCCCTTGTCATCAAAATGCTCCATTACACCTCTCATTACAATGCTCCATGACCCCTGCCATCACAGTGTTCCATGGCTTTGTCATCACAAGGCTCCATGACCCTTGTCATCACAATGCTCCAAGACCTCTGTAATCACAATTCTCCATGCCCCTTTACATATCAATTCTCCATCAACCCTGTCATCACAATGCACCATGCCCATCATCATAATGATTCATGCTATTGTCATCACTATGAAATCAAAATGCTCCATGACCTCTGTCATCACAAAGCTGAAAACCCTTCTGATCACAATGTTCCATGACACTTGTCATCACAATGCCCCATGACGCTCGTCATCACAATTATGCAAGGTCTTCTCATCACAATGCTCCATGACCTTTGTCACCAAAATGCTCAATACACTTGTCATCACAATGCTCCCTGACACTTGTCATCACTATGCTCCTTGAACACTGTCATGACAAGGCTCCCTGCATTTTTCATCACAATGATGCATTCCCTTTTCTTCAAAATGCTCCAAGACCTCTGTTATCACAATGCTCCGTGACTCCAGTCATCACAATGCTTCATGACATTTGTCATCACAATGGTCCATGACCTTGTCACACAAAGCTCTGTGACCTTTGTCACCACAATGCTCCATGAACTTTTTATCACAATGCTCTGTGACACTTGTCATCACAAAGCTCCATGCCTTTTTAAGCACAATGCTTCATGACTCTTATCATCACAATGCTCGATGCGCGTGTCAGCACAATGCTCCACAACCAATGTCATCACAAATCGCCATGCACTTGTCAGCACAATGCTCAACATCCTTGTCATCAAAATGCTCCATAAACCTTGTCATCACAATGCTCCATGCACTTATCAAAATGCTCTCTCACCACTGATATCTCAATGTTCCACCACTAGTCATCACAATACTCCTTCAACCCTGTCATCACAATGTTCCATTACCCCTGTCATCACAATGCTACATGCCATTATCATCACAATGCTCCATGACACCTGAAATCACAAATTTCCATAACCCCTGTAATCAAAATGCTCCATGACCCTTTTCATCACAAAACTCCATGATCCCTGACATCATAATGTTCTATAACCACTGTCATCAAAATGTTCCATGACCCTTTTCATCAAATTGCTCCATGACCCTGTCATCACAATGCTCCCTGCCCTTCTCATCACAATGCACCATGCCCTTGTCATCAAAATGCTACATGACATTTGTCATCACAGAGATCCATGACCCTTGGCATCACAATGCTCCATTCCATTATCATCACAATGCTCCATGGACCCTCTCATCACATTGATCCATGCACTTGTCATCCCAAATCTCCATGACACTTGTCATGACAATGCTCCAACACCCCTGGAATCACAATGCTCCATGCCCCTTTTCATCTCAATGCTCCATCAACCCTGTCATCACAGTGCACCGTGCCCATCACCATAATATTTCATGCTTTGTCATCACAATGAAATCAAAATGCTCAATGTCGTCTGTCATTACAATGCACCAAATCCTTGTGATCACAATGCTCCATAACACTTGTCATCACAATGCCCCATGACGCTGGTCATCACAATTATCCATGGTCTTCTCTCACAATGCTCCAAGCCCTTGTCATCAGAATGCTCCATTACTTTTGTCATCACAATCCTCCATGACACTTGGCTTCACAATGCTCCATGCCATTGTCATCACAATGCACCATGACATATGTCATCACAATGCTCCCTGACACCTGTCTTCACCATATTCCATGACCTGGTCATATCAATGCTCCATGCCGCTGTCATCACAGTGCGCCATGCCCACTATCATCACAATAATCAATGAAAGTTGTCGGACCAATGCTTCATGCTCCTGTCATCACAATGCTCCATGTCCTTGTCATCACAATGGTCCGTGACTCCAGTCATCACAATGCTACATGACCTTTGTCCTCACAATGGTCCATAACCTCGTCATGACAGGGCTCTGTGAACTTTGTTACCATAATGCTCCATGAACTTTTCATCACAATGCTCTGTGACCCTTGTCATCACAATGCTCCATGCCTTTGTCAGCAGAGTGCTCCATGACCCTTGTCATCACAATGCTCCATGGGCTTGTCAGAACAATGCTCCATGACCCATGTCATCACAATGTGCCATGCACTTGTCATCACAATGTTCCACAACATTGTCATCACAATACTCTATAAACCTTGTCATCACAAAACTCCATGCACTTCATATCAAAATGCTCTTTCACCGCTGATATCAAAATGTTCCATCACTAGTCATTACAATACTCCTTCACGCCTGTCATGACAATGTTCCACATGCTTCTCATCACAAGGCTCCATGACCCTTGTCATCACAATGCTCCAAGACCCCTGTAATCACAATGCTGCATGCTCTTGTCGTCACATAGCTCCATGACGCTTGTCATCAGACAGCTCCATGTCCTTAGCATCACAGTGCTCCATGCCCTTTTCATCACAATGCTCCAAGACACCTGTAATCACAATGCTCCATGCCCCTTTTCATCTCAATGCTCCATGAACTCTGTCATCACAATGATCCTTGCCCATTATCATAATGCTTCATGCTATTGTCATAACAATGAAATCAAAATCCTCTATAAACACTGTCATCACAATGTTCCAAACCCTTGTGTTCACAATGTTCCATAACACTTGTCATCACAACTCCCCATGACGCTCGTCTTCACAATTATCCATGGTCTTCTCATCACAATGCTCCATGACCTTTCTCATCACAATGCTCAATTCACTTGTCATCACAATGCTCCCTGACACTTTTCGTCAGTATGCTCCTTGAACCCTCTCATGACAAGGCTCCATGCTTTTTCATCACAATCATCCATGCCCTATTCATCACAATGCTCCAAGACCCATGTAATGACAATGCTCCATGCCACTTTTCATCAGAATGCTCCATGATACTTGTCATCACAAGGCTACCTGTTCTTCTCCTCACAATGCTCCAGGACCTTGTCATCACAATGCTCCTTTCCATTGTCACCACAATGCTCCATGACCCCTGCCATCATAATACTCAATGAATATTTTCAGCCCAATGCTCCATGAAATTCTGATCACAATGCTCCATGACCCTTGTCATCACAATGTTCCATGACCACAGTAATCACAACGCTCCATGACACCAGACCACACAATTATCTGGGACCCTTGTAATCAAAATGCTCCATGACACTTGTCATCAGAATGATCCATGCCCTTGCCATCCCAATGCTTCATGACCCCTGTAATCACAATGCTCCATGACGCATGTCATCACAGTGCTCCATGACACTTGTCATCAAAATGCTCCATGCATTTGTCAGCAAAATTCTACATTACCTTGTCATCACAATGCTCCATGCCTTTGTCAGCACAATGCTCCATGATACGTTTCATCGCAATGCTCCATGCCCCTGTCAGCATAGTGCTCCGTGACCCTTGTCATCACAATGCTCCAAGCCCTTCTCATCACAATGCTCCATTACCTTTGTCATCAGAAACCTCCATGACACTTGGCATCACAATACTCCATGGCATTGTCATCACAATGGGCCACGACTTATGTCTTCACAATGCTCCCAGACACCTGTCTTCACAATACTGCATTACCTTGTCATCACCATGCTCCATGCCCTTGTCATCACAATGCATCATTCACACTGTCATTGCAGTAATCCATGAAACTTGTAAGACCAATGTCCCATGCCCCTGTCTTCACAATGCTCCATGCACTTGTCTTCACAATGCTCCATGACCCGTCATCACAATGCTCCCTGACCCCTTTCATCACAATGCTCCATGCTCCTTGAAATCAAAATGATCCATGACCTCTGTCATCACAATGCTCCAAACCCTTGTAATCACATTGTTCCACAACACTTGTCATCACAACACTCCATGATGCCTGTCATCACAATACTCCATGCCCGTGTCATCACAATGCTCCATGAGCTTTCTCATCACAATGTTCAATACACTTGTCATCCCAATGCTCCCTGACACTTGTCGTCAGAATGCTCCTTGAAACCTGTCATGAAAAAGCACCATGCCTTTTTCATCACAATGCTCCATGCCCTGTTCATCACAATGATCCATGCCTTTGTCATCACAATACCCCACAAGCTTGTCATCATTATGTTGCATGACCCTTGTCATCACAATTCTCCATGACCCCTGTCATCACAATGCTCCGTGACTCCAGTCATCCCAAAGCTTCATGACCTTTGTCATCACAATGGTCCATGCCCTCGTCATCACAAGGCTCTGTGACATTTGTCACCACAATGCTCCATGAACTTTTCATCATAATGGTCTGTGACCGTTGTCATCACAATGCTCCATGCCTTTCTCAGAACAATGCTCCATGACCATTGTCATCACAATGCTTCATGCCCTTGTCAGCACAGTGCTCCATGACCCTTGTCATCACAATGCTCCATGCACTTGTCATCAAAATGCTCCATTACATTTGTCATCACAATCCTCCATGACATTTGGCATCACAATGCTCCATGGCATTGTCATCACAATGGGCCATGACATATGTCTTCACAATGCTCCCAGACACGTGTCTTCACAATAATGCATGAGCTTCTCATCACAATGCTCCAAGCCCTTTTCATCACAATGTGCCATTCCCAGTGTCATCGAAATAATCCATGAAACTTGTAATACCAATGTTCCATGCCCCTGTCATCACAATGCTGCATGCCCTTGTCATCACAATGCTCCATGACACGTCATCACAATGCTCCGTGACTCCTGTCATCACAATGCTTCATGACCTTTCTCATCACAATGGTCCATGCCCTCTTCATCACAAGTCTCTGTGACATTTGTCACCACAATGCTCCATGAACTTTTCATCACAATTCTCCATTACTCTTGTCATCACAATGCTCCATGTGCTTATCAGCACAATGCTCCATGACCCTTGTCATCAAAATGCTCCATGTGCTTCTCAGCACATTGCTCCATGACCCATGTTATCAAAATGTGCCATGCGCGTGTCATCACTGTGCTCCACAACATTGTCATCACAATGCTCAAAAAAACTTGTCATCAATATGCTCCAGGCACGTCTCAATAAAATGCTCTCTCACAACTGATATCACTATGTTCCATCACAAGTCATCACAATACTCCCTCACCCGTCATCACAATGTTCCATGACCCCTGTCATCACATTGCTCCATGCACTTATGATCACAATGTTTGATGACCCCTGACATCACAATATTCCATAACCCCTGTCATCAAAATGCTCCATGACCCTTTTCATCAAAATGCTCCATGACCCCTGACATCACAATGTTCCATAACCCCTGTCATCAAAATCTTCCATGACCCTTTTCATCAAATTGCTCCATGACCCTGTCATCAAATGCTCCCTCCCCTTCACCACACAGCGCACCACGAACTTGTGACAAAATGCTCCATGACATTTGTTGTCACACATCTCCATGACAATTGGCATCACAATGCTCCATGTCATTGTCATCACAATGCTCCATGAACCCTCTCATCACATTGTTCCATGCCCTTGTAATCACAAAGCTCCATGACGCTTGCCATCACAATGCTCGAAGCCCTTCTCATCACAATGCTCCATGTCCTTGTCATTATAATCCACCATGACCCATGTATCACAGTGTTCTGTGCCCTTGTCATCAAAATGCTCCATGCCCACTGTCATCACAATAATCCATGAAACTTTTCAGACCAATGCTCCATGCCCTAGTCATCGCAGTGCTCCATTACACCTGTCATAACAATGCTCCATGACCCCTGCTATCACAATGATCCACGGCCTTTTAATCACAAGACTCCATGACTCTTGTCATCACAATGCTCCAAGACCCCTGTAATCACAATGCTCCATGCAATTGTCATCACAAAGCTCCTTGACGCATGTCATCAGAATGCTCCATGGCCTTCTCATCACAATGCTCCATGCCCTTTTCATCACAATGCTCCAAGACCCCTGTATTCACAATGCTCCATGCCCTTGCCATCAAAAAGCTCCATGACGCATGACATCAGAATGCTCCTTGGCCTTCTCATCACAATGCTCCATGCCCTTGTCATCACAATGTTCCAAGATCCCTGTAAACACGATGCTCCATGCCTCTTTTCATCAGTATGGTCCATGAGACTTGTCATCACAAGGCTCCACGGTCTTTTCAACACAGTGCTCCAGGATTTTGTCATCACAATGCTTCACGACCTTCTCATCAAGATTCTAAATGGCCCTTGTGATCATAATGTTCCAAGCCCTAATCATCACAATGCCCCATTATCTTTGTCATCACATTCCTCCATGACACTTGGCATCACAATGCCCCACGCCATTGTCATCGCAATGGAACATGACATATGTCATCACAATGCTCCCTGACACCTGTCTTCACAATACTCCA
Source organism: Hyperoodon ampullatus (assembly GCF_949752795.1). Taxonomy (NCBI): domain Eukaryota; kingdom Metazoa; phylum Chordata; class Mammalia; order Artiodactyla; family Ziphiidae; genus Hyperoodon; species Hyperoodon ampullatus. The sequence continues at coordinate 5,211,418 of NW_027641093.1, read as the reverse complement.
TGACCTTTTCATCACAATGCTCCATGCCCTTGTCACCACAATCCGCCATGACGAATGTCACAACAATAATCCATGAAACTTGTCATACCAATGCTCCATGCCCTTGTCATCACAATGCTCCATGCCCTTGTCATCACAATTCTCCATGACACCGCACATCATAATTCCCCGTGAATCCAGTCATCACAATGCTTTATGACATTTGTCATCACAATGGTCCATTCCCTCATCATCACAGTTCTCTGTAACACGTTTCATCACAATGCTCCATGCCTTTGTCAGCATAATGCTCCATGACCCTTGTCATCACAATGATCCACGCGCTTTTCAGCACAATGCTCCACAACCTTATCATCACAATGCTCCATAAACCTTGTCATCACAATGCTCCTTGCACTTCTCATCTAAATGCTCTCACACCACTGATATCACAATGTTCCATTACTATTCATCACAATACTCCCTCACCCCTTTCATCACAATGTTCCATGACCCCTATCATCAAAATGCTACATGCCCTTATCATAATAATGCTCCACGACCACTGACAACACAATGTTCCATAACACTGTCATGAAAATGTTCCCTGATGATTTTCATCAAACTGCTCCATGACCCTGTTATCACAATGCTCCCTGCCCTTCTCATCACAATGCACAACGCTCTTGTCATCAAAATGCTCCATGACCTTTGTCATAACAAACTCCATGACCCTTGGCATCACAATGCTCCATGCCATTGTCATCACAATGCTCCATGAAACCTATCATCACATTGTTCCTTGCTCTTTTCATCACAATGCTCCATGCCCACTCTCATCACAATAATCCATGAAACTTTTCAAACCAATACTCCATGCCCTTGTCATCACAATGCTCCATTACCCCTGTCATAACAATGCTCCATGACCCCTGCCATCACAATGTTCCACGGTGTTGTCATCACAAGGCTCCATGACCCTTGTCATAACAATGCTCCAAGACCCCTGTAATCACAATGCTCCATGCCCACTCTCATCACAATAATCCATGAAACTTTCCAAACCAATACTCCATGCCCTTGTCATCACAATCCTCCATTACCCCTGTCATAACAATGCTCCATGACCCCTGCCATCACAATGTTCCACGGTGTTGTCATCACAAGGCTCCATGACCCTTGTAATAACAATGCTCCAAGACCCCTGTAATCACAATGCTCCATGCCCCTTTTCATCAGAATGCTCCAAGAAACTTGTCATCACAATGCTCCATGGTCTTCTCATCACAATGCTCCAGGACATTGTCAACCCAATGTTCCATTCCCTTGTCATCACAATGCTCCATGAGCCCTGCCATCACAATACTCAAGGAATATTGTCAGCTCAGTGCTCCATGAAATTCTGATCACAATGCTCCATGACCCCTGTCATCACAATGCTCCATGACCACTGTCATCACAACGCTCCATGACACCAGAGAACACAATGATCTGGGAATCTTGTCATCGAAATGCTCCATGACCCTTGTCATCACAATGATCCATGCCCTTGCCATCCCAATGCTCCATGACCCCTGTAATCACAATGCTCCATGACGCTTGTCATCACAATGCTCCATGACATTTGTCATCAAAATGCTCCATACATTTGTCAGCAAAATGCTACATGACCTTGTCATCACAATGCTCCATGCGCTTGTCATCACAATACTCCATTCCCATTGTCATCAAAATCCTCCATGAACCTTGGGTTCACATTGCTTCATGCCCTTGTCATCATAATGATCCATGCTCCTTGAAATGAAAATGATACATAACTTCTGTCATCACAATGCTCCAAAGCCTTGTGATCACAATGTTCATAACACTTGTCATCATAACGCTCCATGATGCCTGTCATCACAATGCTCCATGAAATTTGTCATCACAGTGCTCAATACACTTGTCATCACAATGCTCCCTGAGACTTGTCATCAGAATGCTCCTGAACACTGTCATAAAAAGGCTCCATGCCTTTTTCATCACAATGCTCCATGTCCTGTTCATCAAAATGCTCCATGCCATTGTCATCACATTACTCCACAAGCTTGTCATCAGAATGGTCCATGACACTTGTCATCACAATGATCCATGACACCTGTCATCACAATGCTCCATTCCCCTGGTCATTACAGTGCTCCATGACTATCCTCATCACAATTATCCGTGGTCTTCTCATGACAATGCTCCACGGTCTTGTCATCCCAATGATACATGCCCTGGTCATCACAATTCTACATGTCCTTTTCATCACAATGCTCCATGACATTTCTCATCAAAATGTTACATGCTCTTGTCAATACAATTCTCCATGCACTTTTCATCGCAATGCTCCATGACGACTGTCATAGAATTTCCATGCGCTTGTCATCACAATGCTTCACGACTTGTCATCAAAATTCTCAAAGGCCCTTGTCATCACAATGCTCCATGATGTTGTCATCACAATGCTTCATGACCTTGTCATCACGAAACTCCAAGCCCTTGTCATCACAATGCTCCATTACCTTTGTCATCACAATCCTCCTTGACACTTGGCATTCCAATGCCCCATGCCATTCTCATCACAATGGACAATGACATATGTCATCCCAATACTCCCTGACACCCGTCTTCACAATACTGTATGACCTTGTCATCACAATGCTCCATGCCCTTGTCATCACAATGTGCCATGCCCACTGTCATCACAATAATCCATAAAACTTGTCAGAGCAATGCTCTATGCCCATGTCATCACAATGCTCCATTCCCGTGTCATCACAATGCTCCGTGACTCCAGTCATCACAGTGCTTTATGAACTTTGTTATCACAACGGTCCATGATTTCATCATCACAAGTCTCTGTGACTTTGTCACCACAATGCTCCATGAACTTTTCATAAAAATGCTCACTGACCCTTGTCATCAAAATGCTCTATGCCTTTCTCAACACAGTACTCCACCCCCCTTTTCATCACAATGCTCCTTGTGCTTGTCAGCACATTGCTCCATGACCCATGTTATCACAATGTGCCATGCGCTTGTCATCACAATGCTCCACAACCTTGTCATCACAATGCTCCATAAACACTTGTCATCACAATGCTCCATGCACTTCTCAACATAAATGCTCTCTCACAACTGATATCACTATGTTCCATCACTAGTCATCACAATACTTCCTCACACCTGTCATCACAATGATCCATGACCCCTGACATCACTAAGTTCCATAACCCCTGTCATCAAAATGCTCCATGACCCTTTTCAGCAAAATGCTCCATGACCCCTGACATCACAATGTTCCATTACCCATATCATCAAAATCTTCCATGACACTTTTCATCAAATTGCTGCTCGACTCTGTCATCACAATGCTCCCTTCCCTTCAAAACACAATGCACCACGCACTTGTCATAAAAATGCTCCATGTCATTTGTCGTCACATATCTCCATGACCCTTGTCATCACAATGCTCCATGCTATTGTCATCACGATGCTCCATGAACCCTCTGATCACATTGTTCCATGCCCTTGTCATCACAAAGCTCCATGACATTTGTCATCACAATGCTCGATGCCCTTCTCATCACAATGCTCCATGCCCTTGTCATTACAATCCTCCATGACCCATGTGTCACAGTGTTCCGTGCCCTTGTCATCACAATGCCCCATGCCCACTCTCATCACAGTAATCTATGAAATTTTCAGACCAATGCTCCATGCCCTTGTCATCACAATGCTCCATGACGCCTGATATCACAATGTTCCATAAGCCCTGGCATCAAAATGCTCCATGACCCTATTCCTCACAAAGCTCCATGACCCCTGACATCACAATGTTCCATATCCCCTGTCATCAAAATGATCCATGACACTTTTCATCAAATTGTTCCATGACCCTGTCATCACAATGTTCCCTGCCCTTCTCATCACAATGCACAACGCCATTGTCAGCAAAATGCTCCATGACCTTTGTCATCACAAAGGTCCATGACTCTCGTCATCAAAATTTTCCATGGTCTTCTCATCACAATGTTCCATGACCTTTGTCATCACAATGCTCAATACACTGGTCATCACAATGCTCCCTGACACTTGTCATCAGTATGCTCCTTGAACACTCTCATGACAACGCTCCATGCCTTTTTCATCACAATGATCCATGCCCTTTTCATCACAATGCTTCATACCATTGTCATCACTATACTCCACAAGCTTATCATCAGAATGCTCCGTGACCCTTGTCATCACAATGCTCCATGACCCCTGCCACCACCATGTTCCATGACCCCTGTCATCACAATGCTCCATGACAACTGTCATCAGAATGCTCCATGCCCCTTGTCATTACAGTGCTCCATGAGGCTCGTCATCACAGTTATTCATGGCCTTCTCATCACAGTGCTCCACGGTCTTGCTATCACAATGCTCCATTCCCTGGTAATCACAATGCTCCATTCCCTGGTAATAACAATGCTCCATGTCCCTTGTCATCAGAATTCTCCACGTCCTTGTCATCACAATGCTCCATGACACTTCTCATCACAATGTTACATGCACTTGTCATCAAAATTTTCCATGAAATTGTCATCTCAATGCCATATGACCCTTGTCATAGCAAGCTCCATGCCTTTGTCATCAAAATTCTTCACGATATTGTCATCAAAATTCTCAATGTCCGTTGTCATCACAATGCTCCATGCCCTTGTCATCACGATGCTCCATGACCCTTGTTATCACAGTGCTCCAAGCCGTTGTCAACACAATGCTCCATTACCTTTGTCATCACAATACTCCATGACACCTGGCATCACAATGTCCCATGCCATTGTCATCACAATGGGCCATGACATATGTCATCACAATGCCCCATGCCATTGTCATCACAATGGGCCATGACATATTTCATCACAATGCTCCCTGACACCTCTCTTCACAATACTCTATGACCTTGTCATCACAATGCTCCATGCCCTTGTCATCACAATGCGCCATGCCCACTCTCATCACAATAGTCCATAAATCTTGTTAGAGAAATGCTCTATGACCCTGTCATCACAATGCTCCATGACCTTGTCATCACAATGCTCCATGGCCCTGTCATCACAATGCTCCGTGACTCGTCATAACAATGATTCATGATGTTTGTCATCACAGTGGTCCATACCCTCGTCATCACAAGTCTCTGTGACTTTGTCACCACAATGCTCCATGAACATTTCATCACAATGCTCTCTGACACAGGTCATCACCATATTGTATGCCTTCCTCAGCCCAATGCTCCCTGACCCTTGTCATAAGAGTGCTCCATGTGCTTGTCAGCACATGGTTCCATGACCCATGTTATCACAATGCGCCATGCGCTTGTCATCAATATGTAACCAAGTTGATGTTATTGTAATCAGTGCAGCCCTAAATTTTTGGGTGGCTATGTCTTATTGATTTTCAGTTTTCCCAAGGTATATTCCCTAGACTGGAAGTGCCCTTGGATCTGTAGCTCTGTTGTTTACTTGATTTAGGGAACACAATGCACTCCTCCAGAGAGGCAGTTGGCAATTTACATCCTGCCCATCAGCATAACTAGGCTCCTTCTTCTCCAGGGCCTGTATTGCGTTTCTAGTTTTTACACATTTTGCGGATGTCCCTTTTGACCGGTGGGAAGTGATACTTCTTTGTAGTGCAGATTTGCATTGCCCACTTGCTCGCTTGGCCAAAAAGGGCGTATGCGTTTTCTCCTGAATATATTCAGGAGAAAACGCATACGCCCTTTTTGGCCAAGTGCATTACTGTCGAAGTTGTGCCCCTCTTCCTGTGCTTTAAAGGTGATTCCAATGTACCTCTTGAAATCTGTTTCCTGCCTTTCTGGCTCACTTTCAAGTCCGCCTCGGTGCCTTCCCTCAACAGATTTTTGGACGATAGTTTTCCTTTATTACTCGGCCATTTTCTGAATTGCTCTGCCCCTGAGCTCCAGTTTTCAACTCTTTTTTTGTGAGCTGACCGCAAGTCTAAAATTTTGGTTCAGTACCTATACTGTTTCCCAGCGGGTGGCTGAGAGTTTGGTTAATTTTTCTCCCTGACCGGAAATTACAGTGATATGTACCCATCCAAATGCCTAACAGCTACTCTCATTGCATCTCCCTCTTCCCTTTCATCCTCTGCCAAGTTGGCAACCTGTGCGAACCCGGAGTTTAAAGGGGCTGTCTCTCCAAGTTGGGAGATTGATAGTAAAGCAGTTGGACAGTCAAACCAGAGCACCCGGAGAGGGACTATTAGTCGAGTTTTAGAATCCTTTCGTATTCACAGTGTGTCCATTCTCTAGGTTTCCCGTACACGTTATAGCTGTAGTAATATTCCCTTCAACCTGGAGAGTTGGGAGCCATGGAATGGGTGCCACGCATTATTGCTTTACAGGGTCTGCATTTGCTCACCCAATCTCACCAATCCTCTCAGTCCCAAGTGTCCAGCCTTATGCCACATCCAGCTGTCTTTTTAGATAGGGTCATTCCAGGTTTCATCAGAGCGCCTGAAGGAATTGTAAAGAATTTCCCTGTTTTTTTGTTTTGTTTTGTTTTGTTTTTGAAATTCCTTTTTATATTGGGTTTGAGCTGATTCTCACTGCCATGTTGATACCAGTGTAGACACAGTTGAAGCCCTTACGGAGACCTATGAATACATAGTTTTTAAGATTGTTACTAGTCAAATATATTCCTCTGTGGGAAATATGGGGTTATGAGTCACTTTCACTGAGGAAGGTGTAGGTCTTTTCTATTCCGTATTTGGTTTTTGGAACGGTACCTGTACTACTATCAAACTATGGTTTTATGCATCACCCCACCTCTCCTTCCCCCTTAAGCAGGCATAAGAGTGTTTTCTCAATGTGAGACTCTGTTCTCTTTCCTAACACAGTTCATTTGTAGCCATGTTTACAGGACCTTCATAAGTGATATCTTATGATAAGTTTATTTTTCTCTGTGACTTATTTCATTGAGAATCATCGAACCTGAATCCACTCATTTTCCTGCTACTGGCCTTATGACATTGATTTCATGGCTGAGGGATATTCCATCATACATAAGTACCACAATTTCTTGAACCATTTTTGTCTTTCCACGGATATTTAAGGTGTACCCAAGTTGAAGTTCTTGTAAGCAGTGCAGCCCTAAATTTTGGGGTGGCACTGTCTAATTGATTTTCAGATTTCCCAAGGCATATTCCCTAGACTGGAAGTGCCCTTGGATCTGTAGCTCTGTTGTTTACTTGTTTTAGGGAACACAATGCAATCCTCCAGAGAGGCAGTTGGCAATTTACATACTGCCCATCAGCATAACTAGTCTCCCTGTTCTTCAGGGCCTTTCTTGCCTTTCTGGTTTTTACACATTTTTCGGATATCCCTTTTGACCAGTGGGAAGTGATACTTCTTTGTAGTGCAGATTTGCATTGCCCGCTTGCTTGCTTGGCCACAAAACGCGTAGGCGGTTTCTCCTGAATATATTCAGGAGAAAATGCGTACGCCCTTTTTGGCCAAGTGCGTCATTGTCGAAGTTGTGCCCCTCTTCCTGTTCTTTAAAGGGGATTCCAATGTACCTCTTGAAATCTGTTTCCTGCTATTCTGGCTCGCATTCAAGTCCGCCTCGATGCCTTCCCTCAACAGATTTTTGGACGATAGTTGTCCTTTATTACTCTGCCAGTTTGTGAATTGCTGTGCCCCTGAGCTCCATTTTTCAGCTCGTTTTTTGTGACCTGACAGCAGGTCCAAAACTTTGGTTCAGGAACACTACTGGTTCCCGGCGGATGGCTGAGACTTTGGCTAATTCTTCTACCTGCCGGGAATTTAGAGTGACATGTGCCCGTACAAATGCCTAAGAGCTACTCTCTCATTGGTTCTCCCTCTTCACTTTCATTCTCTGCAAAATTGGCAACCTGTGCGAACCAGGAGGTTAAAGGGGCTGTCTCTCCAAGTTGGGACATTGATAGTAAAGCAGTTAGAAAGTCAAACCGGAATACCAGGAGAGGGACTATTAGTTGAGTTTTAGAAACCTTTTGTATTCACAGTGTGTCCATTCTCTTGGTTTCCCATACATGTTATAGCTGTAGTAATATTCCCTTCAACCTGGAAAGTTGGGACCCTTGGAATGTGTGCCACGCATTATTGCTTTAAATGGTCTGCATTTGCTCACTGAATCTCACCAATCCTCTCATTCCCAAGTGTCCAGGCTTATGCCACATCCATGTGTCATTGTAGATAGGGTCATTCCAGGTTTCATCAGAGACCCTGAAGGAATTGTAAAGAATTTCCCTGTTTTTTTGTTTTGTTTTTCAAATTCCTTATTATAGTGGGTTTGAGCTGATTCTCGCTGCCATGTTTATGCCAGTCTAGACACACTTGATTCCCTTATGGAGACTTATCAATACAAAGGTTTTAAGATTCTTACTAGTCAGATATATTCCTTTGCGGGAAATATGAGGTTTTGAGTCCCTTTCACTGAGGAAGGTGTAAGTCTTGTCTTTTCCGTAGTTGGTTTTTGGAACGGTACCTGTACTAATATCACACTCTGGTTTTATGTATCACCCCACCTCTCCTTCCCCCTTATGCAGGCATAAGAGTGTTTTCTAAATGTGAGACTCTGTTCTCTTTCGTAATTCAGTTCATGTGTAGCCATGTTTACAGGATCTTCATAAGTGATATGTTATGATAAGTTTCTTCTTCTCTGTGACTTATTTCACTTAGAATCATTGTACCTGAATCCACTCATTTTGCTGCTACTGGCCTTATGACATTGATTTCGTGTCTGAGGGGTATTCCATCGTACGTAAGTAACACAATTTCTTGAACCATTTTTGTCTTTCCTGGGATATTTATGGTGTATACAAGTTCAGGTTCTTGTAAGCAGTGCAGACCTCAATTTTGTGTTTGCTCTGCCTTATTGATTTTCAGTTTTCCCAAGGTATCTTCCCTAGACTGGAAATGCCCTTGGCTCTGTAGCTCTGTTGTTTACTTGTTTGAGGGAACACAATGCACTCCTCCAGAGAGGCAGTTGGCAATTTACATCCTGCCCATCAGCATAACTAGGCTCCCTGTTCTCCAGGGCCTGTCTTGCCTTTCTGGTTTTTACACATTCTGTGGATATCCCTTTTTAGCAGAAGGGAAGTGATACTTCTTTATAGTGCAGATTTGCCTTGCCCGCTTGCTTGCTTGGCCAATAAGCGCGTACGCATTTTCTCCTGAATATATTCAGGAGAAAATGCATACGCCCTTTTTGGCAAAGTGCATCATTGTCGATGTTCTGCCCCTCTTCCTGTGCTTTAAAGGTGATTCAAATGTACATCTTGAAATATGTTTGCTGCTATTCTGGCTGGCTTTCAAATCTTCCTCGTTGCCTTCCCTCAACAGATTTTTGGACGATAGTTGTCCGTTATTACTCTGCCAGTTTTTGAATTGCTGTGCCCCTGAGCTCCATTTTTCAACTCGTTTTTTGTGAGCTGATGGCAGGTCCAAAACATTGGTTCAGAAAGTCTACTGGTTCCTGGCGGGTGGCTGAGACTTTGGCTAATTCTTCTACCTGCCAGGAAATTACAGTGACATGTGCTCGTCCAAATGCCTAACAGCTACTCTCTCATTGGTTGTCCCTCTTCCCTTTCGTCCCCTGCCAAATTGGCAACCTGTGCGAACCAGGATGTTAAAGGGGCTGTCTCTCCAAGTTGGGACATTGATAGTAAAGCAGTTGGAAAGTCAAAGTGGAGCACCACGAGAGGGACTATTAGTTGAGTTTTAGAAACCTTTCGTATTCACAATGTGTCCATTCTCTAGGTTTCACTTACATGATATAGCTGTAGTAATATTCCCTTCAACCTGGAGAGTTGGTAACCTTGGAATGTGTGCCATGAATTATTGCTTTAAATGGTCTGCATTTGCTCACCGAATCTCACCAATACTCTCAGTCCCAAGTGTCCAGCCTTATGCCACATCCAGCTGTCATTGTAAATACGGTCATTCCAGGTTTCATCAAAGCCCCTGAAGGAATTGTAAAGAATTTCCCTGTTTTTTTGTTTTGTTTTTCAAATTCCTTTTTATAGTGGGTTTGAGCTGATTCTCGCTGCCATGTTTATGCCAGTCTAGACACACTTGATTCCCTTACGGAGACATATCAATACATAGGTTTTAAGATTCTTACTAGTCAGATGTATTCCTCTGCAGGAAATAAGGGGTTTTGATTCCCTTTCACTGAGGAAAGTGTAGGTCTTGTCTTTTCCGTAGTTGGTTTTTGGAACGGTACCTGTACTAATATCACAATCCGGTTTTAAGCATCACCCCACCTCTCCTTCCCCCTTAAGCAGGCATAAGAGTGTTTTTTAAATGTGAGATTCTGTTCTCTTTCGTAACTCAGTTCATGTGTATCCATGTGTACAGGATCTTCATAAGTGATATCTTATGATAAGTTTCTTCTTCTCTGTAACTTATTTCACCTAAAATCATCGTACCTGAATCCACTCATTTTGCTGCTACTGGCCTTATGACATTGATTTCATGGCTGAGGGGTATACCATTGTACGTAAGTAACACAATCTCTTGAACCATTTTTGTCTTTCCTGGGATATTTAAGTTGTACCCAAGTGGAGGTTCTTGTAAGCAGTGCAGCCCTCTATTTTGTGTTTGCTCTGTCTATTGATTTTCAGATTTCCAAGGTATCTTCCCTAGACTAGAAGTGCCCTTGGCTCTGTAGCTCTGTTGTTTACTTGTTTTAGGGAACACAATGCACTCCTCCAGAGAGGCAGTTGGCAATTTACATCCTGCCCTTCAGCATAAGTAGCCTCCCTTGCTCTATGGCCTGTCTTGCCTTTCTGGTTTTTTACACATGTTGCGGATGTCCCTTTTGACCGTTGGGAAGTGATACTCCTTTGTAGTGCAGATTTGCATTGCCCGCTTGCTTGCTTGGCCAAAAAGGGCGTATGCGTTTTCTCCTGAATATATTCAGGAGAAAACCCATACGCCCTTTTGGCCAAGTGCATCATTGTCGATGTTGTGTCCCTCTTCCTGTGCTTTAAATGTGATTCCAATGAACCTCTTGAAATCTGTTTCCTGCTATTCTGGCTCGCTTTCAAGTCTGCCTCGTTGCCTTCCCTGAACTGATTTTTGGACGATAGTTGTCCTTTATTACTCTGCCAGTTTGTGAATTGCTGTGCCCCTGAGCACCATTTTTCAACTCGTTTTTTGTGAGCTGACGGCAGGTCCAAAATTTTGGTTCAGAACCTATCCTGGTTCCCAGCAGTTGGCTGAGACTTTGGTTAATTCTTCTTCCTGCCAGGAAATTAGAGTGGCATGTGCCAGACCAAATGCCTAACAGCTACTCTCTCATTAGGGCTACTTCTTCCCTTTCATCCTCTGCCAAATTTGCAACCTGTGCGAACCAGGAGGTTAAAGGGTCTATCTCTCCAAGTTGGGAGATTGATAGTAAAGCAGTTGGAAATTCAATCCGGAGCGCCAGGAGAGGGACTATTAGTTGAGTTTTAGAAACCTTTCATATTCACTGTGTGTCCATTCTTTATGTTTCCGGTACATGTTATAGCTGTAGTAATATTCCCTTCAACCTGGAGAGTTGGGACCCTTGGAATGTGCTCCACACATTATTGCTTTAAATGGTCTGCATTTGCTCACCGAATCTCACCAATCCTATCAGTCCCAAGTGTCCAGCCTTATGCCACATCCAGCTGTCGTTGTAGATAGGGTCATTCCAGGTTTCATCAGAGCCCCTGAAGGAATTGTAAAGAATTTCCCTGTTTTTTTGTTTTGTTATTGAAATTCCTTTTTATAGTGGGTTTGAGCTGATTCTCACTGCCATGGTTATGCGAGTCTAGACACACTTGATTCCCTTACGGACACTTATCAGTACATTCGTTTTAAGATTCTTACTATTCAGATATATTCCTCTGCGGGAAATATGGGTTTCTGAGTCCCTTTCACTGAGGAAGGTGTAGGCCTTGTCTATTCCGTAGTTGGTTTTTGGAACGGTACCTGTACTAATATCAAACTCTGGTTTTATGCATCACCCTACCTCTCCTTCCCCCTTAAGCAGGCATAAGAGTGTTTTCTAAATGTGAGACTCTGTTCTCTTTCCTAACTCAGTTCATGTGTATCCAGCCATGTTTACAGGACCTTCATCAGTGATATATTATGATAAGTTTCTTTTTCTGTGTTACTCATTTCACTTAGAATCATCGTACCTGAATGCACTCATTTTGGTGCTACTGGCATTATGACATTGATTTCATGGCTGAGGGATATTCCATCGTACGCAAGTAACACAATTTCTTGAACCATTTTTGTCTTTCCTGGGATATTTAAGGTGTACCCAAGTTGAGGTTCTTGTAAGCAGTGCAGCCCTAAATTTTGGGGTGGCTCTGTCTTATTGATTTTCAGTTTTCCCAAGGCATATTCCCTAGACTGGAAGTGCCCTTGGATCTGTAGCTCTGTTGTTTACTTGTTTTAGGGAACACAATGCAATCCTCCAGAGAGGCAGTTGGCAATTTACATCATGCCCATCAGCATAACTAGTCTCCCTGTTCTTCAGGGCCTTTCTTGCCTTTCTGGTTTTTACACATTTTTCGGATATCCCTTTTGACCGGTGGGAAGTGATACTTCTTTGTAGTGCAGATTTGCATTGCCCGCTTGCTTGCTTGGCCACAAAAGGCCTATGTGGTTTCTCCTGAATATATTCAGGAGAAAATGCGTACGCCCTTTTTGGCCAAGTGCGTCATTGTCGAAGTTGTGCCCCTCTTCCTGTTCTTTAAAGGGGATTCCAATGTACCTCTTGAAATCTGTTTCCTGCTATTCTGGCTCGCATTCAAGTCCGCCTCGTTGCCTTCCCTCAACAGATTTTTGGACGATAGTTGTCCTTTATTACTATGCCAGTTTGTGAATTGCTGTGCCCCTGAGCTCCATTTTTCAACTCGTTTTTTGTATGCTGACGGCAGTTCCAAAACTTTGGTTCAGGAACTCTCCTGGTTCCCGGCGGGTGGCTGAGACTTTGGCTAATTCTTCTACCTGCCGGGAATTTAGAGTGACATGTGCCCGTCCAAATGCCTAAGAGCTACTCTCTCATTGGTTCTCCCTGTTTCCTTTCATTCTCTGCGAAATTGGCAACCTGTGCGAACCAGGAGGTTAAAGGTGCTGTCTCTCCAAGTTGGGACATTGATAGTAAAGCAGTTAGAAAGTCAAACCGGAGTACCAGGCTAGGGACTATTAGTTGAGTTTTAGAAACCTTTCGTATTCACAGTGTGTCGATTCTCTAAGTTTCCCATACATGTTATAGCTGTAGTAATATTCCCTTCAACCTGGAAAGTTGGGACCCTTGGAATGTGTGCCACGCATTATTGCTTTAAACGATCTGCATTTGCTCACTGAATCTCACCAATCCTCTCAGTCCCAAGTGTCCAGCCTTATGCCACATCCATGTGTCGTTGTAGATAGGGTCATTCCAGGTTTCATCAGAGACCCTGAAGGAATTGTAAAGAATTTCCCTGTTTTTTTGTTTTGTTTTTCAAATTCCTTATTATAGTGGGTTTGAGCTGATTCTCGCTGCCATGTTTATGCCAGTCTAGACACACTTGATTCCCTTATGGAGACTTATCAATACAAAGGTTTTAAGATTCTTACTAGTCAGATATATTGCTTTGCGGGAAATATGGGGTTTTGAGTCCCTTTCACTGAGGAAGGTGTAGGTCTTGTCTTTTCCGTAGTTGGTTTTTGGAACGGTACCGGTACTAATATCACACTCTGGTTTTATGTATCACCCCACCTCTCCTTCCCCCTTAAGCAGGCATAAGAGTGTTTTCTAAATGTGAGACTCTGTTCTCTTTCGTAATTCAGTTCATGTGTAGCCATGTTTACAGGACCTTCATAAGTGATATGTTATGATAAGTTTCTTCTTCTCTGTGACTTATTTCACTTAGAATCATCGTACCTGAATCCACTCATTTTGCTGCTCCTGGCCTTATGACATTGATTTCGTGTCAGAGGGGTATTCCATCGTACGTAAGTAACACAATTTCTTGAACCATTTTTGTCTTTCCTGGGATATTTAAGGTGTATACAAGTTCAGGTTCTTGTAAGCAGTGCAGACCTCAATTTTGTGTTTGCTCTGCCTTATTGATTTTCAGTTTTCCCAAGTTATCTTCCCTAGACTGGAAATGCCCTTGGCTCTGTAGCTCTGTTGTTTACTTGTTTGAGGGAACACAATGCACTCCTCCAGAGAGGCAGTTGGCAATTTACATCCTGCCCATCAGCATAACTAGGCTCCCTGTTCTCCAGGGCCTGTCTTGCCTTTCTGGTTTTTACACATTCTGTGGATATCCCTTTTTAGCAGAAGGGAAGTGATACTTCTTTGTAGTGCATATTTGCCTTGCCCGCTTGCTTGCTTGGCCAATAAGGGTGTACGCATTTTCTCCTGAATATATTCAGGAGAAAATGCATACGCCCTTTTTGGCAAAGTGCATCATTGTCGATGTTCTGCCCCTCTTCCTGTGCTTTAAAGGTGATTCAAATGTACATCTTGAAATATGTTTGCTGCTATTCTGGCTCGCTTTCAAGTCTGCCTCGTTGCCTTCCCTCAACAGATTTTTGGACGATAGTTGTCCTTTATTACTCTGCCAATTTGTGAATTGCTGTGCCCCTGAGCTCCATTTTTCAATTCGTTTTTTGTGAGCTGATGGCAGGTCCAAAACTTTGGTTCAGGAACTCTACTGGTTCCTGGCGGGTGGCTGAGACTTTGGCTAATTCTTCTACCTGCCGGGAAATTACAGTGACATGTGCTCGTCCAAATGCCTAACAGCTACTCTCTCATTGGTTGTCCCTCTTCCCTTTCATCCTCTGCCAAATTGGTAACCTGTGCGAACCAGGAGGTTAAAGGGGCTGTCTCTCCAAGTTGGGACATTGATAGTAAAGCAGTTGGAAAGTCAAAGTGGAGCACCACGAGAGGGACTATTAGTTGAGTTTTAGAAACCTTTTGTATTCACAATGTGTCCATTCTCTAGGTTTCACTTACATGTTATAGCTGTAGTAATATTCCCTTCCACCTGGAGAGTTGGTAACCTTGGAATGTGTGCCATGAATTATTGCTTTAAATGGTCTGCATTTGCTCACCGAATGTCACCAATACTCTCAGTCCCAAGTGTCCAGCCTTATGCCACATCCAGCTGTCATTGTAAATACGGTCATTCCAGGTTTCATCAAAGCCCCTGAAGGAATTGTAAAGAATTTCCCTGTTTTTTTGTTTTGTTTTTCAAATTCCTTTTTATAGTGGGTTTGAGCTGATTCTCGCTGCCATGTTTATGCCAGTCTAGACACACTTGATTCCCTTACGGAGACATATCAATACATAGGTTTTAAGATTCTTACTAGTCAGATGTATTCCTCTGCAGGAAATAAGGGGTTTTGAGTCCCTTTCACTGAGGAAAGTGTAGGTCTTGTCTTTTCCATAGTTGGTTTTTGGAAAGGTACCTGTACTAATATCACACTCTGGTTTTATGCATCACCCCACCTCTCCTTCCACATTAAGCAGGCATAAGAGTGTTTTTTAAATGTGAGATTCTGTTCTCTTTCGTAACTCAGTTCATGTGTATCCATGTTTACAGGACCTTCAAAAGTGATATCTTATGATAAGTTTCTTCTTCTCTGTAACTTATTTCACTTAAAATCATCGTACCTGAATCCACTCATTTTGCTGCTACTGGCCTTATGACATTGATTTCATGGCTGAGGGGTATACCATTGTACGTAAGTAACACAATCTCTTGAACCATTTTTGTCTTTCCTGGGATATTTAAGTTGTACCCAAGTGGAGGTTCTTGTAAGCAGTGCAGCCCTCTATTTTGTGTTTGCTCTGTCTATTGATTTTCAGATTTCCAAGGTATCTTGCCTAGACTAGAAGTGC
Source organism: Hyperoodon ampullatus (assembly GCF_949752795.1). NCBI lineage: Eukaryota > Metazoa > Chordata > Mammalia > Artiodactyla > Ziphiidae > Hyperoodon > Hyperoodon ampullatus. The sequence continues at coordinate 5,195,489 of NW_027641093.1, read as the reverse complement.
CCTTGGCTCTGTAGCTCTGTTGTTTACTTGTTTTAGGGATCACAATGCACTCCTCCAGAGAGGCAGTTGGCAATTTACATCCTGCCCATCAGCATAACTATGCTCCCTGTTCTCCAGGGCCTTTCTTGCCATTCTGGTTTTAACACATTTTGCGGATGTCCCTTTTCACCGGTGGGAAGTGATACTTTTTTTAGTGCAGATTTGCATTGCCCGCTTGCTTGCTTGGCCAAAAAAGGGCGTATGCGTTTTCTCCTGAATATATTCAGGAGAAAATGCATACGCCTTTTTTTGCCAAGTGCATCATTGTCGAAGTTGTGCCCTTCTTCCTGTGCTTTAAAGGTGATTCCAATGTACCTCTTGAAATCTGTTTCCTGCTATTCTGGCTTGCTTTCAAGTCCGCCTCGTTGCCTTCCCTCAACAGATTTTTGGACGATAGTTGTCCTTTATTACTCTGCCAGTTTGTGAATTGCTGTGCCCCTGAGCTCCATTTTTCAACTCGTTTTTTGTGAGCTGTCGGCAGGTCCAAAACTTTGGTTCAGGAACTATACTGGTTCCCGGCGTGTGGCTGATACTTTGGCTAATTCTTCTACCTGCCTGAAAATTAGAGTGACATGTGCCCGTCCAAATGCCTAACAGCTACTCTCTCATTGGTTCTCCCTCTTCCCTTTCATCCTCTGCCAAATTGGCAACCTGTGCGAACCAGGAGGTTAAAGGGGCTGTCTCTCCAAGTTGGGAGATTGATAGTAAAGCAATTGGAAAGTCAAACTGGAGCACCAGGAGAGGGACTATTACTTGAGTTTTAGAAACATTTTGTATTCACAATGTGTCCATTTTCTAGGTTTCACATACACGTTATAGCTGTAGTAATATTCCCTTCTACCTGGAGAGCAGGGACCCTTGGAATGTGTGCCATGCATTATTGCTTTAAATGGTCTGCATTTGCTCACAGAATCTCACCAATACTCTCAGTCCCAAGTGTCCAGCCTTATGCCACATCCAGGTGTCATTGTATATAGGTTCATTCCAGGTTTCATCAGAGTCCCTGAAGGAATTTTAAAGAATTTCCCTGTTTTTTTGTTTTGTTTTTCAAATTCCTTTTTATAGTGGGTTTGAGCTGATTCTCTCTACCATGTTTATGCCAGTCCAGACACACTTGATTCCCTTACGGAGACCTATGAATACATCGGTTTTAAGATTCTTACTAGTCAGATATACTCCTCTGCAGGAAATATGCTGTTTTGAGTCCCTTTCACTGAGGAAAGTGTAGGTCTTGTCTTTTCCGTAGTTGGTTTTGTAACGGTACCTGTACTAATATCACATTCTGGTTTTATGCATCACCCCACCTCTCCTTCCCCCTTAAGCAGGCACAAGAGTGCTTTGTAAATGTGAGACTCTGTTCTCTTCCATAACTCAATTCATGTGTAGCCATGTTTACAGGACCTTCATAAGTGACATCTTATGATAAGTTTCTTCTTCTCTGTGACTTATTTCACTTAGAATCATCGTACCTGATTCCACTCATTTTGCTGCTACTGGCCTTATGACATTGATTTCATGGTTGAGGGGTGTTCCATTGTGCGTAAGTACCACAATTTCTTGAACCATTTTTGTCTTTCCTGGGATATTTAAGGTGTACCCAAGTGGAGGTTCTTGTAAGCAGTGCAGCACTCAATTTTGTGTTTGCTCTGTCTTATTGATTTTCAGTTTTCCCAAGGCATATTCCCTAGACTGGAAGTGCCCTTGGCTCCGTAGCTCTGTTTTTTACTTGTTTTAGGGAACACAATGCACTCCTCCAGAGAGGCAGTTGGCAATTTACATCCTGCCCTTCAGCATATGTAGGCTCCCTTTCTCTATGGCCTGTCTTGCCTTTCTGGTTTTTTACACATGTTGTGGATGTCCCTTTTGACCGTTGGGAAGTGATACTCCTTTGTAGTGCAGATTTGCATTGCCCGCTTGCTTGCTTGGCCAAAAAGGGCGTATGTTTTTTCTCCTGAATATATTCAGGAGAAAACCCATACGCCCTTTTTGGCCAAGTGCATCATTGTCGATGTTGTGTCCCTCTTCCTGTGCTTTAAATGTGATTCCAATGAACCTCTTGAAATCTGTTTCCTGCTATTCTGGCTCGCTTTCAAGTCCGCCTCGTTGCCTTCCCTGAACAGATTTTTGGACGATAGTGGTCCTTTATTACTCTGCCAGTTTGTGAATTGCTGTGCCCCTGAGCACCATTTTTCAACTCGTTTTTTGTGAGCTGACGGCAGGTCCAAAATTTTGGTTCAGAACCTATCCTGGTTCCCAGCAGTTGGCTGAGACTTTGGTTAATTCTTCTTTCTGCCGGGAAATTAGAGTGACATGTGCCAGACCAAATGCCTAACAGCTACTCTCTCATTAGGGCTACCTCTTCCCTTTCATCCTCTGCCAAATTTGCAACCTGTGCGAACCAGGAGGTTAAAGGGGCTATCTCTCCAAGTTGGGAGATTGATAGTAAAGCAGTTGGAAATTCAATCTGGAGCACCAGGAGAGGGACTATTAGTTGAGTTTTAGAAACCTTTCATATTCACTGTGTGTCCATTCTCTATGTTTCCTGTACATGTTATAGCTGTAGTAATATTCCCTTCAACCTGGAGAGTTGGGACCCTTGGAATGTGCTCCACCCATTATTGCTTTAAATGGTCTGCATTTGCTCACCGAATCTCACCAATCCTATCAGTCCCAAGTGTCCAGCCTTATGCCACATCCAGCTGTCATTGTAGATAGGGTCATTCCATGTTTCATCCGAGCCTCTGAAGGAATTGCAAAGAATTTCCCTGTTTTTTTGTTTTGTTATTGAAATTCCTTTTTATAGTGGGTTTGAGCTGATTCTCACTGCCATGTTTATGCGAGTCTAGACACACTTGTTTCCCTTACGGACACTTATCAGTACATTCGTTTTAAGATTCTTACTAGTCATATATATTCCTCTGTGGGAAATATGGGTTTCTGAGTCTTTTTCACTGAGGAAGGTGTAGGCCTTGTCTATTCCGTAGTTGGTTTTTGGTACGGTACCTGTACTAATATCAAACTCTGGTTTTATGCATCACCCTACCTCTCCTTCCCCCTTAAGCAGGCATAAGAGTGTTTTCTAAATGTGAGACTCTGTTCTCTTTCCTAACTCAGTTCATGTGTATCCAGCCATGTTTACAGGACCTTCATCAGTGATATATTATGATAAGTTTCCTTTTTCTGTGTTACTCATTTCACTTAGAATCATCGTACCTGAATCCACTCATTTTGGTGCTACTGGCATTATGACATTGATTTCATGGCTGAGGGATATTCCATCGTACGCAAGTAACACAATTTCTTGAACCATTTTTGTCTTTCCTGGGATATTTAAGGTGTACCCAAGTTGAGGTTCCTGTAAGCAGTGCAGCCCTAAATTTTGGGGTGGCTCTGTCTTATTGATTTTCAGTTTTCCCAAGGCATATTACCTAGACTGGAAGTGCCCTTGGATCTGTAGCTCTGTTGTTTACTTGTTTTAGGGAACACAATGCAATCCTCCAGAGAGGCAGTTGGCAATTTACATCCTGCCCATCAGCATAACTAGTCTCCCTGTTCTTCAGGGCCTTTCTTGCCTTTCTGTTTTTTACACATTTATCAGATATCCCTTTTGACCGGTGGGAAGTGACACTTCTTTGTAGTGCAGATTTGCATTGCCCGCTTGCTTGCTTGGCCACAAAAGGCGTGTGCGGTTTCTCCTGAATATATTCAGGAGAAAATGCATACGCCCTTTTTGGCCAAGTGCATCATTGTCGAATTTGTGCCACTCTTCCTGTTCTTTAAAGGGGATTCCAATGTACCTCTTGAAATCTGTTTCCTGCTATTCTGGCTCGCATTCAAGTCCGCATCGTTGCCTTCCCTCAACAGATTTTTGGACGATAGTTGTCCTTTATTACTCTGCCAGTTTGTGAATTGCTGTGCCCCTGAGCTCCATTTTACAACTCGTTTTTTGTGAGCTGACGGCAGGTCCAAATCTTTGGTTCAGGAACTCTACTGGTTCCCAGCGGGTGGCTGAGACTTTGGCTAATTCTTCTACCTGCCGGGAAATTAGAGTAACATGTGCCCGTCCAAATGCCTAACAGCTACTCTCTCATTGTTTCTCCCTCTTCCCTTTCATCCTCTGCCAACTTGGCAACCTGTGCGAACCAGGATGTTAAAGGGGCTTTCTCTCCAAGTTGGGAGATTGATAGTAAAGCAGTTGGAAAGTCGAACCGGAGCACCAGGAGAGGGACTATTAGTTGAGTTTTAGAAACCTTTCATATTCACAGTGTGTCCATTCTCTAGGTTTCCCATACATGTTACAGCTGTAGTAATATTCCCTTCAACCTGGAGAGTTGGGACCCTTGGAATGTGTGCCACGCATTATTGCTTTAAATGGTCTGCATTTGCTCACCGAATCTCAACAATCCTCTCTGTCCCAAGTGTCCGGCATTATGCCATATCCAGGTGTTGTTGTAGATACGGTCATTCCAGGTTTCATCAGAGCCCCTGAAGGAATTGTAAAGAATTTCCCTGTTTTTTTGTTTTGTTTTTGAAATTCCTTTTTATAGTGGGTTTGAGCTGATTCTCACTGCCATGTTTATGCCAGTCTAGACACACTTGATTCCCTTACGGAGACATATCAATACATAGGTTTTAAGATTCTTACTAATCAGATATATTCCTCTGCAGGAAATATGGGGTTTTGAGTCCCTTTCACTGAGGAAAGTGTAGGTCTTGTCTATACCATATTTGGTTTTTGGAACGGTATCTGTTCTAATATCACACTCTGGTTTTATGCATCACCCCAAATCTCCTTCCCCCTTAAGCAGGCATTAGAGTGTTTTCTAAATGTGAGATTCTGTTCTCTTTCGTAACTCAGTTCATGTGTATCCATGTTTACAGGACCTTCAAAAGTGATATCTTATGATAAGTTTCTTCTTCTCTGTGACTTATTTCTCTTAGAATCATCGTACCTGAAATCACTCATTTTGCTGCTACTAACCTTATGACATTGATTTCATGGCTGAGGGGTATTCCATTTTATGTAAGTAACACAATTTCTTGAACCATTTTTGTCTTTCCTGGGATATTTAAGGTGTACCCAAGTTGAGGTTCTTGTAAACAGTGCAGCCATCAATTTTGTGTTTCCTCTGTCTTATTGATTTTCAGTTTTCCCAAGGTATCTTCCCTTGACTGGAAGGGCCCTTGGATCTGTAGCTCTGTTGTTTACTTGTTTGAGGGAACACAATGCACTCCTCCAGAGAGGCAGTTGGCAATTTACATCCTGCCCATCAGCATAACTAGGCTCCCTCTTCTCCAGGGCCTTTCTTGCAATTCTCGCTTTTACACATTTTGTGGATGCCCCTTTTTACCGGTGGGAAGTTATACTTCTTTGTAGTGCAGATTTGCATTGCCCACTTTCTTGCTTGGCCAAAAAGGGCGTATGTGTTTTCTCCTGAATATATTCAGGAGATAATGCATACGCCCTTTTTGGCCAAGTGCATCATTGTTGAAGTTGTGCCCCCCTTCCTGTGCTGTAAAGGTGATTCCAGTGTACCTCTTGAAATCTGTTTCCTGCTATTCTGGCTCGATTTCAAGTCCGCCTCGTTGCCTTCCCTCAACAGATTTTTGGACGATAGTTGTCCTTTTTTACTCTGCCAGTTTGTGAATTGCTGTGCCCCTGAGCTCCATTTTTCAACTCGATTTTTGTGAGCTGACGGCAGGTCCAAAACTTTGGTTCATGAACTATACTGTTTCCCGGCGGGTGGCTGAGACTTTGGCTAATTCTTCTACCTGCCGGGAAATTAGTGTAACATATGCCCGTCCAAATGCCTAACAGCTACTCTCTCATTGGTTCTCCCTCTTGCCTTTCATCCTCTGTCAAATTGGCAACCTGTGCCAAACAGGATGTTAAAGGTGCTTTCTCTCCAAGTTGGGACAATGACAGTAAAGCAGTTGGAAAGTCAAACCGTAGCACCAGGAGAGGGACTATTAGCTAAGTTTTAGAAACCTTTCATATTCACAGTGTGTCCATTCTCTAGGTTTCCCATACATGTTACAACTGTAGTAATATTCCCTTCAACCTGGAGAGTTGGGACCCTTGGAATGTGTGCCACGCATTATTGCTTTAAATGGTCTGCATTTGCTCACCGAATCTCACCAATTCTCTCTGTCCCAAGTGTCCGGCCTTATGCCATATCCAGGTGTCATTGTAGATAGGGTCATTCCAGGTTTCATCAGAGCCCCTGAAGGAGTTGTAAAGAATTTCCCTGTTTTTTTGTTTTGTTTTTGAAATTCCTTTTTATAGTGGGTTTGAGCTGATTCTCTCTGCCATATTTATGCGAGTCTAGACACACTTGATTCCCTTACGGACACTTATCAGTATATTCGTTTTAAGATTCTTACTAGTCAGATATATTCCTCTGTGGGAAATATGGGTTTCTGAGTCCCTTTCACTGAGGAAGGTGTAGGCCTTGTCTATTCCGTAGTTGTTTTTTGGAACGGTACCTGTACTAATATCAAATTCTGGTTTTATGCATCACCCCAGCTCTCCTTCCCACTTAAGCAGGCATAAGTGTGTTTTCTAAATGTGAGACTCTGTTCTCTTTCCTAACTCAGTTCATGTGTATCCAGCCATGTTTACAGGACCTTCATCAGTGATATCTTATGATAAGTTTCTTTTTCTGTGTTACTTATTTCACTTAGAATCATCGTACCTGAATCCAATCATTTTGGTGCTACTGCCTTATGACATTGATTTCATGGCTGAGGATATTCCATCGTACGCACGTAACACAATTTCTTGAACCATTTTTGTCTTTCCTGGGATATTTAAGGTGTACCCAAGTTGAGGTTCTTGTAAGCAGTGCAGACCTCAATTTTGTGTTTGCTCTGTCTTATTGATTTTCAATCTTCCCAAGGCATATTCCCTAGACTGGAAGTGCCCTTGGATCTGTAGCTCTGTTGTTTACTTGTTTTAGTGAACACAATGCACTCCTCCAGAGAGGCAGTTGACAATGTACATCCTGCCCATCAGCATAACTAGGCTCCCAGTTCTCCAGGGCCTGTCTTGCCATTCTGGTTTTTACACATTTTGCAGATGTCCCTTTTTACCGGTGAGAAGTGATACTTTTTTGTAGTGCAGATTTGCATTGCCCACTTGCTTGCTTGGCCAAAAAAGAGCATATGCGTTTTCTCCTGAATATATTCATGAGAAAATGCATACGCCCTTTTAGGCCAAGTGCATCATTGTCGAAGTTGTGCCCCTCTTCCTGTGCTTTAAAGGTGATTCCAATGTACTTCCTGAAATCTGTTTTCTGCTATTCTGGCTCGCTTTCAAGTCCGCCTCAGTGCCTTCCCTCAACAGATTTTTGGACGATAGTTGTCCTTTATTACTCTGCCAGTTTGTGAATTGCTGTGCCCCTGAGCTCCATTTTACAACTCGTTTTTTGTGATCTGACGGCAGGTCCAAATCTTTGGTTCAGGAACTCTACTGGTTCCCAGCGGGTGGCTGAGACTTTGGCTAATTCTTCTACCTGCCGGGAAATTAGAGTAACATGTGCCCGTCCAAATGCCTAACAGCTACTCTCTCATTGTTTCTCCCTCTTCCCTTTCATCCTCTGCCAACTTGGCAACCTGTGCGAACCAGGATGTTAAAGGGGCTTTCTCTCCAAGTTGGGACATTGATAGTAAAGCAGTTGGAAAGTCAAACCGGAGCACCAGGAGAGGGACTATTAGTTGAGTTTTAGAAACCTTTCATATTCACAGTGTGTCCATTCTCTAGGTTTCCCATACATGTTACAGCTGTAGTAATATTCCCTTCAACCTGGAGAGTTGGGACCCTTGGAATGTGTGCCACGCATTATTGCTTTAAATGGTCTGCATTTGCTCACCGAATCTCAACAATCCTCTCTGTCCCAAGTGTCCGGCATTATGCCATATCCAGGTGTTGTTGTAGATACGGTCATTCCAGGTTTCATCAGAGCCCCTGAAGGAATTGTAAAGAATTTCCCTGTTTTTTTGTTTTGTTTTTGAAATTCCTTTTTATAGTGGGTTTGAGCTGATTCTCACTGCCATGTTTATGCCAGTCTAGACACACTTGATTCCCTTACGGAGACATATCAATACATAGGTTTTAAGATTCTTACTAATCAGATATATTCCTCTGCAGGAAATATGGGGTTTTGAGTCCCTTTCACTGAGGAAAGTGTAGGTCTTGTCTATACCATATTTGGTTTTTGGAACGGTATCTGTTCTAATATCACACTCTGGTTTTATGCATCACCCCAAATCTCCTTCCACCTTAAGCAGGCATTAGAGTGTTTTCTAAATGTGAGATTCTGTTCTCTTTCGTAACTCAGTTCATGTGTATCCATCTTTACAGGACCTTCATAATTGATATCTTATGATAAGTTTCTTCTTCTCTGTGACTTATTTCTCTTAGAATCATCGTACCTGAAATCACTCATTTTGCTGCTACTAACCTTATGACATTGATTTCATGGCTGAGGGTATTCCATTTTATGTAAGTAACACAATTTCTTGAACCATTTTTGTCTTTCCTGGGATATTTAAGGTGTACCCAAGTTGAGGTTCTTGTAAACAGTGCAGCCATCAATTTTGTGTTTCCTCTGTCTTATTGATTTTCAGTTTTCCCAAGGTATCTTCCCTTGACTGGAAGGGCCCTTGGATCTGTAGCTCTGTTGTTTACTTGTTTGAGGGAACACAATGCACTCCTCCAGAGAGGCAGTTGGCAATTTACATCCTGCCCATCAGCATAACTAGGCTCCCTCTTCTCCAGGGCCTTTCTTGCAATTCTCGCTTTTACACATTTTGTGGATGCCCCTTTTTACCGGTGGGAAGTTATACTTCTTTGTAGTGCAGATTTGCATTGCCCACTTTCTTGCTTGGCCAAAAAGGGCGTATGTGTTTTCTCCTGAATATATTCAGGAGATAATGCATACGCCCTTTTTGGCCAAGTGCATCATTGTTGAAGTTGTGCCCCCCTTCCTGTGCTGTAAAGGTGATTCCAGTGTACCTCTTGAAATCTGTTTCCTGCTATTCTGGCTCGATTTCAAGTCCGCCTCGTTGCCTTCCCTCAACAGATTTTTGGACGATAGTTGTCCTTTTTTACTCTGCCAGTTTGTGAATTGCTGTGCCCCTGAGCTCCATTTTTCAACTCGATTTTTGTGAGCTGACGGCAGGTCCAAAACTTTGGTTCATGAACTATACTGTTTCCCGGCGGGTGGCTGAGACTTTGGCTAATTCTTCTACCTGCCGGGAAATTAGTGTAACATATGCCCGTCCAAATGCCTAACAGCTACTCTCTCATTGGTTCTCCCTCTTGCCTTTCATCCTCTGTCAAATTGGCAACCTGTGCCAAACAGGATGTTAAAGGTGCTTTCTCTCCAAGTTGGGACAATGACAGTAAAGCAGTTGGAAAGTCAAACCGTAGCACCAGGAGAGGGACTATTAGCTAAGTTTTAGAAACCTTTCATATTCACAGTGTGTCCATTCTCTAGGTTTCCCATACATGTTACAACTGTAGTAATATTCCCTTCAACCTGGAGAGTTGGGACCCTTGGAATGTGTGCCACGCATTATTGCTTTAAATGGTCTGCATTTGCTCACCGAATCTCACCAATTCTCTCTGTCCCAAGTGTCCGGCCTTATGCCATATCCAGGTGTCATTGTAGATAGGGTCATTCCAGGTTTCATCAGAGCCCCTGAAGGAGTTGTAAAGAATTTCCCTGTTTTTTTGTTTTGTTTTTGAAATTCCTTTTTATAGTGGGTTTGAGCTGATTCTCTCTGCCATATTTATGCGAGTCTAGACACACTTGATTCCCTTACGGACACTTATCAGTATATTCGTTTTAAGATTCTTACTAGTCAGATATATTCCTCTGTGGGAAATATGGGTTTCTGAGTCCCTTTCACTGAGGAAGGTGTAGGCCTTGTCTATTCCGTAGTTGTTTTTTGGAACGGTACCTGTACTAATATCAAATTCTGGTTTTATGCATCACCCCAGCTCTCCTTCCCACTTAAGCAGGCATAAGTGTGTTTTCTAAATGTGAGACTCTGTTCTCTTTCCTAACTCAGTTCATGTGTATCCAGCCATGTTTACAGGACCTTCATCAGTGATATCTTATGATAAGTTTCTTTTTCTGTGTTACTTATTTCACTTAGAATCATCGTACCTGAATCCAATCATTTTGGTGCTACTGCCTTATGACATTGATTTCATGGCTGAGGATATTCCATCGTACGCACGTAACACAATTTCTTGAACCATTTTTGTCTTTCCTGGGATATTTAAGGTGTACCCAAGTTGAGGTTCTTGTAAGCAGTGCAGACCTCAATTTTGTGTTTGCTCTGTCTTATTGATTTTCAATCTTCCCAAGGCATATTCCCTAGACTGGAAGTGCCCTTGGATCTGTAGCTCTGTTGTTTACTTGTTTTAGTGAACACAATGCACTCCTCCAGAGAGGCAGTTGACAATGTACATCCTGCCCATCAGCATAACTAGGCTCCCAGTTCTCCAGGGCCTGTCTTGCCATTCTGGTTTTTACACATTTTGCAGATGTCCCTTTTTACCGGTGAGAAGTGATACTTTTTTGTAGTGCAGATTTGCATTGCCCACTTGCTTGCTTGGCCAAAAAAGAGCATATGCGTTTTCTCCTGAATATATTCATGAGAAAATGCATACGCCCTTTTAGGCCAAGTGCATCATTGTCGAAGTTGTGCCCCTCTTCCTGTGCTTTAAAGGTGATTCCAATGTACTTCCTGAAATCTGTTTTCTGCTATTCTGGCTCGCTTTCAAGTCCGCCTCAGTGCCTTCCCTCAACAGATTTTTGGACGATAGTTGTCCTTTATTACTCTGCCAGTTTGTGAATTGCTGTGCCCCTGAGCTCCATTTTACAACTCGTTTTTTGTGATCTGACGGCAGGTCCAAATCTTTGGTTCAGGAACTCTACTGGTTCCCAGCGGGTGGCTGAGACTTTGGCTAATTCTTCTACCTGCCGGGAAATTAGAGTAACATGTGCCCGTCCAAATGCCTAACAGCTACTCTCTCATTGTTTCTCCCTCTTCCCTTTCATCCTCTGCCAACTTGGCAACCTGTGCGAACCAGGATGTTAAAGGGGCTTTCTCTCCAAGTTGGGACATTGATAGTAAAGCAGTTGGAAAGTCAAACCGGAGCACCAGGAGAGGGACTATTAGTTGAGTTTTAGAAACCTTTCATATTCACAGTGTGTCCATTCTCTAGGTTTCCCATACATGTTACAGCTGTAGTAATATTCCCTTCAACCTGGAGAGTTGGGACCCTTGGAATGTGTGCCACGCATTATTGCTTTAAATGGTCTGCATTTGCTCACCGAATCTCAACAATCCTCTCTGTCCCAAGTGTCCGGCATTATGCCATATCCAGGTGTTGTTGTAGATACGGTCATTCCAGGTTTCATCAGAGCCCCTGAAGGAATTGTAAAGAATTTCCCTGTTTTTTTGTTTTGTTTTTGAAATTCCTTTTTATAGTGGGTTTGAGCTGATTCTCACTGCCATGTTTATGCCAGTCTAGACACACTTGATTCCCTTACGGAGACATATCAATACATAGGTTTTAAGATTCTTACTAATCAGATATATTCCTCTGCAGGAAATATGGGGTTTTGAGTCCCTTTCACTGAGGAAAGTGTAGGTCTTGTCTATACCATATTTGGTTTTTGGAACGGTATCTGTTCTAATATCACACTCTGGTTTTATGCATCACCCCAAATCTCCTTCCACCTTAAGCAGGCATTAGAGTGTTTTCTAAATGTGAGATTCTGTTCTCTTTCGTAACTCAGTTCATGTGTATCCATCTTTACAGGACCTTCATAATTGATATCTTATGATAAGTTTCTTCTTCTCTGTGACTTATTTCTCTTAGAATCATCGTACCTGAAATCACTCATTTTGCTGCTACTAACCTTATGACATTGATTTCATGGCTGAGGGGTATTCCATTGTATGTAAGTAACTCAATTTCTTGAACCATTTTTGTCTTTCCTGGGATATTTAAGGTGTACCCAAGTTGAGGTTCTTGTAAGCAGTGTAGCCATCAATTTTGTGTTTCCTCTGTCTTATTGATTTTCAGTTTTCCCAAGGTATCTTCCCTTGACTGGAAGGGCCCTTGGATCTGTAGCTCTGTTGTTTACTTGTTTGAGGGAACACAATGCACTCCTCCAGAGATGCAGTTGGCAATTTACATCCTGCCCATCAGCATAACTAGGCTCCCTCTTCTCCAGGGCCTTTCTTGCAATTCTCGCTTTTACACATTTTGTGGATGTCCCTTTTTACCGGTGGGAAGTTATACTTCTTTGTAGTGCAGATTTGCATTGCCCACTTGCTTGCTTGGCCAAAAAGGGTGTATGCGTTTTCTCCTGAATATATTCAGGAGAAAATGCATATGCACTTTTTGGCCAAGTGCATCATTGTTGAAGTTGTGCCCCCCTTCCTGTGCTTTAAAGGTGATTCCAATGTACCTCTTGAAATCTGTTTCCTGCTATTCTGGCTCGCTTTCAAGTCTGCCTCGTTGCCTTCCCTCAACAGATTTTTGGACGATAGTTGTCCTTTTTTACTCTGCCAGTTTGTGAATTGCTGTGCCCCTGAGCTCCATTTTTCAACTCGATTTTTGTGAGCTGACGGCAGGTCCAAAACTTTGGTTCAGGAACTATACTGGTTCCCGGCGGGTGGCTGAGACTTTGGCTAATTCTTCTACCTGCTGGAAAATTAGAATGACATGTGCCCGTCCAAATGCCTAACAGCTACTCTCTCATTGGTTCTCCCTCTTCCCTTTCATCCTCTGCCAAATTTGCAACATGTGCGAACCAGGAGGTTAAAGGGGCTGTCTCTCCAAGTTGGGACATTGATAGTAAAGCAGTTGGAAAGTCAAACCGGAGCACCAGGAGAGGGAATATTAGTTGAGTTTTTGAAACCTTTCATATTCACAGTGTGTCCATTCTCTAGGTTTCCCATACATGTTATAGCTGTAGTAATATTCCCTTCAACCTGGAGAGTTGGGATCCTAGGAATGTGTGCCACACATTATTGCTTTAAATGGTCTGCATTTGCTCACCGAATCTCACCAATCCTCTCAGTCCCAGGTGTGCAGCCTTATGCCACATCCAGGTGTTGTTGTATATAGGGTCATTCCAGGTTTCATCAGAGCCCCTGAAGAAATTGTAAAGAATTTCCTGTTTTTTTTTTTTTTCAAATTCCTTTTTATAATGGGTTTGAGCTGATTCTCACTGCCATGTTTATGCCTGTCTGGACACACTTGATTCCCTTACAGAGACATATCAATACATAGGTTTTAAGATTCTTACTAGTCAGATATATTCCTTTGTGGGAAATATGGGGTTTTGAGTCCCGTTAACTAAGGAAGGTGTAGGTCTTGTCTTTGCCGTAGTTCGTTTTTGGAACGTTACCTGTACTAAAATCACACTCTGGTTTTATGCATCACGCCACCTCTCCTTCCCCCTTAAGCAGGCATAAGAGTGTTTTCTAAATATGAGACTCTGTTCTCTTTCGTAATTCAGTTCATGTGTAGCCATGTTTACAGGACCTTCTTAAGTGATATCTTATGATAAGTTTCTTCTTCTCTGTGACTTATTTCACTTAGAATCATCATACCTGAATCCACTCATTTGCTGCTACTGGCCTTATGACATTGATTTCGTGTCTGAGGGGTATTCCATCGTACGTATGTACCACAATTTCTTGAACCAATTTTGTCTTTCCTGGGACATTTAAGGTGTACCCAAGTTGAGTTTCTTTTAAGCAGTGCAGCCCTAAATTTTGGGGTGGCTCTGTCTTATTGATTTTCAGTTTTCCCAAGGTATATTCCCTAGACTGGAAGGGCACTTGGCTCTGTAGCTCTGTTGTTTACTTGTTTGAGGGAACACAATGCACTCCTCCAGAGAAGCAGTTGGCAATTTATATCCTGCCCATCAGCATAACTAGGCTCCCTCTTCTCCAGGGCCTGTCTTGCCTTTCTGGTATTTACACATTTTGCGGATATCTTTTTTTACCGGTGGGAAGTGATACTTCTTTGTAGTGCAGATTTGCATTGCCCGCTTGCTTGCTTGGCCAAAAAGGGCGTATGCATTTTCTCCTGTATATATTCAGGAGAAAATGCATACACCCTTTTTGGCCAAGTGCATCATTGTCGAAGTTGTGCCCCTCTTCCTGTGCTTTAAAGGGATTCCAATGTACATCTTGAAATATGTTTGCTGCTATTCTGTCTCGCTTTCAAGTCTGCCTCGTTGCCTTCCCTCAACAGAATTTTGGACGATAGTTGTCCTTTATTACTCTGCCAGTTTGTGAATTGCTGTGCCCCTGAGGTCCATTTTTCAACTCGTTTTTTGTGAGCTGACGGCAGGTCCAAAACTTTGTTTCAGGAACTATACTGGTTCCCGGCGTGTGGCTAATACTTTGGCTAATTCTTCTACCTGCCGGGAAATTAGAGTGACATGTGCCAGTCCAAATGCCTAACAGCTACTCTCTCATTGTTTGTGCCTCTTCCCTTTCATTCTCTGCCAAATTGGCAACCTGTGCGAAGCAGGAGGTTAAAGGGGCTGTCTCTCCAAGATGGGACATTGATAGTAAAGCAGTTGGAAAGTCAAAGTGGAGCACCACGAGAGGGACTATTAGTTGAGTTTTAGAAACCTTTCATATTCACAATGTGTCCATTCTCTAGTTTTCACATACATGTTATAGCTGTAGTAATATTCCCTTCAACTTGGAGAGTTGGTAACCTTGTAATGTGTGCCATGAATTATTGCTTTAAATGGTCGGCATTTGCTCACGGAATCTCACCAATACTCTCAGTCACAGTTTTCCAGCCTTATGCCACATCCAACTGTCATTGTAGATACGGTCATTCCAGGTTTCATCAGAGCCCCTGAAGGAATTGTAAAGAATTTCCCTGTTTTTTTGTTTTGTTTTTCAAATTCCTTTTTATAGTGGGTTTGATCTGATTCTCACTGCCATGTTTATGCCAGTCTAGACACACTTGATTCCCTTATGGAGACATATCAATACATAGGTTTTAAGATTCTTACTAGTCAGATGTATTCCTCTGCAGGAAATATGGGGTTTTGAGTCCCTTTCACTGAGGAAAGTGTAGGTCTTGTCTTTTCCGTAGTAGGTTTTTGGAACGGTACCTGTATTAATATCACACTCTGGTTTTATGCATCACCCCTCCTCTCCTTCCCCCTTAAGCAGGCATAAGAGTTTTTTTTTTAAATGTGAGATTCTGTTCTCTTTCGTAACTCAGTTCATGTGTATCCATGTTTACAGGACCTTCATAAGTGATATCTTATGATAAGTTTCTTCTTCTCTGTGACTTATTTCACTTAGAATCATCGTACCTGAATCCACTCATTTTGCTGCTACTCTCCTTATGACATTGATTTCATGGCTGAGGTGTATACCATTGTACGTAAGTAACACAATTTCTTGAACCATTTTTGTCTTTCCTGGGATATTTAAGGTGTACCCAAGTTGAGGTTCTTGTAAGCAGTGCAGACCTCAATTTTGTGTTTGCTCTGTCTTATTGATTTTCAATTTTCCCAAGGCATATTCCCTAGACTGGATGTGCCCTTGGATCTGTAGCTCTGTTGTTTACTTGTTTTAGTGAACACAATGCACTCCTCCAGAGAGGCAGTTGGCAATTTACATCCTGCCCATCAGCATAACTAGGCTCCCAGTTCTCCAGGGCCTGTCTTGCCATTCTGGTTTTTACACATTTTGCGGATGTCCCTTTTTACCGGTGGGAAGTGATACTTCTTTGTAGTGCAGATTTGCATTGCCCACTTGCTTGCTTGGCCAAAAAAGTGCATATGCGTTTTCTCCTGAATATATTCATGAGAAAATGCATACGCCCTTTTAGGCCAAGTGCATCATTGTCGACGTTGTGCCCCTCTTCATGTGCTTTAAAGGTGATTCCAATGTACTTCCTGAAATCTGTTTTCTGCTATTCTGGCTCGCTTTCAAGTCCGCCTCATTGCCTTCCCTCAACAGATTTTTGGACGATAGTTGTCCTTTATTACTCTGCCAATTTGTGAATTGCTGTGCCCCTGAGCTCCATTTTTCAACTCGTTTTTTGTGAGCTGACGGCAGGTCCAAAACTTTGGTTCAGGAACTATACTGGTTCCCGGCGGGTGGCTGAGACTTGGCTAATACTTCTACCTGCCGGGAAATTAGAGTAACATGTGCCCGTCCAAATGCCTAACAGCTACTCTCTCATTGTTTCTCCCTCTTCCCTTTCATCCTCTGCCAACTTGGCAACCTGTGCGAACCAGGATGTTAAAGGGGCTTTCTCTCCAAGTTGGGACATTGATAGTACAGCAGTTGGAAAGTCAAACCGGAGCACCAGGAGAGGGACAATTAGTTGAGTTTTAGAAACCTTTCGTATTCACAGTGTGTCCATTCTCTAGGTTTCCCGTACCGGTTATAGATGTAGTAATATTCCCTTCAACCTGGAGAGTTGGGACCCTTGGAATGTGTGCCACGCATTATTGCTTTAAATGGTCTGCATTTGCTCACCGAATCTCATCAATCCTCTCTGTCCCAAGTGTCCGGCCTTATGCCACATCCTAGCTGTCGTTGTAATTAGGGTCATTCCATGTTTCATCAAAGTTCCTGAAGGAATTGTAAAGAATTTCCCTGTTTTTTTGTTTTGTTATTGAAATTCCTTTTTATAGTGGGTTTGAGCTGATTCTCACTGCCATGTTTATGCGAGTCTAGACACACTTGATTCCCTTATGGAGACTTATCAGTACATTCGTTTTAAGATTCTTACTAGTCAGATATATTCCTCTCCTGGAAATAAGGGTTTTTGAGTCTCTTTCACTGAGGAAGGTGTAGGCCAAGTCTATTCCATAGTTGGTTTTTGGAACGGTACCTGTACTAATATCAAACTCTGGTTTTATGCATCACCCCACCTAGCCTATCCCCTTAAGCACGTATAAGAGTGTTTTCTAAATGTGAGACTCTGTTCTCTTTCCTAACTCAGTTCATGAGTATCCAGCCATGTTTACAGGAACTTCAACAGTGATATCTTATGATAAGTTTCTTTTTCTGTGTTCCTTATTTCACTTAGAATCATCGTAACTGAATCCACTCATTTTGGTGCTACTGGCCTTATGACATTGATTTCATGGCTGAGGGATATTCCATCGTACGCAAGTAACACAATTTCTTGAACCATTTTTGTCTTTCCTGGGATATTTAAGGTGTACCCAAGTTGAGGTTCTTGTAAGCAGTGCAGCCCTAAATTTTGGGGTGGCTCTGTCTTATTGATTTTCAGTTTTCCCAAAGTATATTCCCTAGACTGGAAGTGTCCTTGGCTCTGTAGCTCTGTTGTTAACTTGTTTTAGTGAACACAATGCACTCCTCCAGAGAGGCAGTTGGCAATTTACATCCTGCCCATCAGCATATCTAGGTTCCCTGTTATCCAGTGCCTGTCTTGCCTTTCTGGTTTTTACACATTTTGTGGATATCCCTTTTGACCGGTGGGAAGTGATACTTCTTTGTAGCGCAGATTTGCATTGCCCGCTTGCTTGCTTGGCCAAAAAGGTTGTATGCGTTTTCTCCTGAATATAATCTGGAGAAAACGCATACGCATTTATTGGCCAAGTGCATCATTGGCGAAGTTGTGCCCCTCTTCCTGTGCTTTAAAGGTGATTCCAATGTACCTCTAGAAGTCTATTTCCTGCTATTCTGGCTCGCTTTCAAGTCCGTCTCGTTCCCTTCCCTCAACAGATTTTTGAACGATAGTTGTCCTTTATTATGTTGCCAGTTTGGGAATTGCTGTGCTCTTGAGCTGCATTTTTCATCTCGTTTTTTTGTGAGCTGACCGCAATTCCAAAATTTTGGTTCAGGACCTAAACTGGTTCCCGGAAGGTGGCTGAGACATTTGTTAATTCTTCTTCCTGATAGGAAATTAGAGTGACATGTGCCCGTCCAAATGCCTAACAGCTACTCTCTCATGGTTTCTCCCTCTTCCCTTTCATCCTCGGCCAAATTAGCAACCTGTACGAACCAGGAGGTTAAAGGGGCTGTCTCTCCAAGTTGGAAGATTGATAGTAAAGCAGTTGGAAAATCAAACTGGAGCACCAAGAGAGGGACTATTAGTTGAGTTTTGGAAACCATTCGTATTCACAGTGTGTCCATTCTCTAGGTTTCCCGTACATATTATAACTGTAGTAATATTCCCTTCAACCTGGAGTGTTGGGACCCTTGGAATGTGTGCCACGCATTATTGCTTTAAATGGTCTGCATTTGCTCATCGAATCTCACCAATCCTCTCAGTCGCAAGTGTCCAGCCTTATGCGACATCCAGCTGTCGTTGTAGATAGGGTCATTCCAGGTTTCATCAGGACCCCTATAGGAATTGCAAAGAATTTCCCTGTTTTTTGTTTTGTTTTTGAAATTCCTTTTTATAGTGGTTTGGGGCTGATTCTCACTGCCATGTTTAAGCCAGTCTAGACACACTTGATTCCCTTACAGAGACATATCAATACATAGGTTTTAAGATTCTCACTAGTCAGATATATTCCTCGGCGGGAAATATTGGGTTTTGAGTCCCTTTCACTGTGGAAGGTGTAGGTCTTGTCTATTCTGTAGCTGGTTTTTGGAACGGTACATGTACTAATATCACACTCTGGTTTTATGCATCTCCCCACCTCTCCTTTCCCCTTAGGCAGGCACAAGATTGTTTTCTAAATGTGAGACTCTGTTCTCTTTCCTAACTCAGTTCTTGTGTAGCCATGTTTACTGGACCTTCTTAAGTGATATCTTATGTTAAGTTTCTTTTTCTCTGTGACTTATTTCACTTAGAATCATCGTACATGTACCCACTCATTTTGCTGCTACTGGCCTTATGACATTTATTTCATGGCTGAGGGATATTCCATCTTACATAATTAACACAATTTCTTGAACCATTTTTGTCTTTCCTGGGATATTTAAGGTGTACCAAAGTTGTGGTTCTTGTTAGCAGTGCAGCCCTAAATTTTGGGGTGGCTCTGTCTTATTGATTTTCAGTTTTCCCAAGGTATATTCCCTTGACTGGAAGTGACGTTGGCTCTGTAGCTCTGTTGATTACTTGTTTTAGGGAACACAATGCACTCCTCCAGAGAGGCAGTTGTCAATTTACATCCTGCCCATCAGCATAACTAGGCTCCCTGTTCTCCAGGGCCTGTCTTGCCTTTTTGGTTTTACACATTTTGCGGATGTCCCTTTTGACCGGTGGGATGTGACACTTCTATGTAGTGCAGATTTGCATTGCCCGCTTCCTTGCTTGGCCAAAAAAGGGCGTATGCGTTTTCTCCTGAATATATTCAGGAGAAAATGCATACGCCCTTTTTTGCCAAGTGCATCATTGTCAAAGTTGTGCCCCTCTTCCTCTGCTTTAAATGCAATTCCAATGTACCTCTTGAAATCTGTTTCCTGCTATTCTGGCTCGCTTTCAAGGTCGCCTCGTTGCCTTCCCTCAACAGATTTTTGCACGATAGTTGTCCTTTATTACTCTGCCAGTTTGTGAATTGCTATGCATCTGAGATCCATTTTTCAACTCGTTTTTTGTGAGCTGACCGCAAGTCCCAAATGTTGGTTCAGGATCTATACTGATTCCCGGCGGGTGGCTGAGACTTTGGTTAATTCTTCTCCCTGCCAGGAAATTAGAGTGACATGTGCCAGTCCAAATGCCTAACAGCTACTCTCTCATTGGTTCACCCTCTTCCCTTTCATCCTCTGCCAAATTAGCAACCTGTGCGAACAAGGAGGATAAAGGGGCTGTCTCTGCAATTTGGGAGATTGATAGTAAAGCAGTTGGAAATTCAAACTGGAGCACCAGGAGAGGGACTATTAGTTGAGTTTTAGAAACCTTTCGTATTCACAGTGTGTCCATTCTCTAGTTTTCCCGTACATGTTATAGCTGTAGTAATATTCCCTTCAACCTGGAGAGTTGGGACCTTGGAATGTGTGCCACGCATTATTTCTTTAAATGGTCTATATTTCCTCACCGAATCTCTCCAATCCTCTCATTCCCAAGTGTCCAGCCTTATGCCACATCCAGCTGTCATTGTAGATAGGGTCATTCCATGTTTCATCAGAGCCCCTGTAGGAATTGTATAAAATTTCCTTTTTTTTTTTTTGTTTTGTTTTTGAAATTCCTTTTTATAGTGGGTTTGAGCTGATTCTCACTGCCATGTTTATGGCAGTCTAGAAACACTTGATTCCCTTTCAGAGACATATCAATACATAGGTTTTAAGATTCTTACTAGTCAGATATATTCCTCAGCGAGAAATATTGGTTTTGAGTCCCTTTCACTGAGGAAGGTGTAGATGTTGTCTATACTGTATTTGGTTTTTGGACCGGTAACTGTACTAATATGAAACTCTGGTTTTATGCAACACCCCACCTCTCTTTCCCCCTTAAGCAGGCATAAGATTGTTTTCTAACTGTGAGACTCTGTTCTCTTTCCTAACTCAGTTCATGTGTATCCATGTTTACAGGACCTTCATAAGTGATATCTTATGATAAGTTTCTTTTTCTCTGTGACTTATTTCACTTAGAATCACCGTACCTGAATCCACTCATTTTGCTGCTACTGGCCTTATGACATTGATTTCATGGCTGCGGGATATTCCATCGTACGTAAGTAACACAATTTCTTGAACCATTTTTGTCTTTCCTGGGATAGTTAATGTGTACCCAAGTTGAGGTTCTTGTAAGCAGTGCAGCCCTAAATTTCGGGGTGGCTCTGTCTTATTGATTTTCAGTTTTCCCAAGGTATATTCCCTAGACTGGAAGTGCCCTTGGCTCTGTAGCTCTGTTGTTTACTTGTTTTAGGGAACACAATGCACTCCTCCAGAGAGGCAGTTGGCAAAGTACATCCAGCCCATCATCATAATTATGCTCCCTGTTCTCCAGGGCCTGTCTTGCCTTTCTGGTTTTTGTACATTTTGTGGATGACCCTTTGACTGGTGGGAATTGACACTTCTTTGTAGTGCGGATTTGCATTGCCCGCTTGCTTGCTTGGCCAAAAAGGGCGTATGCGTTTTCTCCTGAATATATTCAGGAGGAAACACATACACACTTTTTGGCCAAGTGCATCATTGTCGAAGTTGTGCCCCACTTCATGTGCTTTAAAGGTGATTCCAATGTACCTGTTGAAATCTGTTTCCTGCTATTCTGGCTCGCTTTCAAGTCTGCCTCGTTGCCTTCCCTCAACAGATTTTTGGATGATAGTTTTCCTTTATTACTCTGCCAGTATATGAATTGCTGTGCCACTGAGCTCCATTATTCAACTCGTTTTTTGTGAGCTGACCGCAAGTCCAAAATTTTGGTTCTGGACCTATACAGGTTCCCGGCGGCTGGCTGAGACTTTGGTTAATTCTTCTTCCTGCCGGGAAATTACAGTGACATGTGCCTGTCCAAATGCCTAACAGCTACTCTCTCATTGGTTCTCCCTCTTCCCTTTCATCCTCTGCCAAATTGGCAACCAGTGTGAAACAGTTGTTTAAAGGGGCAGTCTCTCCATGTTGCTAGATAGATAGTAAAGCAGTTGGAAATTGAAACCGGAGCACCAGGAGAGGGACTATTAGTTGAGTTTTAGAAACATTTCGTATTCACAGTGTGTCCATTCTTTAGGTTTCCCGTACATGTTATAGCTGTAGTAATATTCCGTTCAACCTGGAGAGCTGGGACCCTTGGAATGTGTGCAACACATTATTGCTTTAAATGGTCTCCATTTGCTCACCGAACATCACCAATCCTCTCAGTCCCAAGTGTCCAGCCTTATGCCACATCCTGCTGTCATTGTAGATAGGGTCATTCCAGGATTCATCAGAGCCCCTGAAGGAATTTTAAATAATTTCCCTGTTTTTTTGTTTTGTTTTCGAAATTCCTTTTTATAGTGGGTTTGAGCTGATTCTCACTGCCATGTTTTTGCCAGTATAGACACACTTGATTCCCTTATGGAGACATATCAATACATAGGTTTTAAGATTCTTACTAGTCAGATATATTCCTCAGCGGGATATATTGATTTTGAGTCCCTTTCACTGAGGAAGGTGTAGATGTTGTCTATTCCGTATTTGGTTTTTGGACCGGTACCTGTACTAATATGAAACTCTGGTTTTATGCATCACCCCACCTCTCCTTCCCCCTTAAGCAGGCATAAGAGTGTTTTCTAACTGTGAGACTCTGTTCTCTTTCCTAACTCAGTTCATATGTATCCATGTTTACAGGACCTTCATAAGTGATATCTTATGATAAGTTTCTTTTTCTCTGTGACTTATTTCACTTAGAATCATCGTACCTGAATCCACTCATTTTGCTGCTACTTGCCTTATGTCATTGATTTCATGGCTGAGGGATATTACATCTTACATAATTAACACAATTTCTTGAAACATTTTTGTCTTTCCTGGGATATTACAGGTGTCCCCAAGTTGAGGTTCTTGTAAGCAGTGCAGCCCTAAATTTTGGGGTGGCTTTGTATTATTGATTTTCAGTGTTCCCAAGGTATATTCCCTAGACTGGAAGTGCCCTTGGATCTGGAGCTCTGTTGATTACTTGTTTTAGGGAACACAATGCACTCCTCCAGAGAAGCAGTTGGCAATTTACATCCTGCCATTCAGCATAACTAGGCTCCCTGTTCTCCAGGGCATGTCTGGCCTTTCTGGTTTTACATATTTTGTGGCTGTCCCTTTTGTCCGGTGGGAAGTGACACTTCTTTGTAGTGCAGATTTGCATTGCCCGCTTGCTTGCCTGGCCAAAAAGGGCGTATGGGTTTTCTCCTGAATATATTCAGGAGAAAACGCCTACACCCTTTTTGGCCAAGTGCATCATTGTCGACGTTGTGCCCCTCTTCCTGTGCTTTAAACGCAACCCCAATGTACCTCTTGAAATTTGTTTCCTGCTATTCTGGCTCGCTTTCAAGTCCGCCTCGTTGCCTTCCCTGAACAGATTTTTGGAAGATAGTTGTCCTTTATTACTCTGCCATTTGGTGAATTGCTATGCACCTGTGCTCCATTTTTCAACTCATTTTTGTGAGCTGACCGCAAGTCCAAAATTTTGGTTCAGGACCTATATTGGTTCCTGGAGGGTAGCTGAGACTTTGGTTAATTATCTTTCCTGCCGGGAAATTAGAGTGACATGTGCCTGTCCAAATGCCTAACAGCTACTCTCTCATTGGTTCTCCCTCTTCCCTTACATCCTCTGCCAAATTGGCAACCTGTGCGAACCCGGAGTTTAAAGGGGCTGTCTCTGCAAGTTGGGACATTGATAGTAAAGCAGTTGGAATGTGAAACCGGAGCACCAGGAGAGGGACTATTAGTTGAGATTTAGAAACCTTTCATATTCACAGTGTGTCCATTCTCTAGGTTTCCCGTATGTGTTAGAGCTGTAGTAATATTCCCTTCAACCTGGAGAGTTTGGACCCTTGGAACGTGTGCCACACATTATTGCTTTAAATGGTCTGCATTGGCTCACCGAATCTCATCAATCCTCTCAGTCCCAAGTGTCCAGCCTTATGACACATCCAGCTGTCATTGTAGATAAGGTCATTTCAGGTTTCATCAGAGCCCCTGTAGGAATTGTAAAGAATTTCCCTGTTTTTTGTTTTGATTTTGAAATTCCTTTTTATAGTGCATTTGACCTGATTCTCAATGACATGTTTATGCCAGTCTAGACACACTTGATTCCCTTACAGAGAAATATCAATACATTGGTTTTAAGATTCTTTCCAGTCATATATATTCCTCTGTGGGAAATATGGGGTTTTGAGTCCCTTTCACTGAGGAAAGTGTTGGTCTTGTCTATTCCGTAGTTGGTTTTTGGAACGGTACCTGTACTAATATCAAACTCTGGTTTTATGCATCACCCACGTTTCCTTCACCCTTAAGCAGGCACAAGAGTGTTTTCTTAATGTGAGACTCTGTTCTCTTTCGTAATTCAGTTCATGTGTATCCAGCCATGTTGACAGGACCTTCATAAGTGATATCTTATGATAAGTTTCTTTTTCTCTGTGACTTATTTCACTTAGAATCGTCGTACCTGAATCCACTCATTTTGCTGCTACTGGCCTTATGACATTGATTTCATGGCTGAGGGATATTCCATCTTACATAAGTAACACAATTTCTTGAACCATTTTTGTCTTTCCTTGGATATTTAAGGTTTTACCCAAGTTGAGTTTCTTGTAAGCAGTGCAGGCCTAAATTTTGGGGTGGCTCTGTCTTATTGATTTTCAATTTTCCCAAGGTATATTCCCTAGACTGGAAGTGCCCTTGGATCTGTAGCTCTGTTGTTTACTTGTTTTAGGGAACACAATGCATTCCTCCAGAGAGGCAGTTGGCAATTTACATCCTGCCCATCAGCATAACTAGGCTCACTGTTCTCCAGGGCCTGTCTTGCCTTTCTGGTTTTTACACATTTTACGGATATCCAATTTCACCAGTTGGAACTGATACTTCTTTGTAGTGCAGATTTGCATTGCCCGCTTGCTTGCTTTGCCTAAAAGGGTGTATGCATTTTCTCCTGAATATATTCAGGAGAAAATGCATACGCACTTTTTGGCCAAGTGCATCATTATAAATATTGTGCCCCTCTTCCTGTGTCTTAAAGGTGATTACAATGTACCTCTTGAATTCTGTTTCCTACTATTCTGGCTCGCTTTCATGTCCACCTAGTTGCCTTCCCTCAACAGATTTTTGGAAGATTGTTGTCCTTTATTACTCTGCCAGTTTGTGAATTGCTGTGCCCCTGAGCTCCATTTTTCAACTCGTTTTTTTTGAGCTGACCGTAAGTCCCAAATGTTGGTTCAGGACCAATACTGGTTCCCGGCGGTTGGCTGAGACTTTAGTTAATTCTTGTTCGTGCCGGGAAATTAGAGTGATATGTGCCCGTCCAAATGCCTAACAGCTACTCTCTCATTGGTACTCCCTCTTCCCTTTCAACCTTTGCCAATTTGGCAACCTGTGCGAACCAGGAGGTTAAAGGGGCTGTCTCTCCAAGTTGGGAGATTGATTATAAAGCAGTTGTAAAGTGAAACCAGAGCACGAGGAGAGGGACTATTAGTTGAGTTTTAGAAACCTTTCATATTCACAGTGTGTCCATTCTCTTGGTTTCCCATACATGTTATAGCTGTAGTAATATTCCCTTCTGTCTTGAGAGTTGGGAACCAAGGAATGGGTGCCACGCATTATTGCTTTAAAGGGTCTGCATTTGCTCACCCAATCTGACCAATCCTCTCAGTCCCAAGTGTCCAGCCTTATGCCACATCCAGCGGTCGTTGTAGATAGGGTCATTCCCGGTTTCATCAGAGCCCCTTAAGGAATTGTAAAGAATTTCCCTGTTTTTTTTGTTTTGTTTTTAAATTCCTTTTTATCGTGGGTTTCAGCTGATTTTCACTGCCATATTTATGCCAGTCTAGACACATTTGATTCCCTTATGGAGACATATCAATACATAGGTTTTAAGCTTCTTACTAGTCAGATATATTCCTCTGCAGAGAATAGGGGTGTTGAGTCCCATTCACTGAGGAAGGAGTAGGTCTTGTCTATTCTGTATTTGGATTATGGAATGGTACCTGTGCTAATATCAAACTCTGGTTTTATATATCAACCAACCTCTCCTTTCCCAATAAGCAGGCATAAGTATGTTTTCTATATGTGAGACTCTGTTCTCTTTACTAATTCAGTCCATGTGTACCCATGTTTACATTTCCTTCATAAGTGATATCTTATGTCAGAATTCTCCATGGCTCTTGTCATCATAATGATCCATGAGGCTTCTAACCATGATTATCCATGGTCTTCTCATCACAATGCTCCATGGTCTTGCCATCACATTGCTCCATGTCCCATGTGATCACAATTCTCCACCTCTTTGTCATCACAATATTCCATGACATTTCTCATCACAATGTTACATGCTCTTGTCATCACAATTCTCCGTGCACTTGTCATCGCAATGCTCTCTGAAACGTGTCATAGCAAGCTCCATATGCTTGGCATCACAATGCTTCATGACACTGTTTTAAAAATTCTTAATGTCCCTTGACATCACAATGCTCCCTGTCATTGTCATCACAATTCTCCATGACCCTTGCCATCACAATGCTCCAAGACCTCTGTAATCACAATTCTCCATTCCACTTTTCATCTCAATGCTCAATGAACAGTGTCATCACAATGCACCATGTCCATCATCATAATGATTCATGCTATTGTCATCACAATGAAATCAAAATGTTCCATGTCCACTGTCACCACAATGCTCCAAACCTTTCTGATCACAATGTTCCATAACACTTGTCATCACATGCCACATGACGCATGTCATCACAATTATGCAATGTCTTCTCATCACAATGCTCCATGACCTTTGTCACCACAATGCTCAATACACTTGGCATCACAATGCTCGCTGACACTTGTCATCAGTATGCTCCTTGAACACTGTCATGACAAGGCTCCATGCCTTATTCATCACAATGATCCATTCCCTTTTCATCACAATGTTCCAAGACACCTGTTATCACAATGCTCCGTGACTCCAGTCATCACAATGCTTCATGACATTTGTCGTCACAATGGTCCATGACCTCGTCACACAAAGCTCTGTGAACTTTGTCACCACAATGCTCCATGAAATTTTTATCACAATGCTCTGTGACCCTTGTCATCACAAAGATCCATGCCTTTTTCAGCACAATGCTCCATGACCCTTGTCATCACAATGCTCGATGCGCGTGTCAGCACAATGCTCCATAACCCATGTCATCAAAATGCACCATGCACTTGTCATCACAATGCTCCACATCATTGTCATCAAAATGCTCCATAAACCTTGTCATCACAATGCTCCATGCACTTCCCCTCAAAATGCCTTCTCACCACTGATATCACAATGTACCATCACTAGTCATCACAATACTCCCTCACCCCTGTCATCTCAATATTCCATGACCCCTGTAATCACAATTATCCATGCCCTTGTCATCACAAAGCTCCATGACGCAGGTCATCAGAATGCTTCATGGCCTTCTCATCACAATGCTCCAAGACCTTGTCATCACAATGCTCCAACACCCCTGTAATCACAATGCTCCATGCCCCTTTTCATCTCAATTCTCCATGAACCCTGTCATCTCAATGTGCCGTGCCCATCACCATAATATTTCATGCTGTTGTCATCACAATGAAATCAAAAGGCTCAATGACATCTGTCTTCACAATGCACCAAACCTTTCTGATCACAATGTTCCATAACACTTGTCATCACAATGCCCCATGACGCTGGTCATCACAATTATCCATGGTCTTCTCATCACAATGCTCCATGATCTTTGTCATCACAATGCTCAATACACTTATCATCACAATGCTCCCTGACAGTTGTCATCAGTATGCTCCTTGAACCCTGTCATGACCAGGCTCCATGCATTTTTAATCACAATGATCCATTCCCTTTTCATCACAATGCTCCAAGACCCATGTAATCACAATGCTCCATGTCCTTGTCATCACAAAGCTCCATGACGCATGTCATCAGAATGCTCCATTGCCTTCTTCTCACAATGCTCCATGCCCTTGTAATGACATTGCTTCAAAACCCCTGTAATCTCAATGCTCCATGCACCTTTTCATCAGAATGCTCCATGCCCTTGTCATCAAAATGCTCCATGACCATTGTCATCGCAATGTTCCAAGCCCTTGTCATCAAAGTGCTCCATTACCTTTGTCATCACAATCTTCCATGACACTTGGTATCACAATGTTCCATGCCATTGTCATCACAATGGACAATGACATATGTCATCACAATGCTCCCTGACACCTGTCTTCACAATATTCCGTGAGCTTGTCATCACAATTTTCCATGTCCTTGTCATCACAATGCGCCATGCCCACTGTCATCACAATAACCCATGAAATATGTCAGACCAGTGTTCCATGCCCATGTCATAACTATGCTCCTTGCCCTTGTCATCACAATGCTTCATGACCCCAGTCATCACAATGCTCCGTGACTCCAGTCATCACAATGCTTCATGACCTTTGTCCTCACAAGGCTCTGTGACCTTTGTCACCACAATGCTCCATGCCCTTGTCATCTCAATGATCCATGCCCACGGTCATCACAATAATCCATGAAACTTGTCAGACCAATGTTCCATGCCCCTGACATCACATTGCTACATGCCCTTGTCATCACAATGTTCTATGACACCTGTCATCACAATGATTCATGACCTTTCTCCTCACAATGTTCCATGCCCTCGTCACTCAAGGCTCTGTGATCTTTGTCACCACAATGCTCCATGAAATTTTCATCACAGTGCTCTGTGTCCCTTGTCATCACAATGCTCCATGCCTTTGTCAGCACAATGCTCCATGACACTTGTCATCAAAATGCTCCATGCACTTGTCAGCACAATGCTCCATGACACATGTCATCACAATGTGCCATGCTCTTTTCATCACAATGCTCCACATCCTTTCCATCGCTATGCTCCATAAAACTTGTCATCACAATGCTCCATGCACTTCTCATCAAAATGCTCTCTCACCACATATATCAAAATGTTCCATCACTAGTCATCACAATACTCGCTCACCCCTGTCATCACAATGTTCCATGACCACTGTCATCACAGTGCTACATGCCCTTATCATCACAATGCTCCATGACCACTGACATCACAATGTTCCATAACCCCTGTCACAAAATGCTCCATGATCCATTTCATCACAATGCCTCATGACCCCAGACAACACAATGTTCCATAACCCTTGTCATCAAAATATTCCATGACACTTTTATACAAATTGCTCCATGACCCTGTCATCACAATGCTCCCTGCCCTTCTCATCACAATGCACCACGCCCTTGTCATCAAAATGCCCCATGACATTTGTCATCACAAAGCTCCATGACCCTTGGCATCACAATGCTCCATGCCATGGTCATCACAATGCTCAATGAAATTTCTCATCACATTGCTCCATGCCCTTGTCATCAAAATGCTCCATTACACCTGTCATAACGATGCTCCATGAACCCTGATATCACAATGTTCCACGGCCTTGTCATCAGAAGGCTCCATGACCCTTGTCATCACAATGCTCCAAGACCTCTGTAATCACAATTCTCCATGCCACTTTTCATCTCAATGCTCCATGAACACTGTCATCACAATGCTCCATGCCCAACACCATAATATTTCATGCTATTGTCATCACAATGAAATCAAAATGCTCCATGTCCCCTGTCATCACAATGCTCCAAACCCTTCTGATCACAATGTTCCATAACACTTGTCATCACATGCCCCATGACGCTCGTCATCACAATTATGCAAGGTCTTCTCATCACAATGCTCCATGACCTTTGTCACCACAATGCTCAATACACTTGGCATCACAATGCTCGCTGACACTTGTCATCAGTATGCTCCTTGAACATTGGCATGACAAGGCTCCATGCCTTTTTCATCACAATGATACATTCCCTTTCATCACAATGCTCCAAGACCCGTGTTATCACAATGCTCCGTGACTCCAGTCATCACAATGCATCATGACATTTGTCATCACAATGATCCATGACCTCGTCACACAAAGCTCTGTGACCATTGTCACCACAATGCTCCATGAAATTTTTATCACAATGCTCTGTGACCCTTGTCATCACAAAGCTCCATGCCTTTGTCAGCACAATGCTCCATGACCCTTGTCATCACAATGCTCGATGCGCGTGTCAGCACAATGCTCCACAACCCATGTCATCACAATGCACCATGCACTTGTCATCACAATGTTCCACATCCTTGTCATCCAAATTCTCCATAAACCTTGTCATCACAATGCTCCATGCACTTCTCCTCAAAATACCTTCTCACCACTGATATCACAATGTTCCATCACTAGTCATCACAATACTCCCTCACCCCTGTCATCACAATATTCCATGACACCTGTAATCAAAATTCTCCATGCCCTTGTCGTCACAATGCTCCATGACGCATGTCATCAGAATGCTCCTTGGCCTTCTCATCACAATGTTCCATGCCCTTGTCATCACAATGCTCCATGCCCCTTTTCATCTCAATGCTCCATGAACCCTGTCATCACAATGCACCGTGCCCATCACCATAATATTTCATGCTATTGTCATCACAATGAAATCAAAATGCTCAATGACGTCTGTCATCACAGTGCACCCAACCCTTCTGATCACAATGTTCCAAAACTCTTGTCATCACAATGCCCCATGACGCTGGTCATCACAATTATCCATGGTCTTCTCATCACAATGCTCCATGATCTTTGTCATCACAATGCTCAATACACTTATCATCACAAAGCTCCCTGACAGTTGTCATCAGTATGCTCCTTGAACCCTGTCATGAAAGGCTCCATGCAAATTTCATCACATTGATCCATTCCATTTTCATCACAATGCTCCAAGACCACTGTAATCACAATGCTCCATGTCCTTGTCATCACAAAGCTCCAAGACGCATGTCATCAGAATGCTCCATTGCCTTCTCATCATAATGCTCCATGCCCTTGTTATCACATTGCTTCAAAACCCCTGTAATCTCAATGCTCCATGCACCTTTTCATCACAATGCTCCATGACCCTTGTCATCGCAATGTTCCAAGCCCTTGTCATCACAATGATCCATTAGCTTTGTCATCACAATCCTCCATGACACATGGTATCACAATGCTCCATGCCATTGTCATCACAATGGACAATGATATATGCCATCACAATGCTCCCTGACACCTGTCTTCACAATACTCCATGACCTTGTCATCACAATGTTCCATGCACTTGTCATCCCAATGCGCCATGCCCACTGTAATAACAATAATCCATGAAACATTTCAGACCAATGTTCCATGCCCCTGTCATCACAATGCTCCATGCCCTTGTCATCACAATGCTCCATGACCCCTGTCATCACAATGTTCCGTGACTCCAGTCATCACAATGATTCATGACCTTTCTCCTCACAATGGTCCATGCCCTTGTCACACAAGGCCCTGTGACCTTTGTCACCACAATGCTCCATGTAATTTTCATCACAATGCTCTGTGTCCCTTGTCATCACAATGCTCCATGCCTTTGTCAGCACAATGCTCCATGACACTTGTCATCAAAATGCTCCATGCGCTTGTTAGCACAATGCTCCACGACCCATGTCATCACAATGTGCCATGCTCTTTTTATCACAATGCTCCACATCCTTTTCAACGCAATGCTCCATAAAACTTGTCATCACAATGCTCCATGCACTTCTCATCAAAATGCTCTCTCACCACATATATCACAATGTTCCTTCACTAGTCATCACAATACTCGCTCACCCCTGTCATCACAATGTTCCATGACCACTGTCATCACAGTGCTACATGCCCTTATCATCACAATGCTCCATGACCCCTGACATCACAATGTTCCATAACCCCTGTCACAAAATGCTCCATGACCCATTTCATCACAATGCTTCATGACCCCTGACATCACAATGTTCCATTACACCTGTCATCAAAATATTCCATGACACTTTTATTCAAATTGCTCCATGACCATGTCATCACAATGCTACCTGCCCTTCTCATCACAATGCACCACGCCCTTGTCATCAAAATGCCCTATGACATTTGTCATCACAGAGCTCCATGACCCTTGGCATGACATTGCTCCATGCCCTTGTCATCACAATGGTCCATTACACCTGTCATAACAATGCTCCATGACCCCTGCCTCACAATGCTCGATGCTCGTGTCATCACAATGCTCCATAACGCATGTCATCACAGTGCACCATGCATTTGTCATCACAATGCTCCATATCCTTGTCATCAAAAAGCTCCATAAACCTTGTAATCACAATGCGCCATGCACTTCTCGTCAAAATGCTTTCTCACCACTGATATCACAATGTTCCATCACTAGTCATCACAATACTCCCTCACCCCTCTCATCACAATATTCCATGACCCTTGTAATCACAATTCTCAATGCCCTTGTCATCACAAAGCTCCATGACGCATGTCATCAGAATGCTCCATTGCCTTCTCATCACAATGCTCCATGCCCTTGTAATCACATTGCTTCAAAACCCCTGTAATCTCAATGCTCCATGCACCTTTTCATCAGAATGCTCCATGCCCTTGTCATCACAATGCTCCTTGAACCTTGTCATCGCAATGTTCCAAGCCCTTGTCATCAAAATGCTCCATTACCTTTTTCATCACAATCCTCCATGACACTTGGTATCACAATGCTCCATGCCATTGTCATCACAATGGACAGTGACATATGTCATCACAATGATCACTGACACCTTTCTTCACAATACTCCATGACCTTGTCATCTCAATGCTCCATGCCCACTGTCATCACAATGCTCCGTGACTCCAGTCATCACAATGATTCATAAACATTCTCATCACAATGGTCCATGCCCTCGTCACACAAGACTCTGTGATCTTTGTCACCACAATACTCCATGAAATTTTCATCACAATGCTCTGTGTCCCTTGTCATCACAATGCTCCATGCCTTTGTCAGCACAATGCTCCATGACACTTGTCATCAAAATGCTCCATGCGCTTGTCAGCACAATGCTCCATGACACATGTCATCACAATGTGCCATGCTCTTTTCATCACAATGCTCCACATCCTTTTCATCGCTATGCTCCATAAAACTTGTCATCACAATGCTCCATGCACTTCTCATCAAAATGTTATCTCACCACATATATCAAAATGTTCCATCACTAGTCATCACAATACTCGCTCACCCCTGTCATCACAATGTTCCATGACCACTGTCATCACAGTGCAACATGGCCTTATCATCACAATGCTCCATGAACCTGACATCACAATGTTCCATAACCCCTGTCACAAAATGCTCCATGACCCATTTCATCACAATGCTTCATGACCCCTGACATCACAATGTTCCATAACCCCTATCATCAAAATATTCCATGACACTTTTATTCAAATTGCTCCATGACCATGTCATCACAATGCTACCTGCCCTTCTCATCACAATGCACCACGCCCTTGTCATCAAAATGCCCCATGACATTTGTCATCACAAAGCTCCATGACCCTTGGCATCACAATGCTCCATGCCCTTGTCATCACAATGCTCCATGACACCTGTCATCACAATGCACCATGACTCCAGTCATCAAAATGCTTCATTAACTTTATCATCACAATGGTCCGTGCCCTCGTCACACAAGGCTCTGTGACCTTTGTCACCACAATGCTCCATGTCCTGGCCAACACAAAGCTCCATGACACATGTCATCAGAATGCTCCATTGCCTTCTCATCACCATGCTCCTTGCCCTTGTCATCACAATGCTTCAAAACCCCTGTAATCACAATGTTCCATGCACCTTTTCATCAGCATGCTCAATGACCCTTTTCATCAAAATGCTCCATGACCCCTGACATCACAATGTTCCATAACTCCTGTAATCAAAATGTTCCACGACACTTTTCATCAATTTGCTCCATGATCCGGTCATCACAATGCTCCCTGCCCTTCTCATCACAATGCACCACGACCTTGTCATCAAAATGCTCCATGACCTTTGTCATCACAAAACTCAATGACACTTGGCATCACAATGCTGCATGCCATTTCATCACAATGATACATGAAACCTCTCATCACATTGCTCCATGCCCTTGTCAGCACAATGCTTCATGACGCTTGTCATCACAATGCTCGATATTCTTCTCATCACAATGCTCCATGCCCTTGTCATTACAATCCCCCATGACACATGTATAACAGTGTTCTATGCCCTAGTCATCACAATGCTCAATGCCGAATCTCATCAAAATAATCCATTAAATTTTCAGACTAATGTTCCATGCCCTTGTCATCAAAATGCTCCCTTACCCCTTTCATAACAATGCTCCATGACCCCTGCCATCACAATGTTCCACGGCCATGTCATCCAAGGCTCCATGACCCTTGTCATCACAGTGCTCCAAGACCTCTGTAATCACAATGCTCCAGGCCCTTGTCATCACAAAGATTCATGACACATGTCATCAGAATGCTCCGTGGTCTTCTCATCACAATGTTCCATTCCCTTGTCATCACAATGCTCCAAGACCCCTGTAATCACAATGCTCCATGCCCCTTGTCATCACAGTGTTCCATGACG
Source organism: Hyperoodon ampullatus (assembly GCF_949752795.1). Lineage (NCBI taxonomy): Eukaryota > Metazoa > Chordata > Mammalia > Artiodactyla > Ziphiidae > Hyperoodon > Hyperoodon ampullatus. Next base: position 5,161,195 of record NW_027641093.1, on the reverse strand, counting down.
CTCGTCTTCACCATTCTCCACGTCCTTGTCATCACAATGCTCCATGACACTTCTCATCACAATGTTACATGATCTTGTCATCACAATTCTCCATGCAATTGTCATAGCAATGCTCTATGACCCCTGTCATAGCAAGCTCCATGCGTTTGTCATCAAAATGCTTCACGACGTTGTCATCAAAATTCTCAATGGCACTTGTCATCACAATGCTCCATTACCCTTGTCATCACAATGTCCCAAGCCCTTGTCATCAAAATGCTCTATTACTTTGGCATCAAAATCCTCCATGACACTTGGTATCACAATGTGCCATGCCATTGTCATCACAATGCACAATGACATATGTCATCACAATGCTCCCTGACACCTGTTTTCACAATACTCCATGACCTTGTCATCACAATGTTCCATGCCCTTGTCATCACAATGTGCCATGCCCACTGTCATCACAATAATCCATGAAACTTGTCAGACCAATGTTCCATGCCCCTGTCATCACAATGCTCCGTGACTCCAGTCATCACATTGCTTCATGACATTTCTCATCACAATGGTCCATGCCCTTGTCATCACAATGCTCCTTGCCCACTGTCATCACAATAGTCCATGAAACTTGTCAGACCAATGATCCATGCCCTCTTCACACAAGGATTGGTGATCTTTGTCACCACAATGCTCCATGAACTTTTCATCACAATGCTCTGTGTCCCTTGTCATCACAATGCTCCATACCTTTGTCAGCACAATGCTCCATGACACTTGACATCAATAGGCTGCATGCACTTCTCAGCACAATGCTCCATGACCCATGTCATCACAAAGCGCTATGCGCTTGTCATCACAATGCTCCACAGCTTTTTCAACGCTATGCTCCATAAAACTTGTCATCACAAAGCTCCATGAACTGCTCATCAAAATGCTCTCTCACCACATATATCACAATGTTCCATCACTAGTCATCACAATACTCCCTCACCCCTGTCATCACAATGTTCCATGACCCCTGTCATCACAGTGCTACATGCCCTTATCATCACAATGCTCCATGACCCCTGACATCACAATGTTCCATAACCCCTGTCATCAAAATGTTCCATGACACTTTTCATCAAATTGCTCCATGACGCTGTCATCACAATGCTCCCTGCCCTTCTCATCACAGTGCACCACGCCTTTGTCATCAAAATGCCCCATGACTTTTGTCATCACAAAGCTCCATTACCCCTGTCATAACAATGATCAATGACCCCTGCCATCACAGGGTTCCACGGCTTTGTCATCACAAGCCTCCATGACCCTTGTCATCACAATGGTAAAAGACCCCTGTAATCACAATGCTGCATGCCCTTGTCATCACAATGCTCCAACAGCCCTGTAATCACAATGCTCCATGCCCCTCTTCATCTCAATGCTCCATGAACCCTGTAATCAAAATGCACCGTGTCCATCACCATAATATTTCATGCTATTGTCATCACAATGAAATCAAACTGCTCAATTACCTCTGTCATCACAATGCACCAAACCCTTCTGATCACAATGTTCCATAACACTTGTCATCACAATGCCCCATGAGGCTGGTCATCACAATTATCCATGGACTTCTCATCACAATGCTCCATGATCTTTGTCATCACAATGCTCAATACACTTATCATCACAATGCTCCCTGACACTTCTCAACAGTATGCTCCTTGAACCCTGTCATGACAAGGCTCCATGCATTTTTCATCACAATGATCCATTCCCTTTTCATCACAATGCTCCAAGACCCCTGCAATCACAATGCTCCATATACTTGTCATCACAAAGCTCCATGACCCATGTCATCAGAATGCTCCATTGCCTTCTCATCACAATACTCCATGCCCTTGCCATCACAATGCTTCTAAATCCCTGTAATCACAATGCTCCATGCACCTTTTCATCAAATTGCTCCATAACACTTTTCATCAAAAACCTCCATGACCCCTGACATCACAATGTTCCATAACACCTGTAATCAAAATATTCCATGACAATTTTCATCAATTTGCTCCATGACCCTGTCATCACAATGCTCCCTGCCCTTCTCATGAAAATACACCACGACCTTGTCATCAAAATGCTCCATGACCTTTGTCATCACAAAGCTCCATGACCCTTTGTATCACAATGCTCCATGCCATTTCATCACAATGCTACATGAAACCTCTCATCACATTGCTCCATGCCCTTGTCAGCACAGTGCTCCCTGACGATTGTCATCACAATGCTCGATACTCTTCTCATCACAATGCTCCATGCTCTTCTCATTACAATCCTCAATGACACATGTATCACAGTGTTCCTTGCTCTAGTCATCACAATGTTCCTTGCCGAAACTCATCACAATAATCCATGTAATTTTCAGACCAATGTTCCATGCCCTTGTCATCACAATGCTCCATTTCCCCTGTCATAACAATGCTCCATGACCCCTGCCATCACCAGGTTCCACGACCTTGTCATCCAAGGCTCCATGACCCTTGTCATCACAATTCTCCAAGACCCCTGTAATCACAATGCTCCATGTCCTTGTCGTCACAAAGATCCATGACACATGTCATCAGAATGCTCCATGGCCTTCTCATCAGAATGCTCCATGCCCTTGTCATCACAATGCTCCAAGACCCCTGTAATCACAATGCTCCATACCACTTTTCATCTCAATGCTCCATGAACACTGTCATCAAAATTCACCATGCCCATTTTCATAATGCTTCATGCTCTTGTCATCAAAATGAAATCAAAATGCTCCATTACCTCTGTCATCACAATGTTCTAATCCCTTGTGATCACAATGTTCCATAACACTTGTCATCACAATGCCCCTTGACGCTGGTCATCACAATTATCCATGGTCTACTCATCACAATGCTCCATGACCTTTGTCATCACAATGCTCAATACACTTATCATCACAATGCTCCCGGACACTTATCATCAGTATGCTCCTTGAACACTGTCATGAGAAGGCTCCATGCACTTTTAATCACAATGATCCATTCCCTTTTCATCACAATGCTCCAAGACACCTCTAATCACAATGCTCCATGCCCTTGTCATCACAGAGCTCCATGATGCATGTCATCAGAATGCTCCATGGCCTTCTCATCACAATGCTCCATGCCCTGGTCATCACAATGCTTCAAAACCCCTGTAATCACAATGCTCTATGCACCTTTTCATCAGTATGCTCCATGACTATTCTCATCACAAGGCTCCAAGGCCCTCTCATCAAAATGCTCCAGGACCTTCTCATCACATTGCTCCATTCCCTTCTCATCACAATGCTCCATGACCCCTGTCATCACAGTACTCCATGAACATTTTCAGCCCAATGCTCCATGACCTTCTCATCACAAAGCTCCATGACCCATGTCATCACAATTCTTCATGACCACAGTCATCAAAATGATCCATGCCACTTGTCATCAGAATGTTCCATGTGCTTGTCATCCCAATGCTCCATGACCCCTGTAATCACAATGCTCCTTGACGCTTGTCATCTCAGAGCTCCATGACACTTGTCATCACAATTCTCCATTACTAGTGTCATCACAATCCTCCGTGAACCTTGGGATCACATTGTTTCATGCCCTTGTCATCACAATGTTCCATGATACTTGAAATCAAAATGATCCATGACCTCTGTCATCACAGTGCTCCAAACACTTGTGATCACAATGTTCCATAACAACTGTCATCTCAACGCTCCATGATGCCTGTCATCACAATAATCCATGCCCTTGTCATCACAAAGCTCCAACAGCCCTGTAATCATAATGCTCCATGCCCCTTTTCATCTCAATGCTCCATGAACCCTGTCATCACAATGCACCGTGCCCATCACCATAATATTTCATGCTATTGTCATCACAATGAAATCAAAATGCTCAATGACCTCTGTCATCACAATGCACCAAACCATTCTGAACAGAATGTTCCATAACACTTGTCATCACAATGCCCCATGACGCTGGTCATCACAATTATCCATGGACTTCTAATCTCAATGCTCCATGATCTTTGTCATCACCATGCTCAATACTCTTGTCATCACAATGCTCCCTGACACTTTTCGTCAGAATGCTCCTTGCACCCTTTCATGAAAAGGCTCCATGCCTTTTTCATCACAATGCTCCATGTCCTTTTCCTCACAATGCTCCATGCCATTGTCATCACAATACTCCACAAGCTTGTCATCCGAATGCTCCATGACCCTTGTCATCACAATGTTCCAAACCCCTGTCATCACAATGCTCCATTAACTTTGTCATCACATTCCTCCATGACACTTGGCATCACAATGCTCCGTGCCATTGTCATCACAAAGGGCCATGACATATGTCATCACAATGCTCCCAGACCGCTCTCTTCACAGTACTCCATGACCTTCTCATCACAATGCTCCATGCTCTTCTCATCAGAATGCGCCTTGCCCACTGTCATCACAATAAACCAGGAAATTTGTCAGACCAATGCACCATGCCCCTGTCATCAGAATGATCCATACACTTGTCATCACAGTATTCCGTGACTCCAGTCATCACAATCCTTCATGACCTTTGTCATCACAATGGTCCTTGAACTCCTCATCACAAGGCTCTGTGACCATTGTCACAATGCTCCATGAACTTTTCATCACAATGCTCTGTGACCGTTGTCATCACAATGTTCCATGCCTTTGTCAGCACAATTCTCCATGACCTTTGTCATCACAATGCTCCATGCGCTTCTCAGCACAATACTCCATAAACCATGTCATCAAAATGCGCCATGCACTTGTCATCACAATGCTCCACAGCCTTGTCATCACAATTCTCCATAAACCTTGTCATCACAATGCTCCATAAACCTTGTCATCTCAATGCTCCATGCACTTCTCATCAAAATGCTTTCTCACCACTGATATCACAATGTTCCTTCAGTAGTCATCACAATACTCCCTCACCACTGTCATCACAATTTTCCATGACCTCTGTCATCACAATGCTACATGGCTTATCATCACAATGCTCCATGACCCCTGACATCAAAATGTTCCATGTCCTCTGCCATCAGAATGCTCCATCACTCTTTTCATCACAATGCTCCAAGACACCTGACATCACAGTGTTCCATAACCACTGTCATCAAAATATTACATGACACTTTTAATCAAATTGCTCCATGACCCTGTCATCACAATGCACCATGTCCATCATCATAATGCTTCATGCTATTGTCATCACAATGAAATCAATATGCTCCATGACCTCTGTCATCAAAATGCTCCAAACCCTTGTGATCACAATGTTCCATAACCATTGTCATCACAATGCATCATGATGCTCATCATCACAATTATCCTTGGTCTTCTCATCACAGTGCTCCATGACCTTTAATCACAAAGCTCCATGATGCATGCAATCAGAATGCTCCATGGCCTTCTCATTACAATGCTCCATGTCCTTGTCATCACAGTGCTCCAAGACCCCAGTCATCTCAATGCTCTGTGACTCCTGTCATCACAAGGCTTCATGACATTTGTCATCACAATGGTCCATGTCCTCGTCACACAAGGCTCTGTAACCTTTCGCACCACAATGCTCCATGAACTTTTCATCACAATGCTCTGTGATCCTTGTCATCACCATGCACCATGCCTTTGTCAGCACATTTCTCCATGAGCCTTGTCATCACAATGCTCCATGCGCTTGTGAGCACAATGCTCCATAACCCATGTCATCACAATGTACCATGCGCTTGTCATCACAATGCTCCACATTCTTGTCATTACAGTGCTCCAAAAACCTTGTCAACAAAATGCTCGATGCACTTCTCATCAAAATGCTCTCTCCCCCCTTCATCATAATTTTCCTTGATCCCTGTCATGACAATGCTACATGACCTTATAATCACAATGCTCCATGAACCCTGACATCACAATGTTCCATAACCCCTGTCATCAAAATGTCCCATGACAATTTTCATCAAATTGCTCCATGACACTTTCATCACAATGATCCCTGCCCTTCTCAACACAGTTCAACACGTGCTTGTCCTCAAAATGCTCCATCACGTTTGTCATCACAAAGCTACATGACCCTTGGCATCACAATGCTCCATGCCATTGTCATCAAAATGCTCCATGAACACTCTCATCACATTGTTCCATGCCCTTGTCATCACAGGCTCCGTGAAGTTTTCATCACAATGCTCGATGCTCTTCTTAACACAATGCTCCATGCCCTTGTCATTACAATCCGCCATGACCCATGTATCACAGTGTTCCGTGCCCTTGTCATCACAATGCTCCATGCCCCCTCTCATCACAATAATCCATGAAGATTTTCAGACCAATTCTCCATGCCCTTATCATCAAAATGCTCCATTACCCCTGTTATAACAATGCTCCATGACACCTGCCATTACAATGTTCCACGGCCTTGTCATCACAAGGCTCCATAACCCTTGTCATCACAATGCTCCATGTCCTTGTCATCAAAAAGCTCCATGACGCATGTCATCAGAATGCTCCATGGCCTTCTCATTCACGATGCTCCATATCACTGTCATCACAATTCTCCTAGACCTCTGTAATCACAATGCTCAATGCCCCTTTTCATCTCAGTGCTCCATGAACCGTGTCATCACAATAAACCATGCCCATCATCATAATGCTTCACGCTATTGTCATCAAAATGAAATCAAAATGCTCCATTACCTCTGTCATCACAATGTTCTAATCCCTTCTGATCACAATGTTCCATAACACTTATCATCACAGTGCCCCATGATGTTCGTCATCACAATTATTAATGGTTTAATCTTCACAATGCTCCATGACCTTTGTCACCACAATCCTCAATACACTTATCACCACAATGCTCCCTGACACTTGTCATCAGTATGCTCCATGAACCCTGTCATGAAAAGGCTCCATGCCTTTTTTATCACAATGATCCATTTCCTTTTCATCACAATGCTCCAAGACCCCTGTAATCACAATGCTCCCTGCCCTTGTCATCACAAAGCTCTATGACACATGTCATCTGAATGCTCCATGCCATTCTCATCACAATGCTCCATGCCTTTGGCATCACAATGCTCCAAGTACACTGTCATCACAATGCTCCGTGACTACAGTCATCACAGTGCTTCATGACATTTGTCATCACAATGGTCCATGACCTCATCACACAAGGCTTTGTGACCTTTGTCTCCACAGTGCTCCATGAACTATTCATCACAATGCTCTATGACCCTTGTCATCACAATGCTCGATGCGCGTGTAAGCACAATGCTCCATAACCCATGTCATCACAATGCTCCCTGCACTTCTCATCACAATGCACCACGCACTTGTTTTCATAATGCTCCATGACCTTTGTCATCACAAATCTCCATGACACTTGGCATCACACTGCTCCATTCCATTGTCATAACAATGCTCCATAAACCCTCTCATCACATTGCTCCATGCACTTGTCATCACAAATCTCCATGAGGCTTGTCATCACAACGCTCGATGCCCTTCTCAGCACAATGCTACATGTCCTTGTCATTACAATCCTGAATGATCTATGTATCACCGTGTTCCGTGCCCTTCTCATAACAATGCTCCATGACCCCTGCCATCACAAGGTTCCACGGCCTTGTCATCACAAGCCTCCCTGAACCTTGTCATCACAATGCTCCAAGACCCCTCTAATCACAATGCTCCATGCCCTTGTCATCACAAAGCTCCATGACGCAAGTCATCAGAATGTTCCATGGCCTTCTCATCACAATGCTCCATGCCCTTGTCATCACAATGCTGCAAGACCCCTGTAATCACAATGTTCCATGCCCCTTTTCATCTCAATGCTCCATGAACTCTGTCATCACAATGCACCGTGCCCATCACCATAATATTTCATGCTATTGTCATCACAATGAAATCAAAATGCTCAATGACCTCTGTCATCACAATGCTCCAAACCCTTCTGATCACAATGTTCCATAAATCTTGTCATCACAATGCCCCATGAGGATGGTCATCACAATTATCAGTGGTCTTCTCATCACAATGCTCCATGATCTTTGACATCACAATGCTCAATACACTTATCTTCACAATGCTCCTTGAAACTTCTCATCAGTATGCTACTTGAACCCTGTCATGAGAAGGCTCCATGCAATTTTCATCACAATGATCCATGTCCTTGTCATCACAAAGCTCCATGATGCATGTCATCAGAATGCTCCATGGCCTTCACATCACAATGCTCCATGTCCTTGTCATCACAATGCTACAAAACCCCTGTAATCACAATGCTCCAAGCACCTTTTCATCAGAATGCTCCATGACACTTGTCATCACAAGGCTCCATGGTCCTCTCATCACAATGCTCCAGGACCTTGTCATCACAGTGCTCCATTCCCTTGTCATCACAATGCTCCATGACACCTGTCATCACAATACTCTATGTACATTTTCAGCCCAATGCTCAATGACCATCTCATTACAATGCTCCATGACCCAAGTCATCACAATGGTGCATGCCCTCGTCATCAAAAGGCTCTGTGACATTTGTCACCACAATGCTCCATGAAATTTTCATGACAATGTTCTCTTACTCATGTCATCACTATGCTCCATGCCTTTGTCAGCACAGTGCTCCTTGACCCTTGTCATCACAATGCTCCATGTGCTGGTCCGCACAATGCCCCATGACCTGTGTCATCACAGTGCGACATGTGCTTGTCATCACAATGCTCCACAAGATTGTCATCACAGTGCTCCATAAACCTTGTCGTCACAATGCTCCATGCACGTCCCATCAAAAGACTCTCCCATCACTGATATCATAATGTTCCATCAGTAGTCATCACAATACTCCCTCACCCCTGTCATCACAATGTTCCATGACCCCTGTCATCACAATGCTCCCTGACCCCTGACATCAGAATTTTCCATAACCCCTGTCATCAAAATGTCCCATGACACTTTTCATCAAATTGCTCCATGACCCTTTTATCACAGTGCTCACTGCCCTTCTCATCACAGTGCACCACGCCATTGTCATCAAAACCCTCCATGACCTTTGTCATCACAAAGCTCCGTGACCCTTAGCATCACAATGCTCCATGCCATTGCAATCAAAATGCTCCATGAACACTCTCAACACATTGTTACATGTCCTTGTCATCACAGGCTCCATGATGCTTTTCATCACAATGCTCGATGCTCTTCTTAACACAAAGCTCCAAGGCTTGTCATTACAATCCTCCATGACCCATGTATCACAGTGTTCCGTGCCCTTGTCATAACAATGCTCCATGCCCCCTCTCATCACAATAATCCATGAAAATTTTCAGACCAATGCTCCATGCTCTTGTCATGAAAATGCTCCATTACCACTGTTATAACAATGCTCAATGAAAACTGCCATTACAATGTTCCACGGCCTTCTCATCACAAGGCTCCATGACCCTTGTCATCACAAAGCTCCATGACGCATGTCATCAGAATGCGCCTTCGCCTTCTCATCACAATGCTCCATGACCTGGTCATCGCAATGCTCCAAGACACCTGTAATCACAATGTTCCATGCCCCTTTTCATCTCAATGCTCCATGAATCCTGTCATCACAATTCACGATGCCCATCATCATAATGCTTCATGCTATTGTCATCACAATGAAATCAAAATGCTCCATGACCTCTGTCATCACAATCCTCCAAACCCTTGTGATGACAATGTTCCATAACACTTGTCATCACAACGCCCCATGACGCTCATCATCACAATTTTCCATGGTCTTCTATTCACAATACTCCATGACCTTTTTCATCACAATTCTCCATAAACTTGTCATCACAATGCTCCCTGACAATGGTCGTGAATATGCTCCTTGAAACCTGTCATGACAAAGCTCCATGCATTTTTCATCACAATGATCCCTGCACTTTTCATCACAATACTCCAAGACTACTGTAATCACAATGCTCCATGCCCTTGTCATCACAAAGCTTCATGTAGCATGTCTTCAGAATGCTCCATGGCCTTCTCATCACCATGCTCCCTGCCCTTTTCATCACAATGCTCCATTCCCTTGACATCAAAATGCTCCATGACCCCTGTCATCACAATACTCCATGAATATTTACAGCCCAGTGCTCCATGACCTTCACTTCACAATGCCCCATGAACCCTGTCATCACTATGCTCCATGAACACTGTCATCACAATGATCCATGACCCCTTACAACACAATGATCCTGGACTCTTGTCATCAAAATGCTCCATGACCCTTGTCATCACAATGATCCATTCCCTTGTCATCACAATGCTCCATAACCCTTGTCATCACAAGGCTCCAAGCCCTTGTCATCACAATGCTCCATTATATTTGTCATCACATTTCTCCTTGACAATTGGCATCACAATGCTCCATGCCATTGTCATCACAATGGACCATGACATATGTCACCACAATGCTCCCTGACAACTGTCTTCACAATAATCTACGACCTTGTCATCACAATGCTCCATGACCCCTGTAATCACAATGTTCAGTGACACTTGTCATCACAGTGCTCCATGACCCTTGTCATCAAAATGTTCCATGCATTTGTCAGCAAAATGCTTCATGAACTTGTCATCACAATGCTCCTTTCCCATTGTCATCAAAATCCTCGATGAAACTTGGGTTCACATTGCTTGATGCCCTTGTCATCACAATGTGCCATGTTCCTTGAAATGAAAATGATCCATGACCTCTGTCATCACAATGCTACATGCCCACTGTCATAGCAATAATCCATGAAACTTGTCAGACCAATTCTCCATGCCGCTGTCATCACAATGCTCCATGCCCTTTTAATCACAATGCTCCATTACCCCTCACATCATAATGTTCCTTGACTCCAGTCATCACAATGCTTTATGACCTTTGTCATCACAATGGTCCATTCCCTCGTCATCACAATGCTCTGAAACACTTCTCATCACAATGCTCCATGCCTTTGTCAGCACAATGCTCCACGACTCTTGTCATCACAATGCTCCATGTGCTTCTCAGCACAATGCTCCAAGACACATGTCATCACAATGTGCCATGCACTTGTCATCACAATGCTCCACAACCTTGTCATCACAATGCTCCATAAACATTTTTATCACAATGCTCCATGCACTTCTCATCTAAATGCTCTCTCACCACTGATATCACAATGTTCCATCACTAGTCATCACAATACTCCCTCACCCCTGTCATCACAATGTTCCATGACCCCTGTCATCAAAATGCTACATGCCCTTATCATCACAATGCTCCATGACCACTGACATCACTATGTTCCATGACCCCTGTCATCAAAATGTTCCCTGACCCTTTTCATCAAATTGCTCCATGACCCTGTCATCACAATGTTCCCTGCCCTTCTCATCACAATGCACCACGTACTTGTCATCAAAATGCTCCATGACCTTTGTCATCACAAAGCTCCATGACCCTTGGCATCACAGTAATCCATGCCATTGTAATCACAATGCTCCATGAACACTCTCATCACATTGCTCCCTGCCCTTGTCATCACAATGCTCAATGGCCTTTTCATCACAATGCTCCATGCAACTGTCATCATCATACTCCTCAAGCTTGTCGTCCGAATGCTCCAAGAACCTTGTCATCACAATGCTCCATGACCCCTGTCATCACAATGCTCCATGACACCAGTTATCACAATGCTCCATGCCCCTTGTCACTACAGTGCTCCATGACGCCCGTCATCACAATTATCCCTGGTCTACTCATCACAATGCTCCCCGGTCTTGCCATCACAATGCTCCATGCCCTGGTCATCAGTATTCTCCACGTCCTTGTCATCACAATGCTCTTTGACACATCTCATCACAATTTTACATGCTCTTTTCATCAAAATTCTCCATGCACTTGTCATCGCAATGCTCCATGACCCCTCTCATAGCAAGCTTCATGCGCATGTCATCACAATGCTTCACGAACTTTTCATCAAAATTCTCAATGTCCCTTGTCATCACAATGCTCCAGCCCTTGTCATCACAATGCTCCATTACTCTTGTCATCACAATCCTCCATGACACTTGGCATCACAATGCTCCATGCCATTGTCATCACAATTGTCCATGACATAGGTCATCACAATGCTCCCTGACACCTGTCTTCACAATTCTGCATGACGTTGTCATCACAATGCTCAATGCCCTTGTCATCACAAGGAGCCATGCCCATTGCCATCACAATAATCCATGAAACATGTCAGACCAATGTTCCATGCCCCTGTCATCACAATGCTCCATGCCATTGTCATCACAATGATCCGGGACTCCAGTCATCAAAATGCTTCATGACCTTGGTCATCACAATGGTCCATGCCCTCGTCATCACAAGGCTCTGTGACATTTGTCACCACAATGCTCCATGAACTTTTCATCAAAATGCTTTGTGGCACTTGTCATCACAATGCTCCATGCCTGGGGCTTCCCTGGTGGCGCAGTGGTTGAGAGTCCGCCTGCTGATGCAGGGGACACGGGTTCGTGCCCCGGTCCGGGAGGATCCCACATGCTGCAGAGCTGCTGGACCCGTGAGCCATGGCCGCTGAGCCTGCGCGTCCGGAGCCTGTGCTCCGCAGCGGGAGAGGCCACAACAGTAAGAGGCCCGCGTACCGCAAAAAACAAACAAAAAAACAATGCTGCATGCCTTTCTCAGCACAATGCTCCATGAACCTTGTCATCACAATGCTCCATGCCCTTGTCAGCACAGTGCTCCATGACCTTTGTCATCACAATGCTCCAAGCCCTTGTCATCACAATGCTCCATTACCTTTGTCATCACAATACTCCATGACACTTGGCATCACAATGCTCCATGCCATTGTCATCACAATGGGCCATGACTTAGGTGTTCACAATGCTCCCTGACACCTGTCTTCACAAAACTGCATGACCTTGTCATCGCAATGCTCTGTGCCCTTGTCATCACAATGCGCCATTCCCACTGTCATCACAATAATCCATAAAACATGTCAGACCAATGCTCCATGCCCCTGTCATCACAATGCTCCATGCCCTTGTCATCACAATGCTCCATGACCCCTGTCATCACAATGCTCTGTGACTCCAGTCATCACAATGCTTCATGACCTTTCTCATTAAAATGGTACATGCTCTCGTCTTCACAAGTCTCTGTCACGTTTGTCACCACAATGCTCCATGAACTATTCATCACAATGCTCTGTGACCCTTGTCATCACAATGCTCTATGCCTTTCTCAGCACAATGCTCCATGACCCTTGTCATCACAATGCTCCATGCGCTTCTCAGCACAATACTCCATGACCCATGTCATCACAACGTGCCATGTGCTTGTCATCACAATGCTCCACATCCTTTTCCTCACAATGCTGCTTAAACCTTCTCATTACAGTGTTCCATGCACTTCTCATCAAAATGCTCTCTCACCACTGATATCAAAATGTTCCATCACTATTCATTCCAACACTCCATCGCCCCTGTCATCACAATGTTCCATGACCCCTGTCATTAAAATGCTACATGCACTTATCATCAAAATGTTCGATGACACCTGACATCACAATATTCCATAACCCCTGTCATCAAAATGCTCCATGACACATTTCATCACATAGCTCCATGACCCCTGACATCACAGTATTCCATAACCACTGTAATCAAAATGTTCCATGACCCTTTTCACCAAATTGCTCAATGACCCTGTGATGACAATGCTCCCTGCCCTTCTCATCACAATGCACGTCACCCTTGTCATCAGAATGCTCCATGACATTTGTTATCACAAAGCTCCATAACTCTTGGCATCACAATGCTCCATGCCATTGTCATCACAATGCTCCATGAACCCTCTCATCAAATTGCTCCATGCCCTTGTCATCACAAAGCTCCATGACACTTGTCATCACAATGCTCGATGCATTTCTCATCACAATGCTCCATGCCCTTGTCATTACAATCCGCCATGACCCATGTATCACAGTGTTGCGTGAACTTGTCATCACAATGCTCCATTCCCCCTGTCATAACAATGCTCCATGACACCTGCCATCACAAGGATCCACAGCCCTGTCAATACAAGACTCCATAACCCTTTTCATCACAATGCTCCAAGAACCTGTAATCACAATCCTCCATGCAATTGTCATCAGAAAGCCTCATGACGCATGCCATCAGAATGCTCCGTGGACTTCTCTTTCACTATGCTCCATGCCCTTGTCATCACAATGCTCCAAGACCCCTGTAATGACAATGCTCCATGCCCCTTTTATTCTCAATGCTCCAAGAACCCTGTCATCCCAGGCACCATGCCCATCATCATAATGCTTCGTGCTATTGTCATCACAATGAAATCAATATGCTCCATGACTTCTGTCATCACAATGCTCCAAACACTTGTGATCACAATGTTCCATAACACTTGTGATCACAATGCCCCATGACACTCCTCATCACAGTTAACCATGGTCTTCTCATCACAATGCTCCATGAACTTTGTCATCACAATGCTCAATACACTTGTCATCACAATGCTCCCCGACATTTGTCGAGAGTATGCTCCTTGAAACCTGCCATGACAAGGCTCCATGCCTTTTTCATCACAATGATCCATGCCCTTTTCATCACAATGCTCAAAGTCCCCTGTAATCACAATGCTCCATTCCCCTTTTCATCACAAACATCCATGACACATGTCATCAGAATGCTCCATGGCCTTCTCATCACTATGTTCCATGCCCTTGTTATCACAGTGCTCCAAGACCCCTGTCATCACAATACTCCATGAATATTTTCACCCCAATGCTCCATGATCTTCTCATCACAATGCTCCATGATCCCTGTCATCACAACGCTCAATGCTCCTTGAAATCAAAATGATCCATGACCTCTGTCATCACAATGCTCCAAACCCTTGTGATCACATTGTTCCACAACACTTGTCATCAAACGCTCCATCATGCCTGTCGTCACAATACTCCATGCCCTTGTCATCACAATGCTCCATGAACTTTGTCATCACAATGCTCAATACACTTGTCATCACAATGCTCCCTGACACTTGTCGTCAGAATGCTCCTTGAACGCTGTCATGAAAAGCCTCCATGCCCTTTTCATCACAATGCTCCATGCCATTGTCATTACATTACTCCACAAGGTTGTCATCAGAATGCTCCATGACCCTTATCATCACAATGCTCCATGACCCCTGTCATCACAATGCTCCATGACCCCTGTCATCACAATGCTCCATGCCCCTTGTCATTACAGTGCTGCATGACGCTCGACATCACAATTATCCATGGTCTTCTAATCACAGTGCTCCAAGGTCTTGCCATCACAATGCTCCATGACACTTCTCATCAAAATGTTACATGACCTTGTCATCACAATTC
Source organism: Hyperoodon ampullatus (assembly GCF_949752795.1). Lineage (NCBI taxonomy): Eukaryota > Metazoa > Chordata > Mammalia > Artiodactyla > Ziphiidae > Hyperoodon > Hyperoodon ampullatus. The sequence continues at coordinate 5,145,739 of NW_027641093.1, read as the reverse complement.
TCCATGCACTTGTCATCGCAATGCTCCATGACCCCTGTCATAGCAAGCTCCAAGTGCTTTTCATCACAGTGCTTCACGACATTGTCATCAAAATTCTCAATGGCCGTTGTCATCACAGTGCTCCATGCCCTTGTCATCACAGTGCTCCATGACCATTGTCATCAAAAAGCTCCAAGCCTTGTCATCACAATGCTCCATTACCTTTGTCATCACAGTCCTCCATGACACTTGGCTTCACAATGCTCCATGCCATTGTCATCACAGTGCACCAAGACATATGTCATCACAATGCTCCCTGACACCTGTCTGCACAATAATTCATGACCTTCTCATAACAATGCTCCATGCCCTTGTCATCACAATGTGCCATGCCCACTGTCATCCCAAAAATCTATGAAACTTTTCAGAACAATGTTCCATGCCCCTGTCATCACAATGCTCCATGCCCTTGTCATCACAATGCTCCGTGATTCCAGTCATCACAATGCTTCATGACATTTGGCATCAAAATGGTCCATGCCCTCGTCATCACAGGGCTCTGTGAAATTTGTCACCATAATGCTCCATGAACTTTTCATTCACAATGCTCTGTGACCCTTGCCATCACAATGCTCCATGCTTTTGTCAGCAGAGTGCTCCATGACCCTTGTTATCACAATGCTCCATGCGCTTGTTATCAAAATTTTCCACAAACTTGTCATCAGAATGCTCCATAAAACTTGTCATCACAATGCTCCATGTACTTCTCATCAAAATGCTCTCTCACCACTGATATCAAAATGTTCCATCACTAGTCAACACAATACTCCCTCTCCCCTGTCATGACAATGTTCCACTGCCTTGTCATTACAAGGCTCCATGACCCTTGTCATCACAATGCTCCAAGACCCCTGTAGTCACAATGCTCCATGCTATTGTCATCACAAAGCTCCATGACGCATGTCATCCATCTGCTCCATGGCCTTCTCATCACAATGCTCCATGCCCTTTTCATCACAATGCTCCAAGACACCTGTAATCAAAATACTCCATGCCACTTTTCATCTCAATGATCCATGAACTCTGTAATCACAATGAACAATGCCCATCATCAAAATGCTTCATGCTATTGTCATCACAATGAAATCAAAATGCTCCATAACCTCTGTCAACACAATGCTTCAAACCCTTGTGATCAAAATGTTCCATAACACTTGTCATCACAATGCCCCATGATGCTCATCATCACAATTATCCATGATCTTCTCATCACAATTCTCCATGTCCTTTGTCATCACAATGCTCAATACACTTGTCATTACAATGCTCCCTGACACTTGTCGTCAGTATGCTCCTTGAACCCTGTCATGACAAGGCTCCATGCATTTTTCATCACAATCACCCATGCCATTTTCATCACAATGCTCCAAGACCCATGTAATCACAGTGCTCCACACCCAGTTTCATCAGAATGCTCCATGACACTTGTTATCACAAGGCTCCATGGTCGTCTCCTCACAATGCTCCAGGACCTTGTCATCACAATGCTCCATTCCATTGTCATTGTAATGCTCCATGACCACTGCCATCGTAATACTCAATGAATATTGTCAGCCTAATGCTCCATGAACTTCTCATCACAGTGCTCCATGACCCCTGTCATCACAATGCTCCATGACCACTGTCATCAGAGTGCTCCATGACACCGGACAACACAATGATCCGGGACTCTTGTCATCAAAATTCTCCATGACCCTTGTCATCACAAGGATCCATGCCCTTGCCATCCCAATGCTCCATGACCCCTGTAATCACAATGATCCATGACGCTTGTCATCACAGTGTTCCATGACACTTGTCATCAAAATGCTCCATGCATTTATCAGCAAAATGCTACATGACCTTGTCATCACAATGCTCCATGCGCTTATCATCACAATACTCCATTCCCAATGTCATCAAAACCCTCCATGAACCTTGGGTTCACAATGCTTCATGCCCTTGTCATCACAATGCTCCATGCACCTTGAAATGAAAATGATACATGACTTCTGTCATCACAATGCTCAAAACCCTTGTGATCACAATGTTCCATAACATTTGTCATCAAAACGCTCCATGATGCCTGTCATCACAATTCTCCATGATCTTTGTCATCACAATGCTCAATACACTTGTCATCACAATGCTCCCTGACACATGTTGTAAGAATGCTCCTTGAACCCTGTCATGAAAAGGCTCCATGCCTTTTTCATCACAATGCTCCTTGCCCTTTTCATCACAAAGCTCCATGCCATTGTCATCACATTACTCCACAAGCTTGTCATCAGAATGGTCCATGACCCTTGTCATCACAATGATCCATGGCACCTGTCATCACAATGCTCTATGCCCCTTGTCATTACAGTGCTCCATGACGCTCCTCATCACAATTACCCTTGGTCTTCTCACCACAGTGCTCCACGGTCTTTCCATCACAATGCTCCGTGCACTGGTCATCACAATTCTACATGTCCTTATCATCAAAATGCTCCATGACACTTCTTATCACAATGTTACATGATCTTGTCAATACAATTCTCCATGCACTTGTACTTCACAATGCTCCATGACCCCAGTCATAGCAAGCTCGGTGCGCTTTTCATCACAATGCTTCACGACCTTCTCATCAAAATTCTCAATAGCCCTTCTCCTCACAATGCTCCAAGATCTTGTCATCACAGTACTCCATGACCCTTGTCATCACGATGCTCCAAGCCCTTCTCATCACAATGCTCCATTACTTTGTCATCACAATCCTCCATGACACTTGGCATCACAATGCTCCATGCCATTGTCATCATAATGGACCATGACATATGTCATCACAATGCTCCTTGACACCTGTCTTCACAATACTCCTTGACCTTGTCTTCACAATGCTCCATGCACCTGTCATCACAATGCGCCATGCCCACTGTTATCACAATAATCCATAAAAACTGTCAGAGCAATGCTCTATGCCCCTGTCATCACAATTCTCCATGCCCTTGTCATCACAATGTTCCATGACCCCTGTCATCACAATGCTCCGTGACTCCAGCAACCACAATATTTCATGACTTTGTCATCAAAATGGTCCATGCCCGCATCATCACAATGTTCCGTGACCTTTGTCATCACAATGCTACATGAAATTATCATCACAATGCTCCATGACCCCTGACATCACAATGTTCCATATCCCCTGTCATCAAAATGTTCCATGACAGTTTTCATCAAATTGCTCTATGACCCTGTCATCACAATGCTCCCTGCCCTTCTCATCACAATGCACAACGCCCTTGTAATCAAAATGCTCCATGACCTTTGTCATCACAAAGCTCCATGACCCTTGGCATCACAATGCTCCATGCCATTGTCATCACAATGCTCCATGAACCCTTTCATCACATTGATTCATGCCCTTGTCATCACAAAGCTCCATGACGCTTGTCATCACAATGCTCGATGACCTTCTATTCACAATGCTCCATGCTCTTGTCATTACAACCCTCCATGTCCCATGTATCACAGTGTTCCTTGTCCTTGTCATCATAATGCTCCAAGACCCCTGTAATCACAATGTTCCATGCCCTGGTCATCACAAAGCTTCATGACGCATGTCATAAGTATGCTCCATGGCCTTCTCATCACAATGCTCCATGCCCTGGTCATCACAATGCTCGAAGGCTCCTGTAATCAAAATGCTCCATGCCCCATTTCATCAGAATGCTCCATGAGACTTGCCATCACAAGGCTCCATGGACTTCTCATCACAATGCTCCAGGACCTATTCATCACGATGCTCCATTCCCTTGTCATCACAATACTCCATGAATATTTTCAGCCAATGCTCCATGAACTTCTCATCACACTGCTCCATGACCCCTGTCATCACAATGCTCCATGACCACTGTCATCACAATGCTCTATGACCCCTTACAACACTATAATACAGGACTGTTGTCATCACAATGCTCCATGATCATTGTCATCACAATGCTCCCTGACACTTGTTGTCAGAATGCTCCTTGAAACCTGTCATTAAAAGGCTCCATGCATTTTTCATCACAATGATCCATGCCCTTTTCATCACACTGATCCATGCCATTTTCATCAGAGTACTCCACAAGCTTATTATCAGAATGATCCATGACCCTTGTCATCACAAGCTCCATGACACGTCTTCACAATGTTCCATGACCCATGTCATCACAATGCTCCATGACGCCTGTCATCAGAATGCTCCATGCCCCTTGTCATTACAGTGCTCCATGACGCTCGTCATCACAGTTATCCATGGTCTTCTCATCACAGTGCTCCACGGTCTTGCCATCACAATGCTCCATTCCCTGGTCATAACAATGCTCCATGTCCCTTGTCATCACAATTCTCCACGTCCTTGTCATCACAATGCTCCATGACACTTCTCATCACAATGTTACATGCTCTTGTCATCACAATTCTCCATGCACCTGTCATCACAATGCCCCATGACACCTGTCATAGCAAGATACATGCCTTTGTCATCAAAATGCTTCATACATTTTCATCAAAATTCTCAGTGTCCGTTGTCATCACAGTGCTCCATGCCCTTGTCTTCACAATGCTCCATGTCCCTTGTGATCACAATGCTCCAAGCCGCTGTCATCACAATGCTCCATTACCTTTGTCATCACAATCCTCCATGACACTTGGCATCACAATGTTCCATGACATTGTCATCTCCATGGACCATGACATATGTCATCACAATGCTCCCTGTCACCTGTCTTCACAATATTCCATGACCTTGAAATCAAAATGCTCCATGCCCTTGTCATCAAAATGCACCATGTCCACCATCATCACAATAATCCATGAAACTTGTTGGACCAATTTTGAATGCCACTGTCATCACAATGCTCCATGCCCTTGTCATCACAAAGCTCCATTACGCATGTCATCAGAATGCTCCATTGCCTTCTCATCACAATGCTCCACGCCCTTGTCATCACAGTGCTCCAAGAACACTTTAATAACAACACTCCATGCCCTTTTTCATCTCAATGCTCCATGAACCCTGTCATCACAATGCACCATGCCCATCATCATAATGCTTCATGCTATTGTCATCACAATGAAATCAAAATGCTTCATGAACTGTCATCACAATGTTCCAAACCCTTGTGATCACAATGTTCCATAACACTTGTCATCACAACGCCCCATGACGCTCGTCATCACAGTTATCCATGGTTTTCTCATCACAATGCTCCATGACCTTTGTCATCACAAAGCTCAATACACTTATCACAATGCTCCCTGACACTTGTCGTCAGTATGCTCCTTGAACCCTGTCATGACAAGGCTCCATGCCTTTTCCATCACAATGCTCCATGCCCTTGTCATCACAATGCTCCAAGACCCCTGTAATCACAATTCTCCATGCCCCTTTTCATCAGAATGCTCCATGAGACTTGTCATCACAAGGCTCCATGGTCTTCTCATTACAATGCTCCAGGACCTTGTCATCACATTGCTCCATGACCCATGTCATCACAATACTCCATGAACATTTTCAGCCCAAAGCTCCATGACCTTCTCATCTCACTTCTCCATGACCCTTGTCATCACAATGCTCCATGACCACTGTCATCACAACCCTCCATGACCCCCTGACAACACAGTGATCCGGGACTCTTGTCATCAAAATGCTCCATAAACCTTGTCATCACAATGATCCATGCCCTTGTCATCCCAATTCTCCATGACCCCTGTAATCACAATGCTCCGTGACGCTTGTCATCACAGTGCTCCGTGACCCTTGTCATCACAATGCTCCATGCCTTTGTCAGCAAAATGCTCTATGACCTTGTCATCACAGTCCTCCATGAACCTTGGGATCACATTGCAACATGCTCTTGTTATCTCTGTCTTTATTTTCTGGTTTTTACAGATTTTCGGATGTCCATTTTGAGTGGTGGGAAATCACAATACTTTGTAGTGTGGATTTGCATTGCAGGCTTGCTTGATTGGCCAAAAAGGGCGTATGCATTTTCTCCTGAATATATTCAGCAGAAAATACATACGCCCTTTTTGGCCAAGTGCATAATTGTCGAAGTTGTTATGCTTTTCCTGTGCTTTAAAGGTGATTCCAATTTACCACTTGAAATATGTTTTGTGCAATTCTGCCTCATTTTCATGTCTGCTTCGTTGCCTTCCCTCAACAGATTTTTGGAAGAGAGTTGTCCTTTATAACTCTGCAGGTTTGTGAATTGCTGTGCCCGTGAGCTCCAATTTTCAACTCGTGTTTTTGTGAGCTGACCGCAAATCCACAATTTTGCTACAGGACCTATACTGGTTCCGGGGGTGCAGACTGACGCTTTGGTTAATTCTTCCTTCCAGAGGGGAAATTAGAGTGACATGTGTCCGTCCAAATGCCTACAGCTACTCTCTGATTGGTTCTCCCTCTTCCCTTTCATCCACTGCACCATTTGCAAACTGTGCGAAGCAGGAGCTTACATGGGCTGACTCTCCAAGTTGGGAGATTGATAGTAAAGCAGTTGGAATGCCAAACTGGAGCACAAGGAGAGGAAAAAATTAGGAGCCTTTTAGAAATCTTTTGCCATCACAGGGTGTCCATTCTCTAAGTTTCCCATACATGTTTTAACTGTAGTGATATTCCCTTCTACCTGGAGAGTTGGGACCCATGGAATGGGTGGCATGCATTACTGCTTTAAAGGGTCTGCATTTTCTCACCCTATCTCACCAGTCCTCTCAACCCCAAGTGTCCAGCCCTATGTCTCATCTAGCGGTCTTTGCAGATAGGGTCATTCCAGGTTTCATCAGAACCCCTGAAGGAATTGTGTAAGAATTTCGCTGTTTTTTTTTGTTTTGTTTTTGAAATTCATTTTTATAATGGGGTTGAGCTGATTTTCACTGACATGTTTATGGCGGTCTAGACACACTTGATTCCCTTATGGAGACATATCAATATACAGGTTTTAAGATTCTTACTAGTCAGATATATTCCTGTGCTGGGAATTGGGGTTTTGAGTCCCGTTCACTGAGGAAGGTGTAGGTTTTGTCTATTCTGTATTTGCTTCATGGAATGCTACATGTGCTAATATCACACTCTGGTTTTATTCATCACCCCACCTCTCCTTCCCCCTTAAGCAGGCATAAGAGTGTTTCCTCAATGTAAGACTCTGTTCTCTTTCCTCAGTTCATGTGTAGCCATGTTTACAGGGCCTTCATAAGTGATATCTTATGGTAAGTTTCTTTTTCTGTGTGACTTATTTCACTTAGAATCATCGTACCTAAATCCACTCATTATGCTGCTACTGGCCTTATGACATTGATTTCATGTCTGAGTGATATTTCATTGTACAAAATTACCACAATTTCTTTACGAAAATTTCTCTTTCCTGGAATATTTAAGTTGTACTGAAGTTGAGGTTCTTGTTTGCAGAGCAGCCTTAAACTTTGGGGTGCCTGTGTCTTGTTGATATTTAGTCTTCCCAAGTTATATGCCCATGAGTGGAAGTGCCCTATGCTCGGTAGCTTTGTATTTTAGATGTTTTAGGAAACAGCATACACTTCTTCAGAGTGGCTCTTAGATATTTATATCCCACCCATCAGCGTGACTAGCTCCCTGTCCTCCATGGCCTCTCCTGCATTTCTGGTTTGTACACATTTTTTGGATGGCCTTTCTGAGCAGTGGAAATTGAGACTTCTTTGTTGTGCAGATTTGCATTTTCCTCTTGCTTGGTTGGCCAAAAAATCTGTATGTGTTTTTTTCCTGAAGTTATTCATGAAAAAAACGCATACACCCTTTTGCCCAACTACATCATTTTAGAAATTCTGCTGCTTTTCATATGCTTTAAATGTGAGTCCAATCTACCTTTTGAAATCTGTTTCCTGCAATTCTGCCTCTCATTCAGATCCTCTTCGTTGCCTTACCTGAATATATTTTTGGATGTTTGTTATCATGTTTATCTTTGCAGGTCTTTGAATTGTCTGCTCCTGAGCTCCATTTTGCAACTCGCTTTTTTTGTGAGCTGGCCGCCAAAACATTGTATTGCTTCCGGCCCTATTCTGGTTCTGGGGAGGCAGGCTGAGCCTTTGGTTAATTTTTCTTCCTAATGGGAAATTAGAGTGACATGTTCCTGTCAAAACTCCTACAGCTAGTCTCTCATTGGTTTCCCCTCTTCCCGTTTATCCTCTGCACAAATTGCAAACTGTGTGAAACAGGAGGTTAAAGGTGCTGAATCTCCAAGTGGGGAGATTGTTAGTAATTTGGCTGGAATGGCGAACCCCAGCACCAGGAGATCAAAAATGAGGTGCATTTTAGACCCCTTTCCTGAACACACGGTGTACATTCGTCTCGGTCTCCCAGGCATGTTTTCACTTTCAGAACATTCCCTTGAACCTGCAGATTTGGGACCCATGGAATGGGAATCAGGCAGTATTTCTTTTAAAGGTCTTCATTTCCTCACCCAGCCCCTCTAACATCTCTTAGCGTGCATAGCTTCCTGCCTTATATATCATCCTGCTGTGGGTCTACATGTGTTCAATCCATGTTACATCATAGCCCTTCAACAATAGTTGTAAGAAATTTTGTCTGTCTCACTGTTTTTCTAAATATTTTTAAATTTATTTTTATATTGGTTACAGCTGATTTTCAAAGCTCTGTTTTTTGCTGCTGTACATCCACTTGATTCATGTACTGTGAGACAACAATAAATTCTTTTTCAGATGCTTACCATTCATATGTATTATTTTCCAGTGACTTGAGTGGGCTGAGTGCAGTTCTTTGAGGTACCGTGTAGGCCTTGCCAGTTATTCAATATGGTACTTGGAATGGTATCTTTGCTAATTTCAACCTCCTGGATAATACCTCACCCTTCCTCACCTTTCCCATTTAGCAGCCTTATATCTATTTTCTACATATTTGACTATGTTTCTGTTTTGTAATTTATTTCATGTGTAGCCATTTTTGATTCCACCTTTAAGTGACATCTTATGATATGTGTCTTTTTTTTCTGACATACGTCACTTAGAATGATCGTATGTAACTCCTCCAGAGTTGTTACAACTGGCCTTATTTCATTGATTTCTGGATGAATAATATTCCACTCTACATAAGTACCCCATCTCTTTTATCCATTTTATCCTTCCAGGGACATTTAGGTTATATCCAAGTTGAGGCCCTTTTTAACAGAGAGGTGGTAAACGTTGGGCTGCCTGTTTTCTGTCGATTTTTGTTTTTCCCAAGGTATACGCCCATGAGAGCAAGTGCCCTATGCTCTGGATCTCATGTTTTAGATGTTTTAGCAAACACAATACACTTCTCCAGAGTGGCTTTGGCAAATTACATTTCCACTATCAGCCTCACAGGGCTCCCTTTTCTCCTCACCCTGTCCTGCATTTCGGGTGTTTACATTTTATGTGGATGGCCCTTCTGACTGATGTGAAGTGATACATTTTGTAGTATTGATTTCCAGTTCCCACCTGTTTGGTTGGATAAAAAGTGTGTATGGCCTTTACTTGAATATATTCAGAAAAAATGCATACGCCCTTTTTGGCCAACTGCATCATTGGCGATGTTCAGCCCCTTTTCTTGTGCTTTAATGGGGAGTCCTTTCTACCTCTTCAAATCTGTTTCCTGCCACTCTCCCTTGCTTACAAGTCCTTTTCTGTGACTTACCTCAAGACATTTTTTGACGATAGATATTTTCAACTCTGCAGTTTCATGAATTTTAGTGCCCCTGAGTTCCATATTTCAACTTGTGTTTTAGGAAACTGGAAACAAAACAGTTGGATTTCCTCTAGTCCTATTCTGTTTCCATGGGCAATTCTAGCCTTTGATGAATTTGTCTTCTGGATGGGAAATTAGAGTGGCATGTGTCTGTCCAAACACCTAGGACTTGTCTCTAAATTTTTCTTATCCTTCCGCTTCATCCTCTGGACAAATTCCAAACTGTGTGCAACAGGATGTTGAAGGTGCTGATATGCCCAAGTGAGGAGATTGTTAGGAAAGATGCTGGAGGGGTGAACCCGAGCACCAGGCGATGAGGAGATGAGGTGCCTTTTCCAACCTATTTCCGATCAAACGGTGTACCATCCTCTAGGTGTGACAGGCATGTTTGAGCCGTAGGAATGGTCCCGTGCATGTAAGGAGAACACCAGGGATTTTTCCAAATCAGTGCCTCCCCGAACCCCAAACTGGGGAATTTTTAAGCTACGGCTACACATATGTCCATTAAGGGCCTTGGGAAATAGGCAGAGTCCAAACTTTAGATGATTGAAATCTTCAGAGTCAGAAGTGCTCACCATCGGCCTTGCTTTGGTTACATTTTATCTGTCATTGATAGATGATGTCAATAAAAATATCTATTCTTTTTCTGATTATTTCCCCTTATAGGTTATTGCAAAATATTCTGTGTAGTTCCCTGTGCTATACAATAGTTCCTTGTTGATGATCTGTTTTACAAATAGCAGTGTGTATGTGTTAATCCCAAATTGTTAACTTATCCCTTCTCCTACCTTTCCCCTTTGGTAACAATAAATTATAAGATTTTATACTTCTCAGAAATGGGGATGCTGAAAGAGAGGTAACATTTTCAATGAAAAGCATTCAAAACAAGATTGAAGCTTCAGCCAAGAGTATTCAATGTACGTCCTTGGGAATAAATCACTTCATTTCTCTAATGTTGACCTGACAAATAAGACAGACGTCTTCACTGAACTTGCTTATAGGAAAGTGATGGAAATATTAAATGTAAGTCTTAGAAACATCTTATTTTACCCGAGCCTTATACACTGTTCTAGGTTGACTACAGTTTGGCTCACACATCTGTTCATTGAAGTTACAATGTTCTCAATTTCTGTTACTGATCCTCCAGAGTGGACCCCAACAGGAGTCCCCGTGCCCAGTGTCATTGGAGCCAACAGATCAAGACTGAGTTTGGTTCAGAAACAAAGGAAACTTTATATTTTGAAAACAGAATGGAGAGGTGAGAGCGTGCACTCCCCCGTGGGCTGTGGGCTGGGCTGCTGTGTAGGGATCCCGGCAGCGTCAGCAGGAGGGAGAGGATGGAGCTCTCGAAGGCTGGGTTGGCTGGAGCTCAGGCTCTATGTTGCAGAGTCTGCATGGGACCCCGCTAGCTGAGGTGTCGACCCAGCCATTCTGCACTAGGAAATCGGGTCTGCAGTGCCGGGTGTGGGACCTCTGCATGCGGAACCCTAGGAGCACGTGAAATTAGACAAAGCACAAAGGAAAAACAGGTTAGACTTTATTTTATTGCCCAGGTTCTCTTTTTATCTCCCAGGAATTTTTAATGAATGTTGTCGGAGACGAAGACCTCCTCTGCTTTTTGTCCCGTTCCTCATACTTGTGGTGCTGAGGGTGCAGACCCCTCTTTTGTAACTGCTTCATGCTGAGGTGGGAGACCTCATACACGGGGGGAGGGGCAAAACTTCTCCCCAGCAGCCTCCAGGTGAGGTTGATTGTCCCCAGGACTCCTGCCTCACTAGTCTTCCAGCTAAGCACCAGCATTGGAAGTGTTATAGATTCTAATGACCGTTAAGGGTCCAGGAAAGAGATGCACAGTGATGCTGCGGTGGCAGGTTTCACCCCACCCCACATTTGTTCGGCGACCTTCGGCTGACGGTTTTTGCCAGCCTAGATGAACTGACCAGTAGTCTGTGCTTTCTTTAATTAGGTCCTTGAATTAATGTACAAACAGCACCATGTGTCAGAGCCCTGCCCGCTCAACTCCGAGACAGTCCAGGTTCAGTGGTGATCCAGGACCATGACGTCCACTAAGTCAACGGCCTTTTGAAGTAGCCAGCAGTCCAGCCGGTCATATTGGCCACCGTCACTGTGGTGTCTGTAGGGTTTTCTATGGTGAAATCGTGATATACGTTTCCTCCGCCAAGCTTGTTAGCTCCCGTCTGGGTGCAGTAAGTCCTCCAAGCAGTAGTCTGCTCTTTCGGGGTACAGACTTGTTTTCTGAGAGAAACTCCAGGTCAAGTGATGTTCACACGTGTCTTCTTGGGGGCCCATTGCCCCCGTTTGTCTCTCTGGAGGTTGGAGTTGGAGGGCCTCCTCACTCGAGGTCAGTGTGTCCACAGAGCGACCCCTGCAACTTCAGGGCATGATGGGTGGTTAGGATCACCACGTGGGGTCCTTTTCCCTTAGGAGGGAGCTGGTCTTGTGGGCTGCTGATTTCCAGCTTTTTAGATACCCCAGTACCCTGGCCTGATGGGGCGGGGGGCAAAGCCCTTGGTGACCATAGTTTATCATACCTGAAGGGCATTCTTGTGTTGCCACATTTCAAGTGGTCCCAGTTTTTGCACTAAGGCTCCAAAGGTGTTTAACCTTTGACCGGGTATGTAAAGGTCAAAGGGTTTAGCTAAATTAGGGAGTTCCTGGGCAAGTGTCTGAATTGACTGCTCTTTCCATTCTTGAAAGGCTGCTTCTGGATTCTATTCAAAAGGATCATCATCTTTTCATGTCAGTGTTTCATGTAGAGGCCCAGCTATTAGACTGTAGTTAGGGATCCAGATGCAGAAAACCTTGGCCTCCGCAGGAACCCCTAAGCTGTCTTCTAGTTTTAGAAGAGGTAAGGCTGCAAATGGCTTCTTCCCTATCCTGGGATGCGTTTCTCCGAATATCTGTGAGAATGAAGCCCAGGCATGTCGCCTTAGCCTGGGATATTTGAGCCTTTTTCTTGGACACCTTTTATCCTTCCTTGGCTAGGTAGTTCAGAGGCGTCTTTAGTAGGCCTGGCGATCAGAATGTCATCTGCATATTGAAGGAGGGTTCCCTTTTACAGAGGTAGAACTTTTAGGTCTTTAGAGGACATTTCCCCAATGATGGTGTGGGGATTTTTGAACCATTGGGGCAGGACGGCCCAGCATTATTGCTTTTGTTGCATGTTGTGTCCTGCCACTCACAAGCCAAAAGTTCTTGTTACTCTGAGATGAATGGAATACAGAAGATGGAATCATTGAAGTCTAATACAGAATGCCATGGCCTGGTGGATGTTAGAATGACCAGCAGGGTGTAGGAAATAGGAGCTACTTGATGTATATCCTTGGTGGCTTCACTGACTGTCCTGATATACTTGACCGGGTCTCCAGCAGCCCATGGGGCTCTCGTGGTCAGGCCAATCACAGGATATGGAGCTCACCTGTGCGGCACACCCCACCGCACAGCCCACGGGGCTCTCGTGGTCAAGTCCCTCCCAGGGTATGGAGCTCACATGTGCAGCTACCCAGCAGCCCATGGGGCTCTCATAGTCAGGCCCTTACCAGGATACGGAGCGCCCCTGGGCATGTACCGCAGTAGGGCTGGACACACAGGAACCGTGCACATAGCCCACCTTGCAGAGAACCCCAGCTCACCTGTCGCTCACAGCTGACACAGAACACGTCAGAGCAGGACTTGAACTAACAAACAGCAGCTCTGACAGGTCTGTGACCCTGGGTATCACTCTGTGTGGCCTCTCTCTGCCTGGTCTTCCAGACACTTCCACTGCAGCCAGGGCAACAGGCCTCTGTCTCCACCCACCATCACTCCTCTCCCTGACTCCTGGGTTCCTCTCGTTAGGATAGGGTCTTCTTGAATTTGTTTTCCACTCATGGACCACATAATATGATAAGAAAATAAGCCGCAGCTGTAGCCCCTTGTCTATCCTGACTCTCAAGAGCCCACACCTGTTCCGTGGGCCTGGCCCGTTTAGCAAGGCTCATTTTCTGCAACTGTGAGCCCCGGAGGGGTGATTATTGGCTGATTTGGGCAGCCTGACACCGCCTGCCAGCCCTCCCCAGGTGTGCCTGGGTTGAGGTCAATATAAACACCTCTCCAGTCAGCAAGCGCTCTTTTAGCTGTGCCTGACGCCATATTATCTGCCACATCAGCAGTGTCGGGGCTGGGGTGGTGGGAGGGAGTGAGGGGACGTGGCCCTGTGGGTGGTCCAGTGTGAGTGGGGCTCTGCTGGACTTTCTGCAGGAGTTGCCAGGCTGCCACCTGCTAAAGAATAGGATGTGTCACCCATACCAACCGCTGGAATTTCTCCCCAGGCAGAGGTGAGGAAGTAAAAAAGTAGTGTGGGCCGTGGCAGGAGGGGTATCTCAGGCAGGGAAATGGAAAGCTTCCAGAAGAGCATCTGGTGCCAGGACCATCCTGGCTGTCCTGCAGGCACCACGTCGGCCTGCATGCTGTCGCTGGTGTGGCTCCACAGCCCTTCCTCTAGGCTTGCAAGTTCTTGTACATATTCAGGTGTTTTACCTGGAAAGGGTGGGAAGATTTCAGCTGCAGCAGGACTTGGGCTCAGCTCACATTTACTCAAAGACGCCTCAACATAGTCCCCCAGCTTTTCAATGAGGATGCTCCTTGTGGGGGGGAGCGCTGCTGACTGCATGGGAGATGATTTCTCACTTCTGACCAACTTAAGAATTTTTTACCACTGGAGCAAGTGCCCTGATACGATTTTCCTCTGTAAAACTGGTGGGTTCTGTTTTTTTTTTTTTTTTTCCTTTTTTCTTTTTGGTTCAAGGTAGGTTTTATTTATTCCTCTTTTTTATAATTTAGAGATATAAACATGGAAATAATGCATTAATATAAAGACGTCTATATGAAGGGAAAAATGTTTTTTCTGTTTTATTTTATTAAATGCTATTTATTTATTTTTAATTTTTTAAAATTTATTTATTTCTTTTATACAGCATGTTCTTATTGGATATCTATGTTATACATATAAGTGTGCACATGTGAATCCCAGTCTCCCAATTCATCCCACCACCACCCTCACATGGCGTTCCCCCCTTGGTGTCCATATGTTTGTTCTCTACATCTGTGTCTCTATCTGTGCCCTGCCAACCGGTTCATCTGTACCAATTGTCTAGGTTCCACATATATGCATAAATATACAATATTTGTTTTTCTCTTTCTGACTTACTTCACTCTGTATGACAGTCTCTAGATCCATCAAGGTCTCTACAAATGACCCAATTTCATTTCTATGTATAGCTGAGTAATATTCCATTGTATATATGTACCACATCTTTATCCATTCGTCTGTCTGTGGGCACTTAGGTTGCTTTCATTACCTGGCTATTGTAAATAGTGTTGCAATGAATATTGTGGTGAATGTGTCTTTTTGATTTATGCTTTTCTCTGGGTATATGCCCAGTAGTGGGATTGCTGGATTATATGGTAATTCTATTTTTAGTTTTTTAAGGAACCTCCATTCTGTTCTCCATAGAGACTGTATCGATTTACATTCCCAACAATAGTGGAAGACGGTTCCTTTTCTCCACACCCTCTCCAACATTTGTTGTTTGTAGATTTTCTGATGATGCCCATTCTAACAGGTGTGACGTGATACCTCATTGTAGTTTCGATTTCCATTTCTCTAATAATTAGTGATGTTGAGCAGATTTTCATGTGCGTCTTGGCCATCTCTATGTCTTCTTGGAAGAAATGTCTATTTAGATCTGCTTCCATTTTTGTATTGGGTTTTTTGTCTTATTAATGTTGACCTGCATGAGCTGTTTATATATATTGGAGATTAATCATTTGTCCATTGATTCGTTTGCAAATATATTCTGCCATTCTGAGGGTTGTCTTTTCGTCTTTTTTGTAGTTTCCTTTGCTTTACAAAAGCTTTTACGTTTCATTAGGTCTCATCTGTTTAGCTTCTTTTTTTTATTTCATTACTATAGGAGGTGGATCAAAAAAGATCTTGCTGTGATTTACGTCAGAGTATTCTTCGTAAGTTTTCCTCTCAGAGTTTTATACTGTCCGGTCTTACATTAAGGTCTCTAATCCATTTTGAATATATTTTTATGTATGGTGTTGGGGAGTGTTCTAATTTCATTTTTTACATGTAGCTTTCCATATTTCCCAGCACCACTGATTGAAGAGACTGTCTTATCTCCATTGTATAGTCTTGCCTCCTTTGTCATAGATTAGTTGACCATAGGTGTGTAGGTTTATCCCTGGGCTTTCTTTTTTTTTTTTTTTTTCCTTTTACACGTTTATTGGAGTATAATTGCTTTACAATGGAGTGTTAGTTTCTGCTGTATAACAAAGTGAATCAGCTATACATATACAAATATCACCAGATACCCTCCCTCTTGCATCTCCCTCCCACACTCCATATCCCACCTCTTTATGTGGTCACAAAGCACCGAGCTGATATCCCTGTTCTATGTGGCTGCTTCCCAGTAGCTATCGGTGTTACATGTGGTAATGTATTTATGTCCATGCCACTCTCTCACTTCGTCCCAGCTTACCCATACCCTTTCCGGTGTCCTCAAGTACTTTCTCTACATCTGTGTCCTTAATCCTGTCCTGCCACTAGGTTCTTCATAATCTGTTTTTTTTTTTCTTCATTAGATTCCGTATATCTCTGTTAACATACAGTATTTGTTTTTCCCTTTCTGACTTACTTCACTGTGTAGGACAGATTCTAATCCATCCACCTCAGTACAAATAACTCAGTTTTGCTTCTTTTTATGGCTGAGTAATATTCCATTGTATATATGTGCCAGATCTTCTTTATCCATTCATCTGTCGATGGACACTTAGGTTGCTTCCATGTCCTGGCTATTGTAAATAGAGCTGCAATGAATATTTTTGTACATAACTCTTTTTGAATTATGGTTTTCGTAAAGCAAATGCCCAGTAGTTGAATTGTTGTGTCGTATGGTACTTCTATTGTTAGTTATTTAAAGGAACCTCCGTACTGTTCTCCCTAGTGCCCATATCAATTTACATTCCCACCCACAGTACAAGTGTGTTCCCTTTTCTCCAATAAAGGGCTCTCCATCATTTATTGTTTTGTAGATTTTTTTGATGATTGACACTCTGACTGCTGTGAGCTGATACCTCACGGTAGTTTTGATTTGCATTTCTCTAATGATTAGTGATGTTCAGCATCCTTTCATGTCTTTCTTGGTAATCTGTATATCTTCTTTGGAGAAATTTCTATTTAGGTCTTCTGCCTGTTTTTGGATTGGGTTGTTTGTTTTTGTGATATTGAGCTACATGAGGTACTTGTAAAGTTTGGAGATTAATCCTTTATCAATTGCTTCATTTGAAAATATTTTCTCCCATTCTGAGGGTTGTTTTTGCATCTTGTTTATGTTTTCTTGTACTGTGTAAAAGCTTTGAAGTTTCATTAGGTCCCATTTGTTGATTTCTGTTTTTATTTCCATTTCTCTAGGAGGTGGGTCAAAAAGGATCTTGCTGTGATTTATGTCATAGTGTGTTCTGCCTATGGTTTCCTCTAAGTGTTTTATCATGTCTGGTCTTATATTTAGATCTCTAATCAATTTAGAGTTTATTTTTGTGTATGGTGTTATGGAGTGCTCTAATTTCATTATTTTATGTGTAGGGGTCCAGTTTTCCCAGCACCAATTACTGAAGAGACTGTCTTTTCTCCATTGTATATCCTTAGCTCCTTTGTCATAGATGAGATAGCAATAGGTATGTAGGTTTATCTCTGAGCTTTCTGTCCTGTTCCATTGATCTGTGTTTATGCCAATCTACATACAGTTGATTCCATTATGGAGACATATAAATACATAGGTTTCAAGATTATTACCAGTCAGATATATTCATCTTCAGTGAATAGGGTGTTTTGTGTCCAGTTCATTGAGAAAGGAGTAGGTCTTGTCTATTACATATTTGGTATATGGAATTTTATCTGTGCTAATTTCAAACTCTGCTTTTACACATCACCCCACGTCACCATTCCCCTTAAGGAGGCATAAGTGTGTTTTCTAAATGTGTAACTCTGTTCTCTTTTGAAATTCAGTTCATGTGTATCCATGTTTACATTCCCTCTATAAGTGATATATTACAATAAGTTTCTTTTTCTTTGTGGCTCATTTCCCTTAGCATCATCATACCTAAAGCCACTCATTATGCTGCTATTGGCCTTATGACATTGATTTTATGTCTGAGTGACATTCCATTGTATATAAGTACCATGACATCTTTATCCATTATTTTCCCTTTCCTGGGATATTTAAAGTGTACCAAAGTCGAGGTTCTTGTAAACAGAGCAGCCCTAAACTTTGGGGTGGCTGTGTTTTGTGGATTTTTAATTTTCCCAAGATACACGCCCATGAGTGGAAGTGTGCTATGCTCTGTAGCTCTGTTTTAGAAAACAACATACAGTTCTCCAGAGAGGCTGTTGGCCATTTACATCCTGTCCATCGGCGTAACCAGGCTCCCTTTTCTCCATGGCCTGTCCTGTATTTGTGTTGTTTACACTATTTGCGGATGGCCCTTTTGACCGGAGGTAAGTGACACTTCTATGTAGGGTGGATTTGCAATGCCTGATGGCTTGCTTGGCCAAAAAGGGCGTATGCATTTTTTTCCCGAATATATTCAAGAAAATACACATACTCCCTTTTCGGCCAAGGGCAACATTGTCGAAGTTCTGTCGCTTTTCATGTGCTTTAAAGACGACTCCAATCTACCTCTTGAAATCTGTTTCCTTCAATTCTGCCTTGCTTTCAAATCCTCTTCACTGCCTTACCTCAATATATTTCTGGATGATAGTTGTCCTTTATAACTCTGCAAGTTTGTGAATTGCTGTGCCCCTGATTTCCATTTTTCAACTTGCTTATTTGTGAGCTGGCTGCAATACCGCAGGATGGCTTTAGGCCCTAGTCTGGTCCCGGGGTTGCAGGCTGAGCCTGAGTTTAATTCTTCTTCCTGATGGGAAACTAGAGTGACATGGGACCATCCAAACACCTGCAGCTAATCTCTCATTTGTTTCCCCTCTTCCTGTTCATCCTCTGCACAATTTGCAAACTGTGCATAACAGGAGGGTAAAGGCGCTGACACTCCAAGTGGGGAGATTTTTAGTAATGCAGATGGAATGGCGAAGCCGAGCACGAGGAAAGGAAAAACGAGGTACCTTTTAGAAAACTTTCCCGATTACACAGTGTACCATCCACTGGGTTTCCCAAGCATGCCTTAACTGTAGGAAGGTTCCCTTAAACCTGGAGAGTTTGGGCCACTAGAATGGGTAGCACACAGTATTGCTCTAAGTGGTGTTCTTTTGCTCACACAACCTCTGCAATCTTGTCAGACCCAAGTGTCCAGTCCTATGTCTCATCCAGCTGTGGATGTAAAGGTGGTCAATCCAGGTTGCATCACAGGCCCTGAACGTAATTTTTAAGACTTTCTCCCTGTTTCGCTGTTTTATCATTTTGCTTTTGAAATTTATTTTTATAACGGGGTTTAGCTGAATTTCAGTGCTGTGTTCATGTCATTATACACACACATGATTCATTTATGGAGACATGAGAATACATATGTTTTAAAATTCTTACTAGTCAGATATATTCCTCTTCAATGAATAGGGGTTGTTGAGTCCAGTTCATTTTGCTGGGAGTAGGTGCTGTCTATTACATACTTGATTTATTGAACGATATCTGTGCTAATTAAGGACTCTGGATTTATGCATCACCCCAACTCGCCTTTCCCCTTAATCAGGCAGAAGTTTGTTTTCTAAATTTGAGACTCTGTTGTGTTTGTAATTCAGTTCATGTGTAGCCATGTGTACGTTCCCGCTATGAGTGATACCTTATGATAAGTTTCATTGTTCTGTTGTCTTTCCTAACTCAGTTCATGTGTAGCCATGTTTACAGGACCTTCATAAGTGATATCTTCTGATAAGTTTCTTTTTCTCTGTGACTTATTTCACTTAGAATCATCGTACCTGAATCCACTCATTTTGCTGCTACTGCCCTTATGAGATTGATTTCATGGCTGAGGGATATTCCATCGTATGTAAGTACCACAATTTCTTGAAGCATTTTTGTCTTTCCTGGGATGTTTAAGGTGTACCCAAGTTGAGGTTCTTGTAAGCAGTGCAGCCCTAAATTTCGGGGTGGCTCTGACTTAGTGATTTTCAGTTTTCCCAAGGTATCTTCCCTAGACTGGAAGTTCCCTTGGCTCTGTAGCTCTGTTGTTTACTTGTTTTTTGGAACACAATGCACTCCCCCAGAGATGCAGTTGGCAATTTACATCCTGCCCTTCATCATAACTAGGCTCCCTGTTCTCCAGCGCCTGTCTGGACTTTGTCGTTTTTACACATTTTGCGATGTCCCTTTTGACCTGTGGGAAGTGATACATCTTTGTAGTGCAGATTTGCATTACCTGCCTAGTTGCTTGGCCAAAATGGGCATAAGCGTTTTCTCCTGAATATATTCAGGAGAAAACGCATATTCCCTTTTTGTCCAAGTGCATCATTGTCGAAGTTGTGCCCCTCTTCCTGTGCTTTAAAGGTGATTCCTATGTACCTCTTGAAATCTGTTTCCTGATATTCTGGCTCACTTTCAAGTCTGCCTCGTTGCCTTCCCTCAACAGATTTTTGCACGATAGTTGTCCTTTATTACTCTGCCAGTTTGTGAAATGCTGTGCCCCTGAGCTCCATTTTTCAACTCGTTTTTTCTGAGCTTACCGCAAGTCCAAAATTTTGGTTCAGGAACTATACTGGTTCCCGGCGGGTTGCTGAGACTTTGGTTAATACTTCTTCCTGCCGGGAAATTAGAGTGACATGTGCCCGTCTAAATGCCTAACAGCTACTCTTCCATTGGTTCTCCCTCTCCCTTTCATCCTCTGCCAAATTGGCAACCTGTGCGAACCAGGAGTTTAAAGGGGCTGTCTCTCCAAGTTGGGAGATTGATAATAAAGCAGTTGGAACGTCAAACCGGAGCACCAGGAGAGGGACTATTAGTTGAGTTTTAGAAACCTTTAATATTCACAGTGTGTCCATTCTCTAAGTTTCCCGTACAAGTTATAGCTGTAGTAATATTCCCTTTAACCTGGAGAGTTGGGACCCTTGGAATGTGTGCACACATAATTGATTTAAATGGTCTGCATTTGCTCACCGAATCTCACCAATCCTCTCAGTCCCACGTGTCCAGCCTTATGCCACATCCAACTCTCGTTGTAGATAGGGTCATTCCAGGTTTCATCAGAGACCCTGAAGGAATTGTAAAGAACTTCCGTGTTTTTTTGTTTTGTTTTTGAAATTCATTTTTATAGTGGGTTTGAGCTGATTCTCACTGCCATGTTTTTGCCAGTCTAAGCACAACTGATTCCCTTACGGACACATATCAATACATAGTTTTTAAGATTCTTACTAGTGAGATATATTCCTCTGCGGGAAATATGGGGCTTTGAGTCCCTTTCACTGAGAAATGTGTAGGTCTTGTCTATTCCGTATTTGGTTTTTGGAACGTTACTTGTACTAATATCAAACTGTGGTTTTATGCATCACCCCACCTCTCATTCCCCCTTAAGCAGGCATAAGAGTGTTTTCTAAATGTGACACTTTTTTCTCTTTCCAAACTCAGTTCATGTGTAGCCATGTTTACAGGACTTTCAAAGGGTTATATTATGATAAGTTTATTTTTATCTGTTACTTATTTCACTTAGAATCATCGTACCTGAATCCACTCATTTTACTGCTACTGGCCTTATGACATTTATTTCATGGCTTAGGGATATTCCAATGTACATAAGAAACAAAATTTCTTGAACCCTTTTGTCTTTCCTGGGATATTTTAGGTGGACCCAAGTTGAGGTTCTTGTAAGCAGTGCAGCCCTGAATTTTGGGGTGGCTCTGCCTTATTGATTATCAGTTTTCCCAAGGTATATTCCATATACTGGAAGTGCCCTAGGCTCTGTAGCTCTGTTGTTTACTTGTTTTAGGGAACACACTGCACTCCGCCAGAGAGGCAGTTGGCAATTTCCATCCTGCCCATCAGCATAACTAGCCTCCCTGTTCTCCAGGGCCTTTCTTGCCATTCTCATTTTTACACATTTTGCGGATGTCCCTTTTGATCGGTGGGAAGTGATACTTCTTTGTAGTGCAGATTTGCATTGCCCGCTAGCTTGCTTGGCCAAAAAGGGCGTATGCGTTTTCTCCTGAATATATAGAGGAGAAAATGCATACGCCCTTTTTGGCCAAGTGCATCATTGTCGAAGTTGTGCCCCTCTTCCTGTGCTTTAAAGTTGATTCCAATGTACATCTTGAAATCTGTTTGCTGCTATTCTGGCTCACTTTCAAATCCGCCTCATTGCCTTGCCCCAACAGATTTTTGGACGACAGTTGTCCATTATTACTCTGCCAGTTTGTGAATTGCTGTGCCCCTGAGCTCCATTATTCAACTCGTTTTTTGTGAGCTGATCGCAAAGCCCAAATTTTGGTTCCGGACATTTATTGGTTTCCGGAGGGTGGCTGAGACTTTGTTTAATTCTCATTCCCGCCGGGAAATTAGAGTGACATGTACCCGTCCAAATGCCTAACAGCTACTCTCTCATTGGTTCTCCCTCTTCCCTTATATCCTCTGCCAAATTGGCAACGTGTGCGAACCAGGAGGTTCAAGGGGCTGTCTCTCCAAGTTGGGACATTGATAGTAAAGCAGTTGGAAAGTCAAACCGGAGCACCAGGAGAGGGACTATTAGTTGAGTTTTAGAAACCTTTCGTATTCACATTGTGTCCATTCTCTAGGATTCCCGTACATGTTATAGCTGTAGTAATATTCCCTTCAACCTGGAAAGTTGGTACCCTTGGAATGTGTGCCACACATTATCGCTTGAAATGGTCTGCATTTGCTCACCGAATCTCATGAATCCTCTCAGTCCCAAGTGTCCAGCCTTATGCCACATCCAGCTGTCATTGTAGATAGGGTCATTTCAGGTTTCATCAGAGCCCCTGTAGGAATTCTAAAGAATTTCCCTGTTTTTATTTTGTTTTTGAAATTCCTTTTAATAGTGGGTTTGAGCTGATTCTCACTGCCATGTTTATGCCTGTCTAGACCTACATGATTCCCTTACAGAGACATATCAACACATAGTTTTTAAGATTCTTACTATTCAGATATGTTCCTCTGAGGGAAATATGGTGTTTTGAGTCCCTTTCACTGAGGAAAGCGTTGGTCTTGTCTATTCCGTAGTTGGTTTTTGGAACGGTACCTGTACTAATATCAAACTCTGGTTTTATGCATCACCCCACCTTTCCTTCAACCTTAAGGAGGCACAAGAGAGTTTTCTAAATGTGAGACTCTGTTCTCTTTCCTATCTCAGTTCATGTGTATCCAGCCATGTTTACAGGACCTTCGTAAGTGATATCTATGATAAGTTTCTTTTTCTCTGTGACTTATTTCGCTTAGAATCATCGTACCTGAATCCACTCATTTTGCTGCTAATGGCCTTATGACATTGATTTCATGGCTGAGGTATATTCCATCTTATGTAAGTAACACAATTTCTTGAACCATTTTTGTCTTTCCTGGGATATTTAATGTGTACCCAAGTTGAGGTTCTTGTAAGCAGTGCAACCCTAAATTTTGGGGTGGCCCTGTTTTATTGATTTTCACTTTTCCCAAGGTATCTTCCCTAGACTGGAAGTGCCCTTGGCTCTGTAGCTCTGTTGTTAACTTGTTTTAGGGAACACAATGCACTCCTCCAGAGAGGCAGTTGGCAATTTACATCCTGCCCATCAGCATAACTAGTCTCCCTGTTCTCCAGGGCCTGTCTTGCCTTTCTTGTTTTTGTACATTTTGCCGATGTCCCTTTTCATCAGTTGGAAGTGATACTTCTTTGTAGTGCAGATTTGCATTGCCCACATGCTTGCTTTGCCAAAAAGGGCGTATGCGTTTTCTCCTGAATATATTCAGGAGAAAACGCTTACGCCCTTATTGGTCAAGTGCATCATTGTCGAAGTTGTGCCCCTCTTCCTGTGCTTTAAAGGCAATTCCAATGTACCTCTTGAAATCTGTTTCCTGCTATTCTGGCTCGCTTTCATGTCCGTGTCATTGCCTTCCCTCAACAGATTTTTGAACAATAGTTGTCCTTTATTACGCTGCCAGTTTGTGAATTGCTGTGCCCCTGAGCTCCATTTTTCAACTCGTTTTTTGTGAGCTGACCGCAAGTCCAAAATTTTGGTTCAGGACCTATACTGGTTCCCAGCGGGTGGCTGAGACTTTGGTTAATTCTTCTTCCTGCCGGGAAATTCGAGTGACATGTGCCCGTCCAAATGCCTAACAGCTACTCTCTCATTGTTTCTCCCTCTTCGCTTTAATCCTCTGCCAAATTGGCAACCTGTACGAACCAGGAGGTTAAAGGGGCTGTCTGCCCAAGTTGGGAGACTAATAGTAAAGCAGTTGGAAAATCAAACCGGAGCATCAGGAGAGAGATTATTAGTTGAGTTTTAGAAACCTTTCATATTCACAGTGTGTCCATTCTCTAGGTTTCCCATAGATATTATAGCTGTAGTAATATTCCCTTCAACCTGAAGAGTTGGGACCCTTGGAATGTGTGACATGCATTATTGCTTGAAATGGTCTGCATTTGCTCACCGAATCTCACGAATCCTCTCAGTCCCAAGTGTCCAGCCTTATGCCACATCCAGCTGTCGTTGTAGATAGGGTCATTCTATGTTTCATCAGAGCCCCTGAAGGAATTGTAAAGAATTTCCCTGTTTTTTTGTTTTGTTTTTGAATCTCCTTTTTAGAGTGGTTTTGAGCTGATTCACACTGCCATGTTTATGCCCGTCTAGACACACATGATTCCCTTACGGAGACATATCAATACATAGGTTTTGAGATTCTTACTAGTCAGATATATTCCTCTGCGGGAAATATGGGGTTTTGAGTCCCTTTCACTGAGGAAGGTGTAGGTCTTGGCTATACCGTAGGTGGTTTTTGGAACGGTACATGTACTAATATCACACTCTGGTTTTATGCATCACCCCACCTCTCCTTCCACCTTAAGCAGGCATAAGTGTGTTTTCTAAATGTGAGACTCTGTTCTCTTACCTAACTCAGTTCATGTGTAGCCATGTTTACAGTACCTTCATAAGTGATATCTTATGTTAAGTTTCTTTTTCTCTGTGACGTATTTCACTTAGAATAATCGTACTAAATCCAATCATTTTGCTGCTACTGGCCTTATGACATTGATTTCATGGCTGAGGAATAATCCATCGTACGTAAGTACCACAATTTCTTGAATCATTTTTGTCTTTCCTGGGATATTTTAGGTGGACCCAAGTTGAGGTTCTTGTAAGCAGTGCAGCCCTAAATTTTGGTGTGGCTCTGTCTTATTGATTTTCAGTTTTCCCAAGGTATATTCCCTAGACTGGAAGTGCCCTCGGCTCTGTACCTCTGTTGTTTACATGTTTTAGGTAACACAATGCACTCCTCCAGAGAGGCAGTTGGCAATTTACATCCGGCCTTTCAGCATAAGTTGGCTCCCTGTTCTCCAGGGCCTGTCTTGCCTTTCTGGTTTTTTACACATTTTGCGGATGTCCCTTTTGACTGGTCGGAAGTGATACTTCTTTGTAGTGCAGATTTGCATTGCCCGCTTGCTTGCTTGGCCAAAAAGTGCGTATGCGTTTTCTCCTGAATATATTCAGGAGAAAACACATACACCCTTTTTGGCCAAGTGCATCATTGTGGAATTTGTGCCCCTCTTCCTGTGCTTTAAAGGTGATTCCAATGAACCTCTTGAAATCTGTTTCCTACTATTCTGGCTCCCTTGCAAATCTGCCTCTTTGCCTTCCTTCAACAGATTTTTGGACGATAGTTGTCCTTTATTACTCTGCCAGTTTGTGAATTGCTGTGCCCCTGAGCTCCATTTTTCAACTCGTTTTTGATGAGCTGACCACAAGTCCAAAACTTTGGTTCAGGACCTATACTGGTTCCCGGCGGGTGGCTGAGACTTTGGTTAATTCTTATTTTCTGATGGGAAATTAGATTGACAAGTGCCCGTCCAATTGCCTAACAGCTACTCTCTCATTGGTTCTCCCTCTTCCCTTTCATCCTCTGCCAAATTGGCAACCTGTGCGAACCAGTAGCTTTGAGGGGTTGTCTCTCCAATTTGGGAGATTGATAGTACAGCGGTTGGAAAGTCAAACCGGAGCACCAGGAGAGGGACTATTAGTTGAGTTTTAGAAACCTTTCGTATTCACATTGTGTCCATTCTCTGGGTTTCCCATACATGTTATAGCTGTAGTAATATTCCCTTCATCATGGAGAGTAGGGACCCTTGGAATGTGTGCCACACAGTATTGCTTTAAATGGTCTGCATTTGCTCACTGAATCTCACCAATCCTCTCAGTCCCAAGTGTCCAGCCTTATGCCACATCCAGCTATTGTTGTAGATAGGGTCATTCCAGGTTTCATCAGAGCCCCTGAAGGAATTGTTATGAATGTCCCTGTTTTTTTGTTTTGTTTTTGAAATTCCTTTTTATAGTGACTTTGAGCTGATTCTCACTGCCATGTTTATGCCAGTCTAGACACACTTGATTCCCTTACGGAGACATATCAATACATAAGTTTTAAGATTCTTACTAGTCACAAATATTCCTCGGCGGGAAGTATTGGGTTTTCAGCCCCTTTCACTGAGGAAGGCGTAGGTCTTGTGTATTCCGTAGATGGTTTTTGGAACGGTACCTGTACTAATATCAAACTCTGGTTTTATGCATCACCCCACCTCTCCTTCCCCCTTAAGCAGGCATAAGATTGTTTTCTAAATGTGAGATTCTGTTCTCTTTCCTAACTCAGTTCATGTGTAGCCATGTTTACATGACCTTTATAAGTGATATCTTATGATAAGTTTATTTTTCTCTGAGACTTATTTCACTTAGAATCATCATACCTGAATCCACTCATTTTGCTGCTACTGGTCTTATGACATTGATTTCATGGCTGAGGGATATTCCATCGTACGTAAGTACCACAATTTCTTGAACCAATTTTGTCTTTCCTGGGATATTTAAGGTGTACCGAAGTTGAGATTCTTGTAAGCAGTGCAGCCCTAAATTTTGGGGTGGCTCTGTCTTATTGATTTTCAGTTTTCCCAAGGTATATTCCCTAGACTGGAAGTGCCCTTGGCTCTGTATCTCTGTTGTTTACTTGTATTAGGGAACACAATGCACTCCTCCAGAGAGGCAGTTGGCAATTTACATCCCACCCATCAGCATAACTAGGCTCCCTGTTCTCCAGGGCAGGTCTTGCCATTCTGGTTTTTTCACATTTTGCGGATGTCTCTTTTAACCAGTGGGAAGTGATACTGCTTTGTAGTGCAGATTTGCATTGCCCGCTTGCTTGCTTGGCCAAAAAGGGCGTATGCATTTTCTCCTGAATATAATCTGGAGAAACGCATACACCCTTATCTGCCAAGTGCATCAATGTCTAAATTGTGCCCCTCTTCCTGTGCTTTAAAGGCAATTCCACTGTACCTCTGGAAATCTGTTTCCTGCTATTCTGGCTCGCTTTCAAGTCGGCCTCATTGCCTTCCCTCAACAGATTTTTGGAAGATTGTTTTCCTTTATTACTCTGCCGGTTTGTGAATTGCTGTGCCCCTGAGCTCCATTTTTCAACTCGTTTTTTTGTGAGCTGACCGCAAGTCCCAAATGTTGGTTCAGGACCTATACTGGTTCCCAGCGGTTGACTGAGACTTTGGTTAATTCTTCTTTGTGCCGGGAAATTAGAGTGACATGTGCCCGTCCAAATGCCTAACAACTATTCTCTCATTGGTACTCCCTCTTCCCTTTCATCCTCTGCCAATTTGGCAACCTGGCGAACCAGGGGGTTAAAGGGGCTGTCTCTCCATGTTGGGAGATTGAGAGTAAAGCAGTTGGAAAGTCAAACCGGAGCATGAGGAGGGAGACTATTAGTTGAGTTTTAGAAACCTTTCATTTCTTCACAGTGTGTCCATTCTCTAGGTTTCCTGTACATGTTATAGCTGTAGTAATATTCCCTTCTACCTGGAGAGTTGGGACCCAAGGAATAGGTGCCACGCGTTATTGCTTTAAAGGGTCTGCATGTGCTCACCGAATCTCACCAATCCTCTCAGTCCCACGTGTCCAGCCTTATGCCACATCCAGCTGTTGTAGATAGGGTCATTCCAGGTTTCATCAGAGCCCCTGTAGGAATTGTAAAGAATTTCCCTGTTTTTTGGTTTTGTTATTAAATTCCTTTTTATCGTGGGTTTCAGCTGATTTTCACTGCCATGTTTATGCCAGTGTAGACAAACTTGATTCCCTTATGGAGACATAACAATACATAGGTTTTAAGATTCTTACCAGTCAGATATATTCCACTGCGGAGAATAGGGGTGTTGAGTCCCGTTCACTGAGGAAGGAGTAGGTCTTGTCTATTCTGTATTTGGATTATGGAATGGTACCTGTGCTAATATCAAACTCTGGTTTTATGCATCTCCCCACCTCTCCTTTCCCCTTAAGCAGGCATAAGTATGTTTTCTCTATGTGAGACTCTGTTCTCTTTACTAATTCAGTTCATGTGTACCCATGTTTACATTTCCTTCATAAGTGATATCTTATGTCAGAATGCTCCATGGCTCTTTTCATCATAATGCTCCATGATGCTTGTCACCACAATTATCCATGGCCTTCTCATCACAATACTCCACGTTCTTGCCATCACATTGCTCCATGCCCTGGTCATCACAATGCTCCATGTCCCTTGTCATCAAAATTCTCCACCTCTTTGTCATCACAATGTTCCATGACACTTCTCATCACAAAGTTACATGCTCTTGTCATCACAATTCTCCATGCACTTGTCATCGCAATGCTTCCTGAACCCTGTTATAGCAAGCTCAATATCCTTGTCATCACAATGCTTCATGACATTGTTATAAAAATTCTCAATGTCCCTTGTCATCACAATGCTCCCTGCCATTTTCATCACAATGCTTCATGACACTTGTCATCACAATGCTCCAAGCCCTTGTCATCACAATGCTCCATACCCTTGTCATCACAATGCTACATGACCCATGTCATCACAATGATCCTTGACACCTGTCATCACAATGTTCCTTGCCCCTTGTCAGTACAGTGCACCATGATGCTCGTCATCACAATTACCCAAGGTCTTCTCATCACAATCCTTCACGGTTTTACCATCACAATGCTCCATGCCGTGGTCATCTCAATGCTCCATGTCCCTTGTCATCACAATTCTCCACGTCCTTGTCCTCACAATGCTTCTTGACACTTCTCATCACAATGATATATGCTCTTGTCATCACAATTCTGCATGCACTTGTCATCACAATGCTCCATGACCCCTGTCATAACAAGCTCCATGTGCTTGTCATAACGATGTTTCAAGACATGGTCATTAAAATTCTCAATGGACCTTGTCATCACAATGATCCATGCCCTTGTCATCACAATGCTCCTTTACCTTTCTCATCACAATCCTCCATGACACTTGGCATCACAATGCTCCATGTCATTGACATCACAATGGACCATGACATATGTCATCAAAATGCTCCTTGACACCTGTCTTCACAATATTCCATGACGTTGTCATCACAATGTTCCATGCTCTTGTCATCACAATGCACCATTCCCACTGTCATCACAATAATCCATGAAACTTGTCAGACCAATGCTCCATGCCCCTGTCATCACAATGCTCCATGCCTTTGACATCCCAATGCTCCATGACCCCTGTCATCACAAGTCTCCGTGACTCCATTCATCACAATGCTTCATGATCTTTGTCATCACAATGGTCAATGCCCTCGCCATCACAAGTCTCTTTGACCTATGTCACCACAATGTTCCATGAACTTTTCATCACAATGCTCCGTGACCCTTGTCATCACAGTGCTCCCTGCCTTTCTCAGCACAATACTCAATGAGACTTGTCATCACAATGCTCCATGTGCTTGTCAACACAATGCTCCACCGGCTTGTCATCACAATGCTCCATGCACTTCTCATCAAAATGCTCTGTCACCACTGATATCACAATGTTCCATCAGTAGTCATCACAATACTCCCTCACCCTTGTCATCACAATGTTCCATGACCCCTGTCATCACAATACTACATGCCGTTATGATCACAGTGCTCCATGACCCCTGACATCACAGTGCTCCATAACCCATGTCACCAAAATGCTCCATGACCCTTGTCATCACAATGCTCCATGTCATTGTCATCACAATGCTCCATGAACCTTCTCGTCACATTGCTCCATGCCCTTGTGATCACAAATCTCCATGACACTTGTCATCAAAATGCTCGATGCCCTTCTCATAACATCGCTCCATGCCCTTGTCATTACAGTTCTCCATGAACCCTGTACCACGGTATTCCGGGCCCTTGTCATCACAATGCTCCATGCCCACTCTCATAACAATAATCCATGAAACTTTTCAGACCAATTCCACATGGCCTTGTCATCACAATGCTCCATTACCCCTGTCATAACAATGCTCCATGATCCCTGTCATCACAATGTTCCACAGCCTTGTCATCACAAGGCTCCATGACCCTTGTCATCACAAGGCTCCAAGACCCATGTACTCACAGTGCTCCATGCCCTTGTCATCACAAACATCCATGATGGTTGTCATCAGAATGCTCCATGGCTTTCTCATCACAATGCTCCTTTCCCTTGTCATCAGAATGCTCCAAGACCCCTGTAATCACAATGCTCCATGCCCATTTACATCAGAATGCTCCATGAGACTTGTCATCACAAGGCTCCATGGTTTTCTCATCACAATGTTCCAGGACCTTGTCATCACAATGCTCCATTGCCTTGTCATCACAATGCTCCAAGACTGCTGTCATCACAATACTCCATGAATATTTTCAGCCCAATGTTTCATGACATTCTCATCACAATGCTCCATGACCCCTGTCATCACAATGCTCCATGACCACTGTCATCACAGTGCTCCATGACCCCTGACAAAACAGTGATCCAGGACTCTTGTCATCAAAATGCTCCATGACACTTGTCATCACAATGATCCTGCCCTTGTCATCCCAATGATCCATGAACTCGTAATAACAATGCTCCGTGACGCATGTCATCACAGTGCTCCATGAAACTTGTCATCACAATGCTCCATGCCTTTGTCATCAAAATGCTCCATGACCTTGTCATCACAATGCTCCATGCCCTTCTCATCACAATGCACCACGACCTTGTCATCAAAATGCTCCATGACATTTGTCATCACAAAGCTCCATGACCATTGGCATCACAATGCTCCATGCTCCTTTAAATCAAAATGATCCATGACCCCTGTCATCACAATGCTCCAAACCCTTGTGATCACAATGTTCCATAATTCTTGTCATCAGAACGCTCAATGATGCCTGTCATCACAATACACCATGCCCTTGTCATCACAATGCTCCATGACCTTTGTCATCACAATTCTCAATACACTTGTCATCACAATGCTCCCTAACACTTGTCGTCAGAATGCTCCTTGAACCCTGTCATGAAAAGGCTCCATGCCATTTTCATCACAATGCTCCATGCCATTGTCATCACAATACTCCACAAGCTTGTCATCAGAATGCTCCATGACACTTGTCATTACAATGCTCCATGACCGCTGTCATCAGAATTCTCTATAACACCTGCCATAACAATGCTCCATACCCCTTGTCATTACAGTGCTCCATGACACTCGTCATCACAATTATCCATGGTCTTCTCATCACAATGCTCCACGGTCTTGCCATCACAATGCTGCATGCCCTGATCATCACAATGCTCCATGTCTTTGGTGATCACAGTTCACCACGTCCTTGGAATCACTATGCTCCATGACACTTCTCCTCACAGTGTTAAATGCTTTGTCATCACAATTCTCTATGCACTTTTCATCGCAATGCTCCATGACCCCTGTCATAGCCAGCTCCATGTGGTTGTCATCACAATGCTTCATGAATTGTCATCAAAATTATCAATGGCCCTTGTTATCACAATGCTCCATGCCCTTGTCAACACAATGCCCCAAGCACTTGTTATCACAATGCTCCATTACCTTTGTCATCACAATCCTCCATGACACTTGGTATCACAATGCTCCATGGCATTGTCATCACAAGGGACCATGACATATGTCATCACAATGCTCCCTGACACCGGTCTTCACAGTAATCCATGACCTTGTCATCACAATGATCCATGCCCTTGTCATAACAATGCACCATGACCACTGTCATCACAATAATCCATGAAACTTGTCAGACCTATGCTCCATGCCCCTGTCATTACAATGCTCCATGCCCTTTTCATCACAATGCTCCAAGAACGCTGTAATCACAATGCTCTATGCCCCTTTTCATCAGAATGCTCCTTGAGACTTGTCATCACAAGGCTCCATGGTCTTCTCATCACAATGCTCCAGCACCGTGTCATCACAATGCTCCATTCCCTTGTCATCACAATGTTCTATGACACCTGTCATCACAATACTCCATGAACATTTTCAGCCCAATGTTCCATGACCTTCTCATCACAATGCTTCATGACCCATGTCATCAAAATGCTCCATGACCACTTTCATCAAAATGCTCCATGACCATTGTCATCACATTGATCCATGCCCTTGTCATCCCAGTGTTCCATGGCCCCTGTAATCACAATGCTCTGTGACGCTTGTCATCACATTGCTCCGTGACCCTTGTCATCACAATGCTCCATGCTTTGCCAGCAAAATGTTACATGACATTTTCATCACAATGCTCCATGCGCTTGTCATCATAATTCTCCATTACCATTGTCATCACAATCCTCCATGAACCTTGGGATCACATTGCTTCTAGCCCTTGTCATCAAAATGCTCCATGTTCCTTGAAATCAAAATGATCCATGACCACTGTCATCATAATGCTCCAAACACTTGTGATCACAAAGTTCCATAACACTTGTCATCACAACACACTTTGATGCCTGTCATCACAATTATCCATGGACTTCTCATGACAATGCTCCATGACACCTGTCATCACAATGCTCCGTGTCTCCAGTCATCACAATGCTTCAAGACTTTGTCATCAGAATGGTCCATGCCCTCATCATCACAAGGCTCTGTGACCTTTGTTACCACAATGCTCCATGAATATTTCATCACAATGCTCTGTGACCCTTGGCATCACAATGCTCCATGCACTTCTCATGAAAATGCTCTCTCACCACTGATATCACAATGTTCCGTCACTAGTCATCACCATACTCCTTCACCCCTGTCATCACAATGTTCCATGACCCCTATCATCAGAATTCTACATGCCGTTATCATCACAATGCACCACTCCCTTGTCATCAAAATGCTCCATTACCTTTGTCATCACAAAGCCCCATGACCCTTGGCATCACAATGCTCCATGCCATTGTCATCAAAATACTTCATGAAGCCTCTCATCACATTGCTCCATGCACTTGTCATCACAAAGCTCCATGACGCTTGTCATCACAATGCTCGATGCCCTTCTAATCATAATGCTCCATGACCTTGTCATTACAATCCTCCATGACCCATGTATCACAGTGTTCCGTGTCCTTTTCATCACAATATTCCATGCCCACTCTCATCACAATAATCCATGAAAATTTTCAGACAAATGCTCCATGCCCTTGTCATCACAAAGCTCCATGACGCATGTCATCAGAATGCTCCATGGCCTTCTCATTCACAATGCTCCATGCCCTTGCCATCACAATGCTCCAAGACACCTGTAATCACAATGCTCCATGTCCCTTTTCATCACAATGATCCATGAACCATGTCATCACACTGCACCATGTCCATCATCCTAATGCTTCATGCTATTGTCATCACAATGAAATCAAAATGCTCCATGACCTCTGTCATCACAATGCTCCAAACCCTTGTGATCACAATGTTCCATAACACTTGTCATCACAACGCCCCATGACGCTCGTCTTCACAATTATCCATGGTCTTCTCATCACAATGTTCCATGACCTTTGTCATCACAATGCTCAATACACTTGTCATCACAATGCTCCCTGACTCTTGCCATCAGTATGCTCCTTGGACACTGTCATGACAAGACTCCATGCCTTTTTCATTACAATGATCCATGCCTTTTTCATCACAATGCTCCAAGACCCCTGTAATCACAATGCTCCTTGCCCTGGTCATCACAAAGCTCCATGACACATGCCATCAGAATGATCCTTGGACATCTCTCACAATGTTCCATTCCCTTTTCATCACAATGCTCCAAGACCCCTGTAATCACAATGCTCTCTGCCCTTGTCATCACAGAGCTCAATGACACATGTCATCAGAATGCTCCATGGCCTTCTCATCACAGTGATCCATGCCCTTGGCATCACAATGCTCCAAGAACCCTGTAATCACAATGCTCCGTGACTACAGTCATCGTAGTGCTTCATGACATTTGTCATCACAATGGCCCATGACCTCGTCACAGAAGGCTCTGTGACCTTTGTCACCACAGTGCTCCATGGATTTTCATCACAAAGCTCTGTCACCCTTGTCATCACAATGCTCCATGCGCTTGTCAGCACAATGCTTCATTACCCATGTCATCACAAAGAGCCATGTGCTTGTCATCACAATGCTCCACATCCTTGTCATCAAAATGCTCCATAAACCTTGTCATCACAATGCTCCATACAATTCTCATCAAAATGCTCTCTCTACAATGATATCACCGTTTTCCATCACTAGTCATCACAATACTCCCTCACCCCTGTCATCACAATGTTCCATGACCCCTGTCATAAAAATGCTATATGCCCTTATCATCACAATGCTCGATGACACCTGTCATCAAAATGCTCCATGGCCCGTTTCATCACAATGCTCCATACCCCATGATATCAGAATATTCAATAATCCCTGTCACAAAATGCTCCATTACCCGTTTCATCACAATGCTCCATGCCCCCTGACATCAGAATGTTCAATAATCCCTGTCACAAAATGCTCCATGACCCTTTTCATCACAATGCTCCATGACACCTGACATCACAATTTTCCATAACCCCTCTCATCAAAATGTTCCATGAACCTTTTCATCAAATTGCTCCATGACCCTCTCATCACAATGCTCCCTGCACTTCTCATCACAATGCACCACGGCCTTGTCATCAAAATGCTCCCTGACATTTGTCATCACAAAGCTCCATGACCATGGGCATAACAGTCCTCCATGCCATTATCATCAAATGCTCCTTGAACCCTCTCATCACATTGCTCCATGCCCTTGTGATCACAAAGCTCCATGACGCTTGTCATCACAATGCTCGATGCCTTTCTCATCACAATGCTCCATGCCCTTATCATTACAATCCTCCATGACCCATGTATCATAGTGTTCCGTGCCCTTGTCATCACAATGCTCCATGCCCACTCTCATCACAATAATCCATGAAACATTTCTGACCAGTGCTCCATGTCCTTGTCATCACAATGCTCCATTACGCCTGTCATAATAATGCTCCATGACACTTGCCATCACAAGGTTCCATGGCCTTGTCATCACAAGCCTCCATGACCCTTGTCATCACAATGCTCCAAGACCCCTCTAATCACAATGCTCCATGTCTTTGTCATCACAAAGCTCCATGATGCATGTCATCAGAATGCTCCATGACCTTCTAATCACAATGCTCCATGCCCTTGTCATCACAATGATCCAACACCCCTCTCATCACAATGATCCATGCCCCTTTTCATCTCAATGCTCCATGAACCCTGTCATCACAATGCACCATGCCCATCATCATAATGCTTCATGCTATTGTCATTACAATGAAATCAAAATGCTCCATGACCTCTGTCATCACAATGCTCCAAACCCTTGTGATCACAATGTTCCATAACACTTGTCATCACAATTCCCCATGACGCTGGTCATTACAATTATCCATGGTCTTCTCATCACAATGCTCCATGACCTTTGTCATCACAATGCTCAATACACTTATCATCACAATGCTCCCGGACACTTATCATCAGTATGCTCCTTGAACACTGTCATGACAAGGCTCCATGCATTTTTCATCACAATGATCCATTCCCTTTTCATCACAATCCTCCAAGACCCCTCTAATCACAATGCTCCATATCCCTGTCATCACAAAGCTCCATGACGCATGTCATCAGAATGTTCCATGGCCTTCTGATCACAATGCTCCATGCCCTGGTCTTCACAATGCTACCAAACCCCTGTAATCACAATGCTCCATGAACCTTTTTATCAGTATGCTCCATGACACTTGTCATCACAAGGCGCCATGGCCCTCTCATCACAATGCTCCAGGACCTTCATATCGCATTGCTCCATTCCCTTTTCATCACAATGCTCAATGACCCTTGTCATCACAGTACTCCATGAATATTTTCAGCCGAATGCTCCATGACTTTCTCATCACAATGCGCCATGACCTATGTCATCACAATGCTACATGACCACTGGCATCAAAATGA
Source organism: Hyperoodon ampullatus (assembly GCF_949752795.1). Lineage (NCBI taxonomy): Eukaryota > Metazoa > Chordata > Mammalia > Artiodactyla > Ziphiidae > Hyperoodon > Hyperoodon ampullatus. The sequence continues at coordinate 5,109,426 of NW_027641093.1, read as the reverse complement.
TCCATGCCACTTGTCTTCAGAGTATTCCATGCGTTTGTCATCCCCATGCTCCATGACCCCTGTAATCACAATGGTCCTTGACGCTTGTCGTCACAGAGCTCCATGACACTTGTCATCTCGGCGCTCCATGCCTTTGTCAGCAAATGCTACATGACCTTGTCATCACAATGCTCCATGCACTTCTCACAATTCTCCATTACCAGTGTCATCACAATCCTCCATGAACCTTGGGATCACATTGCTTCATGCCCTTGTCATCACAATGCTCCATGATACTTGAAATCTAAGTGATCCATGACCTCTGTCATCACAATGCTCCAAACCCTTGTGATCACCATGTTCCATAACACTTGTCATCACAACGCTCCATGATGCCTGTCATCACAATACTCCATGCCCTTGTCATCACAATGCTCCAAGAACTTTTTCATCACAATTCTCAATACACCTGTCATCACAATGCTCCCTGACACTTTTCCTCAGAATGCTCCTTGATCCCTGTCATGAAAAGGCTCCATGCCTTTTTCATCACAATGCTCCCTGCCCTTTTTCTCACAATGCTCCATGCCATTGTCATCACAATACTCCACAAGCTTGTCATCAGAATGCTCCAAGACCCTTGTCATCACAATGCTCCATGATCCCTGTCATCACAATGCTCCTTGACAGCTGTCATCACAGTGCTCCATGCCCCTTGTCATTACAGTGCTCCATGACGCTCGTCATCACAAATATCCATGATCTTCTCCTCACAATGCTCCATGACACTTCTCATCACAATGTTACATGCTCTTGTCATCACAATTCTCCATGCATTTGTCATCGCAATGCTTAATGACACCTGTCATAGCAAGCTCTATGTGCTTTTCATCACAATGCTTCACGAAATTGTCATCAAAATTCTCAATGGCCCTTGTCATCACAATCCATCATGCCCTTGTCATCAAAATGCTCCATGACCCTTATCCTCACAATGCTCCAAACCCCTATCATCACAATGCTCCATTAACTTTGTCATCACATTCCTCCATGACCCTTGGCATCACAATGCTCCATGCCATTGTCATCAAAATGCTCCATGAACACTCTCATCACATTGTTCCATGCAGTTGTCATCACATGCTCCATGATGCTTTTCATCACAATGCTCGATGCTCTTCTTACACAATGCTCCGTGCCCTTGTCATTACAATCCGCCATGACCCATGTATCACAATGGTCCATGTCCTTGTCATCACAATGCTCCATGCCCCCTCTCATAACAATAATCCATGAAACTTTTCAGACCAATGCTCCATGCCCTTGTCTTCAAAATGCTCCATTACCCCTGTTATAACAATGCTCCATGACACCTGCCATTACAATGTTCCATGGCCTTGTCATCACAAGGCTCCATAACACTTGTCATCACAATGCTCCATGTTCTTGTCATCAAAAAGCTCCATGACGCATGTCATCAGAATGCTCCATGGCCTTTTCATTCACGATGCTCCATGCCCTTGTCATCACAATTCTCCTAGACCCCTGTAATCACAATGCTCCATGCCCCTTTTCATCTCTATGCTCCATGAACCGTGTCATCACAATGCACCATGCCCATAATCATAATGCTTCATGCTATTGTCATCAAAATGCTCCAGGACCTCTGTCATGACAATGCTCCAAACCCTTGTGATCACATTGTTCCACAACACTTGTCATTGCAACTCTCCATGATACCTGTCATCACAATACTCCATGCCCGTGTCATCACAATGCTCCATGAACTTTGTCATCACAATGCACAATACACTTGTCATCACAATGCTCCCTGACACTTGTCGTCAGAATGCTCCTTGAACCCTGTCATGAAGAGCTCCATGCCTTTTCCATCACAATTCTCCATGCACTTTTCATCGCAATGCTCCATGTCCCCTGTCATAGCAAGCTCCGTGCGCTTGTCATCACAATGCTTCACGACGTTGGCATCAAAATTCTCAATGGCCCTTGTCATCACAATGCACCATGATGCTCATCATCACAATTATCCATGGTCTTCTCATCACAGTGCTCCACGGTCTTGCCATCACAATGCTCTATGACACTTCTCATCAAAATGTTACATGCTCTTGTCATCACAATTCTCCATGCACTTGTCATTGCAATGCTCCATGACACCTGTCATAGAAAGCTCCATGTGCTTTTCATCACAGTGCTTCACGAACTTGTCATCACAATTCTCAAAGGCAATTGTCATCAAAATGCTCCATTACCGTTGTCATCACAATCCTCCATGACACTTGGCTTCACAATGCTCCATGCCATTGTCATCACAATGCACCATGACATATGTCATCACAATGCTCCCTGACACCTGTCTTCACAGTACTCATGACCTGGTCATAACAATGCTCCATGCCCTTGTCATCACAATGTGCCATGCCCACAATCATCACAATAATCCATGAAACTTGTCAGACCAATGCTCCATTCCCCTGTCAACACAATGCTCCATGCCATTGTCATCCCAGTGCTCCATGACTCCAGTCATCACATTGCTTCATGACCTTTGTCATCACAGTGGTCCATGCCCTCCTCATCACAGTGCTCTTTGAAATTTGTCACCATTATGCTCCATGAACTTTTCATCACAATGCTCTCTGACCCTTGCCATCACAATGCTCCATGCCTTTGTCAGCAGTGTGCGACATGACCCTTGGTATCACAATGCTCCATGCGCTTGTCAGAACAATACTCCATGACCCATGTCATCACAATGTGCCATGCGCTTGTCATGACAAAGTTCCACAACCTTATCATCACAATGCTCCGTAAACATTGTCATCACAAAGTTCCATGCACTTCTCATCAAAATGGTCTTTCACCACTGATATCAAAATTTTCCATCACTAGTCATTACAATACTCCCTCACCCCTGTCATGACAATGTTCCACGGCCTTGTCATCACAATCCTTCAGGACCCTTGTCAGCACAATGCTCCAATACCCCAGTAATCCCAATGCTCCATGCCCCTTGTCATCAGTGTGCTCCATGAGACTTGTCAGCACAAGGCTCCATGGTCTTCTCATCACAGTGCTCCAGGACCTTGTCATCACAATGCTTCACGACCTCCTCATCAAAATTCTCAATGTCCCTTGTCATCATAATATTCCAAGCCCTAATCATCACAATGCCCCATTATATTTGTCATCACAATCCTCCATGACACTTGGCATCACAAAGCACCATGCCATTGTCATCGCAATGGAACATGACATATGTCATCACGATGCTCCCTGACACCTGTCTTCACAATAATCCATGACCTTGTCATAACAATGCTCAATACACTTGTCATCACAATGCTCAATACACTTGTCATCACAATGCTCCCTGAAACTTGTCGTCAGTATGCTCCTTGAACCCTGATATGACAAGGCTCCATGCATTTTTCATCACAGTGATCCATGCCCTTTTCCTCACAATGCTCCAAGACCCCTGTAGTCACAATGCTCCATGCCGTTGTCATCACACAGCTTCATGACGAATGTCTTCAGAATGCTCCATGGCCTTCTCATCACCATGCTCCATGATATTTTCATCACAATGCTCCATTCCCTTGTCATCAAAATGCCCCATGACCCCTGTCACCACAATACTCCATAAACATTTTCAGCCCAATGCTCCATGACTTTCTCATCACCATGCCCCATGAACCCTGTCATCACAATGTTCCATGACCCATGTCATCACAATGCTCCATGAACACTGACAACACAATGATCCGGGACTCTTGTCATCAAAATGCTCCATGACCCTTTTCTTCACAATGCTCCATTACCCTTGTCATCACAATGCTCCAAGCCCTTGTCATCACAATGCTCCATTACATTTGTAATCACTTTTCTCCATAACACTTGGCATCACAATGCTCAATGCCATTGTCATCACAGTGCACAGTGACATATGTCACCACAATGCTCCCTGACACCTTTGTTCACAATAATCAATGACCTTGTCATCACAATGCTCCATGCGCTAGTTTTCACAATGTGCCATGCCCTCTGTCATCACAATAATCCATGAAACATGTCAGGACAATGTTCCATGCCACTTTCATCCTAATGCTCCATGCCCTTGTCATCACAATGCTCCATAACCCTTGTCATCACAATGCTCCGTGACTCCAGTCATCACAATGCTTCATGACATTGGTCATCACAATGTTCCATGCCACATTTCATTTCAATGCTGCATGAACCCTGTTATCACAATGCACCATGCCCATCATCATAATGCTTCATGCTATTGTCATTACAATGAAATCAAAATGCTCCATGTCCTCTGTCATCACAATGCACCAAACCCTTGTGATCACAATGTTCCATAACACTTGGCATCACAACGCCCCATTACGCTCGACATCACAATTATCCATGGTCTTCTCATCACAATGCTCCATGACCTTAGTCATCACAATGCTCAATACACTTGTCATCTCAATGCTCCCTGACACTTGTCCTCAGTGTGCTCCTTGAACCCTCTCATGACAAGGCTGCATGCCTTTTTCATCACAATGATCCATGTCCTTTTCTTCAAAATGCTCCAAGACCCCAGTAATCACAATGCTCCATGTGCTTGTCTTCACAAAGCTCCATGACACAAGTCATCAGAAAGCTCCATGGCCTTCTCATCACCATGTTCCATGTCCTTGTCATCTCAATGCTCCAAGACCCCTGTAATTACAATGCTCTATGCCGCTTTTCATCAGAATGCTCCATGAGACTTGTCATAACAAGACTCCATGGTCTTCTCAACACAATGCTCCAGGACCTTCCCATCACAATGCTCGATTCCCTTGTCATCACAATGCTCCATGATCCCTGTCATCACAATACTCCATGAACATTTTCAGCCCAATGATCCATGACCTTCTCATCACAATGCACCATGACCCCTGTCATCACAATGCTCCATGACCACTGTCATCCCCGTGCTCCATGACACCTCACAACACAATGATCCGGGAATCTTGTCATCAAAAATCTCCATGACATTTGTCAACACAATGATCCATGCCCATGTCATCCCAATGCTCCATGACAACTTTAATCAGAATGTTCCGTGAGGCTTGTCATCACAATGCTTCGTGACCCTTGTCATCACAGTGCTCCATGACCCCTGTCATCACAATCCTCCATGCACTTGTCATCACAATGCTCCATGACACCTGTCATCACAATGCTCCGTGACTCCAGTCATCACAATGCTTCAAGACTTTACCATCACAATGGTCCATGCCATCATCATCACAAGTCTCTGTGACCATTGTCACCACAATGCTCCATAAACTTTTCATCCCAATGCTCTGTGTCCCTTGTCATCACAATGCTCCAACACCCCTGTAATCACAATGCTCCATGCCCCTTTACATGTCAATGCTCCATGAACACTGTCATCACAATGCACTGTGCCCATCACCATAATATTTCATGCTATTGTCATCACAATGAAATCAAAATGCTCAATGACCTCTGTCATCACAATGCACCAAACCCTTCTGATCACAATGTTCCATAACACTTGTCATCACAATGCCCCATGACGCTGGTCATCACAATTATCCATGGTCTTCTCATCACAATGCTCCATGATCTTTGTCATCACAATGCTCAATACACTTATCATCACAATGCTCCCTGACAGTTGTCATCAGTATGCTGCTTGAACACTGTCACGACAAGGCTCCATAGCTTTTTCATCACAATATTCCATGACCTTGTCATCACAATGTTCCATGCCCTTGTCATCACATTGTGCCATGCCCACGGTCATCACAATAATCCATGAAAACTGTCAGTCCAATGTTCCATGCCACTGTCATCACATTGCTCCATGCCGTTGTCATCACAATGCTCCATGCCATTGTCACCACAATGCTCAATACACTTGGCATCACAATGCTCACTGACACTTGTCATCAGTATGCTGCTTGAACACTGTCACGACAAGGCTCCATAGCTTTTTCATCACAATGATCCATTCCCTTTTCATCACAATGCTCCAAGACCCCTGTTATCACAATGCTCCGTGACTCCAGTCATCACAATGCTTCATGACATTTGTCATCACAATGGTCCATGACCTCGTCACACAAAGCTCTGTGACCTTTGTCACCACAATGCTCCATGAAATTTTTATCATAATGCTCTGTGACCCTTGTCATCACAATGCTCCATGACCCCTGTCATCACAATGCTCCGTGACTCCAGTCATCACAATGATTCATGACCTTTGTCCTCACAATGGTTCATGCCCTCGTCATACAAGGCTCTATGATCTTTGTCACCACAATGCTCCATGAAATTTTCATCACAATGCTCTGTGTCCCTTGTCATCACAATGCTCCATGCCTTTGTCATCACATTGCTCCATTACACTTGTCATCAAAATGTTCCATGCTCTTGTCAGCACAATGCTCCATGACACATGTCATCACAATGTGCCATGCTCTTTTCATCAAAATGCTCCACATCCTTTTCATCGCTATGCTGCATAAAACTTGTCATCACAATGCTCCATGCACTTCTCATCAAAATGCTCTCTCACCACATATATCACAATGTTCCATCACTATTCATCACAATACTCGCTCACCCCTGTCATCACAATGTTCCATGACCACTGTCATCACAGTGCTACATGCCCTTATCATCACAATGCTCCATGACCCCTGACATCACCATGTTCCATAACACCTGTCACAAAATGCTCCATGACCCATTTCATCACAATGCTTCATGACCCCTGACATCACAATGTTCCATAACACCTCTCATCAAAATATTCCATTACACTTTTATTCAAATTGCTCCATGACCCTGTCATCACAATGCTCCCTGCCCTTCTCATCACAATGCACCACGCCCTTGTCATCAAAATGCCCCATGACGTTTGTCATGACAAAGCTCCATGACACTTGGCATCACAATGCTCCATGCCATTGTCATCACAATGCTCAATGAAATCTCTCATCACATTGCTCCATGCCCTTGTCATCGCAATGCTCCATTACACCTGTCATAACAATGCTCCATGACCCCTGCCATCACAATGCTCCATTACACCTGTCATAACAATGCTCTATGACCCCTGCCATCACAATGTTCCACGGCCTTTTTATCACAAGGCTCCATGACCCTTGCCATCACAATGCTCCAAGACCTCTGTAATCACAATTCTCCATGCCACTTTTAATCTCAAGGCTCCATGAACCCTCTCATCACAATGCACCATGCCCATCATCATAATGAATCATGCTATTGTCATCACAATGAAATCAAAATGCTCCATGTCCTCTGTCATCACAATGCTCCAAACCCTTCTGATCACAATGTTCCATAACAGTTGTCATCACATACCCCAATACTCTCGTCATCACAATTATGCAAGGTCTTCTCATCACAGTGCTCCATGACCTTTGTCACCACAATGCTTAATACACTTGGCATCACAATGCTCGCTGACACTTGTCATCAGTATGCTCCTTGAACGCTGTCATGAAAAGGCTCCATGCATTTTTCATCACAAAGATCCATTCCCTTTTCATCACAATGCTCCAAGACCCCTGTTTTCACAATGCTCCGTGATTCCAGTCATCACAATACTTCATGACATTTGTCATCACAATGGTCCATGACCTCGTCACAAAAATCTCTGTGAACTTTGTCACCACAATGCTCCATGAAATTTTTATCACAATGCCATGTGAACCTTGTCATCACAAATCTCCATGCCTTTGTCATCAAAATGCTCCAAGAGTGCTGTTATCACAATGCTCCATGACCCTTTTCATCTCAATGCTCCATGAACCCTGTCATCAAAATGCACCATTCCCATCATCATAATGCTTCATTCTATTTTCATAACAATGAAATCAAAATGCTCCATGACCTCTGTCAGCACAATGCTCCAAATCCTTTTGATCAAAATGTTCCATAACACTTATCATCACAACGCCCCATGACGCTCGTCGTCACAATTATCCATTGTCTTCTAATCACAATGCTCCATGACCTTTGTCATCAAAATGCTCAATACCCTTGTCATCACAATGCTCCCTGACACTTGTCGTCAGTATGCTCCTTGAACCCTGTCATGTCAAGTCTCCATGCCTTTTTCATCACAATGATCCATGCCCTTTTCATCACAGTGCTCCAAGACCCCTGTAATCACAATGCTCCATACGGTTGTCATCACAATGCTCCGTGATGCATGTCATCAGAACGCTCCATGGCCTTCTCATCCCAATGCTCCATGCCCTTGTTATCTCAATGCTCCAAGACCCCTGTAATCACAATGCTCCATGCCCCTTTTCATCAAAATGCTCCATGAGACTTGTCATCACAAGGCTCCATGGTCTTCTTATCACAATGCTCCAGTACCTTGTCATCACAATGCTCCATGACCCCTGTCATCACAACACTCCATGAATATTTTCAGCCCAATGCTCCATGACCTTCTCATCTCAATGCTCCATGACCACACTCAGCACAATGCTTCAGGACCACTGTCATCACAACGCTCCATGAACCCTGACAACACAATGATCCGGGACTCTTGTGATCAAAATGCTCCATGACCCTTGTCATCACAATGATCCATGCCCTTGTCATCCCAATGCTCCATGACCACTCTAATCACAATGCTCCTTGAGGCTTGTCATCACAGTGCTCCATGAACCTTGTCATCACAATGCACCATGCCTTTGTCAGCAAATGCTACATAATCTTGTCATCACAATGCTCCATGCACTTGTCATCACAATCCTCCATGACCCTTGGGATCACATTGTTTCATGCCCTTGTCATCTCTCTCTTGCCTTTGTGGTTTTTACAGATTTTCAGATATCCCTTTTTACCGGTTGGAAGTGACAATTCTTTGTAGTGTGGATTTGCATTGTGCGCTTGCTTGATTGGCCAAAAGGGCGTATGCACTTTCTCCTGAATATATTCAGGAGAAAAGTCATACGCCCTTTTTGGCCAAGTGCATCTTTGTCGAAGTTGTGATGCTTCTCCTGAGCTTTAAAGGCGATTTTAATTTACCTCTTGAAATATGTTTTAAGCAATTCTGCCTCATTTTCAAGTCCACTTCTTTGCCTTTCCTCAACAGATATTTGGAATTGAGTAGTTCTTTATAACTGCAGGTTTGTGAATTTCTGTGCCCCTGAGCTCCAATTTTGAAATCCCATTTTTGTGAGCTGACCGCAAATCCACAATATTGCTTCAGGATCTATACTGGTTCCAGGGGTGGCTATACTGGTTCCCTGCTGTTGGCTGAGGCTTTGGTTAATTCTTCTTCCTGAACGGGAAATTAGAGTGACATGTGCCCGTCCAAATGGCTTCATCTACTCTCTGATTGGTTCTCCCTCTTCCCTTTCATCCTCTGCACAATTAGAAAACTGTGCGAACCAGGAGGTTATAGGGGTTGACTCTCCAAAGTTGGGAGATTGATAGTAAAGCAGTTGGAATGCCAAATTGGAGCACAAGGAGAGGAAAAAATAGGAGACTTTTAGAAACCTTTCGCCAAAACAGTGTGTTCATTCTCTAGGTTTCCCACACATGTTATAACTGTAGTGATATTCCCTTCTACCTGGAGATTTGGGACCCATGGAATGGTGGCATGCATTACTACTTTAAAGGGTCTGCATTTTTCTCTCCCAATCTCACCAGTCCTCTCATTCCCCGGTGTCCAGCCTTATGTCTCATCCAGCTGTCTTTGCAGATAGGGTCATTCCAGGTTTCATCAGAACCCCTGAAGGAATTGTGTAAGAATTTCGCTGTTATTTTGTTTTGTTTTAGAAATTCATTTTTATAATGGGGTTGAACTGATTTTCACGGACGTGTTTATGCCGGTCTAGACACAATTGATTCCCTTACAGAGACATATCAATACATAGGTTTTAAGATTTTTTACTAGTCAGATATATTCCTCTGTGTGGAATAGGGGTGTTGAGTCCCGTTCACTGAGGAAAGTGTAGGTCTTGTCTATTCTGTATTTGGTTTATGGAATGGTACCTGTGCTAATATCAAACTCTGGTTTTATGCATCACCCCACCTCTACTTTCCCCTTAAGCAGGCATAAGAGTGTTTTCTAAATGTGAGACTCTGTTCTCTTTCCTAATTCAGTTCATGTGTTGTGATGTTGACATTATCTCTATAAGTGATATCTTATGATTAGATTCTTTTTCTGTGTGACTTATTGCACTTAGAATCATCGTACCTTAATCCACTCATTATGCTGCTACTGGCCTTATGGCATTGATATCACATCTGAGTCATATTCCGTTGTACAAAATTGCCACAAGTTCTTTATGCATTTCTCTTTTTCCTGGGATATTTTATGTGTACCGAAGTGGAGGTTCTTGTATGCAGAGCAGCCCTAAATTTTGGGGTGCCTGTGTCTTGTTGATATTTAGTCTTCCCAAGTCATATGCCCATGAGTTGAAGTCCCCTTTGCTCGGGGGCTTTGTATTTTAGATGTTTTAGGAAACAGCATACACTTCTTCAGAGTGGCTCTTGGATATTTACACCCCACCCATCAGCGTGACCAGACTCCGTGTTCTCCATGGCATCTCCTGCATTTCTGGTTTGTACACATTTTTTGGATGGCCTTTCTGAGCAGTGGAAATTGAGACTCTTTGTTGAGCGGACTTGCATTTCCTGCTTGCTTGGTTGGCCAAAAACTCTGTATGTGTTTTTTTCCTGAAGATATTCACGAAAAAAACGCATACACCCTTTTGCCCAACTTCATCATTTTAGAAATTCTGCTGCTTTTCATATGCTTTAAATGTGAGTCCAATCTACCTTTTGAAATCTGTTTCCTGCAATTCTGCCTCTCATTCAGATCCTCTTCGTTGCCTTACCTGAATACATTTTTGGACGTTGGTTATCATTTTTATCTTTGCAGGTCTTTGAATTGTTTGATCCTGAGCCCCATTTTGCAACTCGCATTTTTTGTGAGCTGGTCGCCAAACCATTGTATTGCTTCCAGCCCTATTCTGGTTCTGGGGAGGCAGGCTGAGCCTTTGGTTAATTCTTCTTCCTAATGGGAAATTAGAGTGGCATGGGCCTGTCAAAACTCCTACAGCTAGTCTCTCATTGGTTCCCCCTCTTCCCGTTTGTCCTCTGCACAAATTGCAAACTGTGTGAAACAGGAGGTTAAAGGTGCTGATTCTACAAGTGGGGAGATTGTTAGTAATGTGGCTGGAATGGCGAACCCCAGCACCAGGAGATCAAAAATGAGGTGCATATTAGACACCTTTCCTGAGCACACGGTGTACGTTCATCTTGGTTTTCCAGGCATGTTTTCGCTGTCAGAAGATTCCCTTGAACCTGCAGATTTGGGACCCATGGAATGGGTACCCGGCAGTATTACTTTAAAAGGTCTGCATTTCCTCACCCAGCCTATCTAACATCTCTTAGCGTGCATAGCTTCCAGCCTTATATATCATCCTGCTGTGGGTCTACATGTGTTCAATCCATGTTACATCGTAGCCCTTCAACAAAAGTTGTAATAATTTTTGTCTGTCTCACTGTTTTTATACATATTTTTAAATTTATTTTTATATTGGTTACAGCTGATTTTCAAAGCTCTGTTTTTTGCTGCTGTGCATCCACTTGATTCATGTACGGAGAGACAACAATAAATTCTTTTTCAGATGCTTACACGTCATATGTATTATTTTCCAGTGACTTGAGTGGGCTGAGTGCAGTTCTTTGAGGTACCGTGTAGGCCTTGTCAGTTATTCAATTTGGTACTTAGAATGGTATCTTTGCTAATTTCAACCTCCTGGATAATACCTTACCATTCCCCACCTTTCCCATTTAGCAGCCTTATGTCTATTTTCTACATATTTGACTATGTTTCTGTTTTGTAATTTATTTCATGTGTAGCCATTTTTGATTCCACCTTTAAGTGACATCTTATGATATGTGTCTTTTTCTTTCTGACATACGTCACTTAGAATGATCGTATGTATCTCCTACAGAGTTGTTACAACTGGCCTTATTTCATTCATTTCTGGGTGAGTAATATTCCACTCTACATAAGTACCCCATCTCTTTTATCCATTTTATCCTTCCAGGGACATTTATTTTATATCCAAGTTGAGGCCCTTTTTAACAGAGTGGTGGTAAACGTTGGGGTGCCTGTTTTCTGTCGATTTTTGTTTTTCCCAAGGTATACGCCCATGAGTGCAAGTGCCCTGTGCTCTGTAGCTCATTTCTTAGATGTTTTAGCAAACACAATACACTTCTCCAGAGTGGCCGTTGGCAAATTACATTTCCACTATCAGCCTCACAGGGCTCCCTTTTCTGCTCACCCTGTCCTGCATTTCGGGTGTTTACACTTTTTGTGGATGGCCCTTCTGACTGATGTGAAGTGATATATTTTGTAGTATTGATTTCCAGTGCCCACCTGTTTGGTTGGATAAAAAGTGTTTATGGCCTTTACTTGAATATATTCAGAAAAAATGCATACGCCCTTTTTCGTCATCTGCATCATTGGCGATGTTCAGCCCCTTTTCTTTTTCTTTAATGGGGAGTCCTTTCCACCTCTTGAAATCTGTTTCCTGCCACTCTCCCTTGCTTACAAGTCCTTTTCTGTGACTTACTTCAAGTCATTTTTTGACGATAGATATTTTCAACTCTGCAGTTTCATGAATTTTAGTCCCCCTGAGTTCCATTTTTCAACTTGTGTTTTTGGAAACTGGGCACAAAACAGCGGGATTTCCTCTAGCCCTATTCTGTTTCCACGGGCAATTCTAGCCTTTGATGAATTTGTCTTCCAGGTTGGAAATTAGAGTGGAATGTGCCTGTCTGAACACCTAGGACTTGTCTCTAAATTTTTCTCATCCTTCCGCTTCATCCTCTGGACAAATTCCAATCTGTGTGCAACAGGATGTGGACGGTGCTGATATCCCCAAGTGAGGAGATTGTTAGGAAAGATGCTGGAGGGGTGAACCCGAGCACCAGTCGATGAGGAGATGAGGTGCCTTTTCCAAACTGATTCCGATCAAACGTTGTACCATCCTCTACATGTGACAGGCATGTTTTAGCCATAGGAATGGTCCCGTACATGTAAGGAGAACACCAGGGATTTTTCCAAATGAGTGCCTCCATGAACCCCAAACTGGGGAGTTTTTAAGCTACGGCTACATATATGTCCATTAAGGACCTTGGGAAATAGGCAGAGTCCAAACTTTAGATGATTGAAATCTTCAGAGTCAGAAGTGCTCACCATCGGCCTTGCTTAGGTTACATTTTATCTGTCATTGATAGATGATGTCAATAAAAATATCTATTTTTTTTCAGATTATTTCCCCTTATAGGTTATTGCAAAATATTCAGTGTAGTTCCCTGTGCTATACAGTAGTTCCTTGTTGATGATCTGTTTTATACATAGCAGTGTGTATGTGTTAATCCCAAACTGTTAATTTATGCCTTCTCCTACCTTTCCACTTTGGTAATAAAAAATTATAAGATTTTATACTTCTCAGAAATGGGGAAGCTGAAAGAGAGGTATAATTTTCAATGGAAAAGCATTCAAAACAAGATTAAAGCTTCAGCCAAGAGCATACGATGTACATCCTTGGGAATAAATCACTTCATTTCTCTAATGTTGACCTGACAAATAAGACAGACGTCTTCACTAAACTTGCTTATAATAAAGTGATGGAAATATCAGATGTAAGTCTTAGAAACATCTTATTTTACCCGAGCCTTATACACTGCTTTATGTTAACTACAGTTTGGCTCACACATCTGTTCATTGAAGTTACAATGTTCTCAATTTCTGTTACTGATCCTCCACAGTGGACCCCAACAGGAGTCCCCGTGCCCAGTGTCATTGGAGCCAACAGATCAAGACTGAGTTTGGTTCAGAAGCAAAGGAAACTTTATATTTTGAAAACAGAATGGAGAGGTGAGAGCGTGCACTCCCCCGTGAGCTGTGGGCTGGGCTGCTGTGTAGGGATCCCGGCAGTGTCAGCAGGAAGGAGGGGATGGAGCTCTCGAGGCCTGGGTTGGCTGCAGCTCAGGCTCTATGTCACAGAGTCTGCATGGGACCCCGCTAGCTGAGGTGGCGACCCAGCCATTCTGCACTAGGAAATCGGGTCTGAAGTGGGACCTCTGCATGTGGAACCCTAGGAGCATGTGAAATTAGACAAAGCACAAAGGAAAAACAGGTTAGACTTTATTTTATTGCCCAGATTCTCTTTTTATCTCCCAGGTATTTTTAATGAACGTTGCCTGAGATGAACACCTCCTCTGCTTTTTGTCCCGTTCCTCATTCTTGGGGTGCTGAGGGTGAAGACCCCTCTTTTGTAACTGCTTCATGCTGATGTGGGAGCCCTCATACACGGGGGGAGCGGCAAAACTTCTTCCCAGGAGCCTCCAGGTGAGGTTGATTGTCCCAAGGCCTACTGCCTCACTGCTCGTCCACCTGAGCACCAGCATTGGAAGTGTTATAGATTCTAATGACCTTTAAGGGTCCAGGAAAGAGATGCACAGAGATGCTGCTGTGGCAGGTTTCACCCTACCCCAAATTTGTTGGGTGACCTTAGGCTGACGAATTTGCCAGCCTAGATGCTCTGACCAGTAGTCTGTGCTTTCTTTAATTAGGTCCCTGAATTAATGTACAAACAGCACCATGTGTCAGAGCCCTCCCCGCTCAACTCCCAGACAGTCCAGCTTCGGTGGTGATTCAGGATCATGACGTCCACTGAGTCAACGGCCTTTTGAAGTAGCCAGCAGTCCAGCCAGTCATATTGGCCACCATCACCGCGGTGTCTGTAGGGTTTTCTATGGTGAAATCGTGATATACTTTTCCTCCGCCAAGCTTGTTATCTCCCCTCTGGGTGCAGTAAGTCCTGCAAGCAGTAGTCTGCTCTTTCGGGGCACAGACTTGTTTTCTGAGAGAAACTCCAGGTCAAGTGATGGTCACACGAGTCATCTTGGGGGCCCATTGCCCCCGTTTGTCTCTCCGTAGGTTGGAGTTGGAGGGCCTCCTCACTCGATGTCAGTTTGTCCGCACAGCGACCCCTGCAACTTCAGGGCATGATGGGTGGTGAGGATCACCACGTGGGTTCCTTTTCCCTTAGGAGGGAGCTGGCCTTGCGGGCTGCTGATTTCCAGCTTTTTAGATACCCCAGTATCCTGGCCTGATGGGGCGGTGTGCAAAGCCCTTGGTGACCATAGTTTATCATACCTGAAGGGCATTCTTGTGTTGCTCCATTTCAAGTGGTCCCAGTTTTTGCACTAAGGCTCCAGAGGTGATTAACCTTGACCGGGTAGGTAAAGGTCAAATGGTTTAGCTAAATTAGGGAGTTCCTGGGCAAGCGCCTGAATTGACTGCTCTTTCCATTCTTGAAAGTCTGCTTCTGGATTCTATTGAAAAGGATCATCATGATTTCGTGTCAGTGTTTCATGTAGAGCCCCAGGTATTAGACTGTAGTTAGGGATCCAGATGCATAAAACCTTGGCCTCCCCAGGAACCCCTAAGCTGTCTTCTAGTTTTAGAAGAGGTAAGGCTGAAAATGGCTTCTTCCCTATTCTGGGATGCGTTTCTCCGAATATCTGTGAGAATGAAGCCCAGGCATGTCACCTTAGCCTGGGATATTTGAGGCTTTTTCATGGACACCTTCTATCCTTCCTTGGCTAGGTAGTTCAGAGGCGTCTTTAGTAGGCCTGGCGATCAGAATGTCATCTGCATATTGAAGGAGGGTTCCCTTTTACAGAGGTAGAACTTTTAGGTCTTTAGAGGACATTTCCCCAATGATGGTGTGGGGATTTTTGAACCATTGGGGCAGGACGGCCCAGCATTATTGCTTTTGTTGCATGTTGTGTCCTGCCACTCACAAGCCAAAAGTTCTTGTGACTCTGAGATGAATGGAATACAGAAGAAGGCATCATTGAAGTCTAATAATGAATGCCATGGCCTGGTGGATGGTAGAATAACCAGCAGGGTGTAGGAAATAGGAGCTACTGGATGTATATCCTCGGTGGCTTCACTGACAGTCCTGATATCCTTTACCAGGTTTCCAGCAGCCCATGGGGCTCTCGTGGTCAGGCCAATCCCAGGATATGGAGCTCACCTGGGCTGCAGCGCCCACCCCACAGCCCACGGGGCTCTCGTGGTCATCCCTCACAGGGTATGGAGCTCAACTGTGCAGCTACCCAGCAGCCCATGGGGCTCTCCTAGTCAGGCCCTTACCAGGATAGAGAGCTCCCCTGGGCCTGTACCCCAGCAGGGATGGACATATAGGAAATGTGCACATAGCCCATCTTGCAGAGAAACCCCAGCTCACCTCTCACTCACAGCTGACACAGAACACCTCAGAGCAGGACTTGAAATAACAAACAGCATCTCTGACAGGTCTGTGACCCTGGGTATCACTCTGTGCGGCCTCTCTCTGCCTGGTCTTCCAGACACTTCCACTGCAGCCAGGGCACCAGGCCTCTGTCGCCACCCACCATCACTCCTCTCCCTGACTCCTGGGTTCCTCTCATTAGGATACGGTCTTCTTGAAGTTGTTTTCCACTCATAGACCAGATAAAATGATAAGAAAACAAGCCGCAGCTGCAGCCCCTTGTCTATCCTGACTCTCAGGAGCCCACACCTGTTCCTTGGGCCTGGCCCGTTTAGCAAGTTTCATTTTCTGCAACTGTGAGCCCCTGATAGGTGAGGATTGGCTGTTTTGGGCAGCCTGACACTGCCTGCCAGCCCTCCCCAGGTGTGCCTTGGTTGAGGTCAATATAAACACCTCTCCAGTCAGCAAGAGCCCCTGTTGCTGTGCCTGGCGCCGTATTCTCTGCCCCGTCAGCAGTGTCGGGGCTGGGGTGGTGGGAGGGCGTGAGGGGCCATGGATTTGTGGGTGGCCCAGTTTGAGGGGGGCTCTGATGGACATTCTGCAGGAGTTGCCAGGCTGCCACCTGCTAAAGAAGAGGATGTGTCACCCATACCTGCCACTGGAATTTCTCCCCAGGCAGAGGTGAGGAAGTAAAAAAGCAGTGGGGGCCGTGGCAGGAGGGGTATCTCAGGCAGGTAAATGGAAAGCTTCCAGAAGAGCATCTGGGGCCAGGACCATCCTGGCTGGCCTTCAGGCACCAAGTCGGCCTGCGTGCTGTCGTTTGTGTGACTCCACAGCCCTTCCTCTAGGCTTGCAAGTTCTTGTACATATTCAGGTGTTTTACCTGGAAAGGGTGGGAAGAGTTCAGCTGCAGCAGGACTGGGGCTCAGCTCACATTTACTCACAGACGCCTCGACACAGTCCCCCAGCTTTGCAATGAGGATGCTCCTTGTGGGGGGGAGTGCTGCTGACTGCATGGGAGACGATTTCCCACCTCTGACCAACTTAAGAATTTTTACCACTGGAGCAAGTGCCCTGATACGATTTTCCTCTGTATAACTGGTAGGTTCTGTTTTTTTTTTTTTTTTTTTTCTTTTTGGTTCAAGTAGATTTTATCTATTCCTCTTTTTTTTAATTTACAGATATAAACATGGAAATAATGCATTAATATAAAGAGGTCTATATGAAGGGAAAAATTTTTTTTCTCTCTTTTTATTAAATGTTATTTATTTATTTTTAATTTTTAAAAATTTATTTATATCTTTTATACAGCAGGTTATTATTGGATATCTATTTTATACATATAAATGTTCACATGTGAATCCCAGTCTCCCAATTCATCCCACCACCACCCTCACATGGCATTCCCCCCTTGGTGTCCATATGTTTGTTCTCTACATCTGTGTCTCTATCTCTGCCCTGCAAACCGGTTCACCTGTACCATTTTTCTAGGTTCCACATATATGCATTAATATACAATATTTGTTTTTCTCTTTCTGACTTACTTCACTCTGTATGACAGTCTCTAGATCCATCAAGGTCTCTACAAATGACCCAATTTCATTCCTATGTATGGCTGAGTAATATTCCATTGTATATATGTACCACATTTTTATCCATTCGTCTGTCTGTGGGCACTTAGGTTGCTTTCATTACCTGGCTATTGTAAATAGTGCTGCAATGAACATTGTGGTGAATGTGTCTTTTTGATTTATGGTTTTCTCTGGGTATATGCCCATTAGTGGGATTGCTGGATTATATGGTAATTCTATTTTTAGTTTTTAAAAGAACCACCATACAGTTCTCCATAGAGATTTTATTGATTTACATTCCCAACAATAGTGGAAGAAGGTTCCTTTTCTCCACACCCTATCCAGCATTTGTTGTTTGTAGATTTTCTGATGATGCCCATTCTAACAGGTGTGACGTGATACCTCATTGTAGTTTCGATTTCCATTTCTCTAATAATTAGAGATGTTGAGCAGATTTTCATGTGTGTCTTGGACATCTCTATGTCTTCTTGGAATAAATGTTTATTTAGATCTTCTTCCATTTTTGTATTGGGTTGTTTGTCTTATTAATATTGAGCTGCATGAGCTGTTTATATATATTGGAGATTAAGCATTTGTCCATTGATTCATTTGCAAATATTTTCTGCCATTCTGAGGGTTGTCTTTTCGTCTTGTTTGTAGTTTCCTTTGCTTTGCAAAAGCTTTTACGTTTCATTAGGTCCCATCTGTTTAGCTTCTTTTTTTTTTTTATTTCATTACTATAGGAGATGGATCAAAAAAATATCTTGCTGTGATTTACGTCAGAGTATTCTTCGTAAGTTTTCCTCTCAGAGTTTTATACTGTCCAGTCTTACATTAAGGTCTCTAATTGATTTTGAATATATTTTTATGTATAGTGTTGGGGAGTGTTCTAATTTCATTCTTTTACATATAGCTGTCCATAATTCCCAGCACCACTAATTGAAGAAACTCTCTTTTCTCCATTGTAAAGTCTTGCCTCCTTTGTCATAGATTAGTTGAGCATAGGCGTGTAGGTTTATCCCTGGGCTTTCTTTTTTTTTTTTTTTTTTCCTTTTACTCCTTTATTGGAGTACAATTGCTTTACAATGGAGTGTTTGTTTCTTCTGTATAACACAGTGAATCAGCTATACATATACAAATGTCACCAGCTCCCCTCCCTCTTGCATCTCCCTCCCACACTCCATATCCCACCCCTTTAGGTGGTCACAAAGCACCGAGCTGATCTCCCTCTTCTATGTGGTTGCATCCCAGTAGCTATTAGTGTTACATTTGGTAATGTATTTATGTCCATGCCCCTCTCTCACTTCGTCCCAGCTTACCCATCCCCCTTCCGGTGTCCTCAAGTCCTTTCTCTACTTCTGCGTCCTTAATCCTGTCCTGCCACTAAGTTCTTCAAAATCTTTTTTTTTCCTTCATTAGATTCCGTATATCTCTGTTAACATACAGGATTTGTTTTTCCCTTTCTGACTTACTTCACTGTGTAGGACAGATTCTAAGTCCATCCACATCAGTACAAATAACTCAGTTTTGCTTCTTTTTATGGCTGAGTAATATTCCATTGTATATATGTGCCAGATCTTCTTTATCCATTCATCTGTCGATGGACACTTAGGTTGCTTCCATGTCCTGGCTATTGTAAATAGAGCTGAAATGAACATTCTTGTACATAACTCTTTTTGAATTATGGTTTTCGCAAGGCAAATGCCCAGTAGTTGGTTTGTTGTGTCGTATGGTACTTCTATTGTTAGTTATTTAAAGGAACCTCCTTACTGTTCTCCCTATTGGCCATATCAATTTACATTCCCACCCACAGTGCAAGTGTGTTCCCTTTTCTCCAAAAAGCCCTCTCCAACATTTATTGTTTTGTAACTTTTTTTGATGATTGCCACTCTGACTGCTGTGAGGTGATACCTCACAGTAGTTTTGATTTGCATTTCTCTAATGATTAGTGATGTTCAGCATCCTTTCATGTGTTTCTTGGTAATCTGTATATCTTCTTTGGAGTAATGTCTATTTAGGTCTTCTGCCCTTTTTTGAATTGGGTTGTTTGTTTTTGTGATATTGAGCTACATGTGGTGCTTGTAAAGTTTGGAGATTAATCCTTTGTCAATTGCTTCATTTGAAAATATTTTCTCCCATTCTGAGTGTTGTTTTTGCATCTTGTTTATGTTTTCCTGTACTGTGTAAAAGATTTTATGTTTCATTAGGTCCCATTTGTTGATTTCTGTTTTTATTTCCATTTCTCTAGGAGGTGGGTCAAAAAGGATCTTGCTGTGATTTATGTCATAGAGTGTTCTGCCTATGGTTTCCTCTAAGTGATTTACAGTGTCTGGTCTTATATTGAGATCTGTAATCAATTTAGAGTTTATTTTTGTGTATGGTGTTATGGAGTGTTCTAATTTCATTCTTTTATGTGTAGGGGTCCAGTTTTCCAGCACTAATTACTGAAGAGACTGTCTTTTCTCCATTGTATATCCTTAGCTCCTTTGTCATAGATGAGATAGCCATAGGTATGTAGGTTTATCTCTGGTCTTTCTGTCCTGTTCCATTGATCTGTGTTTATGCCAATCTACATACACTTGATTCCAGTATGGAGACATATAAATACATAGGTTTGAAGATTTTTACCAGTCAGATATATTCCTCTTCAGTGAATAGGGTGTTTTGTGTCCAGTTCTTTGAGAAAGGAGTAGGTCTTGTCTATTAGATATTTGGTATATGGAATTGTATCTGTGCTAATTTCAAACTCTGGTTTTATGCATCACCCCACGTCACCTTTCCCCTTAAGGAGGCATAAGTGTGTTTTCTAAATGTGTAACTCTGTTCTCTTTTGAAATTCAGTTCATGTTTATCCATGTTTACATTACCTCTATAAGTGATATATTACAATAAGTTTCTTTTTCTTTGTGGCTCATTTCATTTAGCATCATCGTACCTAAAGCCACTCATTATGCTGCTATTGGCCTTATGACATTGATTTTATGTCTGAGTGACATTCCATTGTATATAAGTACCACAACATCTTTATCCATTATTTTTTCCTTTCCCGGTATATTTAAAGTGTACCGAAGTTGAGGTTCTTGTAAACAGAGCAGCCTTAAACTTTGGGGTGCCTGTGTGTTGTGGATTTTTAGTTTTCCCAAAATACACGCCCATGAGTGGAAGTGTGCTATGCTCTGTAGCTCTGTTTTAGAAAACAACATACAGTTCTCCAGAGAGGCTGTTGACAATTTACATTCTGCCCATCGGCGTAACCAGGCTCCCTTTTCTCCATGGCCTGTCTTGTATTTGTGGTTTTTACACTATTTGCAGATGGCCCTTTTGACTGGAGGTAAGTGACACTTCTATGTAGTGTGGATTTGCAATCCCTGATGGCTTGCTTGGCCAAAAAGGGTGTATGCATTTTTTCCCGAATATATTCAAGAAAATACACATACTCCCTTTTTGGCCAAGGACAACATTGTTGAAGTTCTGTCGCTTTTCATGTGCTTTAAAGACGACTCCAAACTACCTCTTGAAATCTGTTTCCTTCATTTCTGCCTTGCATTCAAATCCTCTTCACTGCCTTACCTCAATATATTTCTGGATGATAGTTCTCCCTTATAACTGTGCAAGTTTGTGAATTGCTGTGCCCCTGATTTCCATTTTTCAAATCGCCTATTTGTGAGCTGGCTGCAATACTGCAGGATGGCTTTAGGCCCTAGTCAGGTTCCGGGGCTGCAGGCTGAGCCTTTGGTTAAATCTTCTTCCTGAGGTGGAACTAGAGAGACATGTGCCCATCGAAACACCTACAGCTAATCTCTCATTTGTTTCCCGTCTTCCTGTTCATCCTCTGCACAATTTGCAAACTGTGCATAACAGGAGGGTAAATCCACTGACACTCCAAGTGGGGAGGTTTTCAGTAATGAGGATGGAATGGAGAAGACGAGCACGACGAAAGGAAAAATGAGGTACCTTTTAGAAAACTTTCCCGATTACACAGTGTACCATCCACTGGGTTTCCCATGCATGTTTTAACTGTAGGAAGATTCCCTTAAACCTGGAGAGTTGGGGCCACTAGAATGGGTAGCACACAGTATTGCTCTAAGTGGTGTTCTTTTGCTCACACAACCTCAGCAATCTTGTCAGCTCCAAGTGTCCAGTCTTATGTCTCATCCAGCTGTGGGTGTAAAGGTGGTCAATCCAGGTTGCATCACAGGCCATGAACGTAATTTTTAAGAATTTCTCTCTGTTTCGCTGTTTTTGCATTTTGCTTTTGAAATTTATTTTTATAAGGGGGTTTAGCTGAATTTCAGTGCAGTGTTCATGCCGTTATACACTCACATGATTCCTTTATGGAGACATGAGAATACATATGATTTAAAATTCTTAAAGTCAGATATATACCTCTGCAATGAATAGGGGTTGTTGAGTCCAGTTCATTGTGCCGGGAGTAGGTGTTGTCTATTACATACTTGGTTTATGTAACGGTATCTGTGCTAATTCAAAACTGTGGTTTTATGCATTACCCCACCTCGCCTTTCCTCTTAAGCAGGTAGAAGATTGTTTTCTAAATGTGTGACTCTGTTGTGTTTGTAATTCAGTTCATGTGTAGCCAGGTGTACATTCCCACTATGAGTCATATCTTAAGATAAGATTCGTTACTCTGTTCTTTTTCCTAACTCAGTTCATGTGTAGCCATCTTCACAGGACCTTCATACGTGATATCTTATGATAAGTTTCTTTTTCTCGGTGACTTATTTCACTTAGAATCATCGTACCTGAATCCATTCATTTTGCTGCTACTGGCCTTATGACATTGATTTCATGGCTGAGGGATATTCCATCGTATGTAAGTACCACAATTTCTTGAACCATTTTTGTCTTTCCTGGGATATTAAAGGTGTACCCAAGTTGAGGTTCTTGTAAGCAGTGCAGCCCTAAATTTTGGGATGGCTCTGTCTTTTTGATTTTCAGTTTTCCCTAGGTATATTACCTAGACTGGAAGTGTCCTTGGCTCTGAAGCTCTGTTGTTTACTTGTTTTAGGGAATACAATGCACTCTGCCAGAGAGAAAGTTGGCAATTTACATCCCGCCATTCAGAATAACTAGGCACACTGTTCTCCAGGGCCTGTCTTGCCTTTCTTGTATTTATACATTTTGCGGATGTCCCTTTTGACCGGTGGGAATTGATACTTCTTTGTAGTATACATTTGCATTGCCTTCTTGCTTGTTTGGCCATAAAGTCCGTATGCGTTTTTTCCTGAATATATTCAGGAGAAAACGAATACGCACTTTTTGGCCACGTACATCATTGTCGAAGTTGTGCCCCATTTCCTGTGCTTTAAAGGCGATTCCAGTGTACCTCTTGAAATCTGTTTCCTGCTATTCTGGCTCGCTTTCAATTCCGCCTCGTTGCCTTCCCTCAACAGATTTTTGGACGATAGTTGTCCTTTATTACTCTGCCAGTTTGTGAATTGCTGTGCCCCTGAGCTCCATTTTTCAACTCGTTTTTTGTGAGCTGACCGCAAGTCCAAAATTGTGCTTCAGGACCTATACTGTTTCCCAGCGGGTGGCTGAGACTTTGGTTAATACTTCTTCCTGACGGGAAATTAGAGTGACATACGCCCATCCAAATGCCTATCAGCTACTTTCTCATTGGTTCTCCCTCTTCCCTTTCATCCTCTGCCAAATTGGCAACCTGTGCGAACCAGGAGGTTAAAGGGGCTGTCTCGCCATGTTGGGAGATTGATAGTAAAGCATTTGGAAATTCAAACCGGAGCACCAGGAGAGGGACTATTAGGTGAGTTTTAGAATCCTTTCATATTCACAGTGTGCCCATTCTCTTGGTTTCCCGTACATGTTAGAGCTGTAGTAATATTCCCTTCAACTTGGAGTGTTGGGACCTTTAGAATGTGTGCCACACATTATTGCTTTAAATGGACTGCATTTGCTAAACGAATCTCTCAAATCCTCTCAGTCCCAAGGGTCCAGCCTTATGCCATATCCAGCTGTCGTGGTAGATAGGGTCATTCTAGGTTTCATCAGAGCCCATGAAGGAATGGTAAAGAATTTCCCTGTTTTTGTGTTTTGTTTTTGAAATTCATTGTTATAGTGGATTTGACCTGATTCTCACTGCCATGTTTATGCCAATCTAGACACACTTGATTCCTTTACGGAGACATATCAATACATAGGTATTAAGATTCTTACTAGTCAGGTATATTCCTCTGTGCGAAATATGGGGTTTTAAGTCCCTTTCACTGAGGAATGTGTAGGTCTTGACTATCCCATATTTGGTTTTTGGAACGGTACATATACTACTATCAAACTCTGGTTTTATGCATCACCCCACCTCTTCTTCCACCTTAAGCAAGCATAAGAGTGTTTTCTAAATGTGAGGCTCTGTTCTCTTTCCTAACTCAGTTCATGTGTAGCCATGTTCACAGGACTGTCATAAGTGATATCTTATGATAAGTTTCTTTTTCTCTGTGACTTATTTCACTTAGAATCATCGTACCTGAATCCACTCATTTTGCTGCTACTGGCCTTATGACATTGATTTCATGGCTGAGGGATATTCTATCGTACGTAAGTAACACAATTTCTTGAACCATTTTTGTCTTTCCTGGGATATTTAAACTGTACCCAAGTTGAGGTTCTTGTAAGCAGTGCAGCCATAAATTTTGGGGTGGCTCTGTCTTATTGATTTTCAGGATTCCCAAGGTATATTCCCTAGACTGGAAGTGCCCTTGGCTCTGTAGCTCTGTTGTTTACTTGTTTTAGGGAACACAATGCACTCCTCCAGAGAGGCAGTTGGCAGTTTACAACCGGCCAATCAGCATAACCTGGCTCCCTGTTCTACAGGGCCTGTCTTGCCTTTCTGCTTTTTACACATTTTGCGAAGGTCCCTTTTGACCGGTGGGAAGTGAATACTTCTTTGTAGTGCAGAATGGCATTGCCCGCTTGCTTTCTTGGCCAAAAAGGGCATATGCGTTTTCTCCTGAATATATTCCGGAGAAAACGCATATGCCCTTTTTGGCCAAGTGCATCATTGTCGAAGTTGTGCCCTTCTTCCTGTGCTTTAAAGGCGATTCCAGTGTACCTCTTGAAATCTGTTTCCTGCTATTCTGGCTCGCTTTCAAGTCTGCCTCGTTGCCTTCCCTCAACAGATTTTTGGTTGATAGTTGTCCTTTTTTACTCTGCTAGTTTGTAAATTGCTGTGCCCCTGAGCTCCATTTATCAACTCGTTTTTTGTGAGCTGACCACAAGTCCAAAATTTTGGTTCAGGACCTATACTGGTTCCCGGCGGGTGGCTGAGACTTTGCTTAATTCTTCTTCCTGCCGGGAAATTAGAGTGACACATGCCCGTCCATATGCCTAACAGCTACTCTCTCATTTGTTCTCCCTCTTCCCTTTCATCCTCTGCAAATTGGCAACCTGTTCGAAACAGGAGGTTAAAGGGGCTTTCTCTCCAAGTTGCGAGATTGATAGTAAAGCTGTTGGAAAGTCAAACCGGAGCTCCAGGGTAGGGACAATTAGTTGAGTTTTAGAAACCTTTCGTATTCACAGTGTGTCCATTATATAGGTTTCCTGTACATGTTATAGCTGTAGTAATATTCCCTTCAACCTGGTGAGTTGGGTCCCTTGGAATGTGTGCCACACATTATTGCTTTAAATGGTCTGCATTTGCTCACCGAATCTCACCAATCCTCTCAGTCCCAAGTGTCCAGCCTTATGCCACATCCAGCTGTCCTTGTAGATAGGGTCATTCCAGGTTTCCTCCGAACCCCTGAAGGAAATGTAAAGAATTTCCCTGTTTTTCTGTTTTGTTTGTGAAATTCCTTTTTTTAGTGGTTTTGAGATGATTCTCACTGCCATGTTTATGCCAGTTAGGACACACTTGATTCCCTTACGGAGACATATCAATACATAGGTTTTAAGATTCTTACTAGTCAGATATACTCCTCTGTGGGAAATAGGAGATTTTGAGTCCCTTTCACTGAGGAGGGTGTAAGTCTTGTCTCTTCCGTAGTTGGTTTCTGGAACAGTACATGTACTAATATCAAACTCTGGTTTTATGCATCACCCCATCTCTCCTTCCCCCTAAGCAGGCATAAGAGTATTTTCTAAATGTGAGACTCTGTTCTCTTTCCTAGCTCAGTTCATGTGTAGCCATGTTAACAGGACCTTCATAAGTGATATCTTATGATAAGTTTCTTTTTCTCTGTGACTTATTTCACTTAGAATCATCGTACCTGAATCCACTCATTTTGTTGCTACTGGCCTTATGACATTGATTTCATGGCTGAGGGATATTCCATCATACGTAAGTAACACAATTTTTTGAAACATTTTTTTCTTTCCTGAGATATTGAAGGTGTACCCAAGTTGAGGTTCTTGTAAGCAGTGCAGCCCTAAATTTTGGGATGGCTCTGTCTTATTGATTTTCAGTTTTCCCAAGGTATATTCCCTAGACTGGAAGTGCCCTTGGCTCTGTAGCTCTGTTGTTTACCTGTTTTAGGGAACACATTGCACTCTTCCAGAGAGGCTGTTGACAGTTTACATCGTGCCCATCAGCATAACTAGTCTCCCTGTTCTCCAGGGCCTGTCTTGCCTTGCTAGTTTTTACACATTTTGCGTATGTCCCTTTTGACCTGTGGGTAGTGGTACTTCTTTGTAGTGCAGATTTGCATTGCCCGATTGCTTTCTGGGCTAAAATGGCCATATGTGTTTTTTCCTAAATATATTCTGGGGAAAACGCATATGCACTTTTTGGCCAAGTGCATCATTGTCGACACTGAGCCCCTCTTGCTGTGCTTAAAAGGCGATTCCAATGTACCTCTTGAAATTTCTTTCATGCTATGGTGGCTCGTTCTCAAGTCCGCCTCATTGCCATCCCTCAACAGATTTTGGGACGATAGTTGTCCTTTATTACGCTGCCAGTTTGTGAATTGCTGTACCCCAGAGCTCCATTTTTCAACTCCTTTTTTGTAAGCTGACAGCAAATCCACAATTTTGGTTAAGGACCTATACTGGTTCCTTGCGGGTGGCTGAGACTTTGGTTAATTTTTCTTCCTGACGGGAAATTAGAGTGTCATGTGCCCGTCCAAATGCCTAACAGCTTCTCTCTCATTGGTTCTCCCTCTTCCCTTTCATCCTCTCCCAATTTGGCAACCTGTGCGAACCAGGAGGTTAAAGGGTCTGTCTCTCCATGTTGGGAGCTTGATAGTAAAGCAGTTGGAAACTCAAACCGGAGCACCAGGATAGGGACTATTCATTGAGTTTTAGAATCCTTTCGTATTCACAGTGTGTCCATTCTCTACGTTTCCCATACATGTTATAACTGTAGTGATATTCCCTTTTACCTGTCGAGTTAGGACCCATGGAATTGGTGGCATGCATTATTGCTTTAAACGGTCTGCATTTTCTCATCCTATCTCACCAATCCTCTCAGTCCCAAGTGTCCAGCCTAATGTCTCATCCAGCTGTCATTTTAGATGGGGTCATTCCATGTTTCATCAGAACACCTGAAGGAATTGTGTTAGAATTTTGCTGTTTTTTTTGTTTTGTTTTTGAATTTCATTTATATAATGAGGTTGAGCTGATTTTCACTGACGTGTTTATGCCGGTCTAGACACACTTGATTCCCTTACTGAGACATATCAATACGTAGGTGTTAAGATTCTTACTAGTCAGATATATGCCTCTGTGGGAAAAGGGCTGTTGAGTCCCGTTCACTGAGGAAGGAGTAGGTCTTGTCTATTCTGTATTTGGATTATGCAGCGGTACCTGTGCTAATATCAAACTCTGGTTTTGTGCATCTCCCCACCTCTCCTTTCCCCTTAAGCAGGCATAAGTATGTTTTCTAAATGTGAGACTCTGTTCTCTTTACTAATTCAGTTCATGTGTAGCCATGTTTACATTTCCTTCATAAGTGATATCTTATGTCAGAATGCTCCACGGCTCTTGTCATCATAATGTTCCATGATGCTCGTCATCACAATTATCCATGTCCTTCTCATAACAATGTTCCACCGTCTTGCCATCACATTGCTCCATGCCCTGGTCATCACAATGCTCCATGTCACTTGTCATCACAATTCTCCACCTCTTTGTCATCACAGTGCTCGATGACACTTCTCATCACAATGTTACATGCTCTTGTCATCACAGTTCTCCATGCACTTGTCATCGCAATGCTCCCTGACCCATGTCATATCAAGCTCCATGTGCGTGTCATCACAATGCTTCATGACATTGTTATAAAAATTCTCAATGTCCCTTGTTATGACAATGCTGCATGCCAATGTCATCACAATGCTCCATGACACTTGTCATCACAATACTCCAAGCCCTTTTCTTCACAATGCTCCATGCCCTTGTCATCACAATGATCCATGAACTCTGTCATCACAATGATCCCTGTCACCTGTCATCTCAATGCTCCATGCCCCTTGTCAGTACAGTGCTCCATGACGCTCGTCATCAAAATTACCCAAGGTCTTCTCATCACAATGCTTCAGCATTTTACCATCACAATTCTCCATGCCCTGGTCATCTCAATGCTCCATGTCTCTTGTCATCACAATTCTCAACTTCCTTGTCATCACAATGTTCCTTGACACTTCTCCTCACAATGTTATATGCTCTTGTCATCACAATTCTGCATGCACTTGTCATCACAATGCTCCAGGAACCCTGTCATAGCAAGCTCCATGCGCTTGTCATCACATTGTTTCAAGTCCTGGTCATTAAAATTCTCAATGGCCCTTGTCATCACAATGATCCTGGCCCTTGTCATCACAATGCTTCTTTACCTTTGTCATCACAATCCTCCATGACACTTGGCATCACAATGCTCCATCACATTGGCATCACTATGGAACATGACATATGTCATCACAATGCTCCCTGACACCTGTCTTAAAAATAATCCATGACGTTGTCATCACAATGCTCCATTCCATTGTCATCACAATGCTCCATGACACTTGTCATCACAATGCTCGAAGCCTTTGTCATCACAATGCTCCATGTCCTTGTCATCACAATGCTCCATGACCTCTGTCATCACAATGTTCCCTTACACCTGTCAACACAATGCTCCATGCCCCTTGTCAGTACAGTGCTCCATGATGCTCATCATCACAATTATCCAAGGTCTTCTCATCACAATGCTTCAGGGTTTTACCATCAAAATGCTCCATGCACCTGTCATCACAATGCTCCATGCCCTTGACATCCCAATGCTCCATGGCCGCTGTCATCACAATGCTCCGTGACTCCATTCATCACAATGCTTCATGATCTTTGTATTCACAATGGTCAATGCCCTCGTCATCACAAGGCTCTGTGACCTCTGTCACCACAATGCTCCATGAACTTTTCATCACAATGCTCCATGACCCTTGTCATCATAATGCTCCAGGCCTTTCTCAGCATAATACGCAAAGACACTTGTCATCAAAATGCTCTATGTGCTTGTCAACACAATGATCCACCAGCTTTTCATCACAATGCTCCAAGCACTTCTCATCAAAATGCTCTGTCACCACTGATATCACAGTGTTCCATAACTAGTCATCACAATACTCCCTCACCCTTCTCATCACAATGTTCCATGACCCCTGTCATCACAATACTACATGCACTTATCATCACAGTGCTCCATGACCCCTGACCTCGCAATGCACCATAACACATGTCATCAAAATGCTCCATAACTTTTGTCATCACAAAGCTCAATGACCCTTGGCATCACAATGCTCCATGTCATTGTCATCACAATGCTCCAGGAACCTTCTCATCACATTGCTCCATGCCCTTGTCATCACAAATCTCCATGCCGCTTGTCATCACAATGCTTGTTGCCCTTCGCATAACAATGCTCCATGCCCTTGTCATTACAGTCCTCCATGAATCCTGTACCACAGTGTTCCAGGCCCTTGTCATCACAATGCTCCATGCCCTTGTCATCACAATGCTACATGACCCCTGTCATCACAATGCTCCGTGACTCCAGTCATCACAATGCTTCATGACCTTTGTCATCACAATCATCCATGAATGTTGGGATCACATTGCTTCATGCCCTTGTCATCACAATGCTCCATGATTCTTGAAATCAAAATGATCCATGACCTCTCTCATCACAATGCTCCAAACACTTGTGATCACAATGTTGCATAACACTTGTCATCACAACGCACCAAAACACTTGTCATCACAACGCTCCATGATGCCTGTCATCACAATACTCCATGCCCTTGTCATCACAATGCTCCATGAACATTGTCATCACAATGCTCAATACACTTGTCATCACAATGCTCCCTGACACTTTTCCTCAGAATGCTCCTTGAACCCTGTCATGAAAAGGCTCCATGACTTTTTCATCACAATGCTCCATGCCCTTCTTCTCACAATGCTCGATGCCATTGTCATCACAATACTCCACAACCTTGTCATCAGAATGCTCCAAGACCCTTGTCATCACAATTGCTCCATGACCCCTCTCATCACAATGCTCCATGACCCATGTCATCACAATGTTCCATGAACCCTGACAACACAATGATCCGAGACTTTTGTCATCAAAATGCTCCATGATCCTTGTCGTCACAATGATCCATTCCCTTGTCATCACAATGCTCCATTACCCTTGTCATCACAATGTTCCAAGCCCCTGTCATCACAATGCTCCATTACATTTGTCATCACATTTCTCCATGACACTTGGCATCACAATGCTCAATGCCATTGTCATCACAGTGCACCATGACATATGTCACGACAATGCTCCCTGACTCCTTTGTTCACAATAGTCAATGACCTTGTCATCACAATGCTCCATGCGCTAGTTATCACAATGTGCCATGCCCTATGTCATCACAATAATCCATTAAACATGTCAGACCAATGCTCCATGCCCCTTTCATCCCAATTCTCCATGTCCTTGTCATCACAATGCTCCATGACCCCTGTCATCACAATGCTCCGTGACTCCAGTCATCACAATGCTTCATGACATTTGTCATCACAATGTTCCATGCCACTTTTCATTTCAATGCTGCATGAAACCTGTCATCACAATGCACCATACCCATCATCATAATGCTTCATGCTATTGTCATCACAATGAAATCAAAATGCTCCATGACCTCTGACACCAAAATGCCCCAAACCCTTGTGATCACAATGTTCCATAACACGTGGCATCACAACGCCCTATTACGCTCGTCATCACAATTATCCATGGTCTTCACATCACAATGCTTCATGACCTTTGTCATCACAATGCTCAATACACTTGTCATCTCAATGCTCCCTGACGCTTGTCCTCAGTGTGATCCTTGAACCCTGTCATGACAAGGCTCCATGCCTTTTTCATCACAATGATCCATGCCCTTTTCTTCACAATGTTCCCAGACCCATGTAATCACAATTCTCCATGCTCCTTTTCATCAGAATGCTCCATGAGACTCGTCAATACAAGGCTCCAATGTTTTCTCATCACAGTGCTTCAGTACCTTCTCATCACAATGCTCCATTCCCTTGTCATCACAATGCTCCATTACCCCCGCCTTCACAATACTCCATGAATATTTTTAGCCCAATGCTCTATGACCTTCTCATCAAAATGCTCCATGAACCCTGTCATCACAATGCTCCATTATCACTGTCATCACAATGCTCCATGACCCCTGACAACACATGATCCGGGATTCTTGTCATCAAAATGCTCCATGACCCTTGTCATCACGATGATCCATGCCCTTGCCATCCCAATGCTCCATGACCCCTCTAATCACAATGATCCGTGAAGCTTCTCATCACAGTGCTCCATGACACTTGTAATCAAAATGCTCCATGAATTTGTCAGCAAAATGCTTCATGGCATTGTCATCACAATGCTCCATGCACTTGTCATCACAATACTCCATTCCCATTGTCACCAAAATCCTCGGTGAACATTGGGTTCACATTGCTTCATGCCCTTGTCATCACAATGCTCCATAGTCCTTGAAATGAAAATGATCCATGACCTCTGTCATCACAATGCTCCAAACCCTTGTGATCAAAATGTTCCATAACACTTGTCATCACAACGCTCCATGATGCCTGTCATCACAATGCTGCATGAAATTTGTCATCAAAATGCTCAATACACTTGTCATCACAATGCTCCTGGACACTTGTCATCAGAATTCTCCTTGAACCCTGTCATGAAAAGGTTCCATGCCTTTTTCATCACAATGCTGCATGCCATTTTCATCACAATGCTCCACAAGCTTGTCATCAGAATGCTCCATGACCCTTGTCATCAAAATGATCCATGACACCTGTCATCAAAATGCTCCATTTCCCTTGTCATTACAGTGCTCCATGATGCTCGTCATCCCAATTATCCATGACGTTCTCATCACAATGCTCCACGTTCCTGCGATCACAGTGCTCAATGTCCTGGTCATCACAGTGCTCCATGTCCCTTGTCATCACAATTCTTCACGTCCTTGTCATCACAATACTCGATGACACTTTTCATCACAAAGTTACATGCTATTGTCATCACAATTATACATGCACTTGTCATCACAATGCTGCATGACACCTGTCATTGCAAGATCCATGTGCTTGTCATCACAATGCTTCACGAAGTTGGCATCAAAATTCTCAATGGCCCTAGTCATCACAATGCTCCATGCACTTGTCATCACAATGCTCCATGACACTTCTCATCACAATGCCCCAAGCGCTTGTCATCACAATGCTCCTTTACCTTTGTCATCACAATCCTCCATGACACTTGTCATCACAATGCTCCAAGCCATTGTCATCACAATGCACCATGACATAGGTCATCACAATGCTCCCTGACACCTGACTTCACAATACTCCTTGAACTTTTCTTCACAGTGCTCCATGCCCTTGTCATCACAATGGACAATGCCCACTGTCATCACAATAATCCATGAAAATTTTCAGACCGATGCTCCATGCCCGTCATCACAATGCTCCATGCTCCTTGATATCAGAATGATCCATGACATCTGTCATCACAGTCCTCCAAATCCTTGTGATCACATTGTTCCATAACACTTGTCATCACAAGCCCCATGACGCTTGTCATCACAATTATGCAAGGTCTTCTCATCACAATGCTCCATGACATTTGTCATCAGAATTCTCAATACACTTGTCATCACAATGCTCCCTGACAATTGTCGTCAGAATGATTCTCGAAACCTGTCATAAAAAGGGTCTATGGCTTTTTCATCAAAATGCTCCATGCCCTTTTCATCACAATGCTCCATGCCATTGTCATCACAATACTCCACAAGCTTGTCATCACAATGCTCCATGACCCCTGTCATCACAATGCTCCATGACACCTGTCATCACAATGCTCCAAGCCCCTTGTCATTACAGTTCTCCATGACGCTCGTCATCACAATTATCCATGGTCTTCTCATCACAATGCTCCACCGTCTTGCCATCACAATGCTCCATGACACTTCAAATCACAATGTTACATGCACTTGTAATCACATTCTCCATGCACTTGTCATCGCAATGCTCCATGACCCCTGTCATAGCAAGCTCCATGTGTTTTTCATCACAGTGCTTCACGAACTTGTAATCAAAATTCTCAAAAGCGCTTGTCATCAAAATGCTCCATGCCCTTTTCATCACAATGCTCCTTGACCATTGTCATCATATTGCTCCAAGCCCTTGTCATCACAATGCTCCATTACCTTTGTCTTCACAATCCTCCATGACAGTTGGCATCACAATTCTCCATGCCATTGTCATCAAAATGGAACATGACATATGCCATCACAATGCAACCTGACACCTGTCTTCACAATACTCCATGACCTTGTCATCACAATGTTCCGTGCCCTTCTCTTCACAATGCTCCATGCCCACTTTCATCACACTAATCCATGAAACATTTCAAACCAATGTTCCATGCCCTTGTCATCACAGTGCTCCATTAGCCCTGTCATAACAATGCTCCATGACCCCTGCCATTACAGTATTCCACAGCATTGTCATCACCAGGCTCCATGTACCTTGTCATCACAATGCTCCAAGACCCCCGTAATCACAATGTTCCATGCCCCTTTTAATCTCAATTCTCCATGAACACTGTCATCACAATGCACCATGCCCATCATCATAATGCTTCATGCTATTGTCATCACAATGAAATCAAAATGTTCCATGACCTTTGTCATCACAATGCTCCAAACCCTTCTGATCACAGTGTTCCATAACACTTGTCATCACAATGCCCCATGACGCTCCTCATCATAATTGTCCATTGTCTTCTCATCACAATGCTACATGACCTTTGTCAACACCATGTTCAATACACTTGTCATCACAATGCTCCCTGACACTGGTCTTCAGTATGCTCCTTGAAACCTGTCATGACAAGGCTGCATGCCTTTTCTTCACAATGATCCATGCACTTTTCATTACAATGCTCCAAGACCCCTGTAATCACAATGCTCCATGCGCTTGTCATCACAAAGCTCCATGACGCATGTCATCAGAATGCTCCATGGCATTGTCAGCAAAATGCTACATGACCTTGTCATCATCATGCTCCATGCCCTTGTCCTCACAGTGCTCCAAGAAAATTGTAATCACAATGCTCCATGCCCCTTTTCATCAGATTGCTCCATGAGACGTGTCATCACAATGCTCCATCGTCTTCTCATCACAATGCTCCAGGGCTTTGTCATCACAATGTTCCATGACCCCTGTCATCACAATACTCCATGAACATTTTCAGCCCAAAGCTCCATGACTTTCTCATCTCACTTCTCCAGTACCCTTGTCATCACAATGCTCCATGACCACTGTCATCACAACGCTCCATGACCCCTGACAACACAATGATCCGGGACTCTTGTCATCAAAATTCTCCATAACCCTTGTCATCACAATGATCCATGCCCTTGTCATCCTAATGCTCCATGACCACTGTAATGGCAATGCTCCGTGACACTTGTCAGCACAGTGCTCCGTTACACTTGTCAGCACAATGCTCCATGCCTTTTTCAGCAAAATGCTACATGACCTTGTCATCACAATCCTCCATGACCCTTGGGATCACATTGCTTCATGCCCTTGTCATCTCTGTCTTTCTTTTCTGGTTTTTACAGATTTTCGGATGTCCCTTTTGACCGGTGGGAATTGACAATTCTTTGTAGTGAGGATTTGCATTGTGCACTTACTTGATTGGCCAAAAAGAGCGTATGTGTTTTCCCCTGAATATATTC
Organism: Hyperoodon ampullatus; assembly: GCF_949752795.1. Classification (NCBI taxonomy): domain Eukaryota; kingdom Metazoa; phylum Chordata; class Mammalia; order Artiodactyla; family Ziphiidae; genus Hyperoodon; species Hyperoodon ampullatus. Next base: position 5,074,230 of record NW_027641093.1, on the reverse strand, counting down.
AGCAGAAAGTGCATACACCCTTTTTGGCCAAGTGCATCATTGTCGAAGTTGTTACGCTTTTCAGGTGCTTTAAAGGTGATTCCAATTTATCTCTTGAAATATGTTTTGTGCAATTCTGCCTCATTTTCAAGTCCCCTTCGTTGCCTTCCCTCAACAGATTTTTGGAAGAGAGTTGTCCGTTATAACTCTGAAGGTTTGTGAATTGATCTGCCCCGAACTCCAGTTTTCAACTCGCGTTTTTGTGGGCTGACCACAAATCCACAATTTTGCTTCAGGACCTATACTGGTTCCGGGGGTGCAGGCTGACGCTTTGGTTATTTCTTCTTCCAGAGGGGAAATTAGACTGACATATGTCAGTCCAAATTCCTACAGCTACTCTCTGATTGGTTCTCCCTCTTCCGTTTCATCCTCTGCACAATTTGCAAACTGTGCAAAGCAGCAGGTTATAGGGGCTGACTCTCCAAGGTGGGAGATTGATAGTAAAGCAGTTGGATTCCCAAACTAGAGCAGAAGGAGAGGAAAAATTAGGAGCCTTTTACAAATCTTACGCCATCACAGGGTGTCCATTCTCTAGGTTTCCCATACATGTTATAACTGTAGTGATATTCCCTTCTACCTGGAGAGTTGGGACCCATGGAATGGGTGGCATGCAATACTGCTTTAAAGGGTCTGCATTTTCTCACCCAATCTCACCAGTCCTCTCAGCCCCAAGTGTCGAGCCTTATGTCTCATCTAGCTGTCTTTGCAGATGGGGTCATTCCAGGTTTCATCAGAATCCCTGAATGCATTGTGTAAGAATTTCGCTGTTTTTTGTTTTGTTTTGTTTTGTTTTTGAAATTCATTTTTATAATGGGTTTCAGCTGATTTTCACCGACGTGTTTATGCCGGTCTAGACACACTTGATTCCCTTATGGAGACATATCAATATACAGGTTTTAAGATTTTACTAGTCAGATATATTCCTCTGCCGGGAATAGGTGTGTTGAGTCCCGTTCACTGAGGAAGGTGTAGGTTTTGTCTATTCTGTATTTGGTTTATGGAATGGTACCTGTGCTAATATCAAACTCTGGCTTTATGCATCAGTCCACCTCTCCTTCCCCCTTAAGCAGGCATAAGTGTGTTTTCTCAATGTGAGACTCTGTTCTCTTTCCTAACGCAGTTCATGTGTAGCAATGTTTACAGGACCTTCCTAAGTGATATCTTATGATAAGTTTCTTTTTCTGTGTGACTTATTTCACTTAGAATCATCGTACCTAAATCCACTCATTATGCTGCTACTGGCCTTATCACATTGATTTTATGTCTGAGTGATATTCTTTTAAACAAAATTACCACAAGTTCTTTACGCAATTTTCTCTTTCCTGTAATATTTAAGGTGTACTGAAGTTGAGGTTCTTGTTTGCAGAGCAGCCTTAAACTTTGGGGTGCCTGTGTCTTGTTGATATGTAGTCTTCCATGTTATATGCCCATGAGTGGAAGTGCCCTATGCTCGGTAGCTTTGTATTTAAATGTTTTAGGAAACAGTACACAATTCTTCAGAGTGGCTCTTGGATATTTATACCCCACCCATCAGCGTGAGTAGCTCCCTGTTCTCCATGGCCTCTCCTGCATTTCTGGTTTGTACACATTTTTTGGATGGCCTTTCTGAGCAGTGGAAATTGAGACTCCTTTGTTGTGTGGATTTGCATTTCCCGCTTGCTTGCTTGGCCAAAAACTCTGTATGTGTTTTTTTACTGAAGATATTCAGAAAAAAATCGCATACACCGTTTTGCCCAACTGCATCATTTTAGAAATTCTCCTGCTTTTCATATGCTTTAAATGTGAGTCCAATCTACCTTTTGAAATCTGTTTCCTGCAATTCTGCCTCTCATTCAGATCCTCTTCGTTGCCTTACCTGAATATATTTTTGGACGTTGGTTATCATTTTTATCTTTGCAGGTCTTTGAATTATCTGCTCCTGAGCTCCATTTTGCAACTCGCATTTTTTGTGAGCTGGCCGCCAAACCATTTTATTGCTTCTGGCCCTATTCTGGTTCTGGGGAGGCAGGCTGAGCCTTTGGTTAATTCTTCTTCCTAATGGGAAATTAGAGTGACATGCACCTGTCAAAACTCCTACAGCTAGTCTCTCATTGGTTCCCCCACTTCCCGTTTATCCTCTGCACAAATTGCAAACTGTGTGAAACAGGAGGTTAAAGGTGCTGATTCTCCAAGTGGGGAGATTGTTAGTAATTTGGCTGGAATGGCGAACCCCAGCACCAGGAGATCAAAAATGAGGTGCATTTTCGACACCTTTCCTGATCACATGGTGTACATTCGTCTCGGTTTCCCAGGCATTTTTTCGCTGTCGGAAGATTCCCTTGAACCTGCAGTTTTGGGACCCATGGAATGAGAATCAGGCAGTATTACTTTATTTATTTATTTTTTTTTATTTATTTATTTATTTATTTTTTTATTTTTATTTTTTGCTTTATCACAAATTTAATCAGTTATATGTATACATATGTTCCCATATCCCCTCCCTTTTGCGTCTCCCTCCCACCCTCCCTATCCCACCCCTCCAGGCGGTCACAAAGCACCGAGCTGATCTCCCTGTGCTATGCGGCTGCTTCCCACTAGCTATCTACCTTACGTTTGGTAGTGTATATATGTCCATGCCGCTCTTTCACTTTGTCACAGCTTACCCTTCCCCCTCCCCATATCCTCAAGTCCATTCTCTAGTAGGTCTGTGTCTTTATTCCTGTCTTACCCCTATGTTCTTCATGACCTTTTTTTTTTCTTAAATTCCATATATATGTGTCAGCATACAGTATTTGTCTTTCTCTTTCTGACTTACTTCACTCTGTATGACAGACTCTAGGTCCATCCACCTCATTACAAATAGTTCAATTTCATTTCTTTTTATGGCTGAGTAATATTCCATTGTATGTATGTGCCACATCTTCTTTACCCATTCATCCGATGATGGACACTTAGGTTGTTTCCATCTCCGGGCTATTGTAAATAGGGCTGCTATGAACATTTTGGTACATGTCTCTTTTTGAATTATGGTTTTCTCAGGGTATATGCCCAGTAGTGGGATTGCAGGGTCATATGGTAGTTCTATTTGTAGTTTTTTAAGGAACCTCCATACCGTTCTCCATAGTGGCTGTACCAATTCACATTCCCACCAGCAGTGCAAGAGTGTTCCCTTTTTTCCACACCCTCTCCAGCATTTATTGTTTCTAGATTTTTTGATGATGGCCATTCTGACTGGCGTGAGATGATATCTCATTGTAGTTTTGATTTGCATTTCTCTAATTAGTAGAGATGTTGAGCATCCTTTCATGTGTTTGTTGGCAGTCTGTATATCTTCTGTGGAGAAATGTCTATTTAGGTCTTCTGCCCATTTTTGGATTGGGTTGTTTGTTTTTTTGTTATTGAGCTGCATGAGCTGCTTATAAATTTTGGAGATTAATCCTTTGTCAGTTGCTTCATTTGCAAATATTTTCTCCCATTCTGAGGGTTGTCTTTTGGTCTTGTTTATGGTTTCCTTTGCTGTGCAAAAGCTTTTAAGTTTCATTAGGTCCCATGTGTTTATTTTTGTCTTTATTTCCATTTCTCTAGGAGGTGGGTCAAAAAGGATCTTGCTGTGATTTATGTCATAGAGTGTTCTGCCTATGTTTTCCTCTAAGAGTTTGATAGTGTCTGGCCTTACATTTAGGTCTTTAATCCATTTTGAGCTTATTTTTGTGTATGGTGTTAGGGAGTGATCGAATCTCATACTTTTACATGTCCCTGTCCAGTTTTCCCAACACCACTTATTGAAGAGACTGTCCTTTCTCCACTGTACATTCCTGCCTCCTTTATCAAAGATAAGGTGACCATATGTCCGTGGGTTTATCTCTGGGCTTTCTATCCTGTTCCATTGATCTATCTTTCTGTTTCTGTGCCAGTACCATACTGTCTTGATTACTGCAGCTTTGTAGTATAGTCTGAAGTCAGGGAGCCTGATTCCTCCAGCTCCATTTTTCGTTCTCAAGATTGCTTTGGCTATTCGGGGTCTTTTGTGTTTCCATACAAATTGTGAAATTTTTTGTTCTAGTTCTGTGAAAAATGCCAGTGGTATTTTGATAGGGATTGCATTGAATCTGTAGATTGCTTTGGGTAGTAGAGTCATTTTCACAATGTTGATTCTTCCAATCCAAGAACATGGTACATCTCTCCATCTATTTGTATCATCTTTAATTTCTTTCATCAGTGTCTTATAATTTTCTGCATACAGGTCTTTTGTCTCCTTAGGTAGGTTTATTCCTAGATATTTTATTCTTTTTGTTGCAATGGTAAATGGGAGTGTTTCCTTGATTTCACTTTCAGATTTTTCATCATTACTATATAGGAATGCCAGAGATTTCTGTGCATTAATTTTGTATCCTGCAACTTTACCAAATTCATTGATTAGCTCTAGTAGTTTTCTGGTAGCATCTTTAGGATTCTCTATGTATAGTATCATGTCATCTGCAAACAGTGACAGCTTTACTTCTTCTTTTCCAATTTGGATTCCTTTTATTTGCTTTTCTTCTCTGATTGCTGTGGCTAAAACTTCCAAAACTATGTTGAATAAGAGTGGTGAGAGTGGGCAACCTTGTCTTGTTCCTGATCTTAGTGGAAATGGTTTCAGTTTTTCACCATTGAGGACGATGCTGGCTGTGGGTTTGTCATATATGGCCTTTATTATGTTGAGGAAAGTTCCCTCTATGCCTACTTTCTGCAGGGTTTTTATCATGAATGGGTGTTGAATTTTGTCGAAAGCTTTCTCTGCATCTATTGAGATGATCATATGGTTTTTCTCCTTCAATTTGTTAATATGGTGTATCACGTTGATTGATTTGCGTATATTGAAGAATCCTTGCATTCCTGGGATAAACCCCACTTGATCATGGTGTATGATCCTTTTAATGTGCTGTTGGATTCTGTTTGCTAGTATTTTGTTGAGGATTTTTGCATCTATGTTCATCAGTGATATTGGCCTGTAGTTTTCTTTCTTTGTGACATCCTTGTCTGGTTTTGGTATCAAGGTGATGGTGGCCTCGTAGAATGAGTTTGGGAGTGTTCCTCCCTCTGCTATATTTTGGAAGAGTTTGAGAAGGATAGGCGTTAGCTCTTCTCTAAATGCTTGATAGAATTCGCCTGTGAAGCCATCTGGTCCTGGGCTTTTGTTTGTTGGAAGATTTTTTATCACAGTTTCAATTTCAGTGCTTGTGATTGGTCTGTTCATATGTTCTATTTCTTCCTGATTCAGTCTTGGAAGGTTGTGCATTTCTAAGAATTTGTCCATTTCTTCCAGGTTGTCCATTTTATTGGCATAGAGTTGCTTATAGTAATCTCTCACGATCTTTTGTATTTCTGCAGTGTCAGTTGTTACTTCTCCTTTTTCATTTCTAATTCTATTGATTTGAGTCTTCTCCCTTTTTTTCTTGATGAGTCTGGCTAATGGTTTATCAATTTTGTTTATCTTCTCAAAGAACCAGCTTTTAGTTTTATTGATCTTTGCTATTGTTTCCTTCATTTCTTTTTCATTTATTTCTGATCTGATTTTTATGATTTCTTTCCTTCTGCTAACTTTGGGATGTTTTTGTTCTTCTTTCTCTAATTGCTTTAGGTGCAAGGTTAGGTTGTTTAGTCGAGATATTTCCTGTTTCTTAAGGTGGGATTGTATTGCTATAAACTTCCCTCTTAGAACTGCTTTTGCTGCATCCCATAGGTTTTGGGTCGTCGTGTCTCCATTGTCATTTGTTTCTAGGTATTTTTTTATTTCCTCTTTGATTTCTTCAGTGATCACTTCGTTATTAAGTAATGTATTGTTTAGCCTCCATGTGTTTGTATTTTTTATAGCTCTTTTCCTGTAATTGATATCTAGTCTCATAGCATTGTGGTCAGAAAAGATACTTGATACAATTTCAATTTTCTTAAATTTACCAAGGCTTGATTTGTGACCCAAGATATGATCTATCCTGGAGAATGTTCCATGAGCACTTGAGAAAAATGTGTATTCTGTTGTTTTTGGATGGAATGTCCTATAAATATCAATTAAGTCCATCTTGTTTAATGTATCATTTAAAGCTTGTGTTTCCTTATTTATTTTCATTTTGGATGATCTGTCCATTGGTGAAAGTGGGGTGTTAAAGTCCCCTACTATGATTGTGTTACTGTCGATTTCTCCTTTTATGGCTGTTAGTGTTTGCCTTATGTATTGAGGTGCTCCTATGTTGGGTGCATAAATATTTACAATTGTTATATCTTCTTCTTGGATCGATCCCTTGATCATTATGTAGTGTCCTTCTTTGTCTCTTCTAGTAGTCTTTATTTTAAAGTCTATTTTGTCTGATATGAGAATTGCTACTCCAGCTTTCTTTTGGTTTCCATTTGCATGGAATATCTTTTTCCATCCCCTTACTTTCAGTCTGTATGTGTCTCTAGGTCTGAAGTGGGTCTCTTGTAGACAGCATATATATGGGTCTTGTTTTTGTATCCATTCAGCCAATCTGTGTCTTTTGGTGGGAGCATTTAGTCCATTTACATTTAAGGTAATTATCGATATGTATGTTCCTATTCCCATTTTCTTAATTGTTTTGGGTTCGTTATTGTAGGTCTTTTCCTTCTGTTGTGTTTCTTGCCTAGAGAAGTTCCTTTAGCATTTGTTGTAAAGCTGGTTTGGTGGTGCTGAACTCTCTCAGCTTTTGCTTGTCTGTAAACGTTTTAATTTCTCCATCAAATCTGAATGAGATCCTTGCTGGGTAGAGTAATCTTGGTTGCAGGTTTCTCTCCTTCATCACTTTAATTATGTCCTGCCACTCCCTTCTGGCTTGTAGAGTTTCTGCTGAGAGATCAGCTGTTATCCTGATGGGGATTCCCTTGTGTGTTATTTGTTGTTTTTGCCTTGCTGCTTTTAATATGATTTCTTTGTGTTTAATTTTTGACAGTTTGATTAATATGTGTCTTGGCGTATTTCTCCTTGGATTTATTCTGTATGGGACTCTCTGTGCTTCTTGGACTTGATTAACTATTTCCTTTCCCATATTAGGGAAGTTTTCAACTATAATCTCTTCAAATATTTTCTCAGTCCCTTTCTTTTTCTCTTCTTCTTCTGGAACCCCTATAATTCGAATGTTGGTGCGTTTAATGTTGTCCCAGAGGTCTCTGAGACTGTCCTCTGTTCTTTTCATTCTTTTCTCTTTATTTTGCTCTGCATTAGTTATTTCCACTATTTTATCTTCCACCTCACTTATCCGTTCTTCTGCCTCAGTTATTCTGCTATTGATCCCATCTAGAGTATTTTTCATTTCATTTATTGTGTTTTTAATCGATGCTTGATTCATCTTTAGTTCTACTAGGTCCTTGTTAACTGTTTCTTGCATTTTGTCTATTCTATTTCCAAGATTTTGGATCATCTTTACTATCATTATTCTGAATTCTTTTTCAGATAGACTGCCTATTACTTCTTCATTTGTTAGGTCTGGTGGGTTTTTATCTTGCTCCTTCTCCTGCTGTGTGTTTTTCTGTCTTCTCATTTTGCTTATGTTACTGTGTTTGGGGTCTCCTTTTTGCCGGCTGCAGGTTCGTAGTTCCTGTTGTTTTTGGTGTCTGTCCCCAGTGGCTAAGGTTGGTTTAGTGGGTTGTGTAGGTTTCCTGGTCGAGGGGACTAGTGCCTGTGTTCTGGTGGATGAGGCTGGATCTTGTCTTTCTGGTGGGCAGGTCCACGTCTGGTGGTGTGTTTTGGGGTGTCTGCAGACTTTTTATGATTTTAGGCCATCTCTCTGCTAATGGGTGGCGTTGTGTTCCTGTCTTGCTAGTTGTTTGGCATAGGGTGTCCAGCACTGTAGCTTGCTGGTCGTTGAGTGAAGCTGGGTGCTGGTGTTGAGATGGAGATCTCTGGAAGATTTTCGCCGTTTGATATTATGTGGAGCTGGGAGGTCTCTTGTGGACCAGTGTCCTGAAGTTGGCTCTCCCACCTCAGAGGCACAGTACTGACTCCTGGCTCCTCAATTTGGGATGATTTGTTGTCTATTCATGTATTCCACAGATGCAGGGTACATCAAGTTGATTGTGGAGCTTTAATCCGCTGCTTCTGAGGCTGCTGGGAGAGGTTTCCCTTTCTCTTCTTTGTTCTCACAGCTCCCGGGTCTCAGCTTTGGATTTGGCCCCGCCTCTGCGTGTAGGTCGCCGGAGGGCGTCTGTTCTTCGCTCAGACAGGAAAGGGTTAAAGGAGCAGCCTCTTCGGGAACTCTGGCTCACTCAGGCCGGGCGGGAGGGAGGGGCACGGAGTGCGGGGCGAGCCTGCAGCGGCAGAGGTCGGCGTGACGTTGCACCAGCCCGAGGCGCGCCGTGCGTTCTCCCAGGGAAGCCGCCCCTGGATCCCGGGACCCCGGCAGTGGCGGGCTGCTCAGGCTCCCGGAAGGGCGGTGTGGACAGTGACCTGCGCTCGCACACGGGCTTCTTGGCGGCGGCAGCAGCAGCCCCAGCGTCCCACGCCCGTCACTGGGCTCCGCGCTTTCAGTCGCGACTCGCGCCCGTCTGTGGAGCCCCTTTAAGCAGCGCTCTTAATCCCCTCTCCTCGCGCAGCAGGAAACCAAGAGGGAAGAACAAGTCTCTTGCCTCTTCGGCAGCTCCAGAGTTTTCCCGGACTCCCTCCCGGCTAGCTGTGGCACATTAGCCCCCTTCAGGCTGAGTTCTCGCCGCCAGCCCCAGTCCTCTCCCTGCGCTCTGACCGAAGCCCGAGCCTCAGCTTCCAGCGCCGCCCGCCCCGGCGGGCGAGCAGACAAGCCTCTAGGGCTGGTGAGTGCCGCTCGGCACCGATCCTCTGTGCGGGAATCTCTCCGCTTTGCCCTACCCAGGTATGTGGGGAGTTTCTTGCCTTTTGGGAGGTCTGGGGTCTTCTGCCAGCGTTCAGTAGGTGTTCTGTAGGAGTTGTTCCACGTGTAGCTGTATTTCTGGTGTATCCGTGAGGAGGAAGGTGATCTCCGCGTCTTACTCTTCCGCCATCTTACCCGGAAGTAGGCAGTATTACTTTAAAAGGTCTGCATTTTCTCACCCAGCCTCTCTAACATCTCTTAGCGTGCATAGCTTCCTGCCTTATATATCATCCTGCTGTGTGTCTACATGCATTCAATCCATGTTACATCGTAGCCCTTCAACAAAAGTTGTAAGAATTTTTGTCTGTCTCACTGTTTTTATAAATATTTTAAAATTTATTTTTATATTGGTTACAGCTGATTTTCAAAGCTCTGTTTTTTGCTGCTGTACATCCTCTTGATTCATATACTGTGAGACATCCATAAATTCTTTATCAGATTCTTACCAGTCATATGTATTATTTTCCAGTGACTTGAGTGGGCTGAGTGCAGTTCTTTGATGTACCGTGTAGGCCTTGTCTGTTATTCAATTTGGTACTTGGAATGGTATATTTGCTAATTTCAACCTCCTGGATAATACCTCACCCTTCCCCACCATTCCCATTTAGCAGCCTTATGTCTATTTTCTACGTATTTGACTATGTTTCTGTTTTGTAATTTATTTCATGTGTAGCCAATTTTGATTCCACCTTTAAGTGACATCTTATGATATGTGTCATTTTCTTTCTGACATACGTCACTTAGAATGATCGTATGTAACTCCTCCAGAGTTGTTACAACTGGCCTTATTTCATTGATTTCTGGATGAGTAATATTCCACTCTACATAAGTACCCCATCTCTTTTATCAATTTTATCCTCCCAGGGACATTTAGGTTATATCCAAGTTGAGGCCCTTTTTAACAGAGAGGTGGTCAACGTTGGGGTGCCTGTTTTCTGTCGATTTTTGTTTTTGCCAAGGTATACGCCCATGAGTGCAAGTGCCCTATGCTCTGTAGCTCATTTTTTAGATGTTTTAGCAAACACAATACACTTCTCCAGAGTGGCCGTTGTCAAATTACATTTCCACTATCAGCCTCACAGGGCTCCCTTTTCTCCTCACCCTGTCCTGCATTTCGGGTGTTTACACTTTATGTGGATGGCCCTTCTGACTGATGTGAAGTGATACATTTTGTAGTATTGATTTCCAGTGCCCACCTGTTTGGTTGGATAAAAAGTGTGTATGGCCTTTACTTGAATATATTCAGAAAAAATGCATACGCCCTTTTTGGCCAACTGCATCATTGGCGATGTTCAGCCCCTTTTCTTGTGCTTTAATGGGGAGTCCTTTCTACCTCTTCAAATCTGTTTCCTGCCACTCTCCCTTGCTTACAAGTCCTTTTCTGTGACTTACCTCAAGACATTTTTTGACGATAGATATTTTCAACTCTGCAGTTTCATGAATTTTAGTGCCCCTGAGTTCCATTTTTCAACCTGTGTTTTTGGAAACTGGACAGAAAACATCGAGATTTCCTCTAGCCCTATTCTGTTTCCGTGGGCAATTCTAGCCTTTGATGAATTTGCCTTCCAGATTGGAAATTAGAGTGGCATGTGCCTGTCTGAACACCTAAGACTTGTCTCTAATTTTTTCTCATCCTTCCGCTTCATCCTCTGGACAAATTCCAAACTGTGTGCAACAGGATGTTGACAGTGCTGATATCCCCAAGTGAGGAAATTGTTAGGAAAGATGCTGGAGGGGTGAACCCGAGCACCAGTCGATGAGGAGATGAGGTGCCTTTTCCAAACTGTTTCCGATCAAACGGTGTACATTCCTCTAGGTGTGACAGGCATGTTTTAGCCGTAGGAACAGTCCCGTGCATGTAAGGGGAACAACAGGGTTTTTTTCCAAATTAGTGCCTCCCCGAACCCCAAACTGGGGAATGTTTAAGCTACTGCTACACATATGTCCATTATGGGGCTTGGAAAATAGGCAGAGTCCAAACTTTAGATGATTGAAATCTTCGGGATCAGAAGTGCTCACAATCGGCCTTGCATAGGTTACATTTTATCTGTCATTGATAGATGATGTCAATAAAAATATCTATTCTTTTTCAGATTATTTCCCCTTATAGGTTATTGCAAAATATTCAGTGTAGTTCCCTGTGCTATACAGTAGTTCCTTGTTGATGATCTGTTTTATACATAGCAGTGTGTATGTGTTAATCCCAAACTGTTAATTTATGCCTTCTCCTACCTTTCCCATTTGGTAATAATAAATTATAAGATTTTATACTTCTCAGAAATAGGGAATCTGAAAGAGAGGTATCATTTTCAATGCAAAAGCATTCAAAACAAGATTGAAGCTTCAGCCAAGAGTATTCAATGTACATCCTTGGGAATAAATCATTTCATTTCTCTAATGTTGACCTGACAAATACGACAGACATCTTCATTGATCTTGCTTATAATAAAGTGATGGAAATATCAAATATAAGTCTTAGAAACATCTTATTTTACCCGAGCCTTATACACTGCTTTATGTTAACTACAGTTTGGCTCACACATCTGTTCATTGAAGTTACAATGTTCTCAATTTCTGTTACTGATCCTCCAGAGTGGACCCCAACAGGAGTCCCCGTGCCCAGTGTCATTGGAGCCAAAAGATCAAGACTGAGTTTGGTTCAGAAGCAAAGGAAACGTTATATTTTGAAAACAGAATGGAGAGGTGAGAGCGTGCACTCCCCCGCAGGCTGTGGGCTGGGCTGCTGTGTAGGTATCCCGGCAGCGTCACCGGGAGGGAGGGGTTGGAACTCTCGAGGGCTGGGTTGGCTGCAGCTCAGGCTCTATGTCGCAGAGTCTGCATGGGACCCCACTAGCTGAGGTGTCGACCCAGCCATTCTGCACTAGGAAATCGGGTCTGAAGTGCCGAGTGTGGGACCTCTGCATGCGGAACCCTAGGAGCACGTGAAATTAGACAAAGCACAAAGGAAAATCAGGTTAGACTTTATTTTATTGCCCAGATTCTCTTTTTATCTCCCAGGAATTTTTAATGAACGTTGCCGGTGATGAACACCTCCTCTGCTTTTGTACCGTTCCTCATTCTTGTGGTGCTGAGGGTGCAGAACCCTCTTTTGTAACTGCTTCATGCTGAGGTGGGATCCCTCATACACGGGGGGAGGGGCAAAACTTCTCCCCAGCAGCCTCCAGGTGAGGTTGATTGTCCCAAGGCCTCCTGCCTCACTGCTGGTCCACCTGAGCACCAGCATTGGAAGTGTTATAGATTCGAATGACCTTTAAGGGTCCAGGAAAGAGATGCACAGAGATGCTGCTGTGGCAGGTCTCACCCCACCCCACATTTGTTCGGCGACCTTAGGCTGACTGGTTTGGCCAGCATAGATGCTCTGACCAGTAGTCTGTGCTTTCTTTAATTAGGTCCCTGAATTAATGTACAAACAGCACCATGTGTCAGAGCGCTGTCCGCTCAACTCCCAGACAGTCCAGGCTTGGTGGTGATCCAGGACCATGACGTCCACTGAGTCAACGGCCTTTTGAAGTAACCAGCAGTCCAGCCGGTCATATTGGCCACATCACCACGGTGTCTGTAGGGTTCTCTATGGTGAAATCGTGAATATACGATTCCCCCGCCAAGCTTATTAGCTCCCCTCTGGGTGCAGTAAGCCCTCCAAGCAGTAGTCTGCTCTTTCGGAGTACAGACTTGTTTTCTGAGAGAAACTCCAGGTCAAGTGATGGTCACACGTGTCTTCTTGGGGGCCCATTGCCCCCGTTTGTCTCTCTGGAGTTTGGAGTTGGAGGGCCTCCTCACTCGAGGTCAGTGTGTCCACAGAGCGACCCCTGCAACTTCCGGACATGATGGGTGGTTAGGATCACCACATGTGGTCCTTTTCCCTTAGGAGGGAGCTGGCCTTGCAGGCTGCTGATTTCCAGCTTTTTAGATACCCCAGTATCCTGGCATGATGGGGCGTTGGGCAAAGCCCTTGGTTACCATAGTTTATCATACCTGAAGGGCATTCTTGTGTTGCTCCATTTCACGTGGTCCCAGTTTTTGCACTAAGGCTCCAAGGGTGATTAACCTTGACCGGGTATGTAAAGGTCAAAGGGTTTAGCTAAATTAAGGAGTTCCTGGGCAAGGGCCTGAATTGACTGCTCTTTCCATTCTTGAAAGGCTGTTTCTGGTTTCTATCCTAAAGGATCTTCATCTTTTCGTGTCAGTGTTTCTTGTAGAGGCCCAGCTATTAAACTGTAGTTAGGGATCCAGATGCAGAAAACCTTGGCCTCCCCAGGAACCCCTAAGCTGTCTTCTAGTTTTAGAAGAGGTAAGCCTGCAAATGGCTTCTTCCCTATCCTTGGATTCGTTTCTCCTAATATCTGTGAGAATGCAGCCCAGGCATGTCACCTTAGCCTGGGATATTTGAGCCTTTTTCTTGGACACCTTGTATCCTTTCTTGGCTAGGTAGTTCAGAGCCGTCTTTAGTAGACCTGACAATCAGAATGTCATCTGCATATTGAAGGCGCATTCCCTTTTACAGAGGTAGAAATTTTAGGTCTTTAGAGGACATTTCCCCAATGATGGTGTGGGGATTTTTGAACCATTGGTGCAGGATGGCCCAGCATTATTGCTTTTGTTGCATGTTGTGTCCTGCCACTCACAAGCCAAAAATTCTTGTGACTCTGAGATGAATGGAATACAGAAGAAGGCATAATTGAAGTCTAATACAGAATGCCATGGTCTGGTGGATGGTAGAATGACCAGCAGGGTGTAGGAAATAGGAGCTACTGGATATATATCCTCGGGGGCTTCACTGACTGTCCTGATATCCTTTACCAGGTCTCCAGCAGCCCATGGGGCTCTCGTGGTCAGGCCAATCCCAGGATATGGAGTTCACCTGGGCTGCACCCCCCACCCAATAGCCCACAGGGCTCTTGTGGTCAACTCTCTCCCAGAGTAAGGAGTTCATCTGTGCAGCTACACAGCAGCCCCTGGGGCTCTCATAGTCAGACCCTTCCCAGGATACGGAGCTCCCCTGGGCAGGTACCCCAGCAGGGCTGGACCAACAGGAACAATGCACATAGCCCACCTTGCAGAGAACCCCCTGCTCACCTGTCGCTCACAGCTGACACAGAACACCTGAGAGCAGGACTTCAACTAACAAACAACAGCTCTGACAGTTCTGTGTCCCTGGGTATCACTCTGTGTGGCCTCTCTCTGCCTGCTCTTCCAGACACTTCCACTGCAGCCAGGGCACCAAAACTCTGTCTCCACACATCATCACTCCTCTCCCTGACTCCTGGGTTCCTCTTATTAGGATAGGGTCTTCTTGAAGTTCTTTTCCACTCATGGACCAGATAAAATGATAAAAAAACAAGCCGCACCTGAAGCCCCTTGTCTATCCTGACTCTCAAGAGCCCACACCTGTTCCTTGGGCCTGGCCCGTTTAGCAAGGTTCATTTTTTGCAACTGTGAGCCCCTGAGGGGTGAGAATTGGCTGATTTGGGCAGCCTGGCACTGCCTGCCAGCCCTCCCCAGCTGTGCCTGGGTTGAGGTCGATATAAAGACCTCTCCAGTCAGCAAGAGCTCCTGTAGCTGTGCCTGACGCCATATTCTCTGCCCCGTCAGCAGTGTCGGGGCTGGGGTGGTGGGAGGGAGTGAGGGGCCGTGGCTTTGTGGGTGGCCCAGTATGAGTGGAGCTCTGCTGGACTTCCTGCAGGAGTTGCCAGGCTGCCACCTGCTAAAGAAGAGGATGTGTCACCCATACCTGCCGCTGGAATTTCTCCCCAGGCAGAGGTGAGGAAGTAAAAAAGCAGTGGTGGCCGTGGCAGGAGGGGTATCTCAGGCAGGGAAATGGAAAGCTTCCAGAAGAGCATCTGGGGCCAGGACCATCCTGGCTGGCCTACAGGCACCAAGTCGTCCTGCGTGCAGTCGCTGGTGTGACTCCACAGCCCTTCCTCTAGGCTTGCAAGTTCTTGTACATATTCAGGTGTTTTACCTGGAAATGGTGGGAAGAGTTCAGCTGCAGCAGGACTGGGGCTCAGCTCACATTTACTTACAGACACCTCGACACAGTCCCCCAGCTTTGCAATGAGGATGCTCCTTGTGGGGGGAGAGCGCTGCTGACTGCATGGGAGATTATTTCCCACGTCTGATCAACTTAAGAATTTTTTACCACTGGAGCAACTGCCGTGATACGATTTTCCTGTTTATAACTGGTGGTTTCTGTTTTTTTTTTTTCCTTTTTTCTTTTTACTTCAACGTAGATTTTATTTATTCCTCTTTTTTATAATTTAGAGATATAAACATAGAAATAATGCATTAATATAACGACGTCCATATGAAGGGGAAAATTTTTTTCTGTTTTATTTTATTAAATATTATTTATTTATTTTTAATTTTTTTTAATTTATTTATTTCTTTTATACAGCAGGTTCTTATTGGATATCTATTTTATACATATAAGTGTGCACATGTGAATCCCAGTCTCCCAATTCATCCCACCACCAACCTCACATGACGTTCCCCCCTTGGTGTCCATATGTTTGTTCTCTACATCTGTGTCTCTATCTCTGCCCTGCAAACCGGTTCATCTGTACCATTTTTCTAGGTTCCACATATATGCATTAATATACAATATTTGTTTTTCTCTTTCTGACTTACTTCACTCTGTATGACAGTCTCTAGATCCATCAAGGTCTCTACAAATGGCCTAATTTCATTGCTATGAATGGCTGAGTAATATTCCATTGTATGTAAGTACCACATATTTATCCATTCGTCTGTCTGTGGGCACTTAGGTTGCTTTCATTACCTGGCTATTGTAAATAGTGCTGCAATGAACATTATGGTGAATGTGTCTTTTTGATTTATGGTTTTCTCTGGGTATATGTCCAGTAGTGGGATTGCTGGATTATATGGTAATTCTATTTTTAGATTTTAAGGAACCTCCATACTGTTCTCCATAGAGACTGTATCGATTTACATTCCCAACAATAGTGGAAGAAGGTTCCTTTTCTCCACACCCTCTCCAGCATTTTTTGTTTGTAGATTTTCTGATGATGCCCATTCTAACAGGTGTGACGTGATAACTCATTGTAGTTTCGATTTCCATTTCTCTAATAATTAGTGATGTTGAGCAGATTTTCATCTGCATCTCGGCCATCTCTATGTCTTCTTGGAAGAAATGTCTATTTAGATCTTCCATTTTTGTATTGGGTTGTTTGTTTTATTAATATTGAGCTGCATGAGCTGTTTATATATATTGGAGATTAATCATTTGTCCATTGATTCATTTGCAAATATTTTCTGCCATTCTGAGGGTGGTCTTTGCGTCTTGTTTGTAGTTTCCTTTGCTTTGCAAAAGCTTTTACGTTTCACTAGGTCCCATCTGTTTCGTTTCTTTTTTTTATTTCATTACTATAGGAGGTGGATCAAAAAAGATCTTGCTGTGATTTACGTCAGAGTATTCTTCGTAAGTTTTCCTCTCAGAGTTTTATACTGTCCAGTCTTACATTAAGGTCTCTAATCCATTTTGAATATATTTTTATGTATGGTGATGGGGAGTGTTCTAATTTCATTCTTTTACATGTAGCTGTCCATATTTCCCAGCACCACTGATTGAAGAGACTCTCTTTTCTCCATTGTAAAGTCTCGCCTCCTTTGTCATAGATTAGTTGACCATAGGTGTGTAGGTTTATTCCTGGGCTTTCTTTTTTATTTTTTTCCTTTTACACGTTTATTGGAGTATATTTGCATTACAATGGAGTGTTAGTTTCTGCTGTCTAACAAAGTGAATCAGCTATACATATACAAATATCACCAGATCACCTCCCTCTTGCATCTCCCTCCCACACTCCATATCCCACCCCTTTAGGTGGTCACAAAGCACCGAGCTGATCTCCCTGTTCTATGTGGCTGCTTCCCAGTAGCTATCGGTATTACATTTGGTAATGTATTAATGTCCATGCCACTCTCTCACTTCTTCCCATCTTACCCATCCCCCTTCTGTTGTCCTCAAATCCTATCTCTATGTCTGTGTCCTTAATCCTGTCCTGCCACTAGGTTCTTCAAAACTTTTTTTTTTCTTCGTTAGATTCCATATATCTCTGTTAACATACAGTATTTGTTTTTCCCTTTCTGACTTACTTCACTGTGTAGGACAGATTCTAAGTCCATCCACCTCAGTACAAATAACTCAGTTTTACTTCTTTTTATGGCTGAGTAATATTCCATTGTATATATATGCCAGATCTTCTTTATCCATTCATCTGTCGATGGACACTTAGGTTGCTTCCATGTCCTGGCTATTGTAAATAGAGCTGCAATGAACATTTTTGTACATAACTCTTTTTGCATTATGGTTTTCGCAAGGCAAATGCCCAGTAGTTGGATTGTTGTGTCCTATGGTACTTCTATTGTTAGGTATTTAAAGGAACCTCCATACTGTTCTCCCTAGTGGCCATATCAATTTACATTCCCACCCACAGTGCAAGTGTGTTCCCTTTTCTCCAATAAAGACCTCTCCAGCATTTATTGTTTTGTAGAATTTTTTGATGATTGCCACTCTGACTGCTGTGAGGTGCTACCTCACAGTAGTTTTGATTTGCATTTCTCTAATGATTAGTGATGTTCAGCATCCTTTCATGTGTTTCATGGCAATCTGTATATCTCCTTTGGAGAAATGTCTGTTTAGGTCTTCTGCCCGTTTTTGGATTGGGTTGTTTGTTTTTGTGATATTGAGCTACATGAGGTGCTTGTAAAGTTTGGAGATTAATCCTTTGCCAATTGCTTCATTTGAAAATATTTTCTCCCATTCTGAGGGTTGTTTTTCCATCTTGTTTATGTTTTCCTGTAGTGTGTAAAAGCTTTTAAGTTTCATTAGGTCTCATTTGATGATTTTTGGTTTTATTTCCATTTCTCTAGGAGGTGGCTCAAAAAGGATCTTGCTGTGATTTATGTCATAGAGTGCTCTGCCTATGGTTTCCTCTAAGTGTTTTATAGTGTCTGGTCTTATATTTAGATCTCTAATCAAGTTAGAGATTATTTTTTGTATGGTGTTATGGAGTGTGCTAATTTCATTCTTTTATGTGTAGGGGTCCAGTTTTCCCAGCACCAATTACTGAAGAGTCTGTCTTTTCTACATTGTATATCCTTAGCTCCTTTGTCATAGATGAGATAGCCATAGGTATGTAGGTTTAGCTCTGGGCTTTCTGTCCTATTCCATTGATCTGTTTTTATGCCAATCTACATACACTTGATTCCATTATGGAGACATATAAATACATAGGTTTCAAGATTATTACCAGTCAGATATATTCTTCTTCAGTGAATAGGGTGTTTTGTGTCCAGTACATTGAGAAAGGAGTAGGTCTTGTCTATTACATATTTGGTATATGGTATGGTATCTGTGCTAATTTCAAACTCTGCTTTACACATCACCCCACGTCACCTTTCCCCTTAAGGAAGCATAAGTGTGATTTCTAAATGTGTAACTCTGTTCTCTTTTGAAATTCAGTTCATGTGTAGCCATGTTTACATTTCCTCTATAAGTGATATAGTACAATAAGTTTCTTTTTCTTTGTGGCTCATTTCACTTAGCATCATCGTACCTAAAGCCACTCATTATGCTGCTATAGGCCTTATGACATTGATTTTATGTCTGAGTGACATTCCATTGTATACAACTACCAAAGCATCTTTATCCATTTTTTTTTTTCCTTTCCTGGGATATTTAAAGTGTACCGAAGTTGAGGTTCTTATAAACAGAGCAGCCCTAAATTTTGGGCTGGCTGTGTGTTGTGGATTTTTGTTTTCCCAAAATACATGCCCATGAGTGGAAGTGTGCTATGCTCTGTAGCTCTGTTTTAGAAAACAACGTACAGTTCTCCAGAGAGGCTGTTGGCAATTTACATCCTGTCCATCGGCGTAACCAGGCTCCCTTTTCTCCATGGCCTGTCCTGCATTTGTGGTTTTTACACTATTTGTGGATGGCCCTTTTGTCCGGTGGTAAGTGCCACTTCTATGTAGTGTGGATTTGCAATACCTGATGGCTTGCTTGGCCAAAAAGGGTGTATGCATTTTTTTCCCGAATATATTCAAGAAAATACACATACTCCCTTTTCGGCCAAGGGCAACATTGTCGAAGTTCTGTCGCTTTTCATGTGCTTTAAAGACGACTCCAATCTACCTCTTGAAATCTGTTTCCTTCAATTCTCCCTTGCTTTCAAATCCTCTTCACTGCCTTACCTCAATATATTTCTGGATGATAGTTGTGCTTTATAACTCTGCAAGTTTGTGAATTGCTGTTCCCCTGATTTCCATTTTTCAACTCGCTTATTTGTGAGCTGGCTGCAATACCGCAGGATGGCTTTAGGCCCTAGTCTGGTTCCGGGGTTGCAGGCTGAGCCTTTGTTGAATTCTTCTTCCTGATGGGAAACTAGAGTGACATGTGCCCATCCAAACACCTACAGCTAATCTCTCACTTGTTTCCCCTCTTCCTGTTCATCCTCTGCACAATTTGAAAACTGTGCATAACAGGAGGGTAAATCCACTGACACTCCAAGTGGGGAGATTTTCAGTATTGCAGATGGAATGGCTAAGCCGAGCACGAGGAAAGGAAAACTGAGGTACATTTTAGAAAACTTTCCCGATTACACAGTGTACCATCCAACGGGTTTCCCATGCATGTTTTAACTGTAGGAAGATTCCCTTAAACCTGGAGAGTTGGGGCCACTAGAATGGGTAGCACACAGTATTGCTCTAAGTGGTGTTCTTTTGCTCACACAACCTCAGCAGTCTTGTCAGGACCAAGTGTCCATTGTTATGTCTCCTCCAGCTGTGGGTGTAAAGGTGGTCAATCCAGGTTGCATCACAGGACCTGAAAGTAATTTTTAAGACTTTCTCTCTGTTTTGCTGTTTTTGCATTTTTCTTTTGAAATTTATTTTTATAAGGGTGTTTAGCTGAATTTCAGTGCTGTGCATTCTGTTATACACAGGCATGATTCCTTTATGGAGACATGAGAATACATATGTTTTAGAATTATTACAAGTCAGATATATTCCTCTGCAACGAATAGGGGTTGTTGAGTCCAGTTCATTGTGCCGGGAGTAGGTGCTGTCTATTACATACTTGGTTTATGGAACGGTATCTGTGCTAATTTAGGTCTCTGGATTTATGCATCACCCCACCTCTCCTTCCCCCTTAAGCAGTCATAAGAGTGTTTTCTAAATGTGAGACTCTGTTCTCTTTCCTAACTCAGTTCATGTGTAGCCATGTTTACAGGACCTTCATAAGCGATATCTTATGATAAGTCTCTTTTACTCTGTGACTTATTTCACTTAGAATCATCGTACCTGAATCCACTCATTTTGCTGCAACTGGCCTTATGACATTGATTTCATTGCTGAACGATATTACATCGTAAGTAAATACCACAATTTCTTGAACCATTTTTGTCTTTCCTGGGATATTTCAGGTGTACCATAGTTGAGGTTCTTGTAAGCAGTGCAGCCCTCAATTTTAGGGTGGCTCTGTCTTATTGATTTTCAGTTTTCCCAAGGTATATTCCCTAGACTGGAAGTGCCCTTGGCTCTGTAGCTCTGTTGTTTACTTGTTTTAGGGAACACAATGCACTCCTCAAGAGAGGCAGTTGGCAATTTACATCCTGCCCATCAATATAACTTGGCTCCCTGTTCTCCATGGCCTGTCTTGCCTTTCTGGTTTTTACACATTTGCAGATCTCCCTTTTGACTGCTGGGAAGTGATACTTCTTTGTAGTGCATATTTGCATTGCCCGCTTGCTTGCTTGGCCAAAAAGGGCATATGCGTTTTCTCCTGAATATATTCAGGAGAAAACGCTAACGCTGTTTTTGGCCACGTGCATCATTGTCGAAATTGTGCCCCTCTTCCTGTGCTTTAAAGGCGATTCGAATGTACCTCTTGAAATCTGTTTCCTGCTATTCTACCTCGCATTCAAGTGCGCCTCGTTGCCTTCCCTCAACAGATTTTTGGACGATTGTTGTCCTTTATTACTCTGCCAGTTTGTGGATTGCTGTGCCCCTGAGCTGCATTTTCCAACTCGTTTATTGTGAGCTGACCGCAAGTCCAATGTTTTGGTTCAGGACCTATACTGGTTCCCAGCGGGTAGCTGAGACTTTGTTTAATTCTTCTTCCTGCCGGGAAATTAGAGTGACATATGCCCATCCAAATGCCTAACAGCTACTCTCTCATTGGTACTCCCTCTTCCCTTTCATCCTCTGCCAAATTGGCAACGTGTGCGCACCAGGACGTTAGAGGGGCTGTCTCTCCAAGTTGGGAGATTGATAGTAAAGCACTTTGAAAATCAGACTAGAGCACCAAAAGAGGGACTATTAGTTGAGTTTTAGAAACGTTTCGTATTCACAGTGTGTCCATTCTCTATGTTTCCCGTATATGTTACAGCTGTAGTAATATTCCGTTCAACCTGGAGAGTTGGGACCCGTGGAATGTGTGCCACACATTATTGCTTTAAATGGTCTGCATTTGCTCACCGAATCTCACCAATCCTCTCAGTCCCAAGTGTCCTGCCTTATGCCACATCCTGCTTTCGTTGTAGATAGGGTCATTCAAGGTTTCATCAGAGCCCCTGAAGGAATTGTAAAGAATTTCCCTGTTTCTTTGTTTTGTTTTTGAAATTCATTTTTGTAGTGGGTTTGAGCTGATTCTCACTTCCATGTTTATGCCAGTCTAGACACACTTGATTCCCTGATGGAGACATATCTATACTTAGGTTTTAAGATTCTTACTAATCAGATATATTCCTCTGCGGGAAATATGGGGTTTTGCGTCCTTTTCACTGAGGAAGGTGTAGGGATTGACTCTTCCGTAGTTGGTTTTTCGAACGGTACCTGTACTAATATCAAACTCTGGTTTTATGCATCACCCCACCTCTCCTTCACCCTTAAGCAGGCATAAGAGTGTTTTCTAACTGTGAAACTCTGTTCTCTTTCCTAACTCAGTTCATGTGTCGCCATGTTTACAGGAACTTCATAAGTGATTTCTTATGTTAAGTTTATTTTTCTTTGTGACTTATTTCACTTAGAATCATCGTACCTGAATCCACTCATTTTGCTTCTACTATCCTTATGACATTGATTTCATGGCTGAGGGATATTCCATCGTACGTAAGTAACACAATTTCTTGAACCATTTTTTTGTTTCCTGGGATATTTAAGGTGTACCCAATTTGAGGTTCTTGTAAGCAGTGCAGCCCTAAATTTTGTGGTGGCTCTGTCTTATTGATTTTCAGGTTTCCCAAGGTATATTCCCTAGACTGGAAGTGCCCTTGGCTCTGTACCTCTGTTGTTTACTTGTTTTAGGGAAAACAACGCACTCCTCCAGAGGGGTAGCTGGCTATTTACATCCTGCCCTTCAGTATAACTAGGTTCCCTGTTCTCCAGGGACTGTCTTGCCTTTCTGGTTTTTACACATTTGCGGATGTCCCTTTTGACCGGTGGGAAGTGATACTGCTTTGTAGTGCAGATTTGCAGTGACCCCTTGCTTGCTTGGTCAAAAAGGGCATATTCGTTTTTTTCCTGAATATATTCAGGAGAAAACGCATACACCCTTTTTGGCCAAGTGAATCATTGTCGAAGTTGTGTCCCTCTTCCTGTGCTTTAAAGGCGATTCCAATGTACATCTTGAAATCGGATTCCTGCTATTCTGGCTCCCTTTCAAGTCTGTCCCGAGGCCTTCCCTGAAGAGATTTTTGGACGATTGTTGTCCTTTATTACTCTGCCATTTTGTGAATTGCTGTGCCCTGAGCTCCAGTTTTCAACTCGTTTTTTGTGAGCTGACGTCAAGTCCAAAATTTTGGTTCAGGACCTATACTGGTTCCCGGTGGGTGGCTGAGACTTTGGTTAATTCTTCTTCCTGCCAGGAAATTAGAGTGACATGTGCCCGTCCAAATGCCTAACAGCTACTCTCTCATTGGTTCTCCCTTTTCCCTTTCATCCTCTGCCAAATTGGCAACCTGTGTGAACCAGGAGGTTAAAGGGTCTGTCTCTCCAAGTTGGGAGATTGATAGTAAAGCAGGTGGAAACTCAAACCGGAGCACCCGGAGAGGGACTATTAGTTGAGTTTTAGAATCCTTTCGTATTCACAGTGTGTGCATTCTCTACGTTCCCCATACATGTTATAACTGTAGTGATATTCCCTTTTACCTGGTGAGTTGGGACCCATGGAATTGTTGGTATGCATTATTGCTTTAAACGGTCTACATTTTCTCGTCCAATCTCACCAATCCTCTCAGTCCCAAGTGTCCAGCCTTATGTCTCATACAGCTGTCATTTTAGATGGGGTCATTCCACGTTTCATCAGAACACCTGAAGGAATTGTGTTAGAATTTCACTGTTTTATTGTTTTGTTTTTGAAATTCATGTATATAATGAGGTTGAGCTGATTTTCACTGACGTGTTTCTGCCGGTCTAGACACACTTGATTCCCTTACGGAGACATATCAATATATAGTTATTAAGATTCTTACTAGTCAGATATAATCCTCTGCGGGAATAGGGCTGTTGAGTCCCGATCACTGAGGTATGAGTAGGTCTTGTCTATTCTGTATTTGGATTATGCAACGGTACCTATGCTAATATCAAACTCTGGTTTTGTGCATCTCCCCACCTCTCCTTTCCCCTTAAGCAGGCATAAGTATGTTTTCTAAATGTGAGACTCTGTTCTCTTTCCTAATTCAGTTCATGTGTAGCCATGTTTACATTTCCTTTATAAGTGATATTTTATGTCAGAATGCTCCACTGCTCTTGTGATCATAATGCTCCATGATGCTCGTCGTCACAATTATCCATGGCCTTCTCATCACAATTCTCCTCCGTCTTGCCATCACATTACTCCATGACCTGGTCATCACAAAGCTCCATGTCCCTTGTCATCACAATTCTCCACCTCTTTGTCATCACAATGCTCGATGACACTTCTCATCACAATGTTACATGCTCTTGTCATCACAATTCTCCATGCACCTTTCATTGCAATGCTCCGTGACCCATATAATAGCAAGCTCCATATACTTGTCATCACAATGCTTCATGACATTGTTATAAAAATTCTCAATGTCCCTTGTCATGACAGTGCTGCATGCCAATGTCATCACAATGCTCCATGACACTTGTCATCACAATGCTCCAGGCCCTTGTCATCACAATGCTCCATGCCCTTGTCATCACAATGCTCCATGACCTCTGTCATCACAGTGTTCCCTGACACCTGTCATCGCAATACTCCATGCCCATTGTCAGTATAGTCCTCCATGATGCTCGTCATCACAATTAACCAAGGTCTTCTCATCACAGTGCTTCAGGGTTTTACCATCACAATGCTCCATGCCCTGGTCATCTCAATGCTCCATGACCCTTGTCATCACAATTCTCCTCATCCTTGTCATCACAGTGCTCCTTGACACTTCTCCGCACAGTGTTATATGCTCTTGTCATCACAATTCTGCATGCACTTGCATCACAATGCTCCAGGACCCCTGTCATAGAGAGCTCCATGTGCTTGTCATCACAATGTTTCAAGACCTTGTCATTAAAATTCTCAATGGCCCTTGTCATCACAATGATCCATGACCTTGTCATCACAATGCTCCTTTACCTTTGTCATCACAATCCTCCATGACACTTGGCATCACAATGCTCCATGTCATTGGCATCACAATGGAACATGACATATGTCATCACAATGCTCCCTGACACCTGACTTAACAATAATCCTTGACGTTGTCATCACAATGCTCCATGCCGTTGTCATCACAATGCTCCATGCCATTGTCATCGCAATGCTCCATGACACTTGTCATCACAATGCTCCAAGCCCTTGTCATCACAATGCTCCATGCCCTCTGTCATCACAATGTTCCCTGACACCTGTCATCACAAATCTCCATGCCCCTTGTCAGTACAGTGCTCCATGATGATCCTCATCACAATTACCCAAGGTCTTCTCATCACAATGCTTCATGGTTTTACCATCAAAATGCTCCATGCCCCTGTCATCACAATGCTCCATGCCCTTGACATCCCAATGCTCCCTGACCACTGTCATCACAATGCTCCGTGACTCCATTCATCACAATGCTTCATGATCTTTGTCATCACAATGGTCAATGCCCTTGTCATCACAAGACTCTATGACATCTGTCACCACAATGCTCCATGAACTTTTCATCACAATGGTCCATGACTCTTGTCATCACAATGCTCCATTCCTTTCTCAGCACAATACGCAAAGACACTTGTCATCACAATGCTCCATGCGCTTGTCAACACAGTGCTCTACCAGCTTGTCATCACAAGGCTCCATGCATTTCTCATCAAAATGCTCTGTCACCACTGATATCACAATGTTCCATAACTAGTCATCACAATAGTCCCTCACCCTTCTCATCACAATGTTCCATGACCCCTGTCATCACAATACTACATGCCCTAATCATCACAGTGCTCCATGACCCCTGACCTCACAATGATCCATAACACATGTCATCAAAATGCTCCATAACTTTTGTCATCACAAAGCTCAATGACTCTTGGCATCACAATGCTCCATGTCATTGTCATCACAATGCCTCAGGAACCTTCTCATCACATTGGTCCATGCCCTTGTCATCACAAATCTCCATGACCTTTGTCATCACAATGCTCAATACACTTGTCATAACAATGCTCCCTGACACTTGTCATCAGTATGCTCCTTGAACCCTGTCATTACAATGCTGCATGCATTTTTCATCACAATGATCCATGCCCTTTTCATCACAATCCTCCAAGACCCCTCTAATCACAATGCTCCATGTCCTTTTCATCACAAAGCTCCATGATGCATGTCATCAAAATGCTCCATGGCCTTCTCATCACAATGCTCCATGCCCTGGTCTTCACAATGCTACAAAACCCCTGTAATCACAGTGCTCCATGAACCTTTTTATCTGTATGCTCCATGACAATTGTCATCACAAGGTGCCATGGCCCTCTCATCACAATGCTCCAGGATCTTCTCATCGCATTGCTCCATTCCCTTCTCATCACAATGCTCCATGACCCCTGTCATCACAGTACTCCATGAATATTTTCAGCCCAATGCTCCATGACCTTCTCATCACAATGCTCCATGACCCATGTCATCACAATGCTACATGACCACAGTCATCAAAATGATCCATGCCACTTGTCATCAGAATATTCCATGTGCATGTCATCCCCATGCTCCATGACGCCTGTAATCACAATGATCCTTGATGATTGTCATCACAGAGCAACATGACACTTGTCATCACGGTGCTCCATGCCTTTGTCAGCAAAATGCTACATGACTTGTCATCACAATGTTCCATGCACTTGTCCTCACAATTCTCCATTACCAGTGTCATCACAATCCTCCATGAACCCTGAGATCAAATTGCTTAATGGCCTTTTCATCACAATGCTCCATGATTCTTGAAATCAAAATGATCCATGACCTCTGTCATCACAATGCTCCAAACACTTGTGATCACCATGTTCCATAACACTTGTCATCACCATGTTCCATAACACTTGTCATCACAACGCTCCATGTTGCCTGCCATCACAATACTCCATGCCCTTGTCATCAGAATGCTCCATGTCCTTGTCATCACAGTGCTCCAAGACACCTGTCATCTCAATGCTCTGTGATTCCAGTCAGCACAAGGCTCCATGACATTTGTCATCAAAATGGTCCATGTCCTCGTCACACAAGGCTCTGTGACCATTGTCACCACAATGCTCCATGAACTTTTCATCACAATGCTCTGTGATCCTTGTCATCACCATGCTCCATGCATTTGTCAGCACAATGCTACATGACCCTTGTCATCACAATGCTCCATGCACTTGTCAGCACAATGCTCCATAACCCATGTCATCACAATGTGCCATGCGCTTGTCATCACAATGCTCCACATCCTTGTCGATACAGTGCTCCAAAAAACTTGTCATCACAATTCTCCATGCACTACTCATCAAAATGCTCTCTCCCCCCTGTCATCACAATGTTCCATGATCCCTGTCATGACAGTGCTACATGATCTTATCATCACAATGCTCCATGAACCATGACACCAAAATGTTCCATAACCCCTTTCATCAAAATGCTCCATGACCCTTTTCATCACAATGCTCCATGAGCCCTGACATAACAATGTTCCATAACCACTGTCTTCAAAATGTTCCATGATCCTTTTCATCAAATTGCTCCATGATCCTGTCATCACAATGCTCCCTGCCCTTCTCATCACAATGCACCACGACCTTGTCATCAAAATGCTCCATGAACTTTGTCATCAGCAAAGCTCCATGAACCTTGACATCACAATGCTCCATGCCATTTTCATCAAATGCTCCATGACCCCTGTAATCACAATGCTCCATGCCATTTTTCATCAGAATGCTCCATGCCATTTTTCATCAGAATGCTCCATGAGAATTGTCATCACAAGGCTACATCGTCCTCTCATCACAATGTTCCAGGACCTTGTCATCACAATGCTCCGAGACTCCAGTCATCACAATGCTTCATGACCTTTGTCAACACAATGGTCCATGCACTCGTCATCAAAAGGCTCTCTGATATTTGTCACCACAATGCTCCATGAAATTTTCATCACAATGCTCTGTTACCCATGTCATCACTATGCTCCATACCTTTGACAGCACAATGCTCCATGACCATTGTCATCACAATGCTCCATGCCCTTGTCCGCACAATGCCCCATGACCTGTGTCATCACAATGCGCCATGCGCTTGTCATCACAATGCTCCACAAACTTTTCATCACAGTGCTCCATAAATCATGTCATCACAATGCTCCATGCACTTCCCATCAAAATGCTGTCCCACCACGGATATCATAATGTTCCATCAATAGTCATCAGAATACTCCCTCACCCCTTTCATCACAATGTTCCAGGAACCCTGTCATCAAAATGCTCCATGACCCTTTTCATCATAATGCTCCATAACCCGTGACATCACAATGTTCCATAACCCCTTTCATCAAAATATCCCATGACAATTTTCATCAAATTGCTCCATGACCATTTCATCACAATGCTCTCTGCCCTTCTCATCACAGTGCACCACGCCCTTGTCATCAAAATGCTCCATGACATTTGTCATCACAAAGCTCCATGACCCTTGGCATCACAATGCTCCATGCCATTGTCATCAAAATGCTCCATGAACACTCTCATCACATTGTTCCATGCAATTGTCATCACAGGCTCCATGATGCTTTTCATCACAATGCTCGATGCTCTTCTTAACACAATGCTCCATGCGCTTTTCATTAAAATCCGCTATGACCCATGTATCACAGTGTTCTGTACCCTTGTCATCACAATGCGGCATGCCCCCTCACATCACAATAAGCCATGAAACTTTTCAGACCAATGCTCCATGCCCTTGTCATCAAAATGCTCCATTACCCGTTATAACAATGCTCCATGACAACTGCCATTACAATGTTCCACGGCCTTGTCATCACAAGGCTCCATAACCCTTGTCATCACAATGCTCCATGTCCTTGTCATCACAAAGCTCCATGACGCATGTCATCAGAATGCTCCATGGCCTTCTCATTCACGATGCTCCATGCCCTTGTCATCTCAATTCTCCTAGACCCCTGTAATCACAATGCTCCATGCCCCTTTTCACCTCAATGCTCCATGAACCGTGTCATCACAATGCACCATGCCCATCATCATAATGCTTCATGCTATTGTCATCAAAATGAAATTAAAATGCTCAATGACCTCTGTCATCACAATGCTCCAAACCCTTGTGATCACAATGTTCCATAACACTTGTCATCACAACGCCCCATGACGCTCATCATCACAATTATCCATGGCCTTCTATTCACAATACTCCATGACCTTTGTCACCACAATGCTCAATACACTTGTCATCACAATGCTCCCTGACACTTGTCGTCAGTACGCTCCTTGAAACCTGTCATGACAAGGCTCCATGCCTTTTTCATCACAATGATCCATGCCCTTTTCCTGACAATGCTCTAAGACCCCTGTAATCGCAATGCTCCATGCCCTTGTCATCAAAAAGCTTCATGACATATGTATTCAGAATGCTCCATGGCCTTCTCATCCCCATGCTCCATGCCCTTGTCATCACAATGCTCCTTTCCCTTGTCATCAAATTGCCCCATGACCCCTGTCATCACAATACTCCTTGAATATTTTCAGCCCAATGCTCCATGACCTTCTCATCACAATGCCTCATGAATCCTGTCATCACAATGCTCCATGACCCCTGTCATCACAATGCTCCGTGACTCCAGTCATCACAGTGCTTCATGACTTTTGTCATCAGAACGGTCCATGCCCTTGTCACACAAGGCTCTGTGTCATTTGTCACCACAATGCTCCATGAACATTTCATCACAATGCTCTGTGACCCTTGTCATCACAATGCACCATGCATTTGTCAGCACAATGATCCATGACACTTGTCATCACAATGCTCCATGCGCTTGTCATCACAATGCTCCTTGACCATGGCATCACAATGTACCATGCGCTTGTCATCACAATGCTCCACATCATAGTCATCACAATGCTCCATACACCTTGTCATCAAAATGTTCCATGCACTTCTCATCAAAATGCCCTCTCTCCACTGGTATCACAATATTCCATCACTAGTCTTCACAATATTCCCTCACCGCTGTCATCACAATGTTCCATGACACATATCATCACAATGCTACATGCACTTATCATCAAAATGCTCCATGACACCTGATATCACAATGTTCCATAACCCCTGTCATCAAAATGCTACATTACCCATTTCATCTCAATGCTTCATGACGCTTGTCATCACAATTTTCCATAACAACTCTCATCAAAATGTTCCATGACCTTTTTCATCAAATTGCTCCATGAACCTATTATCACAATGCTCGCTGCACTTCTCATCACAACGCACCATGACCTCGTCATCAAAATGCTCAATGACCTTTGTCATCACAAAGCTCCATGACCCTTGGCATCACAATGCTCCATGCCATAGTCATCACAATGCTCCATGAAGCCTCTCATCACATTGCTCCATGCCCTTGTCATCACAAAGCTCCATGACGCTTGTGATCCCAATGCTCGATGCCTTTCTCATCACAATGTTCCATGCCCTTGTCATTACAATCCTCCATGACCCCTGTATCAAAGTGTTCTGCGCCCTTGTCATTACCATCCTCCATGACCCATGTATCAAAGTGTTCTGTGCCCTTGTCATCACAATGATCCATGCCCACTCTCATCATAATAATCCATGAAATATTTCAGACCAGTGCTCCATGACCTTGTCATCACAATGCTCCATTACCCCTGTCATAACAATGCTCCATGACCCCTTCCATCAAAATGTTCCACGGCCTTGTCATCACAAGACTACATGACACTTGTCATCACAATGTTCCAAGACACTGTAATCACAATTCTCCATACACTTGTCATCACAAAGCTCCATGACGCATGTCACCAGAATGCTCCATGGCCTTCTCATTTACGATGCTCCATGCCCTCATCATCACAATGCTCCATGCCATTGTCATCACAATGCTCCATGAAGCCTCTCATCACATTGCTCCATGCCCTTGTCATCACAAAGCTCCATGACGCTTGTGATCCCAATTTTTGATGCCCTTCTCATCACAATGCTACATGCCCTTGTCATTACAATCCACCATGACCCATGTATCAAAGTGTTCCGTGCCCTTGTCATCACAATAATCCATGAAACTTTTCAGAACAATTCTCCATGCCCTTGTCATCACAACGCACCTTTACCACTGTCATAACACTGCTCCATGACACCTGCCCACACAAGGTTCCACGACCTTGTCATCACAAGACTCCATTACACTTTTCATCACAATGCTCCAAGACAATGTAATCACAATTCTCCATACCCATGTCATCACAAAGATCCATGACACATGTAATCAGAATGCTCCATGGCCTTCTCATTCACGATGCTCCATACCCTTGTCATCACAATGCTCCAAGACTCCTGTAATGACAATGCTCCCGGCCCCTTTTCATCTCAATGCTCCATGAACCCTGTCATAAAAATGCAGCATACCCATCATCAAAATGCTTCATACTATTGTCGTCACAATGAAATTAAAATGCTCCATGACCTCTGTCATCACAATGCTCCAAATCCTTTTGATCACAATGTTCCATAACACTTGTCATCACAATGCCCCATGACTCTGGTCATCACAATTATCCATGGACTTCTCATCACAGTGCTCCATGATCTTTGTCATCACAATGCTCAATACACTTGTCATCACAATACTCCATGACACTTGTCGTCAGAATGCTCCTTGAACACTTTCATGACATGGCTCCTTGCATTTTTCATCACAATGATCCATGCCCTTGTCATCACAATGCTCCAAGACCACTCTAATCTCAATGCTCCTTGCTCTTGTCATCACAAAGCTCCATGATGTATGTCATCAGAATGCTCCATTGCCTTCTCATCACTATGCTCCATGACCTTGTCATCTCAATGCTCCAAGACCACTGTCATCATAATGATCCATGCCCCTTTTCATCAGAATGCTCCATGAGACTTGTCATCACAAGGCTCCATTGTCTTCTCATCACAATGCTCCAGGACATTGTCATCACAATGCTCCATTCCCTTGTCATCACAATGCTCCATGACCCCTTTCATAACAATACTCCAAGAACATTTTCAGCCCAATGCTCCATGAACTTCTCATCACAATGCTCCAATACCCCTATCATTACAATTCTCCATGCTCCTTGAAATCAAAATGATCCATGACCTCTGTCATCACAATGTTCCAAATCATTGTGATCACATTGTTCCATAACACTTGTCTTCACAACACTCCAGGTTGCCTGTCATAACAATACTCCATGCCCTTGTCATCACAATGCTCCATGACCATTTTCATCACAATGCTCAATACACTTGTCATCACAATGCTCCCTGACACTTGTCATCAGAATGCTCCTTGAACCCTGTCATGAAAAGGCTCCATGCCTTTTTCATCACAATGCTCCATGCCCTTTGCATCACAATGCTCCATGCCATTGTCATCACAATACTCCACAAGCTTGTCATCAGAATGATCCATAACACCTGTCATCACAATGCTCCATGACCCCTGCTATCAAAATGCTCCATGACACATGTCATCAAAATGCTCCTTGCCCCTTGTCATTACAGTGCTCCATGACGTGCGTCATCACCATTATACATGGTCTTCTCATCACAGTGCTCCACGGTATTGCCATCACTAGGATCCATGACACTTTTCATCACAATTTTACATGATCTTGTAATCACAATTCTCCATGCAGTTGTCATCACAGTGCTCCATGAATCCTGTCATAGAAAGCTCCATATGTTTTTTATCACAACGCTTCACGA
Source organism: Hyperoodon ampullatus (assembly GCF_949752795.1). Taxonomy (NCBI): domain Eukaryota; kingdom Metazoa; phylum Chordata; class Mammalia; order Artiodactyla; family Ziphiidae; genus Hyperoodon; species Hyperoodon ampullatus. Next base: position 5,041,845 of record NW_027641093.1, on the reverse strand, counting down.
CCTTGTCATCATAATTATCAATGTCCATTGTCATCACAATGCTCCATGCTCTTCTCATCAAAATGCTCCATGACCCTTGTCATCACAATGCTCCAAGTCCTTGTCATCACAATGCTCCATTACCTTTGTCATCACAATCCTCCATGACACTTGGCATCACAATGCTCCATGCCATTGTCATCACAATGGACGATGACATATGTCAATAGAAAGCTCCCTTACACCTGTCTTCACAATTCACTTGACTTTGTCATCACAATTCTCCATGCCCTTGTCATCACAATGTGCCTTGCCCACTGTCATCAAAATAATCCATGAAACTTGTCAGACCAATGTTCCATGCCAGTGTTATCACAATGCTTCATGCCCTTGTCATCACAATGCTCCGTGACACCAGTCATCACAATGCTTCATGACCTTTGTCATCACAATGGGCCATGCCCTCATCATCACAAGGCTCAGTGACCTTTGTCACCACACTGCTCCATGAACTTTTCGTCACAATGTTCTGTGAAACTTGTCATCACAATGCTCCTTGCCTTTGTCTGCACAATACTCCAGAAGCTTGTCATCAGAATGCTCCATGACACTTCTCATCACCATGTTACATGCTCTTGTCATCACAATCCTCCATGCCATTGTCATCACAATGGACCATGACATATGTCATCACCATGCTCCCTGGCAACTGTCTTCACAATACTCCATGACCTTGTCATCACAATGATCCATGCCCTTGTCATCACAATGTGCCATGCCCACTCTCATCACAATAATCCATAATCTTATCAGAGCAATGCTCCATGACCCCTTCCATCAAAATGTTCCACGGCCTTGTCATCACAAGACTACATGACACTTGTCATCACAATGTTCCAAGACACTGTAATCACAATTCTCCATACACTTGTCATCACAAAGCTCCATGACGCATGTCACCAGAATGCTCCATGGCCTTCTCATTTACGATGCTCCATGCCCTCATCATCACAATGCTCCATGCCATTGTCATCACAATGCTCCATGAAGCCTCTCATCACATTGCTCCATGCCCTTGTCATCACAAAGCTCCATGACGCTTGTGATCCCAATTTTTGATGCCCTTCTCATCACAATGCTACATGCCCTTGTCATTACAATCCACCATGACCCATGTATCAAAGTGTTCCGTGCCCTTGTCATCACAATAATCCATGAAACATTTCAGAACAATTCTCCATGCCCTTGTCATCACAACGCACCTTTACCACTGTCATAACACTGCTCCATGACACCTGCCCACACAAGGTTCCACGACCTTGTCATCACAAGACTCCATTACACTTTTCATCACAATGCTCCAAGACAATGTAATCACAATTCTCCATACCCATGTCATCACAAAGATCCATGACACATGTAATCAGAATGCTCCATGGCCTTCTCATTCACGATGCTCCATACCCTTGTCATCACAATGCTCCAAGACTCCTGTAATGACAATTCTCCCGGCCCCTTTTCATCTCAATGCTCCATGAACCCTGTCATAAAAATGCACCATACCCATCATCAAAATGCTTCATACTATTGTCGTCACAATGAAATTAAAATGCTCCATGACCTCTGTCATCACAATGCTCCAAACCCTTGTGATCACAATATTCCATAACACTTGTCATCACAATGCCCCATGACTCTGGTCATCACAATTATCCATGGACTTCTCATCACAGTGCTCCATGATCTTTGTCATCACAATGCTCAATACACTTGTCATCACAATACTCCATGACACTTGTCGTCAGAATGCTCCTTGAACCCTTTCATGACAAGGCTCCTTGCATTTTTCATCACAATGATCCATGCCCTTGTCATCACAATGCTCCAAGACCACTCTAATCTCAATGCTCCTTGCTCTTGTCATCACAAAGCTCCATGATGTATGTCATCAGAATGCTCCATTGCCTTCTCATCACTATGCTCCATGACCTTGTCATCTCAATGCTCCAAGACCACTGTCATCATAATGATCCATGCCCCTTTTCATCAGAATGCTCCATGAGACTTGTCATCACAAGGCTCCATTGTCTTCTCATCACAATGCTCCAGGACCTTGTCATCACAATGCTCCATTCCCTTGTCATCACAATGCTCCATGACCCCTTTCATAACAATACTCCAAGAACATTTTCAGCCCAATGCTCCATGAACTTCTCATCACAATGCTCCAATACCCCTATCATTACAATTCTCCATGCTCCTTGAAATCAAAATGATCCATGACCTCTGTCATCACAATGTTCCAAATCATTGTGATCACATTGTTCCATAACACTTGTCTTCACAACACTCCAGGATGCCTGTCATAACAATACTCCATGCCCTTGTCATCACAATGCTCCAAGACCATTTTCATCACAATGCTCAATACATTTGTCATCACAATGCTCCCTGACACTTGTCATCAGAATGCTCCTTGAACCCTGTCATGAAAAGGCTCCATGCCTTTTTCATCACAATGCTCCATGCCCTTTGCATCACAATGCTCCATGCCATTGTCATCACAATACTCCACAAGCTTGTCATCAGAATGATCCATAACACCTGTCATCACAATGCTCCATGACCCCTGCTATCAAAATGCTCCATGACACATGTCATCAAAATGCTCCTTGCCCCTTGTCATTACAGTGCTCCATGACGTGCATCATCACCATTATACATGGTCTTCTCATCACAGTGCTCCACGGTATTGCCATCACAAGGATCCATGACACTTTTCATCACAATTTTAAATGATCTTGTCAGCACAATTCTCCATGCAGTTGTCATCACAATGCTCCATGAATCCTGTCATAGAAAGCTCCATATGTTTTTTATCACAACGCTTCACGACCTTTTCATCATAATTATCCATGGCCGTTGTCATCACAGTGCTCCATGCTCTTCTCATCAAAATGCTCCATGACCCTTGTCATCACAATGCTCCAAGTCCTTGTCATCACAATGCTCCATTACCTTTGTCATCACAGTCCTCCATGACACTTGGCATCACAATGCTCCATGCCATTGTCATCACAATGGACGATGACATATGTCAATAGAAAGCTCCCTTACACCTGTCTTCACAATTCACTTGACTTTGTCATCACAATTCTCCATGCCCTTGTCATCACAATGTGCCTTGCCCACTGTCATCAAAATAATCCATGAAACTTGTCAGACCAATGTTCCATGCCACTGTTATCACAATGCTTCATGCCCTTGTCATCACAATGCTCCGTGACACCAGTCATCACAATGCTTCATGACCTTTGTCATCACAATGGGCCATGCCCTCGTCCTCACAAGGCTCAGTGACCTTTGTCACCACACTGCTCCATGAACTTTTCGTCACAATGTTCTGTGAACCTTGTCATCACAATGCTCCTTGCCTTTGTCTGCACAATACTCCAGAAGCTTGTCATCAGAATGCTCCATGACACTTCTCATCACCATGTTACATGCTCTTGTCATCACAATCCTCCATGCCATTGTCATCACAATGGATCATGACATATGTCATCACCATTCTCCCTGGCAAATGTCTTCACAATACTCCATGACCTTGTCATCACAATGATCCATGCCCTTGTCATCACAATGCTCCATGCCCTTGTCTTCCCAATGCACCATGCCTACACTCATCACAATAATCCATGAAAGTTGTCGGACCAATTCTCCATGCACCTATCATCACAGTGCTCCATGCCGTTGTCATCACAATGCACCATGAACCCTGTCATCACAATGCTCCGTGACTCCAGTCATCACAATGCTTCATGACCTTTGACATCACAGTGGTCCATGCCCTGGTCATCAGAAGTCTCTGTGACCTTTGTCACCACAATGCTCCATGACCCTTGTCATCACAAAGCGCCATGCGCTTCTCAGCACAATGCTCCATGACCCATGTCATCACAATGTGTCATGCGCTTGTCATCACAATGCTCCACAACCTTGTCATCACAGTGCTCCATAAACCTTGTCATCACAATGCACCATGCACTTCTCATCAAAATGCTCTCTCACAACTGATATCAAAATATTCCATCACTAGTCATCACTAAACTCCCTCACCCCTGTCATCACAATGTTCCATGACCCCTGTAATCACAATGCTCCATGCCCTTGTCATCACAAAGCTCCATGATGCATGTCATCAGAATGCTCCATGGCCTTCTCATCACAATGATCCATGCCCTTGCCATCACAATGCTCCATTACCCCTGTCATCACAATGCTCCATGACCACTGTCAACACAGCGCTCCATGACCCCTGACAGCACAATGATCTGGGACACTTGTCATCAAAATGCTCCATGACACTTGTCATCACAATGATCCATGTGCTTGTCATCCCAATTAGCCATGACCCCTGTAATCAGAATGTTCCGTGATGCTTGTCATCCAAGTGCTCCATGACCCTTGGCATCACAATGCTCCATGCCATTGTCATCACAATGTTCCCTGAACCCTCTCATCACATTGCTCAATGCCCTTGTCATCACAATGCTCCATGACGCTTGTCATCACACTGTGCGATGCCATTCTCATCACAATGCTGCAGGCCTTTGTCATTACAATGTTCCATGGTCCATGTATCACCGTGTTCCATGCCCTTGTCATCACAATGCTCCATGCCCACTCTCATCGCAATAATCCATAAAACTTGTCACATCAATGCACCATGCACTTGTCATCAACAGGCTCCATTACCCGTGTCATAACAATGCTCCATGACCCCTGCAATGAAAATGTTCCAAGGCCTCATCATCACAAGGCTCCATGACCCATGTTATCACAATTCTCCAAGAACCCTGTAATCGCAATGCTCCATGCACTTGTCATCACAAAGCTCCATGACGCATGTCATCCGAATGCTCCTTGTCCTTCTCATCAAAATGCCCCACAACCTTGTCATCACAATTTTCCATAAACCTTGTCATCACCATGCTCCATGCACTTCTCATCTAAATGCTCTCTCACCACTGATATCACAATGTTCCATCACCAGTCATCACAATACTCCTTCAACACTGTCATCACAATGTTCCATGACCCGTGTCATCAAAATGCTACAAGCCCTTATCATCACAATGCTCCATGACCACTGACATCACAATGTTCCATAACCCCTGTCATCAAAATATTCCCTGACACTTTCCATCAAATTGTTCCATGAACCTGTCATCAGAATGCTCCCTGCTCTACTCATCACAATGCACCACGCCCCTGTCATCAAAATGCTCCATTACATTTGTCATCACAAAGCTCCATGACCCTTGGCATCACAATGTTCCATTCCATTGTCATCACAATGCTCCATGAATCATCTTATCACATTACTCCATGCACTTGTCATCCCAAAACTAAATGACGCTTGTCATCACAATGCTCGATGCCTTTCTCATCACAATGATCCATGCCTTGTCATTACAATCCTCATGACCCATGTATCAGCGTGTTCCCTGCCCTTGTCATCACAATGCTCCATGCCCACACTCATCAAAATAATGCATGAAACTTTTAAAACCAATGTTCCATGCCCTTGTCATCACAATGCTCCATTACCCCTGTCATAACAATGCTCCATTACCCCTGCCATCACAATGTTCCACGGTGTTGTCATCACAAGGATCCATGAACATTGTCATCACAATGCTCCAAGACCCCTGTAATCACAATGCTCCATACCCCTTTTCATCTCAATTCCCCATGAACACTGTCATCAAAATGCCCCATGCCTATCATCATAATGCTTCATGCTATTGTCATCACAGTGAAATCAAAATGCTCCATGACATCTGTCATCAGAATGCTCCAAATCCTTCTGATCAAAATGTCCCATGACACTTGTCATCACAATGCGCCTTACGCACTTCATCATAGTTATCCATGGTCTCCTCATCAAAATGCTCCATGACCTTTGTCAACACAATGCTCAATACACTTGTCATCACAATGCTCCCTGACACTTGTCTTCAGTATGCTACTTGAAACCTGTCATGACAAGGCTCTTTGCCTTTTCCTCAGAATGATCCATGCACTTTTCATCACAATGCTCCAAGACCCCTGTAATCACAATGCTCCATGTGCTTGTCATCACAAATCTCCAGGACGCATGTCATCAGAATGCTCCATGGCATTGTCATCACCATGCTCCATGCCCTTGTCATCACAATGCTCCAAGACACCTCTAATCACAATGCTCCATGTACTTGTCATCGCAATGCTCCATGACCCATGTCATAGCAAGCTCCATGCGCTTTTCATAACTATGCTTCACGACCTTGTCATCAGAATTCTCAATGGCCCTTGTCATCACAATGCTCCATTACTTTTGTCATCACAATCCTCCATGACACTTGGCTTCACAATGCTCCATGACATTGTCATCACAATGCACCAGGACATATGTCACACAATACTCCCTGATACCTGTCTTTCACAATAACCCATGACCTGATCATAACAATGCTCCATGCCCTTGTCATCATAATGCGCCATGCACACTTTCATCACAGTAATCCATGATATTTCTCAGACCAATGCTCCATAAAACTTGTCATCGCAAAGCTCCATGCCCTTCTCATTAAAATGCTCTTTCACCACAGATATCAAAATGTTCCGTCACTAGTCATTAAAATACCTCCACACCCCTGTCATGACAATGTTCCACGGCCTTGTCATCACAAGCCTCCATGACCCTTGTCATCTCAATGCCCCAAGAACCCTGTAATCACACTGCTCCATGTTCTTGTCATCACAAAGCACCATGACGCATGTCATCAGACAGCTCCATGGCCTTCTCATCACAATGCTCCATGCCCTTTTCATCACAATGCTCCATGAACTCTGTCATCACAAAGAACCATGCCCATCATCATAATGCTTCATGCTATTGTCATCACAATGAAATCAAAATGCACCATAACCTCTGTCATCACAGTGCTCCAAACCATTGAGTTCACAATGTTCCATAACATTTGTCATCACAACTCCCCATGACGCTCAACATCACAATTATCCATGGTCTTCTCATCACAATGCTCCATGACCTTTGTCATCACAATGCTCAATACACTTGTCATCACAATGCTCCCTGACACTTTTCGTTAGTATACTCCTTGTACCCTCTCATGAGAAGGCTCCATGCTCTTTCATCACAATCATCCATGCCCTATTCTTCACAATGCTCCAAGACGCATGTAATCACAATGCTCCATGCCCCTTTTCATCAGAATGCTCCATGATACTTGTCATCACAAGGCTCCATGGTCTTCTCCTCATAATGCTCCAGGAACTTGTCTTCACAATGCTCCATTCCATTATCATCACAATGCTCCATGACCCATGCCATCACACTACTCAATGAACACTGTCAGTCCAATGCTCCATGAACTTCTGATCACAGTGCTCCATGACCCCTGTCATCACAATGCTCCATGACCCCTGTCATCACAACGCTCCATGACACCAGACAACACAATGATCCGGGACACTTGTCACCAAAATGCTCCATGACCCTTGTCATCACAATGATCCATGCCCTTGCAATCACAATGCTCCATGAGCCCTGTCATCACAATGATCCATGACTCCAGTCATCACAATGCTTCATGACCTTTGTCATCACAATGGTCCATGCCCTTGTTTTCACAAGGCTCTATGACATTTGTCACCACAATGCTCCATGAAATTTTCATCATAATGGTCTGTGACCGTTGTCATCACAATGTTCCAAGCTTTTCTCAGTACAATGCTCCATGACAATTGACATCACAATGCTCCATGCCATTGTCAACACAGTGTGCTATGAACCTTGTCATCACAAGGCTCCAAGCCCTTATCATCACAATGCTCCATTACCTTTGTCATCACAAACCTCCATGACACTTGGCATCACAACGCTCCATGGCATTGTCATCACAATGGGCCATGACTTATGTCTTCAAAATGCTCCCAGACAGGGCTTCCCTGGTGGCGCAGTGGTTGAGAGTCCGCCTGCCGATGCAGGGGACGTGCGTTCGTGCCCCGGTCTGGGAAGATCCCACATGCCGCGGAGCGGCTGGGCCCGTAAGCCATGGCCGCTGAGCCTGCGCGTCCGGAGCCTGTGCTCCGCAACAGGAGACGCCACAACAGGAGAGGCCCACGTACAGCAACAACAACAACAACAAAAAAAAAAAAAAAAAAAAAAAAAAAAAATGCTCCCAGACACCTGTCTTCAAATACTGCTTGACCTTGTCATTACAATGCACCATGCCCTTGTCATCACAATGCGCCATTCCCACTGTCATCGCAAAAATCCATGAAACTTGTAAGACCAATGCTCCATGCCCCTGTCGTCACAATTCTCCATGCCCCTGTCATCACAATGCTCCATGCCCTTGTCATCACAATGCTCCATGAACCGTCATCACAATGCTCCGTGACTCCAGTCATCACAATGCTTCATGACCTTTCTCATCAAAATGGTCCATGCCCTCGTCATCACAAGTCTCTGTGACATGTGTCACCACAATGCTCCATGAACTTTTCATCACAATTCTCCATGACCCTTGTCATCACAATGCTCCATGTGCTTATCAGCACAATGCTGCATGACCCATGGCATCACAATGCACAATGTATTTGTCATCACAATGCTCCACGTCCTTGTCATCACAATGCACCCTGTACTTGTCATCACAATGCTCCTCATCCTTGTCATCACAATGCTCCATAAAACTTGTCATCACAGTGCTCCATGCACTTCTCATCAAAATGCTCTCTCACCACTGATATCACAATTTTCCATCACTAGTCATCCCAATACTCCATCACCCCTGTCATCACAATGTTCCACGACCCCTGTCATCAAAATGCTACATGCACTTTTCATCACAATGTTCGATGACCCTTGACATCACAATGTTCCATAACCCCTGTCATCAAAATGTTCCATGACCCTTTTCATCACACTGCTCCATGACCCCTGACATCACAATATTCTATAACCCCTCTAATCAAAATGTTCCATGACACTTTTCATCAAATTTCTCCATGACCATGTCATCACAATGCTCCCTGCCCTTCTAATCAAAATGCTACATGCCCTTGTCATCAAATTGCTCCATGACATTTTTCATCACAAAGTTCCATAACCTTTGGCATCACAATGCTCCATGCCATTGTCATCACAATGCTCTATGAACCCTCTCATCAAATTGCTCCATGCACTTGTCATCACAAAGTTCCATGATGCTTGTGATACCAATGCTCCATGCCCTTCTCATCGCAATGCTCCATGCCCTTGTCATTACAATCCTCCATGACCCATGTAACACAGTGTTACATGACCTTGTCATCACAATGCTCCATGCCCACTCTCATCACAATAATCCATGAAACTCTTCAGACCAATGCTGATGCCCTTGTCATCACAATGCTCCATTACCCCTGTCATAACAATGCTCCATGACACCTGACATCACAAGGTTCCACGGCCTTGTCATCACAAGACTCCATGACACTTGTGATCACAATGCTCCAAGACCCTGTAATCACAATGCTCCATGCACTTGTCATCACAAAGCTCCATGGCGCATATCATGAGAATGCTCCATGGCCTTCTCATTCACAATGCTCCATTCCCTTGTCATCACAATGCTTCAAGACACCTGTAATCACAATGCTCCATTCCTCTTTTCATCTCAATTCTCCATGAACCCTGTAAAAACAGTGCACCCTTCCCATCATCATAATGCTTCATGCTTTTGTTATCACAATGAAATCAAAATGCTCCATGACCTCTGTCATCACAATGCTCCAAACCCTTGTGATCACAATGTTCCATAACACTTGTCATCACAATGCCACATGACGCTCCTCATCACAGTTATCCATGGTCTTCTCATCACAATGCTCCATGAACTTTCTTAAAACAATGCTCAATACACTTGTCATCACAATGCTCCCAGACACTTGTCATCAGTATGCTCCTTGAATCCTGTCATGACAAGGCTCCATGCACTATTCATCACAATGCTCCAAGAGCCCTGTAATCACAATGCTCCTTGCCCTTATCATCACAAACCTCCATGACGCATGTCATCAGAATGCACTGTGGCCTTCTCATCACAATTCTCCATGCCCGTGTGATCACAATGCTCCAAGAACCATGTCATCACAATACTCCATGAATATTTTAAGCCCAATGCTCTTTGATCTTCTCATCACAATGCTCCCTGACCCATGTCATCACAATGCTCCATGCTCCTTGAAATCAAAATGATCCCTGACCTCTATCATCACAATGCTCCAAAGCCTTGTGATCACATTGTTCCACAACACTTGTCATTGCAACGCTCCATGATACCTGTCATCATAATACTCCATGCCCGTGTCATCACAATGCTCCATGAACTTTGTCATCACAATGCACAATACACTTGTCATCACAATTCTCCATGCACTTTTCATCGCAATGCACCATGTCCCCTGTCATAGCAAGCTCCGTGTGCTTGTCATCACAATGCTTCAAGACGTTGGCATCAAAATTCTCAATGGCCCTTGTCATCAAAATGCTCCATGACGCTCGTCATCACAATTATCCATGGTCTTCTCATCACAGTGCTCCACGGTCTTGCCATCACAATGCTCCATGACACTTCTCATCACAATGTTACATGCTCTTGTCATCACAATTCTCCATGCACTTCTCATCGCAATGCTCCATGACCCCTGTCATAGCAAGCTCCATGTGCTTTTCATCACAGTGCTTCACGAACTTGTCATCACAATTCTCAATGGCCCTTGTCATCACAATGCTCCTTTACCGTTGTCATCACAATCCTCCATGACACTTGGCTTCACAATGTTCCATGCCATTGTCATCACAATGCACCATGACATATGTCATCACAATGCTCCCTGACAACTGTCTTCACAGTACTCATGACCTGGTCATAACAATGCTCCATGCCCTTGTCATCACAATGTGCCATGCCCACTCTCATCACAATAATCCATGAAACTTGTCAGACCAGTGCTCCATGCCCCTATCATCACAATGCTCCATGCCTTTGTCATCACAGTGCTCCGTGACTCCAGTCATCACATTGCTTCATGACCTTTGTCATCACAATGGTCCATGCCCTCCTCATCACAGTGCTCTTTGAAATTTGTCACCATAATGCTCCATGAACTTTTCATAACAATGCTCTGTGACCCTTGTCATCACAATGCTCCATGCTTTTGTCAGCAGAGTGCTCCATGAACCTTGGCATCACAATGCTCCATGCGCTTGTCAGAACAATGCTCCATGACCCATGTCATCACAATGTGCCATGTGCTTGTCATCACAATGTTCCACAACCTTATCATCATAATGCTCCGGAAACATTGTCATCACAAAGCTCCATGCACTTCTCATCAAAATGCTCTTTCACCACTGATATCAAAATGTTCCATCACTAGTCATTACAATACTCCCTCACCCCTGTCATGACAATGTTCCACGGCCTTGTCATCACAAGGCTCCATGACCCTTGTCATCACAATGCTCCAAGACCCCTGTAATCACAATGCTCCATGCCCCTTGTCATCAGTGTGCTCCATGAGACATGTCATCACAAGGCTCCATGGTCTTCTCATCACAATGATCCAGGACCTTGTCACCACAATGCTTCACGACCTCCTCATCAAAATTCTCAATGTCCCTTGTCATCATAATATTCCAAGCGCTAATCATCACAATGCCCATTAACTTTGTCATCACAATCCTCCATGACACTTGGCATCACAATGCCCCATGCTTTTGTCATCGCAATGGAACATGATATATGTCATCACAATGTTCCCTGACACCTGTCTTCACAATACTCCATGATCTTGTCATCACAATGCTCAATCACTTGTCATCACAATGCTCAATTCACTTGACATCACAATGCTCCCTGACACTTGTCGTCTGTATGCTCCTTGTACCCTGACATGACAAGGCTCCATGCATTTTTCATCGCAATGATCCATGCCCTTTTCCTCACAATGCTCCAAGAACCCTGTAATCACAATGCTCCATGTCATTGTCATCACACAGCTTCATGACGAATGTCTTCAGAATGCTCCATGGCCTTCTCATCACCATGCTCCATGATATTTTCATCAAAATGCTCCATTCCCTTGTCATCAAAATGCCCCATGACCTCTGTCACCACAATACTCCATGAACATTTTCAGCCAAATTCTCTATGACTTTCTCATCACCATGCCCCATGAACCCTGTCATCAAAATGCTCCATGACCCATGTCATCACAATGCTCCATCAACCCTGACAACACAATGATCCGGGACTTTTGTCATCAAAATGCTCCATGACCCTTGTCATCACAATGATCCATTCCCTTGTCATCACAATGCTCCATTACCCTTGTCATCACAATGCTCCAAGCCCTTGTCATCACAATGCTCCATTACATTTGTCATCACATTTCTCCATGAGACTTGGCATCACAACGCTCAATGCCATTGTCATCACAATGCACCGTGACATATGTCACCACAATGCTCCCTGACATATTTCTTCACAATAATCAATGACCTTGTCATCACAATGCTCCATGCGCTAGTTATCACAATATGCCATGCCCTCTGTCATCACAATAATCCATGAAACATGTCAGACCAATGTTCCATGCCCCTTTCATCCCAATGCTCCATGCCCTTGTCATCACAATGCTCCATGAGCCCTGTCATCACAATGCACCGTGCCCATCACCATAATATTTCATGCTATTGTCATCACAATGAAATCAAAATGCTCAATGACCTCTGTCATGACAATGCGCCAAACCCTTCTGATCACAATGTTCCATAACACTTGTCATCACAATGCCCCATGACGCTGGTCATCACAATTATCCATGGTCTTCTCATCACAATGCTCCATGATCTTTTTCATCACAATGCTCAATACACTTATCATCACAATGCTCCCTGACACTTGTCCTCAGTGTGCTCCTTGAACCCTGTCATGACAAGGCTCCATGCATTTTTCATCACAATGATCCATGCCATTTTCATCACAATGCTCCATGACCCAGGTAATCACAATGCTCCATGTGCTTGTCTTCAGAAAGCTCCATGACGCATGTCATCAGAATGCTCCATGGCCTTCTCATCACCATGCTCCATGCCTTTGTCATCTCAATGCTCCAAGACCCCTTTAATTACAATGCTCCATGCTGCTTTTCATCAGAATGCTCCATGAGACATGTCGTCACAAGACACCATGGTCTTCTCAACACAATTCTCCAGGACCTTGTCATCACAATGCTCCATTCCCTTGTCATCACAATGCTCCATGACCCCTGTCATCACAATACTCCTTGAATATTTTCAGCCCAATGATCCATGACCTCCTCATCACAATGCACCATGACCACTATCATCACAATGCTCCATGACCACTGTCATCCCCGCACTCCATGATCCCTCACAACACAATGATCCGGGAATCTTGTCATCAAAAATCTCCATGACACTTGTCATCACAGTGATCCATGCCCTTGTCATCACAATGCCACATGACACCTTTAATCAGTATGTTCCGTGGCGCTTGTCATCACAATGCTCCATGACCCTTGTCATCATAGTGCCCCATGACCCCTGTAATCACAATGCTCTATGAACATTTTCAGCCCAATGCTCCATGACCTTCTCATCACAATGCTCCAAGACCCCTGTAATCACAATGCTCCATGCCCCTTTTCATCTCCGTGCTCCATGAACCCTGTCATCACAATGAACCATGTCCATCATCATAATGTTTCATGCTATTTTCATTACAATGAAATCAAAATGCTCCATGACCTATGTCATCACAATGTTCCAAACCCTTGTGATCACAGTGTTTCATAAAACTTGTCATCACAGCGCCCCATGACGCTCGCCATCACAGTTATCCATGGTCTTCTCATCACAATGCTCCATGACCTTTGTCATCACAATTCTCATTACACTTGTCATCACAATGCTCCCTGACACTTGTCGTCATTATGCTCCTTGATCCCTGTCATGACAAGGCTCCATGCCTTTTTCATCAAAATGATCCATGCCCTGTTCTTCACAATGTTCCAAGACCCATGTAATCACAATTCTCCATGCCCCTTATCATCAGAATGCTTCATGAGACTCGTCAATACAAGGCTCCAATGTTTTCTCATCACAATGCTTCAGTACCTACTCACCACAATGCTCCATTCCCTTGTCATCACAATGCTCCATGACCCCCGCCTTCACAATATTCCGTGAACATTTTTAGCCCAATGCTCTATGACCTTCTCATAACAGTGCTCCATGAACCCTGTCATCACAATGTTCCATTACCACTGTCATCACAATGCTGCATGACCCCTGTCATCACAATGCTCCATTACCACTGTCATCACAATGCTCCATGAACCCTGACAACACAATGATCCGGGACTCTTTTCATCAAAATGTTCCATGACCTTTGTCATCACGATGATCCATGCCCTTGCCATCCCAATGCTCCAAGACCACTGTAATCACAAAGCTCCATGACGCTTGTCATCACAGTGCTCCATGACATTTGTCATCAAAATGCTCCAAGCCTTTGTCAGCAAAATGCTTCATGACATTGTCTTCACAATGCTCCATGTGCTTGTCATCACAATACTCCATTCCCATTTTCATCAAAATCCTCGGTGAACCTTGGGTTCACATTTCTTCATGCCCTTGTCATTACAATGCTCCATGCTACTTGAAATGAAAATGATCCATGACCTCTGTCATCACAATGCTACAAACCCTTGTGATCACAATGTTCCATAACACTTGTCATCACAAAGCTCCATGATGCCTGTCATTACAATGCTGCATGAAATTTGTCATCACAATGCTAAATACACTTGTCAACACAATGCTCCCTGACACTTGTCGTCAGAATGCTCCTTGAACCCTGTAATGAAAAGGCTCCATGCCTTTTTCATAACAATGTTCCATGCCCTTTTCATCACAATGCTCCATGCCAGTGTCATCACAATACTCCACAAGCTTGTCATCAGAATGCTCCATGACCCCTGTCATCACAATGATCCATGACACCTGTCATCAAAATGCTCATTTCCCTTGTCATTACAGTGCTCCATGACGCTCGTCATCCCAAATATCCATGAACTTCTCATCACAATGATCCACGGTCTTGCGATCACAGTGCTCAATGCCCTGGTCATCACAGTGCTCCATGTCCCTTGTCATCACATTTCTCCACGTCCATGTCATCACAGTGCTCCATGACACCTGTCATAGAAAGTTCCACGTGCTTGTCATCACAATGTTTCACGACGTTGGGATCAAAATTCTCAATGGCCCTAGTCATCACAATGCTCCATGCCCTTGTCATCACAATGCTCCATGACACTTCTCATCACAATGCTCCATGACCATTGTCATCACAATGCTCAATTAGCTTTGTCATCAAAATCCTCCATGACACTTTTCATCACAATGCTCCATGCCATTGTCATCACAATGCACCATGACATAGGTCATCACAATGCTACCTGACACTTGACTTCACAGTACTCCATGACCTTTTCTTCACAGTGCTCCATGCCTTTGTCATCACAATGCGCAATGCCCACTGTCATCACAATAATCCATGAAATTTTTCAGACCGATGCTCCATGCCCCTGTCATCACAATGATCCATGCACTTGTCATCACAATGCTCCATGACACCTGTCATCACAATGCTACGTGACTCCAGTCATCACAATGCTTCAAGACTTTGTCATCACAATGGTCCATGCCCTCATCATCACAAGTCTCTGTGAATTTTGTCACCACAATGCTCCATGAACTTTTCATCACAATGCTCCATGCCTTTGTCAGCACAATGCTCCATGCCTTTGTCAGCACAATGTTCCATGACACTTGTCATCACAATGCTCCATGAGCTTGTCAGCACAATGCTCCATGACCAATGTGATCACAGTGGGCCATGCGATGTCAACACAATGCTCCACATCCTTGTCATCACAATGCTCCATAAACATTGTCATCACAATGCTCCATGCACTTCTCATGAAAATGCTCTCTCACCACTGATATCACAGTGTTCCATCACTAGTCATCACAATACTCCCTCACTCCTGTCATCACAATGCTCCACGGCCTTGTCATCACAAGGCTCCATGACCCGAGTAATCACAATACTCCATACCACTTTTCATCTCAATGCTCCATGAACCCTGTCATCACAACGAACCATGCGCTTCATCATAATGCTTCATGCTGTTTTCATCACAATGAAATCAAAATGCTCCATGACCTCAGTCATCACAATTCTCCAAACCCTTGTGATCACAATGCTCCGTAACACTTGTAATCACAACGACCCATGAAGCTCGTCATCACAATTATCCATGCACTTCTCATCACAATGTTCCATGACCTTTGTCATCACAATGCTCAATACACTTGTCATCACAATGCTCCCTGACACTTGTCGTCAGTATGCTCCTTGAACCCTGTCATGACAAGGCTCCATGCCTTTTTCCTCACAATGATCCATGCCTTTTTCACCATAATGCTCCAAGACCCCTGTAAAAACAATGCTCCATGCCCTGGTCATCACAAAGCTCCATGATGCATGTCATCAGAATGCTCCTTTGACATCTCTCACAGTGCTCCATGCCCTTGTAATAACAATGCTCCAAGACCCCTGTAATCACAATGCTCCATGCCCCTTTTCATCAGAATGCTCCATGAGACTTCCCATCACGAGGCTCCATGGCTTTCTCATCACAATGCTCCAGGACCTTGTCTTCACAATGCTCCATGACCACTTTCATCAAAATACTCCATGAACATTTTCAGCTCAATGCTCCATGATCTTCTTTTCACAATGCTCCATGACCCCTGTCATCACAAAGCTCCATGCTCCTTGATATCAAAAGGATCCATGACCTCTGTCATCACAGTGCTCCAAACCCTTGTGATCATATTGTTCCATAACACTTGTCATCACAACGCTCCATGATGCCTGTCATCACAATACTCCATGCCCTTGTCATCACAATGCTCCATGAACTTTGTCATCACAATGCTCAATACACTTGTCATCACAATGTTCCCTGGCCCTTGTCGTCAGAATGCTTCTAGAACCCTGTCATGAAAAGGCTCTATGCCTTTTGCATCACAATGCTCCATGCCCTTTTCATCACAATGCTCCCTGCCATTGTCATCACAATACTCCACAAGCTTGTCATCAGAAGGCACCATGACCCTTGTAATCACAGTTCTCCATGACCCCTGTCATCACAGTGCTCCATGACACCTGTCATCACAATGCTCCAGGCCCCTTGTAATTATAGTTCTCCATGATAATCATCATCACAATTATCCATGGTCTTCTCATCACAATGATCCACCATCTTGCCATCACAGTGCTCCATGACACTTCAAATCACAATGTTACATGCTCTTGTAATCACATTCTCCATGCACTTGTCATCGCAATGCTCCATGACCCCTGTCCTAGCAAGCTCCATGTGCTTTTCATCACAGTGCTTCACGAACTTGTCACCAAAATTCTCAAAAGCCCTTGTCATCACAATGCTCCATTCCCTTTTCATCACAATGCTCCATGACCATTGTCATCACAATGCTCCATTACCTTTGTCATCACAATCCTCCATGACACTTGTCATCACAATGCTCCATGCCGTTGTCATCACAATGCGCCATGACATAGGTCATCACAATGCTCCCTGACACCTGACTTCAAAATACTCCATGACATTTTCTTCACAGTGCTCCATGCCCTTGTCATCACAATGTGCAATGCCCACTGTCATCACAATAATCTATGAAATTTTTCAGACCGATGCTCCATGCCCCTGTCATCACAATGCTCCATGCACTTGTCATCACAATGCTCCATGACACCTGTCATCACAATGCTCCGTGACTCCAGTCATCACAATGCTTCAAGACTTTGTCATCACAATGGTCCATGCCCTCATCATCACAAGTCTCTGTGATCCTTGTCACCACAATGCTCCATGAACTTTTCATCACAATGCTCTGTGACCCTTGGCATCACAATGCTCCATGCCTTTGTCAGCACAATGTTCCATGAGACTTGTCATCACAATGCTCCATGAGCTTGTCAGCAGAATGCTCCATGCCCATGTCATCAAAATGTTCCATGCTCCTTGATATCAAAATTATGCATGACCTCTGTCATCACAGTGCTCCAAACCCTTGTGATCACACTGTTCCATAACACTTGTCATCACAACGCCCCATGATGCCTGTCATCACAATACTCCATGCCATTGTCATCACAATGCTCCATGCCATTGTCATCACAATACTCCACAAGCTTGTCTTCAGAATGTTCCATGACCCTTGTCATCAGAATGCTCCATGCTCCATGCGCTTGTCATCACAATACTCCATTCCCATTGTCATCAAATCCTCGGTGAACCTTGGGTTCACATTGCTTCATGCACTTGTCATCACAATGCTCCATGGTCGTTGAAATGAAAATGATCCATGACCTCTGTCATCACAATGCTCCAAACCCTTGTGATCACAATGTTCCATAACACTTGTCATCACAACACTCCATGATGCCTGTCATCACAATGCTGCATGAACTTTGTCATCACAATGCTCAATACACTTGTCATCACAATGCTCCCTATCACTTGTGGTCAGAATGCTCCTTGAACTCTGTCATGGAAAGGCTCCATGCGTTTTTCATCACAATGCTCCATGCCAGTGTCATCACAATACTCCACAAGCTTTCATAAGAAGGCTCCATGACCCCTGTCATCAAAATGATCCATGACCCCTGTCATCACAATGCTCCATTCCCCTTGTCATTACAGTGCTCCATGAAGGTCGTCATCACAATTACCCATGACCTTCTCATCACAATGCTCCACCGTTTTGCCATCACAATGCTCAATGCCCTGGTCATCACAATGCTCCAGGTCCCTTGTCATCACAATTCTCCTCGTCCCTGTGATCACAATGCTCCATGATGCTTCTCATCACAATGTTACATGCTCTTGTCATCACAATTATCCATGCACTTGTCATCGCAATGCTCCATGACCCCTGTCATAGAAAGCTCCATGTTATTCTCATCACAATGCTTCACGACGTTGTCATCAAAATTCTCAATGGCGGTTGTCATCACAATGCTCCGTGCCCTTGTCATCACAATGCTCCATGCCCTTGTCATCACAATGCTCCATGACCCTTGTCATCACGATGCTCCAAGCCCTTGTCTTCACAATGCTCCATTACCTTTGTCATCAAATTCCTCCATGACACTTGTAATCACAATGCTGCAAGCCATTGTACTCACCATGCACCATGATATATGTCATCACAATGCTCCCTGACACCTGTCTTCACAATAATCCATGACCTTGTCATCACAAAGCTCCATTCCCTTGTCATCACAAGGTGCCATGCCCAATGTCATCAGAATAATCCATGAAATTTTTCAGACCAATGCTCCATGCCCCTGTCATCACAATGCTCCATGACTCCAGTCATCACAATGCTTTATGACCTTTGTCATCACAATGGTCCATGAACTTTTCATCACTATGCTCTGTGACCCTTGGCATCACAATGCTCCATGAATTTGTCAGCACAATGCTCCATGACCCTTGTCATCACAATGCTCCATTACCTTTGTCATCACAATCCTCCATGACACTTGGCGTCACAATATTCCATGCCCATGTCATCACAATTCGCCATGCCCACTGTCATCACAATAATCCATAAAACTTGTTACACCAAATTTCCATGCCACTGTCTTCACAATGCTCCATGCCCTTGTTATCACAAAACTACATGACGCATGTCATCAGAATGCTCCATTGCCTTCTCATCAAAATGCTCCATGCCCTTGTCATCATAATGCTCCAAGACCACTTTAATCACAATGCTCCTAGCCACTATTCATCTCAATTCTCCATGAACCCTGTCATCACAATGCACCATGCCCATCATCATAATGCTTCATGCTATTGTCATCACAATGAAATCAAAATGCTCCATGACCTTTGTCATCCCAATGCTCCAAACCCTGGTGATCACAATGTTCCATAACACTTGTCATCACAACGACCCATGACGCTCGTCATCACAATTATCCATGGTTTTCTCATCACAATGCTCCATGACCTTTGTCATCACAATGCTCAATACACTTGTCATCACAATACTCCTTGACTGCTGTCATCACAATACTCCATAAATATTTTCTGCCCAATGCTCCATGACCCCTCTCATCACAATGCTCCATGACACTTGTCATCACAATGTTCCAAGCCCTTGTCATCAAAATGCTCCATTACCTTTTTCATCACAATCTTCCATGACACTTGGTATCACAATGCTCCATGCCATTGGCATCACAATGGACAATGACATATGTCATCACAATGCTACCTGACACCTGTCTTCACAATACTCCATGTCCTTGTCATCAAAATGTTCCATGCCCTTGTCATCACAAAGCGCCGTGCCCACTCTCATCAGAATAATCCATGAAACTTGTCAGACAAATGTTCCATGCCACTGTCATCACAAAGCTCCATGCCCATATCATCACAATGCTCCATTACCCATGTCATCAAAATTCTCCGTGACTCCAGTCATCACAATGCTTCATGACTTTTGTCATTACAATGCTCCATGCCCACTGTCATCACAATAATCCATGAAACTTGTCAGACCAATTGTCCAAGCCCCCGTCACACAAGGCTCTGTGATCTTTGTCACCAAAATGCTCCATGAATATTTCATCACAATGCTCTGTGTCCCTTGTCATCACCATGCTCCATACCTTTGTCAGCACAATGCTCCATGACACTTGTCATCAAAATGCTCCATGCGCTTGTCAGCACAATGCTCCATAACCCCTGCCATCACAGTGCTCCGTGACTCCAGTCATCACAGTGCTTCATGACCTTTGTCAACACAGTGGTCCATGCCCTCTTCACACAAGGCTCTGTGACCTTTGTCATCACAATGCTCCATGCCCACTGTCATCACAATAATCCATGAAATTGTCAGACAAATGTTCCATGCCCCTGTCATCACATTGCTCCGTGCCCTTGTCATCACAATGCTCCATGACACATGACATCACAATGTTCCATAACCATTGTCACAAAATGCTCCATGACCCATTTCATCACAATGCTTCATGACCCCTGACATCACAATGTTCCATAACGCCTGTTATCAAAATATTCCATGACGCTTTTCATCAAATTGCTCCATGACCCTGTCATCACAATGCTCCCTGCACTTCTCATCACAATGCAACACGCCCTTGTCATTAAAATGCCCAATGACATTTTTCATCACAAAGCTCCATGACCCTTGGCATCACAATGCTCCATGCCATTGTCATCACAGTGCTCAAAGAACTCTCTCATCACATTGCTCCATGACCCTTGTCATCACAATGCTCCAAGACCTCTGTAATCACAATTCTCCATGCCCCTTTTCATCTCAATTCTCCATCCACCCTGTCATCACAATGCAACATGCCCATCATCATAATGATTCATGCTATTGTCATCACTATGAAATCAAAATGCTCCATGACCTCTGTCATCACAAAGCTGCAAACCATTCTGATCACAATGTTCCATGACACTTGTCATCACAATGCCCCATGATGCTCGTCATCACAGTTAAGCGAGGTCTTCTCATCACAATGCTCAATGACATTTGTCATCACAATGCTCAATACACTTGTACTCACAGTGCTCTCTGACACTTGTCATCACTATGCTCCTTAAACACTGTCATGACAAGGCTCCCTGCAGTTTTCATCACAATGATCCGTTCCCTTTTCTTCACAATGCTCCAAGACCCCTGTTATCACAATGCTCCGTGACTCCAGTCATCACAATGCTTCATGACATTTGTCATCACAATGGTCCATGACCTTGTCACACAAAGCTCTGTGACCTTTGTCACCACAATTCTCCATGAACATTTTATGACAATGCTCTGTGACCCTTGTCATCACAAAGCTCCATGCCTTTGTCAGCACAATGCTCCATGGCCCTTGTCATCACAATGCTCGATGCGCGCTTCAGCAAATTGCTCCATAACCAATGTCATCACAATTCGCCATGCACTTGTCATCACAATGCTCATCATCCTGGTCATCAAAATTCTCCATAAACCTTTTCATCACAATGCTCCATGCACTTATCAAAATGCTCTCTCACCACAGATATCTCAATGTTCCACCACTAGTCATCACAATACTCCCTCAACCCTGTTATCAAAATGTTACATTACCCCTGTCATCACAATGCTACGTGCCATTATCATCACAATGCTCCATGACACCTGACATCACATAGTTCCATAACCCCTGTAATCAAAATGTTCCATGACCCTTTTCATCACAAAGCTCCATGATCCCTCACATCACAATGTTCTATAACCCCTGTCATCAAAATGTTCCATGACCCTTTTCATCAAATTGCTCAATGACCCTGTCATCACAATGCTCCCTGCCCTTCTCATCACAATGCACCAGGCCCTTGTCATCAAAATGCTCCATTCCATTATCATCACAATGCTCCATGGACCCTCTCATCACATTGCTCCATGCACTTGTCATCCCATATCTCCATGACGCTTGTCATCACAATGCTCGATGCCCTTCTCATCACAATGCTCCATGCCATTGTCATTAGAATCCTGCATGATCTATGTATCACAGTGTTCCGTGCCATTGTCATCACACTGCTCCATGCCCACTCTCTTCACAATAATCCATGAAATTTTTCATACCATTGCCCCATTTCCTTGTCATCAAAATGCTCCATTACCACTGTCATAACAATGCTCCATTACCCCTGCCATCACAAGATTCCACGGTCTTTTCATCACAAGCGTCGATGACCCTTGTCATCACAATGCTCCAAGACCCCTGTAATCACAAATCTCGATGCGCTTGTCATCACAACGCTCCATGACGCATGTCATGAGAATGCTCCATGGCCTTCTCCTCACAGTGCTCCATTATATTTGTCATCACAATCCTCCATGACACTTGGCTTCACAATGCTCCATGCCATTGTCATCACAATGCTCCGTGATTCCTGTCATCACAATGCTTCCTGACCTTTGTCATTACAATGGTCCATGCCCTCGTCATTACAAGGCTCTGTGACATTTGTCACCACAGTGCTTCATGAACTTTTCATCATAATGGTCTGTGACCGTTGTCATCACAATGCTCCATGCCTTTCTCAGCACAATGCTCCATGACCCTTGTCATCACAATGCTCCATGCCCTTGTCAGCACAGTGCTCCATGACACTTGTCATCACAATGCTCCATGCGCTTGTCATCAAAATGCTCCATTACCTTTGTCATCACAATCCTCCATGACAATTGGCATCACAATGCTCCATGGCATTGTCATCACAATGGGCCATGACATATGTCTTCACAATGTTCCCAGACACCTGTCTTCACAATAATGCATGAACTTGTCATCACAATGCTCCATGCCCATTTCATCACAATGTGCCATTCCCACTGTCATCGCAATAATCCATGAAACTTGTAAGACCAATGTTCCATGCCCCTGTCATCACAATGCTGCATGCCCTTGTCATCACAATGCTCCATGACACGTCATCTCAATGCTCCGTGACACCTGTCATCACAATGCTTCATGACCTTTCTGATAACAATGGTCCATGCCCTCGTCACACAAGGCTCTGTGATCTTTCTCACCACAATGCTCCATGAACTTTTCATCACAATGCTCTGTGACCTTTGTCATCACAATGCACTATGCGTTTCTCAGCACAATGCTCCGTGACCCTTGTCATCACAATGCTCCATGTGCTTGTCATCAAAATGCTCCATGATCTTTGTCATCACCAAGCTCCATTACCCTTGGTATCACAATGCTCCATGCGCTTGTCATCAAAATGCTCCATGATCTTTGTCATCAGCAAGCTCCATGACCCTTGGCATCAGAATGATCCATGCCATTGTCATCAAAATGCTTCCTGAAGCCTCTCATCACATTGCTTCCATGTCCTTGTCATCACAAAACTCCACGATGATTGTCATCAAAATGCACAATTCCCTTCTCATCACAATGTTCCATGCCCTTGTCATTACAATTCTCCATGACCCATGTATCACAGTGTTCCTTTCCCTTGTCATCATAATGCTCCATGCCCACTCTTATCACAATAAAACAAGAAAAGTTTCAGACCAATGCTCCATAAAATTGTAATCTCAATGCTCCATTACCCCTGTCATGAAAATGCTCCATAACACGTGCCATCAAAATGTTCCACGGCGTTGTCATCACAAGGCTCCATAACCCTTGTCATTACAATGATCCAAGACCCTGTAATCACAATGCTCCATGCCTTTGTCATCACACAGCTCAATGACACATGTCATCAGAATGCTCCATGGCTTTCTCATCACAATGCTCCATACCCTTGCCATCACAATATTCCATTACCCCTGTCTTAACAGTGCACCATGACCACTGTCATAATGATGTTCCACGGCCTTGTTATCAAAATGCTCCATGAACGCTGTCATCACAATGCTCCGTGACTCCAGTCATCACAGTGCTTCATGAACTTTGTCATCACAATGGTCTATGCCCTCATATCACAATTCTCTGTGACCTTTGTCACCACAATGCTCCATGAACTTTTCATCACAATGCTCTCTCACCATTGTCATCACAATGCTCTATGCCTTTCTCAGCACAATGCTCCATGAACCTTGTCATCACAATGCTCCATGTGCTTCTCAGCACATTGCTCCATGACCCATGTTATCAAAATGTGCCATGCGCGTGTCATCACTGTGCTCCACAACATTGTCATCACAATGCTCCATAAAACTTGTCATCAATATGCTCCAGGCACTATTCAACAAAATGCTCTCTCACAACTGATATCACTATGTTCCATCACAAGTCATCACAATACTCCCTCACCCCTGTCATCACAATGTTCCATGACCCCTGTCATCACATTGCTACATGCACTTATCATCACAATGTTAGATGAGCCCTGACATCACAATGTTCCCTAACCCCTGTCATCAAAATGCTCCATGACCCTTTTCATCAAAATGCTCCATGACCCCTGACATCACAATGTTCCATAACCCCTGTCATCAAAATCTTCCATGGCCTTTTTCATCAAATTGCTCCATGACCCTGTCATCACAATGCTCCCTTCCCTTCACAACACAATGCACCACGAACTTGTCATCAAAATGCTCCATGACATTTGTCGTCACACATCTCCATGACAATTGGCATCACAATGCTCCATGTCATTGTCATCACAATGCTCCATGAAACCTATCATCACATTGTTCCATGCCCTTGTCATCACAAAGCTCCATGACGCTTGCCATCACAATGCTCAATGTCCTTCTCATCACAATGCTCCATTTCCTTGTCATTATAATCCTCCATGACCCATGTATCACATTGTTCTGTGCCCTTGTCATCAGAATGCTCCATGCTCACTCTCATCACAATAATCCATGAAACTTTTCAGACCAATGCTCCATGCCCTAGTCATCACAGTGCTCCATTACACCTGTCATAACAATGCTCCATGACCCCTGCTATCACAATGATCCACCGCCTTTTAATCACAAGGCTCCATGACTCTTGTCATCACAATGCTCCAAGTCCCCTGTAATCACAATGCTCCATGCAATTGTCATCACAAAGCTCCTTGACGCATGTCATCAGAATGCTCCATGGCCTTCGCATCACAATGCTCCATGCCCTTGTCATCACAATGCTGCAAGACGCCTGTATTCACAATGCTCCATGCCCTTGTCATCAAAAAGCTCCAGAACGCATGTCATCAGAATACTCCTTGGCCTTCTCATCACAATGCTCCATGCCCTTGACATCACAATGTTCCAAGACCTCTGTAAACACAATGCTGCATGCCTCTTTTCATCAGTATGGTCCATGAGACTTGTCATCACAAGGCTCCATGGTCTTCTCAACACAATGCTCCAGGACATTGTCATCACAATGCTTCACGACCTTCTCATCAAGATTCTAAATGGCCCTTGTGATCATAATGTTCCAAGCCCTAATCATTACAGTGCCCCATTATCTTTGTCATCACATTCCTCCATGACACTTGGCATCACAATGCCCCACGCCATTGTCATCGCAATGGAACATGACATATGTCATCACAATGCTCCCTGACACCTGTCTTCACAATACTCCATGACCTTTTCATCACAATGCTCCATGCCCTTGTCACCACAATCCGCCATGCCGAATGTCATCACGATAATCCATGAAACTTGTCAGACCAATGCTCCATGCCCTTGTCATCACAATTCTCCATGACCCCGCACATCATAATTCTCCGTGAATCCAGTCATCACAATGCTTTATGACGTTTGTCATCACAATGGTCCATTCCCTCATCATCAAAGTTCTCTGTAACACGTTTCATCACAATACTCCATGCCTTTGTCAGCATAATGCTCCATGACCCTTGTCATCACAATGATCCATGCGCTTGTCAGCACAATGCTCCACAACCTTGTCATCACAATGCTCCATAAAACTTTTCATCACAATGCTCCTTGCACATCTCATCTAAATGCTCTCTAACCACTGATATCACAATGTTCCATTACAACTCATCACAATACTCCCTCACCCCTTTCATCACAATGTTCCATGACCCCTATCATCAAAATGCTACATGCCCTTATCATCATAATGCTCCATGACCACTGACATCACAATGTTCCATAACCCTGTCATGAAAATGTTCCCTGACGATTTTCATCAAATAGCTCCATGACCCTGTCATCACAATGCTCCCTGCCCTTCTCATCACAATGCACAACGCTCTTGTCATCAAAATGCTCCATGACCTTTGTCATCACAAACTCCATGACACTTGGCATCACAAAGCTCCATGACATTGTCATCACAATGCTCCATGAAACCTATCATCATATTGTTCCTTGCTCTTGTCATCACAAAGCTCCATGATGCTTGTCATCACAATGCTCGATGCCTTTCTCATCACAATGATCCATGCCCCTGTCATTACAATCCTCCATGACCCATGTATCACCGTCGTTCTGTGCCCTTGTCATCACAATGCTCCATGCCCACTCTCATCACAAAAATCCATGAAACTTTTCAAACCAATACTCCATGCCCTTGTCATAACAATGCTCCATTACCCCTGTCATAACAATGCTCCATGACCCCTGCCATCACAATGTTCCACGGTGTTGTCATTACAAGGCTCCATGACCCTTGTCATAACAATGCTCCAAGACCCCTGTAATCACAATGCTCCATGCCCCTTTTCATCAGAATCCTCCATGAGACTTGTCATCACAATGCTCCATGGTATTCTCATCACGATGCTCCAGGACATTGTCATCCCAATGTTCCATTCCCTTGTCATCACAATGCTCCATGACCCCTGCCATCACAATACTCAAGGAATATTGTCAGCTCAGTGCTCCTTGAAATTCTCATCACAATGCTCCATGACCCCTGTCATCACAATGCTCCATGACCACTGTCATCACAACGCTCCATGACACCAGACAACACAATGGTCTGGGAAACTTGTCATCGAAATGTTCCATGACACTTGTCATCACAATGATCCATGCCCTTGCCATCCCAATGCTCCATGACCCCTGTAATCACAATGCTCCATGACGCTTGTCATCACAATGCTCCATGACACTTGTCATCAAAATGCTCCATGCATTTGTTAGCAAAATGCTACATGACCTTGTCATCACAATGCTCCATGCGCTTGTCATCACAATACTCCATTCCCATTGTCATCAAAATCCTCCATGATCCTTGGGTTCACATTGCTTCATGCCCTTGTCATCACAATGATCCATGCTCCTTGAAATGAAAATGATACATGACTTCTCTCATCACAATGCTCCAAAGCCTTGTGATCACAATGTTCATAACACTAGTCATCATAGCACTCCATGATGCCTTTCATCACAATGCTCCATGAAATGTGTCATCACAATGCTCAATACACTTGTCATCACAATGCTCCATGAGACTTGTCATCAGAATGCTCCTTGAACACTGTCATGAAAAGGCTCCATGCCTTTTTCATCACAATGCACCATGCCCTTTTCATCAAAATGCTCCATGCCATTGTCATCACATTACTCCAAAAGCTTGTCATCAGAATGGTCCATGACCCTTGTCATCACAATGATCCATGACACCTGTCATCACAATGCTCCATGCCCCTTGTCATTACAGTGTTCCATGACAATCCTCATCACAATTATCCGTGGTCTTCTCATGACAATGCTCCACGGTCTTGCCATCCCAATGCTCCATGCCCTGGTCATCACAATTCTACAAGTCCTTTTCATCACAATGCTCCATGACACTTCTCATCAAAATGTTACATGCTCTTCTCAATACAATTCTCCATGCACTTGTCATCGCAATGCCCCATGACCCCTGTCATAGAAAGCTCCATGCGCTTGTCATCACAATGCTTCACGACCTTATCATTAAAATTCTCAAAGGCCATTGTCATCACAATGCTCCATGATGTTGTCATCAAAATGCTTCCTGACCTTGTCATCACGAAGCTCCAAACCCTTGTCATCACAATGCTCCATTACCTTTGTCATCACAATCCTCCATGACACTTGGCATTCCAATTCCCCATGCCATTCTCATCACAATGGAACATGAGATATGTCATCCCAATACTCCCTGACACCTGTCTTCACAATACTGTATGACCTTGTCATCACAATGCTCCATGCCTTTGTAATCACAATGTGCCATGCCCACTGTCATCACAATAATCCATAAAACTTTCAGAGCAATGCTCTATGCCCATGTCATCACAATGCTCCATTCCCGTGTCATCACAATGCTCCGTGACTCCAGTCATCACAGTGCTTTATGAACTTTGTCATCACAATGGTCCATGCTTTCATCATCACACGTCTCTGTGACTTTGTCACCACAATGCTCCATGAACTTTTCATAACAATGCTCTCTGACCCTTGTCATCAGAATGCTCTATGCCTTTCTCAACACAGTGCTCCATCCCCCTTTTCATCACAATGCTCCATGTGCTTGTCAGCACATTGCTCCATGACCCATGTTATCACAATGTGACATGCGCTTGTCATCACAATGCTCCACAACCTTGTCATCACAATGCTCCATAAACCCTTGTCATCACAATGCTCCATGCACTTCTCAACAAAATGCTCTCTCACAACTGATATCACTATGTTCCATTACTAGTCATCACAATACTTCCTCACCCCTGTCATCACAATGTTCCATGACCCCTGACATCACTATGTTCCATAACCCCTGTCATCAAAATGCTCCATGACCCTTTTCAGCAAAATGCACCATGACCCCTGACATCACAATGTTCCATAACCCATATCATCAAAATCTTCCATGACCTTTTTCATCAAATTGCTCCTCGACTCTGTCATCACAATGCTCCCTTCCCTTCACAACACAATGCACCACGCCCTTGTCATCAAAATGCTCCATGACATTTATCGTCACATATCTCCATGACAGTTGGCATCACAATGCTCCATGCCATTGTCATCAAGATGCTCCATGAACCCTCTGATCACATTGTTCCATGCTCTTGTCATCACAAAGCTACATGACATTTGTCATCACAATGCTCGATGCCCTTCTCATCACAATGCTCCATACGCTTCTCATTACAATCCTCCATGACCCATGTATCACAGTGTTCCGTGCCCTTGTCATCACAATGCCCCCTGCCCACTCTCATCACAATAATCCATGAAATTTTCAGACCAATGCTCCCTGCCCTTGTCATCACAAAGCTCCATGACCCCTGACATCACAATGTTCCATATCCCCTGTCATCAAAATTATCCATGACCCTTTTCATCAAATTGTTCCATGACCCTGTCATCACAATGTTCCCTGCCCTTCTCATCACAATGCACAACGCCATTGTCATCAAAATGCTCCATGACCTTTGTCATCACAAAGGTCCATGACTCTAGTCATCAAAATTTTCCATGGTCTTCTCATCACAATGCTCCATGACCTTTGTCATCACAATGCTTAATACACTGGTCATCACAATGCTCCCTGACACTTGTCATCAGTATGCTCCTTGAACCCTCTCATGACAACGCTCCATGCCTTTTTCATCACAAAGATCCATGCTCTTTTCATCACAATGCTCCATGCCATTGTCATCACAATACTCCACAAGCTTATCATCAGAATGCTCCGTGACCCTTGTCATCACAATGCTCCATGACCACTGTCATCACAATGTTCCATGACCCCTGTCATCACAATGCTCCATGACAACTGTCATCAGAATGCTCCATGCCCCTTGTCATTACAGTGCTCCATGAAGCTCGTCATCACAGTTATTCATGGCCTTCTCATCACAGTGCTCCACGGTCTTGCTATCACAATGCTCCATTCCCTGGTAATCACAATGCTCCATTCCCTGGTAATAACAATGCTCCATGTCCCTTGTCATCAGAGTTATCCACGTCCTTGTCATCACAATGCTCCATGACACTTCTCATCATAATGTTACATGCACTTGTCATCAAAATTTTCCATGAAATTTTCATCTGAATGCCATATGACCCCTGTCATAGCAAGCTCTATGCCTTTGTCATCAAAATTCTTCACGACATTGTCATCAAAATTCTCAGTGTCCATTGTCATCACAATGATCCATGCTCTTGTCATCACAATGCTCCATGACCCTGGTTATCACAGTGCTCCAAGCCATTGTTAACACAATGCTCCATTACCTTTGTCATCACAATAATCCATGACACCTGGCATCACAATGCCCCATGCCATTGTCATCACAATGGGCCATGACATATGTCATCACAATGCCCCCTGTCACCTCTCTTCAAAATACTCTATGACCTTTTCATCACAATGCTCCATGCCCTTGTCATCACAATGCGCCATGCCCACTCTCATCACAATAGTCCATAAAACTTGTCAGAGCAATGCTCTATAACCCTGTCATGACAATGCTCCATGCCCTTGTCATCACAATGCTCCATGACCCTGTCATCACAATGCTCTGCGACTCGTCATAACAATGATTCATGTCCTTTGTCATGACAATGGTCCATACACTCGTCATCACAAGTCTCTTTGACTTTGTCACCACAATGCCTCATGAACTTTTCATCACAATGCTCTCTGATACTGGTCATCACCATATTCTATGCCTTCCACAGCACAATGCTCCCTGACACTTGTCATAAGAGTGCTCCATGTGCTTGTCAGCACATTGCTCCATGACCCATGTTATCATAATTCACCATGCGCTTGTCATCAAAATGTAACCAAGTTGAGGTTCTTGTAAGCAGTGCAGCCCTAAATTTTGGGGTGGCTCTGTCATATTGATTTTCAGTTTTCCCAAGGTATATTCCCTAGCCTGGAAGTGCCCTTGGCTCTGTAGCTCTGTTGTTTAATTGTTTTAGAGAACACATTGCACTCCTCCAGAGAGGCGGTTGGCAATTTATATCCTGCCCATCAGCATAACTAGGCACCCTCTTCTCCAGGACCTGTCTGGCCTTTCTGGTTTTTACACATTTTGCAGATGTCCCTTGTCACCGCAGGGAAGTGATACTTCTTTGTACTGCAGAATTGCATTGCCCGCTTTCTTGCTTGGCCAAAAAGGGCGTATGCGTTTCCTCCTGAATATATTCAGGAGGAAACGCATACGCCCTTTTTGGGCAAGTGCATCATTGTTGAAATTGTGCCCCTTTTCCTGTGCTTTAAATGCGATTCCAATGTACTTCTTGAAATCTCTTTCCTGATATTCTGGCTCGCTTTCAAGTCCACCTCGTTGCCTTGCCTCAACAGATTTTTGGACGATAGTTGCCCTTTATTACTCTGCCAGTTTGTGAATTGCCGTGCCCCTGAGCTCAATTTTTCAAGTCGTTTTTTGTGAGCTGACCTCATGTCCAAAATTTGGGTTCAGGATCTATACTGGTTCCCGGTGGGTGGCTGAGACATTGGTTAATTCTTCTTTCTGCCGGGAAATTAGAGTGACATATGCCGATCCAAATGCCTAACAGCTACTCTCTCATTGGTTGCCCATCTTTCTTTTCATCCTCTGCCTAATTTGCAACATGTGAGAACAAGGAGTTTAAAGGGGCTGTCTCTCCAAGTTGGGAGATTGATAGTAAAGCAGTTGGAAATTCAAACCGAAGCACCAGGAGAGGGACTATTAGTTGAGTTTTAGAAACCTTTCTTATTCACAGTGTGTCCATTCTCTTGGTTTCCTGTACATTTTATAGCTGTATTAATATTCCCTTCAACCTGGAGAGTTGGGAAACTTGGAATGTGTGCCACGTATTATTGCTCTAAGTGGTCTGCATTTGCTGACCCAATCTCACCAATCCTCTCAGTCCCAAGTGTCCAGCCTTATGCCACATCCAGCTGTCGTTGTAGATAGGGTCATTCCAGGTTTCATCAGAGCCCCTGAAGGAATTGTAAAGAATTTCCCTATTTTTTTGTTTTGTTTTTGAAATTCCTTTTTGTAGTTTGTTTGAGCTGATTCTCACTGCCATGTTTATGCCTGTCTAGACACACTTGATTCCCATACGGAGACATATCAATACATAGGTTTTAAGATTCTTACTAGTCAGATATATTCCTCTGCGGGAAATATGGGGTTTTCAGTCCCTTTCACTGTGGAAGGTTTAGGACTTGTATAATCCGTAGTTGGCTTTTGGAACGGTACCTGTACTAATATCAAACTCTGGTTTTATGCATCACCCCACCTCTCCTTTCCCCTTAAGCAGGCATAATAATATTTTCTAAATGTGAGACACTGTTCTCTTTCCTAACTCAGTTCATGTGTAGCCATGTTTACAGGACCTTCATAAGTGATATCTTATGATAAGTTTCTTTTTTCTCTGTGACTTATTTCACTTAGAATCATCGTACCTGAATCCACTCATTTTGCTGCTACTGGCATTATGACATTGTTTTCATGGATGAGGGATATTCCATCGTCCGTAAGTAACACAGTTTCTTAAACCATTTTTGTCTTTCCTGGTATACTTAAGGTGTACCCAAGTTGAGGTTCTTGTAAGGAGTGCAGCCCTAAATTTTGTGGTGTCTCTGTCTTTTTGATTTTCAGTTTTACCAAGGTATATTCCCTAGACTGGAAGTGCCCTTGGCTCTGTAGCTCTGTTGTTTACTTGTTTTAGGGAACACAATGCACTACTCCAGAGAGGCAGTTGGCAATTTACATCCCGCCCTTCAGCATAACTAGGCTCCCTGTTCTCCAGGACCTGTCTTGCCTTTCTGGTTTTTACACATTTTGCGGATGTCCCTTTTGACTGGTGGGAAGTGATACTTCTTTGTAGTGTAGATTTGCATTGCCCACTTGCTTGCTTGGGCAAAAAGGTCGTTTGAGTTTTCTCCTGAATATATTCAGGAGAAAACGCATACTCCTTCTTGGCCAAGTGCATCATTGTCGAAGTTGTGCCCCTCTTTCTGTGCTTTAAATGCGATTCCAATGTACCTCTTGAAATCTGTTTCCTGCTATTCTGGCTCGCTTTCAAGTCCGCCTCGTTGCCTTCCCTCAACAGATTTTTGGACGATAGTTGTCCTTTATTAATCTGCCAGTTTGTAAATTGCTATGCCTCTGAGCTCCATTTTTCAACTCGTTTTTTGTGAGCTGACCGGAAGACCAAAATATTGTTTCAGGAACTATACTGGTTCCCAGGGGTTGGCTGAGACTTTGGTTAATTTTTCTTCCTGCCGGCAAACCAGAGTGACATATGCCCGTCCAAATGCCTAACAGCTACTCTCTCATTGGTTCTCCCTCTTCCCTTTCATCTTCTGCCAATTTGGCAACCTGTGCTAACCATGAGGTTAAAGGGGCTGTCTCTCCAAGTTGGGAGATTGATAGTAAAGCAGTTGGAATGTCAAACCGGACCACCAGGAGAGGGACTATTAGTTGAGTTTTACAAGCATTTCGTTTTAACTGTGTGTCCAATCTCTAGGTTTCCCATACATGTTATAGCTGTAGTAATATTCCCTTCAACCTGGAGAGTTGGGACCCTTGGAATGTGTGCCACACATTATTGCTTTAAATGGTCTGCATTTGCTCACAGAATCTCACCAATCCTCTCAGTCCCAAGTGTCCAGCCTTATGCCACATACAGCTGTCATTGTAGATAGGGTCATTCCAGGTTTTATCAGAGCCCCTGAAGGAATTATAAAGAACTTCCCTGCTTTTGTGTTTTGTTTTTGAAATTCCTTTTTATAGTGGGTTTGAGCTGATTCTCACTGCCATATTTATGCCAGTCTAGACACACTTGATTCCCTTATGGAGATATATCAATACATAGGTTTTAAGATTCTTACTAGTCAGATATATTCCTCTTCGGGAAATATGGGGTTTTGAGTCCCTTTCACTGAGGAAAGTGTAGGTCTTGTCTATTCCGTATTTGGTTTTTGGAACGGTACCTGTACTTCTATCAAACTCTAGTTTTATGCATCACCCCACCTCTCCTTCCCCCTTAAGCAGGCATAAGGGTCTTTTCTAAATGTGAGAATCTGTTCTCATTCCTATCTCAGTTCATGTGTAGCCATGTTTACAAGACCCCCATAAGTGGTATCTTATGATAAGTTTCTTTTTCTCTGTGACTTATTTCACTTAGAATCATCGTACGTGAATCCACTCATTTTGCTGCTACTGGCCTTATGACATTGATTTCATGGCTGAGGGATATTCCATCGTACTTAAGTAACACAAGTTCTTGAACCATTTTTGTCTTTCCTGGAATATTTAAGGTGTACCCAAGTTGAGCTTCTTGTAAGCAGTGCAGCCCTTATTGTTTGGGTGGCTTTGTCTTATTGATTTTCAGTTTTCCCAAGGTATATTCCCTAGAATGGAAGTGCACTTGGCTCTGTAGCTCTGTTGTTTACTTGTTTTAGGGAACACAATGCACGCCTCCAGAGAGGCAGTTGGCAATTTACATCTCACCCATCAGCATAACTAGGCTCCCTGTTCTCCAGGGCCTGTCTTGCCTTTCTGGTTTTTACACATTTTGCGGATGTCCCTATTGACCAATGGGAAGTGATACGTCTTTGTAATGCAGATTTTCATTGCCCACTTGCTTGCTTGGCCAAAAAGGGCGTATGCGTTTTCTCCTGAATATATTCAGGAGAAAACGCATACGCCCTTTTTGACCAAGTTCATCATTGTCGAAATTGTGCCACACTTCCCGTGCTTTAAAGGCAATTCCAATGTACCTCTTGAAGTCTGTTTCCTGCTATTCTGGCTCGCTTTCAAGTCCGCCTCATTGCCTTCCCTCAACAGATTTTTGGACGATAGTTTTCCTTTATTACTCGGCCATTTTCTGAATTGCTCTGCCCCTGAGCTCCAGTTTTCAACTCGTTTTTTGTGAGCTGACCGCAAGTCTAAAATTTTGTTTCAGTACCTATACTGTTTCCCAGCGGGTGGCTGAGAGTTTGGTTAATTCTTCTCCCTGACCGGAAATTACAGTGATATGTGCCCGTCCAAATGCCTAACAGCTACTCTCATTGCTTCTCCCTCTTCCCTTTCATCCTCTGCCAAGTAGGCAACCTTTGCGAACCAGGAGGTTAAAGGGTCTGTCTCTCCAAGTTGGGAGATTGATAGCAAAGCAGTTGGACAGTCAAAGCAGAGCACCCGGATAGGGACTATTAGTCGAGTTTTAGAAACCTTCCATATTCACATTGTGACCATTCTCTAGGTTTCCCGTACACGTTATAGCTGTAGTAATATTCCCTTCAACCTGGAGAGTTGGGACCCATGGAATGGGTGCCACACATTATTGCTTTAAAGGGTCTGTATTTGTTCTCCCAATCTCACCAATCCTCTCAGTCCCAAGTGTCCAGCCTTATGACACATCCAGCTGTCTTTGTAGATAGGGTCATTCCAGGTTTCATCAGAGCCCCTGAAGGAATTGTAAAGAATTTCCCTGTTTTTTTTTTGTTTTTGTTTTTGAAATTCCTTTTTATATTGGGTTAGAGCTGATTCTCACTGCCATGTTGCTACCAGTGTAGACACACTTGAATCCCTTACGGAGACCTACAAATACATAGGTTTTAAGATTCTTACTAGACACATATATTCCTCTGCAGGAAATATGGGGTTTTGAGTCCCTTTCACTGAGGAAGGTGTAGGTCTTGTCTATTCCGTAGTTGGTTTTTGGAACGGTACCTGTACTAATATCAAACTCTGGTTTTATGCATCACCCCACCTCTCCTTCCCCCTTAAGCAGGCATAAGAGTGTTTTCTCAATGTGAGACTCTGTTCTCTTTCCTAACTCAGTTCATGTGTAGCCATGTTTACAGGACCTTCATAAGTGATATTTATGATAAGTTTCTTTTTCTCTGTGACTTATTTCACTTAGAATCATCGTAACTGAATCCACTCATTTTGCTGCTACTGGCCTTATGACATTCATTTCATGGCTGAGGGATATTCCATCATTCGTAAGTACCACAATTTTTTGAACCATTTTTCTCTTTCCTGGGATATTTAAGGTGTACCCAAGTTGAAGTTCTTGTAAGCAGTGCAGCCCTATATTTTGTGATGGCTCTGTCTTATTGATTTTCAGTTTTCCCAAGGTATCTTCCCTAAACTGGAAGTGCCCTTGGCTCTGTAGCTCTGTTGTTTCCTTGTTTTAGGGAACACAATGCACTCCTCCAGAGAGGCAGTTGGCAATTTACATCCTGCCCATTAGCATAACTAGGCTCCCTGTTCTCCAGGGCCTGTCTTGCCTTTCTGGTTTTTACACATTTTGCGGATATCCCTTTTGACCGTTGGGAAGTGATACTTCTTTGTAGTGCAGATTTGCTTTGCCCACTTGCTTGCTTGGGCAAAAAGGTCGTTTGCGTTTTCTCCTGAATATATTCAGGAGAAAACGCATACGCCCTTCTTGGCCAAGTGCATCATTGTCGAAGTTGTGCCCCTCTTTCTGTGCTTAAAAGGCGATTCCAATGTACCTCTTGAAATCTGTTTCCTGCTATTCTGGCTCGCTTTCAAGTCGGCCTCGTTGCCTTCCCTCAACAGATTTTTGGACGATAGTTGTCCTTTATTACTCTGCCAGTTTGAGAATTGCTATGCCCTAGAGCTCCATTGTTCAACTCGTTTTTTGGGAGCTGACCGCAAGTCCAAAATTTTGGTTCAGGAACTATACTGGTTCCCGGCGGGTGGCTGAGACTTTGGTTAATTCTTCTTCCTGCCGGGAAACCAGAGTGACATATGCCCGTCCAAATGCCTAACAGCTACTCTCTCATTGGTTCTCTCTTTTCCCTTTCATCCTCTGCCAAATTGGCAACCTCTGCGAACCAGGAGGTTAAAGGGGCTGTCTCACCAAGTTCGGAGATTGATAGTAAAGCAGTTGTAAATTCAAACAGGAGCACCAGGAGAGGGACTATTATTTGAGTTTTAGAAACCTTTCGTTTTCACAGTGTGTCCATTCTCTATGTTTCCCGTACATGTTATAGCTTTAGTAATATTCCCTTCAACGTGGAGAGTTGGGACCCTTGGAATGTGTGCCACGCATTATTGCTTTAAATGGTCTGCATTTGCTCACCGAATCTCACCAATCCTCTCAGTCCCAGGTGTCCAGCCTTATGCCACATCCAGCTGTCGTTGTAGATAGGGTCATTCCAGGTTTCATCAGAGCCCCTGAAGGAAATGTAAAGAATTTCCCTGTTTTTCTGTTTTGTTTTTGAAATTCCTTTTTATAGTGGGTTTGAGCTGATTCTCACTGCCATGTTTATGCCAGTCTAGACACACTTGATTCCCTTACAGAGTCATATCAATACAAAGGTTTTAGGATTCTTTCTAATCAGATATATTCCTCTGCGGGAAGTATGGGGTTTTGAGTCCCTTTCACTGAGGAAAGTGTAAGTCTTGTCTATTCAGTAGTTGGTTTTTGGAATGGTACATGTACTAATATCAAACCCTGGTTTTATGCATCACCCCACCTTTCCTTCACCCTTAAGCAGGCACAAGAGTGTTTTCTAAATGTGAGACTCTGTTCTCTTTCCTAACTCAGTTCATGTGTATCCAGCCATGTTTACAGGACATTCATAAGTGATATCTTATGATAAGTTTCTTTTTCTCTGTGACTTATTTCACTTAGAATCATCGTACCTGAATCCACTCATTTTGCTGCTATTGGCCTTATGACATTGATTTCATGGCTGAGGGATATTCCATCGTATGTAAGTAACACAATTTCTTGAACCATTTTTGTCTTTCCTGGGATATTTAAGGTTTTACCCAAGTTGAGGTTCTTGTAAGCAGTGCAGCCCTAAATTTTGGGTTGGCTCTGTCTTATTGATTTTCAGTTTTCCCAAGGTATATTCCCTAGACTGGAAGTGCCCTTGGCTCTGTAGCTCTGTTGTTAACTTTTTTAAGGGAAAACAATGCACTCCTCCATAGAGGCAGTTGGCAATTTATATCCTGCCCATCAGCATAACTAGGCTCCCTGTTTTCCAGGGCCTGTCTTGCATTTCTGGTTTTTACACATTTTACGGAGGTCCCATTTCACCGGTTGGAAGTGATACTTCTTTGTAGTGCAGATTTGCATTGCCCGCTTGCTTGCTTTGCCAAAAAGGGCGTATGCGTTTTCTCCTGAATATATTCAGGAGAAAATGCATACGCCCTTTTTGGCCAAGTGCATCATTGTCGAAGTTGTGCCCCTCTTCCTGTGTCTTAAAGGTGATTCCAATGTAGCTCTTGAAATCTGTTTCCTACTATTCTGGCTCGCTTTCAAGTCCACCTCATTGCCTTCCCTCAACAGATTTTTGGAAGATTGTTGTCCTTTATTACTCTGCCAGTTTGTAAATTGCTGGGCCCCTGAGCTCCATTTTTCAACTCTTTTTTTGTGAGCTTGCCGCAAGTCCCAAATGTTGGTTCAGGACCTATACTTGTTCCCGGCGT
Organism: Hyperoodon ampullatus; assembly: GCF_949752795.1. Taxonomy (NCBI): domain Eukaryota; kingdom Metazoa; phylum Chordata; class Mammalia; order Artiodactyla; family Ziphiidae; genus Hyperoodon; species Hyperoodon ampullatus. The sequence continues at coordinate 5,002,704 of NW_027641093.1, read as the reverse complement.
TTGGCTGAGACTTTGGTTAATTCTTCTTCGTGCAGGGAAATTAGAGTGAGATGTGCCATCCAAATGCCTAACAGCTACTCTCTCTTTGTTACTCCCTCTTCCCTTTCATGCTTTGCCAATTTGGCAACCTGTGTGAACCATGAGGTTAGAGAGGCTGTCTCTCCAAGTTGGGAGATTGATAGTAAAGCAGTTGGAAATTCAAATTGGAGCACGAGGATAGGGACTATTAGTTGAGTTTTAGTAACCTTTCATCTTCACAGTGTGTCCATTCTCTAGGCTTCTCGTACTTGTTATAGCTGTAGTAATATTCCCTTATATCTGGAAAGTTGGGACCCAAGGAATGGGTGCCACGCATTATTGCTTTAAAGGGTCTGCATTTGCTCACCCAATCTGACCAATCCTCTCAGTCCCAAGTGTCCAGCCTTATGCCACATCCAGCTGTCGTTGTAGATAGGGTCATTCCAGGTTTCATCAGAGCCCCTGAAGGAATTGTAAAGAGTTTCCCTGTTTTTTTGTTTTGTTTTTAAATTCTTTTTACCGTTGGTTTCAGGTGATTTTCACTGCCATGTTTATGACAGTGTAGACACACTTGATTCCCTTACGGAGACATATCAATACATAGGTTTTAAGATTCTTACTAGTCAGATATATTCCTCTGCAGAGAATAGGGGTTTTGAGTCCCGTTCACTGAGGAAGGAGTAGGTCTTGTCTATTCTGTATTGGGATTATGGAATGGTACCTGTGCTAATATCAAACTGTGGTTTTATGCTTCTCCCCACCGCTCCTTTCCCCGAAAGCAGGCATAAGTATGTTTTCTATATGTGAGACTCTGTTCTCTTTACTAACTCAGTTCATGTGTACCCATGTTTACATTTCCTTCATAAGTGATATCATATGTCAGAATGCTCCATGGCTCTTGTCATCATAATGCTCCAAGATGCTTGTCACCATGATTATCCATGGTCTTCTCATCACAATGCTCCATTGTCATGCCATCACATTGATCCATGTCCCTTGCCATCAAAATTCTCCACCTCATTGTCATCACAATATTCCATGACATTTCTCATCACAATGTTACATGCTTTCGTCATCACAATTCTCCGTGCACTTGTCATCGCAATGCACCCTGAACCCTGTCATAGCAATCTCCATATGAATGTCATCACAATACTTCATGACATTGTTATAAAAATTCTCAATGACCCTTGACATCACAATGCTCCCTGCCATTGTCATCACAATTCTCCATGACCCTTGTCATCACAATGCTCCAAGACCGCTGTAATCACAATTCTCCATGCCACTTTTCATCTCAATGCTCCATGAACAGTGTCATCACAATGCACTATGACCATCATCATAATGATTCATGCTATTGTCATCACAATGAAATCAAAATGCTCCATGTCCTCTGTCATCACAATGCTCCAAACCTTTCTGATCACAATGTTCCCTAACACTTGTCATCACATGCCCCATGACGCTCGTCATCACAATTATGCAAGGTCTTCTCATCACAATGCTCCATGACCTTTGTCACCACAATGCTCAATACACTTGGCATCAAAATGCTCGCTGACAGTTGTCATCAGTATGCTCCTTGAACACTGTCCTGACAAGGCTCCATGCCTTTTTCATCACAATGATCCATTCCCTTTTCATCACAATGCTCCAAGACCCCTGTTAACACAATGCTCCGTGACTCCAGTCATCACAGTGCTTCATGACACTTATCATCAAAATGGTCCATGACCTCGTCACACAAAGCTCTGTGATCTTTGTCACCACAATGCTCCATGAAATTTTTATCACAATGCTCTGTGACCCTTGTCATCACAAAGCTCCATGCCTTTGTCAGCACAATGCTCCATGACCCTTGTCATCACAATGCTCGATGCGCATGTCAGCACAATGCTCCGTAACCCATGTCATCACACTGCACCATGCACCTGTCATCACAATGCTCTACATCCTTGTCATCAAAATGCTCCATAAACCTTGTCATCACAAAGCTCCATGCTCTTCTCATCAAAATGCTCTCTCACCACTGATATCACAATGTTCCATCACTAGTCATCACAATACTCCTCACCCCTGTCATCACAATATTCCATGACCCCTGTAATCACAATTCTCCATGCCATTGTCATCACAAAGATCCATGACGCATGTCATCAGAATGCTCCATGGTATTCTCATCAAAATGCTCCATGATCTTTGTCATCACAGTGCTCAATACACATATCATCACAATGCTCCCTGACAGTTGTCATCAGTATGCTCCTTGAACCCTGTCATGACAAGACTCCATGCATTTTTCATCACAATGTTCCATTCCCCTTTGATCACAATGCTCCAAGACCCCTGTTATCACAATGCTCCATGTCCTTGTCATCACAAAGCTCTATGACGCATGTCATCAGAATGCTCCATGGCCTTCTCATCACAATGCTCCATGCCCTTGTCATCACAATGAAATCAAAATGCTCAATGACCTCTGTCATCACAATGCACCAAACCCTTCTGATCACAATGTTCCATAACAATTGTCTTCACAATGCCCCATGACGCTGGTCATCACACTTATCCATGGTTTTCTCATCACAATGCTCCATGATCTTTGTCATCACAATGATCAATACACTTATCATCACAATGCTCCCTGACTGTTGTTATCAGTATGCTCCTTGAACCCTGTCATGACAAGGCTCCATGCATTTTTCACCACAATGATCCATTCCCTTTTCATCACAATGCTCCAAGACCCCTGTAAACACAATGTTCCATGTCCTTGTCATCACAAAGCTCCATGACGCATGTCATCATAATGCTCCATTGCCTTCTTATCACAATGCTCCATGCCCTTGTAATCACATTCCTTCAAAACCCCTGTAATCTCAATGCTCCATGCACCTTTTCATCAGAATGCTCCATGACCCATTTCATCAAAATGCTCCATGATCCCTGACATAGCAATCTTCCATAACCCCTGTCATCAAAATGTTCCATGACACTTTTCATCAATTTGCTCCATGACACTGTCATCACAATGCTCCATGCACTTCTCCTCAAAATGCCTTCTCACCACAGATATCACAATGTTCCATCAGTAGTCATCACAATACTCCCTCACCCCTGTCATCACAATATTCCAGGACCACTGTAATCACAATTTTCCATGCCCTTGTCATCACAAAGCTCCATGACGCATGTCATCAGAGTGCTCCATGGCCTTCTCACCACAATGCTCCATGCCCTTGTCATCACAATGCTCCAACACCCGTGCTATCACAATGCTCCATGCCCCTTTTCATCTGAATGCTCCATGAACCCTGTCATCACAATGCACCGTGCCCATCACCATAATATTTCATGCTATTGTCATCACAATGAAATCAAAATGCTCAATGACCTCTGTCATCACAATGCACCAAACCCTTCTGATCACAATGTTCCATAACCCATGTCATCACAATGCACCACGCACTTGTCATCACAATGCTCCACATGCTTGTTATCAAAATGCTCCATAAACTTTGTCATCACAATGCTCCTTGCACTTCTCCTCAAAATGCCTTCTCACCACTGATATCACAATGTTCCATCACTAGTCATCACAATACTCCCTCACCCCTGTCATCCCAATATTCCATGACCCCTGTAATCACAATTCTCCATGTCCTTGTCTTCACAATGCTCCATGACGCATGTCATCAGAATGCTCCATGGCGTTCTCATCACAATGCTCCATGCCCTTGTCATCACAATGCTCCATGACCCTTGTCATCACAATGTTCAAAGCACTTGTCATCAAAATGCTCCATTACCTTTGTCATCACAATCTTCCATGACACTTGGTATCACAATGCTCCATGCCATTGTCATCACAATGGACAATGACATATGTCATCACAATGCTCCCTGACACCTGTCTTCACAATAATCCATGAGCTTCTCATTACAATGTTCCATGCCCTTGTCATCAAAATGCGCCATGCCCACTCTCATCACAATAATCCATAAATCTTGTCAGAACAATGCTCCATGACCCCTGTCATCACAATGCTCCGTGACTCCAGTCATCACAATGTTTCATGACCTATCTCATCACAATGGTCCATGCCCTCGTCACACAAGGCTCTGTCATCATTTTCACCACAATGCTCCATGAATATTTCATCACAATGCTCTGTGTCCCTTGTCATCAAAATGCTCCATGCCTTTGTCAGCACAATGCTCCATGACACTTGTCATCGATATGCTCCATGCGCTTGTCAGCACAATGCTCCATGACCCATGTCATGAAAATGCGCCATGCGCTTGTCATCACAGTACTCCACATCCTTATCATTCTTTGCTCCATAACACTTGTCATCACAATGCTCCATGCAGTTCTCATCAAAATGCTCTCTGACCACATATATCAAAATGTTACATCACTAGTCATCACAATACTCCCTCACACCTGTCATCACAGTGTTCCATGACCCCTGTCATCACAGTGCTACATGCCCTTATCATCACAATGCTCCATGACCCCTGACATCACAATGTTCCATTACCCCTGTCACAAAATGCTCCATGACCCATTTCATCACAATGCTTCATGACCCCTTACATCACAATGTTCCATAACCCCTGTCATCAAAATATTCCATGACCCTTTTCATCCAATTGCTCCATGACCCTCTCATCACAATGTTCCCTGTCCTTCTCATCTCAATGCACCATGCCCTTGTCATCAAAATGCCCCATGACCTTTGTCATCACAAAGCTCCATGACCCTTTGCATCACAATGCTCCATGCCATTGTCATCACAATGTTCAATGAAATCTCTCATTCCTATGCTCCATGCGCTTGTCATCACAATGCTCCATTACACCTGTCATAACAATGCTCCATGACCCCTGCTATCAAAATTTTCAACGGTCTTGTCATCACAAGGCTCCCTGACCCTTGTCATCACAATGCACCATGCCCATTATCATAATGATTCATGCTATTGTCATCACAATGAAATCAAAATGCTCCATGTCCTCTGTCATCACAATGCTCCAAACCCATCTGATCACAATGTTCCATAACACTTGTCATCACATGCCCCATGACGCTCATCATCACAATTATACAAGGTCTTCTCATCACAATGCTCCATGTCCTTTGTCACCACAATTCTCCATATACTTGGCATCACAATGCTAGCTGACAGTTGTCATCAGTATGCTCCTTGAACACTGTCATGACAAGGCTCCATGCCTTTTTCATCACAATGATCCATTCCCTTTTCATCACAGTGCTCGAAGACCCCTGTTATCACAATGCTCCATGACTCCAGTCATCACAATGCTTCATGACACTTGTCATCACAATGGTCAATGACCTCGTCACACCAAGCTCTGTGACCTTTGTCACCACAATGCTCCATGAAATTTTTATCACAATGCTCTGTGACCCTTGTCATCACAAAGTTCCATGCCTTTGTCAGCACAATGCTCCATGACCCTTGTCATCACAATGCTCGATGCGCGTGTCAGCACAATGCTCCACATCCTTGTCATCAAAATGCTCCATAAACCTTGTCATCACAATGCTCCATGCACTTCTCCTCAAAATGCCTTCTCACCACTGATATCACAATGTTCCATCACTAGTCATCACAATACTCCCTCACCCCTGTCATCACAATATTCCAGGAGCCCTGTAATCACAATTCTCCAGGCCCTTGTCATCACAAAGCTCCATGACACATGTCATCAGAATGCTCCATGGACTTCTCATCACAATGCTCCATGCCCTTGTCATCACAATGCTCCAAGACCCCTGTAATCACAATGTTCCATGCCCCTAATCGTCAGAATGCTCCAAGAGACTTGTCATCACAAGGCTCCATGACCCTTGTCATCGCAATGTTCCAAGCCCTTGACCTCAAAATGCTCCATTACATTTGTCATCACAATCCTCCATGACACTTGGTATCACAATGCTCCATGCCATTGTCATCAAAATGGACAATGACATATGTCATCGCAATGCTCCCTGACACCTGTCTTCTCAATAATCCATGATCTTGTCATCACAATGTTCCATGCCCTTGTCATCACAATGCGCCATGCCCACTGTCATCAAAATAATCCATGAAACGTGTCAGACAAATGCTCCATGCCCCTGTCATCACAATGCTCCATGCCCTTGTGATCACAATGCTCCATGTCCCATGTCATCACAATGCTCCTTGACTCCAGTCATCACAATTCTTAATGACCATTGTTCTCACAATGGTCCATGCCCTCGTCACACAAGGCTCTGTCACATTTGTCACCACAATGCTCCATGCCCTTGTCATCTCAATGAGCCATGAACCCTGTCATCACACTGCACTATGCCCATCATCATAATGCTCCATGCTATTGTCATCACAATGAATTCAAAATGCTCCATGACCTCTGTCATCACAATGCTCCAAACCCTTGTGATCACAATGTTCCATAACACTTGTCATCACAACGCCCCATGACGCTCGTCTTCACAATTATCCATGGTCTTCTCATCACAATGTTCCATGACCTTTGTCATCACAATGCTCCATGACCCCTGTCATCACAGTGCTCCGTGAATCCAGTCATCACAATGCTTCATGACCTTTGTCATCACAATGGTCCATGAACTTTTCATCACTATGCTCTGGGACCCTTGGCATCACAATGCTCCATGACTTTGTCAGCACAATGCTCCATGACCCTTGTCATCACAATGCTCCATGAGCTTGTCAGCACAATGCTCCATGCACTTCAGATGAAAATGATCTCTCACCACTGATATCACATTGTTCCATCACTAGTCATCACAATACTCCCTCACACTTGTCATCACAATGCTCCATGATGCCAGTCATCACAATATTCCATGCCCTTGTCATCACAATGCTCCATGACCTTTTTCATCACAATGCTCAATACACATGTCATCACAATGTTCCCTGACACTTGTCGTCAGAATGCTTCTCGAACCTTTTCATGAAAAGGCTCTATGCCATTTTCATCACAATGCTCCATGCCCTATTCATCACAATGCTCCATGCCATTGTCATCACAATACTCCACAAGCTTGTCATCAGAATGCTCCATGACCCTTGTCATCACAATGCTCCATGACACCTGTCATCACAATGCTCCATGACACCTGTCATCACAATGCTCCATACCTCTTGTCATTACAGTTCTCCATGACGCTCGTCATCACAATTATCCATGGACTTCTCATCACAATGCTCCACCGTCTTGCCATCACAATGCTCCAAGACACTTCAAATCACAATGTTACATGCTCTTGTAATCACTTTCTCCATGCACTTGTCATCTCAATGCTCCATGACACCTGTCATAGCAAGCTTCATGTGCTTTTCATCACAGTGCTTCACGAACTTGTCATCAAAATTCTCAAAAGCGCTTGTCATCACAATGCTCCATGACCATTGTCATCACAATGCAACAAGCCCTTGTCATCACAATGCTCCATTACCTTTGTCATCACAATCCTCCATGACACTTGTCATCACAATGCTCCATGCCATTGTCATCACAATTTACCATGATATAGGTCATCACAATGCTCCCTGACACCTGACTTCACAATACTCCATGACCTTTTCTTCACAGTGCTCCATGCCCTTGTCATCACAATACGCAAGGCCCACTGTCATCACAATAATGCATGAAATTTTTCAGACCGATGCTCCATGCACCTGTCATCACAATGCTCCATGCACTTGTCATCACAATGCTCCATGACACCTGTCATCACAATGCTCCGTGACTCCAGTCATCACAGTGCTTCAAGACTTTGTCATCACAATGGTCCGTGCCCTCATCATCACAAGTCTCTGTGAACTTTTTCAACACAATGCTCCATGAACTTTTCATCACAATGCTCTTTGACCCTTGGCATCACAATGCTCCATGCCATTGTCATCACAATGCTTCATGAAGCCTCTCATCACATTGCTCCATGCCATTGTCATCACAAAGCTCCATGACGCTTGTCATCACAATGCTCGATGCACTTCTCATCACAGTGCTCCATGACCAATTCATTACAATCCTCCATGACCCATGTATCACAGTGTTCCGTGTCCTTGTCATCAAAATGCTCCATGCCCACTCTCATCACAATAATCCATTGAAAATTTACAGACAAATGCTCCATGCCCTTGTCATCACAATGCTCCATGACCAGTGTCATCACAGCGCTCCATGACCGCAGACAACACAATGTTCTGGGACTCTTGTCATCAAAATGCTCCATGACACTTGTCATCAAAATGATCCATGCGCTTGTCATCCCAATGCTCCATGACACCTGTAATCAGAATGCTCCCTGACGCTTGTCATCCCAGTGCTCCATGACCCTTGACATCACAATGTTCCATGCCATTGTCATCACAGTGCTCCAAGAACCCTCTCATCACATTGTTCCATGCCCTTGTCATCACAAAGCTCCATGACGCTTGTCATCACAATGCTCGATGCTCTTCTCATCACAGTGCTCCATGCCCATATAATTACAATCGTCCATGATCCATGTATCACCGTGTTCCTTGCGCTTGACATCACATTGCTCCATGCCCACTCTCATCACAATAATCCATGAAAATTTTCAAACAAATGCTCCATGCCCTTGTCATCAGAATGCTCCATTACCCGTGTCATAAGTATGCTCCATGACCCCTGACATCACAATGTTCCACGGCCTCTCCATCACAAGGCTCCCTGACCCTTGTCATCACAATTCCCCAAGACCCCTGTAATCACAATGCTCCAAGCCCCTGTCATCACGAAGCTCAATGACTTATGTCATCAGAATGCTCCATGGCCTTCTCATCACAATGCTCCATGCCCTTGTCATCACAGTGCTCCAAGACCCCTGTATTCACAATGCTCCATGCCCCTTTTCATCTCAATTCTCCATGAACTCTGCCATTCCAATGCACCATGCCCAAAATCATAATGCTTAATGTTATTGTCATCACAATGAAATCAAAATGCTACATGACCTCTGTCATCACAATGCTCCAAATCCTTGTGATCACAATGTTCCATAACACTTGTCATCACAATTCCCCATGATGCTCCTCATGACAATTATCCATGGTCTTCTCATCACAATGCTCCGTGACCTTTGTCATCACAATGCTCAATACACTTGTCATCTCAATGCTCCCTGCCACTTTTCTCAGTATGCTTCTTGAACCCTGTCATGACAAGGCTCCATGCCTTTTTCATCAAAATGATCCATGCGCTTTTCATCACAATGCTCCAATACCCCAGTAATCACAGTGCTCCATGCCCCTGTCATCACAAAGCTCCATGACCCATATCATCAGAATGCTCCATGGCCTTCTCAACGCCATACTCCATGCACTTGTCATCACACTGCTCCCTGACACTTGTCTTCAGAATGCTCCCTGAACACTGTCATGAAAAGGCTCCATGCCTTTTTCATCACAATGCTCCATGAACATTCATCACTATGCTCCATGCCATTGTCATCACAATACTCCACAAGCTTGTCATCAGAATGCTCCATGACCCATGTCATCACAATGCTCCATGACCCCTGTCATCACAATGCTCCATGACACCTGTCATTACAATGCTCCATGCCCCTTGTCATTACAGTGCTCCATGATGATCGTCATCACAATTATCCATGGTCTTCTCATCACAATGCTGCACAGTCTTGCCATCACAATGCTCCCTGCCCTGGCCATCACAATGCTCCATATCCCTTGTTATCACAATTTTCCACGTCCTTGTCATCACAATACTCCATGACACTTCTCATCACAATGTTACATGTTCTTGTCTTCACAATTCTCCATGCACTTTTCATTGCAATGCTCCATGTCCCCTGTCATAGCAAGCTCCATGCACTTGTCATCACAATTCTTCACGACGTAGGCATCAAAATTCTTAATGGCCCTTGTCATCACAATCCTCCATGACACTTGGCATCACAATGCTCCACGCCATTGTCATCAAAATGCACCATGACATATGTCATCGCAGGGCTCCCTGACACCTGTCTTCACAATACTACATGACCTTGTCATAAAAATGTTCCATGCCCTTGTCATCACAATGTGCCATGCCCACCCTCATAGCAATAATCCATGAAACTTGTCAGACCAATTCTCAATGCCCCGGTCATCACAATGCTCCATGCCCCTGTAATCACAATGCTCCATGACCCCTCACATCATAATGCTCCGTGACTCCAGTCATCACAATGCTTCATGACCTTTGTCCTCACAATGGTCCATGCCCTCCTCACACAAGGCTATGTGATCTTTGTCACCACAACGATCCATGAAATTTTCATCACAATGCTCTGTGTCCCTTGTCATCACAATGTTCCATGCCTTTGTCAGCACAATGCTCCATGAACCTTGTCATCACAATCCTACATGCGCTTCTCAGCACAATGCTCGAAGACACATGTCATCACAATGTGCCATGCACTTATCATGACAATACACCACAACCTTGTCATCACAATGCTCCATAAAAGTTGTCATCACATTTCTCCATGAACTTATCATCTAAATGCTCTCTCACCACTGATATCACAATGTTCCATCACTAGTCATCACAATACTCCCTCACTCCTGTCATCACAAAGTTCCATAAACCCTGTCATCCAAGTGCTACATGCCCTTATCATCACAATGCTCCATGACCACTGACATCACAATGTTCCATAACCGCTCTCAACAAAATGTTCCCTGATCCTTTTCATCAAATTGTTCCATGACCCTTTCATCACAATGCTCCCTGCCCTACTCATCAGAATGCACCACACTCTTGTCATCAAAATGCTCCATGACCTTTGTCAACACCAAGCTCCATGACCCTTGTCATCACAATGCTCCATGCCCTTGTCAGAACAGTGCTCCATGACCCTTGTCATCACAATGCTCCATGCCCTTGTCAGCACAGTGCTCCATGAACCTTGTCATCACAATGCTCCAAGTCCTTGTCATCACAATGCTCCATTACATTTGTCATCACAAACCTCCATGACAATTGGCATCACAATGCTCCATGGCATTGTCATCACAATGGGCCATGACTTATGTCTTCACAATGCTCCCAGACACCTGTCTTCACAATACTGCATTACCTTGTCATCACAATGCTCCATGCCCTTGTCATCACAATGCGCCATTCCCACTCTCATCGCAATAATGCATGAATCTTGTAAGACCAAAGCTCCATGCCCCTGTCATCACAATGCTCCTTGCCCTTGTCATCACAATGCTCCATGAGCCATCATCACAATGCTCCGTGACTCCTGTCATCACAATGCTTCATGACCTTACTCATCAAAATGGTCCATGCCCTCATCATCACAAGTCTCTGTGACTTTTGTCACCACAATGCTCCATGAACTTTTCATCACAATGCACTGTGACCCTTGTCATCACAATGCTCTATGCGTTTCTCAGCACAATGCTCCATGACTCTTGTCATCACAGTGCTCCATGAGCTTTTTAGCACAATGCTCCATGAACCATGTCATCACAATGCACCATGTGCTTGTCATCACAATGCTCCACATCCTTGTCATCACAATGCTGCATAAACTTTGTCATCACAGTGCTCCATGCACTTCTCATCAAAATGCTCTCTCACCACTGATATCACAATGTTCCATCACTCGTCATCCCAGTACTCCATCACCCCTGTCATCACAATGTTCCATGACCCCTGTCATCAAAATGTTCCATGCCCTTGTCATCACAATGCTCCGTGATGCATGTCATCAGAATGCTACATGTCCTTGCCATCACAATGCTCCATTACCCCTGTCATCACAATGCTCCATGACCACTGTCATCACAGCGATCCATGACCCCTGACAACACAATGATCCGGGACTCTTGTCATTGAAATGCTGCATGACACTTGTCATCACAATGATCCATGCGCTTGTCATCCCAATGCTCCATGACCCCTGTAATCAGAATAGTCTGTGACGCTTGTCATCCCAGTGCTCCGTGACCCTTGACATCACAATGCTCCATGCCATTGTCATCACAATGCTCCATGAACCCTCTCATCACATTGCTCCATGCACTTGTCATCACAAAGCTCCCTGACACTTGTCATCAAAATGCTCAATGCCCTTCTCATCACAATAATCCATGAACCTTTTCACACCAATGCTCCATGCCCTTGTCATCCAAAGTCTCCATTACCCGTGTCATAACAATGCTCCATGACCCCTGCCATCACAATGATCCACGGCCGCGTCATTACAAGGCTCCATGACCCTTGTCATCACAATTCTCCAAGACCCCTGTAATCACAATGCTCCATGCCCTTGTCATAACGAAGCTCCATGACATATATCATCAGAATGCTCCATGGCCTTCTCATCACAACGCTCCATGCCCTTGTCATCACAGTGCTCCAAGACCCCTGTAATCACAATTCTCCATGCCACTTTTCATCTCAATGCTCCATGAACACTGTCATCACAATGCACCATGCCCATCATCATAATGATTCATGCTATTGTCATAAAAATGAAATCAAAATGTTCCATGACCTCTGTCATCACAATCCTCCAAACCCTTGTGATCACAATGTTCCATAACACTTGTCATCACAATTCCCCATGACGTTCCTCATCACAATTATCCATGGTCTTCTCATCACAATGCTCCATGACATTTGTCATCACAATGCTCAATACACTTGTCATCTCAATGCTCCCTGACACTTGTCATCAGTATCCTCCTTGAACCCTCTCATGACATGGCTCCATGCATTTTCCATCACAATGATCCATGCGATTTTCATCACAATGTTCCAAGACCACTGTAATCACAATGCTCCATGCCCTTGTCATCACAAAGCTCCATGACCCATATCATCAGAATGCTCCATGGCCTTCTCATCACCATGCTCCATGCCGTTGTCATCACAATGCTCCCAGACACTTGTCTTCAGAATGCTCCTTGAACCCTGTCATGAAAAGGGTCCATGCCTTTTTCATCACAATGCTCCCTGCTTTTTTCATCACTATGCTCCATGCCATTGTCATCACAATACTCCACAAGCTTGCCATCAGAATGCTCCATGACACATGTCATCACAATGCTCCATGACCCCTGTCATCACAATGCTCCATGACACCTGTAATCACAATGCTCCATGCCCCTTGTCATTACAGTGCTCCATGACAATCGTCATAACAATTATCCATGGTCTTCTCAGCACAGTGCTCCACGGTCTTGCCATCACAATGCTCCCTGCCCTGGTCATCACAATGCAACTTGTCCCTTGTCATCACAATTCTCCACGTCCTTGTCATCACGATACTCCATGACACTACTCATCACAATGTTTCATGCTCTTGTCGTCACAATTCTCCATGCACTTTTCATCGCAATGCTCAATGTCCCCTGTTATAGCAAGCTCCGTGCGCTTGTCATCACAATGCTTCACGACGTTGGCATCAAAATTCTCAATGGCCCTAGTCATCACAATGCTCCATGTCCTTGTCATCAGAATGCTCCATGACCATTTTCATCACAATTCCCGAAGCAGTTGTCATCACGACGCTCCATTACATTTGTCATCACAATCCGCCATGACACTTGGCATCACAATGCTCCATTACATTTGTCATCACAGTACTCCATGACACTTGGCATCACAATGCTCCACGCCATTGTCATCACAATGCACCATGACATATGTCATCACTATTCTCCCTGACACCTCTCTTAACAATACTACATGACCTTGTCATAACAATGTTCCATTCCCTTGTCATCACATTGTGCCATGCCCACCCTCATAGCAATAATCCATGAAACTTGTCAGACCAATTCTCCATGGCCCTGTCATCACAATGCTCCATGCCCTTGTAATCACAATGCTCCATGACCCTTAACACCATAATGCTCCGTGAATCCAGTCATCACAATGCTTTATGAACTTTGTCATCACAATGGTCCATTCCCTCGTCATGACTATGCTCTGTAACACTTGTCATCACAATGCTCCATGCCTTTGTCAGCACAATGCTCAATACACTTGTCATCACAAAGCTCCATGATGCCTGTCATGACAATACTCCTTGCCCGTGTCATCACAATGCTCCATGAACTTTGTCATCGCAATGCTCAATACACTTGTCATCACAATGCTCCCTGACACTTGTTGTCAGAATGCTCCTTGAACACTATCATGAAAAGGCTCCATGCCTTTTTCATCACAATGCTCCATGCCCTTTTCATCACAATGCTCCTTGCCATTGTCATCACAATACTCCACAAGCTTGTCATCAGAATGTTCCATGACCCTTGTCATCACAATGCTCCATGCCCCTTGTCATTACAGTGCTCCATGATGATCGTCATCACAATTATCCATGGTCTTCTCATCACAATGCTCCACCGTCTTGCCATCACAATGCTCCATGACACTTCTCATCACAATGTTACATGCTCTTGTCATCACAATTCTCCATGCACTTGTCATCGCAATGCTCCATGACACCTGACATAGCAAGCTCCATGGGCATTTCATCACAGTGCTTCACGACCTTGTCATCAAAATTCTCAATGGCCTTTGTCATAACAATGCTCCATGCCGTTGTCATCACAATGCTCCATGACCATTTTCTTCACAATGCTCCAAGCCCTTCTCATCACAATGCTCCATTACTTTTGTTATCAAAATCCTCCATGACACTTGGCTTCACAATGCTCCATTCCATTGTCATCACAATGCACCATGACATATGTCCTCACAATGCTCCCTGACACCTGTCTTCACAATACTCCATGACCTTGTCATAACAATGTTCCATGCCCTTGTCATCACAATGCGCCATTCCCACTATCATCACAATAATCCATGAAACTTGTCAGACCAATGCTCCATCCCCCTGTCATCACAATGCTCCATGCCCTTGTCATCACAATGCTCGGTGACTCCAGTCATCACAATGCTTCATGACCTTTGTCATCACAATGGTCCATGCCCTCGTCATCACAGGACTTTGTGAACTTTGTCACCATAATGCTCCATGAAGTTTTCATCACAATGCTCTGTGACCCTTGTCAAAACAACGCTCCATGCCTATGTCAGCAGAGTGCTCCATGATACTTTTCATCACAATGCCCCATGCGCTTGTCAGGACAATGCTCCATGACCCATGTCATCACAATGTGCCATGCACTTGTCATCACAATGTTCCACAACTTTGTCATCACAATGCTCCATAAACCTTGTCATCACAAAGCTCCATGCACTTCTCATCAAAATGCTCTTTCACCACTGATATCAAAATGTTCCATCTCTAGTCATCACAATACTCCTTCACCCCTGTCATGACAATATTCCACGGCCTTGTCATCACAAGGCTCCATGACGCATGTCATCAGACAGCTCCATGACCTTATCATCACAAAGCTCCATGCCCTTTTCTTCACAATGCTCCAAGACAACTGTAATCACAATGCTCCATGCCCCTTTTCATCTCAATGCTCCATGAAATCTGTCATCACAATGAACCATGCCCATCATCATAATGCTTCATGCTATTGTCATCACAATGAAATTAAAATGCTCAAAAAGCTCTGTCATCACAATGCTCCAAACCCTTGTGATCACAGTGTTCCATAACACTTGTCATCACAACTCCCCATGATGCTCGTCATCACAATTATCCATGGTCTTCTCATCACAATGCTCCATGACCTTTCTCATCACAATGCTCAATACACTTATCATCACAATGCTCCCTGACACTTGTCGTCAATATGCTCCTTGAACCCTCTCATTACAAGGCTCCATGCTTTTTCATCACAATCACCCATGCCCTATTCATCACAATGCTCCAAGACCCCTGTAATCACAAAGCTCCATGCCCCTTTTCATCAGAATGCTCCATGAGACTTGTCATCACAATGCTCTATTACACCTGCCATCACAATACTCAATGAATATTGTCAGCACAATGCTCCGTGAACTTCTGTTCACAATGCTCCATGAACCCTGTCATCACAATGCTCCATGACCACAGTCATCACAACGCTCCATGACACCAGACAACACAATGATCCAGGACTCTTGTCATCAAAATGCTCCATGACACTTGTCATCACAATGATCCATGGCCTTGCCATCCCAATGCTCATAACCCCTGTAATCACAATGCTCCATGACGCTTGTCATCACAGAGCTCCCTGACACTTGTCATCAAAATGCTACATGACCTTGTCATCACATGCTCCATGCGCTTGTCATCACAATACTGCATTCCCATTGTCATCAAAATCCTCCATGAACCTTGGGTTCACATTGCTTCATGCTCTTGTCATCATAATGCTCCATGCTCCTTGAAATGAAAATGATACATGACTTCTGTCATCACAATGCTCCAAATCCTTGTGATCACAATGTTCCATAACACTTGTCATCACAATGCCCCATGATGCCTGTCATCACAATGCTCCATGACCTTTGTCATCACAATGCTCAATACACTTGTCATCACAATGCTCCGTGACCCTGGTCATCACAATGTTTCATTCCTTTCTCAGCACAATGCACCATGACCCATGTCATCACAATTCTCCTTGCGCTAGTCAGCACAATGCTCCATAACACATGTCATAACAATGCTGGATATTCTAGTCAGCACAATGCTCCATGACATATGTCATCACAATGTGCCATGCACTTGTCATCACAATGCTCCACAATCTTGTCATCACAATGCTCCATACACTTCTCATCAAAATGCTCTCTCACCAATGATATCACAATGTGCCATCACTAGTCATTAAAATACTCCCTCACCCCTGTCATCACAATGATCCATGACCCCTGTCATCACAATGCTGTATGCCCTTATCATCACAATGTTCCATTACCCCTAACATCACAATGTTCCATAACCACTGTCATCAAAATCCTCCATGACCCTTTTCATCACAATGCTCCATGACCCCTGACATCACAATGTTCCATAACCCCTGTCATCAAAATGTTCGATGAAACTTTTCATCAAATTTCTCCATGACCCTGTCATCACAATGCACCTTGCCCTTCTCATCACAATGCACCACTCCCTTGTCATCAAAATGCTCCATGACCTTTGTCATTACAAAGCTCCATGACCGTTGGCATCACAATGCTCCATGCCATTGTCATCACAATGCTTCATGAAGCCTCTCATCACATTGCTCCATGTCCTGGTCATCACAAAGCTCCACGATGCTTGTCATCAAAATGCTCCATGCCCTTCTCAACACAATGCTCCATGCCCTTGTCATTACAATACTCCATGACCCATGTATCACAGTGTTCCATGCCCTTGTCATCACAATGCTCCATGCCCTATCTCATCACAATAATCCATAAAACTTTTCAGACCAAAGCTACATGCCCTTGTAATCACAATGCTCCTTTACACCTTCATGACAATGCTCCATTACCCCAGCCATCAAAATGATCAACGGCCTTGTCATCACAAGGCTCCATAACCCTTGTCATCAAAATGCTCCATGACACTTGTCATCACAATGCTCCATGCCCTTGTCATCCCAATGCTCCATGACCCCAGTAATCAGAATTCTCCGTGACGCTTGTCATCACAGTGCTCCATGACCCTTGTCATCACAATGCTCCATGCCTTTGTTAGCAAAATGCTACATGACCTTGTCATCACAATGCTCCATGTGCTTGTCATCAAAATACTCCAGTACCTTTGTCATCACAATCCTCCATGAAACTTGGGAACACATTGCTTCATGCCCTTGTCAACACAATGGTCCATTCTACTTGAAATCAAAATGATCTATGACTTCTGTCATCACAATGCTCCAAGCCCTTGTGATCACAATGTTCCATAACACTTGCCATCACAACGCTCCATTATGCCTGTCATCACAATACTCCATGCCCTTGTCATCACAATGCTCCCTGACATTTGTCATCACAATGCTCAATACACTTGTCATCACAATGCTCCCTGACACTTGTCATCAGAATGCTCATTGAACCCTGTCATGAAAAGGCTCCATGCCTTTTTCATCACAATGCTCCATGCCCTTGTCATCATAAAGCTCCATGACGCTTGTCATCACAATGCTCGATGCCCTTCTCATCACAATGCTCCAGGCCCTTGTCATTACAATCCTCCATGACCCATGTATCAAAGTGTTCCTTGCCCTTGTCATCACAATGCTCCATGCCCACTCTCATCGCAATAATCCATGGAAATTTTCAGACCAATTCTCCATGCCCTTGTCATCACAATGCTCCATTAGACTTGTCATAACAATGCTCCATGAACCCTGCCATCACAATATTGCACGGCCTTGTCATCAAAAGGCTCCATGACCCTTGTCATCACAATGCTCCCAGACCCCTGTAATCACAATGCTCCATGCCCTTGTCATCACAAAGCTCCATGACCCATGTCATCAGAATGCTCCACGCCCTTCTCATCACAATGCTCCATGCCCTTGTCATCACAGTGCTCCAAAAACACTGTATTCACAATGCTCCATACCCTTGTCACCAAAAAGCTCCATGACGCATGTCAGCAGAATGCTCCTTGGCCTTCTCATCACAATGCTCCATGCCCTTGTCATCACAATGTTCCAAGACCCCTGTAATCACAATGTTCCGTGCCCCTTTTCATCAGTATGCTCCATGAGACTTGTCCTCACAAGGCTCCATGGTTTTCTCATCACAATTCTCCAGGACATTGTCATCACAATGTCTCAGCACCTTCTTATCAAAATTCTCAATGGCCCTTGTCATCATAATGTTCCAAGCCCTAATCATCATAATGTCCCATTATCTTTCTCATCACAATCCTCCATGATACTTGGCATCACAATGCCCCATGCCATTGTCATCGCAATGGACCATGACATATGTCATCACATGCTCCCTGATACCTGTCTTCACAATACTCCGTGACCTTTTCATCACAATACTCCAGGACCCTTGTCATCACAATGTGCCACATGCTTTTCATCACAATAGTCCACAACCTTGTTATCACAATGCTCCATAAACATTGTCATCACAATGCTCCATGCACTTCTCATCAAAATTCTCTCTCACCACTTATATCACAATGTTCCATCAGTAGTCATCACAATACTCGCTCACTCCTATCATCACAATGTTCCAGGACCCCGTCATCACAATGCTACATGCACTTATCATCCCAATGTGCCCTGACACATGATATCACAAAGTGCCATAACACCTGTCATCAAAATGTTCCATGACATTTTTCATCAAATTGCTCCATGACCTTGTCATCACAATGCTCCCTGCCCTTCTCATCACAATGCACAACGCCCTTGTCATCAAAATGATCCATGACATTTGTCATCTCAAAGCTCGATGAGCCTTGGCGTCACAATGCTCCATGTCATTGTCAACACAATGCTCCATGAACACTCTCATCACATTGATCCATGCCCTTGTCATCACAAAGCTCCATGACGCTTGTCATCACAATGCTCGATGCTTTTCTCATCACAATGCTCCAAGCCCTTGTCATTACACTCCTCCATGACCAAGGTATCACAGTGTTCCATGACCTTGTCATCACAATTCTCCATGTCCACTCTCATCACAATAATCCATGAAAATTTTCTGACCAATGCTCATTGCCCTTCTCAACACAAAGCTCCATTACCCCTGTCAGAGCAATGCTCCATGACCCCTGCCATCAAAATGCTCTACAGCCGTGTCATCACAATGCTCCATGACACATGTCATCACAATGCTCCAAGACCCTGTAGTCACAATGCTCCATGCCCTTGTCATCACAAAGCACAATGACACATGTCATCAGAATGCTCCATGGCCTTCTCATCACATTGCTCCTTGCCCTTGTCATCACAATGCTCCAAGACCCCTGTAATCACAATGCTCCATGCCCCTTTTCATCTCAATGCTCCATGAACCCTGTCATCACAATGCATCATGCCCATCATCATAATTCGTCACGCCATTGTCATCACAATGCACCATGACATATGTCATCACAATGCTCCCTGACACTTGTCTTCACAATACTACATGATATTGTCATAACAATGTTCCATTCCCTTGTCATCACAATGTGCCATGCCCACCCTCATAGCAATAATCCATGAAACTTGTCAGACCAATTCTCCATGCCCCTGTCATCACAATGATCCATGGCCTTGTAATCACAATGCTCCATGAACCCTCACTTCATAATGCTCCGTGAATCCAGTCATCACAATGCTTTATGACATTTGTCATCACAGTGGTCCATTCCCTCGTCACCACAGTGCTCTGTAACACTTGTCATCACAAGGCTGCATGCCTTTGTCAGCCCAGTGCTCCATGACCTTGTCATCACAATGCTCCATGCGCTTCTCAGCACAATGCTCCAAGACACATGTCATCACAATATGCCATGTACTTGTCATCACAATGCTCCATAAAAATTGTCATCACAATGCTCCATGCACTTCTCATCTAAATGCTCACTCACCACTGATATCACAATGTTCCATCACTAGTCATCACAATACTCCCTCACCCCTTTCATCACAATGTTCCATGACCCATGTCATCAAAATGCTACATGCCCTTATCTTCACAATGCTCCATGACCACTGACATCACAATGTTCCATAAACCCTGTCATCAAAATGTTCCCCGACACTTTTCATCAAATTGCTCCATGACCCTGTTATCACAATGCTCCCTGCCCTTCTCATCACAATGCACAACGCTCTTGTCATCAAAATTCTCCATGACCTTTGTCATCACAAAGCTCCATGACCCTTGGCATCACAATGCTCCATGGCATTGTCATCACAATGCTCCATGAACCCTATCATCACATTGCTCCTTGCCCTTGTCATCACAAAGCTCCATGACGCTTGTCATCACAATGCTCAATGCCTTTCTCATCACAATGGTCCATGCCCTTGTCATTACAATCCTCCATGACCCATGAATCACCGTGTTCTGTGACCTTGTCATCACAATGCTCCATGCCCAATCTCATCACAATAATCCATGAAACATTTAAAACCAATGCTCCATGCCCTTGTTATCACAATGCTCCATTACACCTGTCATAACAATGCTCCATGACCCCTGCCATCACAATATTCCATGGCGTTGTCATCAAAAGGCTCCATGTCCCTTGTCATAACAATGCTCCATGACCCCTGTAATCACAAGGCTCCATGCCCCTTTTCATCTCAATTCTCCATGAACACTGTCATTACAATGCACCATGCCCATCATCATAAAGCTTCATGCTATTGTCATCACAATGAAATCAAAATGCTCCATGACCTCTGTCATCACAATGCTCCAAACACTTGTGATCACAATGTTCCATAACACTTGTCATCACAATGCCCCATGACGCTCCTCATCACAATTATCCATGGTCTTCACATCACAATGCTCCATGACCTTTGTCATCACAGTGCTCCTTGACACTTGTCACCAGTATGCTCCTTGAACCCTGTCATGACAAGGCTCCATGCCTTTTTCATCACAATGATCCATGGACTTTTCATCACAATGCTCCAAGACCCCTGTAATAACAATTCTGCATGCCCTTGTCATCACAAAGCTTCATGACGCATGTCATCAGAATGCTCCATGGCTTTCTCATCACTATGCTCCATGCCCTTGTCATCACAATGCTCCAAGGCTCCTGTAATCACAATGCTCCATGCCAATTTTCATCATAATGCTCCATGAGACTTGTCATCACAAGGCTCTAGGGTCTCCTCATCACAATGCTCCATTATCTTTGTTATCACAATCCTCCATGATACTTGGCATCACAATGCTCGATGCCGTTGTCATCACAATGCAACACGACATATGTCATCACAATGCTCCCTGACACCTGTCTTCACAATACTATATGACCTTGTCATAACAATGCTCCATGCCGTTTACATCACAATGCACCATGCCCTTGTAATCACAATGCCCCATGACACCTCACATCATAATGCTCCGTGAATCCAATCATCACAATGCTTTATGACCTTTTTCATGAAAATGGTCCATTCCCTCGTCATCACAATGCTCTGTAACACGTGTCATCACAATGCTCCATGCCTTTGTCAGCACAATGCTCCATGACCCTTGTCATCACAATGCTCCATGCGCTTGTCAGCAAAATGCTCCAAGACACAGGTCATCACAATATGCCATGCGCTTGTCTTCACAACGCTCCACAACCTTGTCATCACATTGCTCCATAAATCATGTCATCACAATGCTCCATGAACTTGTCATCTAAATGTTCTCTCAACACTGATATCACAATGTTCCATCACAAGTCATCACAAAACTCCCTCACCCCTTTCATCACAATGTTCCATGATCCCTGTCATCAAAATGCTACATGCCCTTATCATCACAATGCTCCATGACCACTGACATCACACTGTTCCATAACTCCTGTCATCAAAATATTTCCTGACACTTTTCATCAAATTGCTCCATGATCCTGTCATCACAATGCTCACTGCCCTTCTCATCACAATGCACCATGCTCTTGTCATCAAAATGCTCATTGACATTTGTCCTCACAAATCTCCATGACGCTTGGCATCACAATGCTCCATGCCATTGTCATCACAATGTTCCATGAACCCTATCATCACATTGCTCCTTGCCCTTGTCATCACAAAGCTCCATGACGCTTGTCATCACAATGCTCGATGCCTTTCTCATCACAATGATCCATGCCCTTGTCATTGCAATCCTCCATAACCCATGTATCACCGTGTTCTGTGTCCTTGTCATCACAATGCTCCATGACCACTCTCGTCACAATAATAGATGAAACTTTTCAAACCAATGCTCCATGCACTTGTCATCACAATGCTCCATTACTCCTGTCATAACAATGCTCCATGACCCCTGCGATTACAGTGTACCAAGGTGTTGTCATGACAAGGCTCCATGACCCTTGTCATAACAATGCTCCAAGACCCCTGTAATCACAAGGCTCCATGCCCCTTTTCATCTAAATTCTCCATGAACACTGTCATCACAATGCAACATGCCCATCATCATAAAGCTTCATGCTATTGTCATCACAATGAAATCAAAATGCTCCATAACCTCTGTCATCACAATGCTCCAAACCCTTCTGATCACAATGTTCCATAACACTTGTCATCACAATGCCCCATGACACTCCTCATCACAATTATCCATGGTCTTCTCATCACAATGCTCCATGACCTTTGTCATCACAATGCTCCCTGACACTTGTCATAAGTATGCTCCTTGAACACTGTCATGACAAGGCTCCATGCCTTTTCCTCACAATGATCCATGGACTTTTCATCACAATGCTCCAAAACCCCTGTAATCACAATGCTCCATGCCCTTGTCATCAGAAATATCCATGACGCATGTCATCAGAATGCTCCTGGCATTGTTATCACCATGCTCCATGCCCTTGTCATCCCAATGCTCCAAGACCCCTGTAATCACAATGCTCTATGCCCTTTTTCATCAGAATGTTCCACGAGACTTGTCATCACAATGCTCCATGGTCTTCTCATCACAATGCCCCAGGACTTTGTCATCACAATGCTCCATTCCCTTGTCATCACAATGCTAATTTACACCCGCCATAACAATACTCAATGAATATTGTCAGCCCAATACTCCATGAACTTCTCATCACAATGCTCGATGACCCCTGG
Source organism: Hyperoodon ampullatus (assembly GCF_949752795.1). Lineage (NCBI taxonomy): Eukaryota > Metazoa > Chordata > Mammalia > Artiodactyla > Ziphiidae > Hyperoodon > Hyperoodon ampullatus. The sequence continues at coordinate 4,978,912 of NW_027641093.1, read as the reverse complement.
CATCACAATGCTCCATGACCAATGTCATCACAACGCTCCATGACACCAGACAACACAATGATCTGGGACTCTTGTCATCAAAATTCTCCATGACCCTTGTCATCACAATGATCCATGTCTTTGACATCTCAAAGCTCCATGACCACTGTAAACACAATGCTCCATGACGCTTGTCATCACAATACTCCATGCATTTGTCAGCAAAATGCTACATGACCTTGTCATCACAATGCTCCATGCGCTTGTCATCAAAATACTCCATTCCCATTGTCATCAAAATCCTCCATGAACCTTGGGTTCACATTGCTTCATGCCCTTGTCATCACAATGCTCTATGCTCCTTGAAATGAAAATGATACATGACTTCTGTCATCACAATGCTCCAAATCCTCGTGATCACAATGTTCCATAATACTTGTCATCACAATGCTCCATGATGCCTATCATCACAATGCTCCATGACCTTTGTCATCACAATTCTCAATACACATGTCTTCACAATGCTCCCTGACACTTGTCGTCAGAATGCTGCTGGAGAACTGTCATGAAAAGGCTCCATGCCTTTTTCAGCACATTACTCCACAATCTTGTCATCAGAATGGTCCATGACAATTGTCATCACAATGATCCATGACACCTGTCATCACAATGCTCCATGCCCCTTGTCATTAAAGTGCTCCATGACGCTCATCATCACAATTATCCATGGTCTTCCCATCACAATGCTCCACGGTCCTGCCATCACAATGCTCCATGCCCTGGTCATCACAATTCTACATGTCCTTGACATCACAATGCTCCAAGACACTTCTCATCAAAATGTTACATGCTGTTGTCAATACAGTTCTCCATGCACTTTTCATTGCAATGCTCCATGACCCCTGTCATAGCAAGCTCCATGCGCTTCTCATCACAGTGCTTCACGACCTTATCATCAAAATTCTCAATGGTCCTTGTCATCACAACTCTCCATGATCTTGTCATCAGAGTGCTCCTTGACCTTGTCATCACGATGCTCAAAGCCCTTGTCATCACAATGCTCCATTACATTTGTCATCCCAATCTTCCATGACACTTGGCATCACAATGTCCAATGGCATTGTCATCACAATGGATCGTGACATATGTCATCACAATGCTCCCTGACACCTGCCTTCACAATAATGTATGACCTTGTCATCACAATGCTCCATGCCCTTGTCATCACAATGAGCCATGCCAACTGTCATCCAATAATCCATAAAACTTGTCAGAGCAATGCTCTATGCCTCTGTCATCACAATCCACCATGCCCTTCTCATCACAATGCTCCATGACCCCGGTCGTCACAATGCTCCGTGACTCCAGTCATAACAATGATTCATGACCTTTGTCATCAAAATGGTCCATGCCCTCGTCATCACAAGTCTCTGTGACCTTTGTCACCACAATGCTCCATGAACTTTGGATCACAATGCTCCATGACCCTTGTCATCACAATGCTCCATGCGTTTCTCAGCACGATGCTCCATGACCCTTTTCATCACAATGCTTCATGCGATAGACAGCACAATGCTCCATAACACATGTCATAACAATGCACCACACACTTGTCATCACAATGCTCCAAAACCTTGTCATCACAACGCTCCATTAACCTTGTCATCACAATGCTCCATACACTTCTTATCAAAATGCTCTCTCACCACTAATATCACACTGTTCCATCACTACTCATCACAAAACTCCCTCACCCCTGTCATCACAATGTTCCATGACCCCTGTAATCACAATGCTAAATGCCCTTATCACCACAATGTTCGATGACCCATGGCATCAAAACGTTCCATAATCCCTGTCATCAAAATGCTCCATGACACTTTTCGTCACAATGCTCCATGAACCCTGACATCACAATGTTCCATAACCACTGTCATCAAAATATTCGATGACCATTTTCATCAAATTGCTCCATGACCCTGTCATCACTATGCACCCTGCTCTTCTCATTACAATGCACCACGCACTTGTCAACAAAATGCTCCATGACCTTTGTCATCACAAAACTCCATGACCCTTGGCATCACAATGATCAATGCCATTGTCATCACAGTGCTTCCTGAAGCCTCTCATCACATTGCTTCCATGTCCTTGTCATCACAAAGCTCCACGATGCTTGTCATCAAAATGCTCGATGCCCTTCTCATCACAATGCTCCATGCCTTTGTCATTACAGTCCTCCATGACCCATGTAACACAGTGTTGTGTGACCTTGTCATCACAATGCGCCATGCCCACTCTCATCACAATAATCCATGAAATTTTTCAGACCAATGCTCCATACAATTGTAATCACAATGCTCCATTATCCCTGTCATGACAATGCTCCATTAGCCCTGCCATCAAAATGATCCAAGGCCTTGTCATCACAAGGTTCCATAACCCATGTCATAACAATGATCCAAGACCCCTGTAATCACAATGCTCCATGCCTTTGTCATCACAAAGCTCCATGACGCATGTCATCAGAATGCTCCATGGCTTTCTCATCACAATGCTCCATACCCTTGCCATCACAATACTCCATTACCCCAGTCATAACAATGCTCCATGACCACTGTCATCACGATGTTCCACGGCCTTGTCATCACAAGGATCCATGACCCTTGTCATCACAATGCACCATGCCCATCATCATAATGCTTCATGCTATTGTCAACACAAAGAAATCAAAATGCTCCATGACCTGTGTCATCAAAATGCTCCAAAAACTTGTGATCACGATATTCCATAACACTTGTCATCACAACGCCCCATGAAGCTCTTCATCACAATTATCCATGTTCTTATCATCACAATGCTTCATGACATTTCTCATCACAATGCTCAATACTCATGTCACCATAATGGTCCCTGACACTTGTCGTCAGTATGCTCCTTGAACCCTGTCATGACAAGACTCCATGCCTTTTTCATCACAATGATCCATGCCCTTTTCATCACAATGCTCAAAGACCACGGTATTCGCAATGCTCCATGCCCTTGTCTTCACAAAACTCCATGATGCTTGTCATCAGAATGCTCCATGGCCTTCTCATCACAATGATCCATGCCCTTGTCATCACAATGCTCCAAGAGCCCTGTAATCACAGTTCTCCATGCCCCTTTTCTTCTCAATTCTCCATGAACCCTGTCATCACAATGCACCATGTCCATCATCTTAATGCTTTATGCTATTGTCATCACAATGAAATCAAAATGCTCCATGACATCTGTCATCACAATGCTCCAAACCCTTGTGATCACAATGTTCATAACACTTGTCTTCACAACGCCCCATGACTCTCGTCATCACAATTATCCACGGTCTTCTCATCACAGTACTCCATGACCTTTGTCATCACAATGCTCAATACACTGGTCATCACAATGCTCCCTGACACTTGTCATCAGTATACTCCTTGAACCCTGTCATGACAAGCCTACATGCCTTTTTCATCACAATGATCCATGCCGTTTTCATCACAATGCTCCAAGACCCCTGTAATCACAATGCTCCTTGCCCTGGTCATCACAGTGCTTCATGACGCATGTCATCAGAATGCTCCATGGCCTTCTCATCACAATGCTCCATGCCTTTGTCATCACAATGCTCCAAGGCTCCTTTAATCACAATGCTCCATGCCCCATTTCATCAGAATGCTCCATGAGACTTGTCATCAAAAAGTTCCATAGTCTTCTCATCACAATGCTCCAGGATCTTGTCATCACGATGCTCCATGCCCTTTTCATCACAATGCTCCATGACCCCTGTCATCACAGTCCTCCTTGACTCCAGTCATAACAATGATTCATGACCTTTGTCATCACAATGTTTCATGCCCTCTCAACACAAGTCCCTGTGACCTTTGTCACCACAATGCTCCATGAACTTTTGATCACAATGCTCCGTGACCCTTGTCCTCACAATGCTCCATGCTTTCCTCAGCACAATGCTCCATGACCATTGTCAGCACAATGCTCCATGTGCAAATCAGCACGATGCTCCATAACACATGTCATAACAATGTGTCATGCACTTGTCATCACAATGCTCCACAAACTTGTCATCACAACGCTCCATAAACATTGTCATCACAATGCTCCATACACTTCTCATCAAAATGCTCTCTCACCACTGATATCACAGTGTTCCATCACTAGTCATCACAACAGTCCCTCACCCCTGTCAGCACAATGTTCCAGGACCCCTGTCATCACAATGGTACATGCCCTTATCATCCCAATGTTCAATGACCCCTGACATCACAATGTTCCATAACACCTGTCATCAAAATTCTCCATGACCCATTTCATCAAAATGCTCCATGAACCCTGACATCACAATGTTCCATAACCCCTGTCATCAAAATATTCGATGACACTTTTCATCAAATTGCTCCATGACCCTGTCATCATTATGCACCCTGCCCTTCTCATCACAATGCACCAGGCCCTTGTCATCAAAATGCTACATGACATTTGTCATCACAAAGCTCCATGACCCTTGGCATCACAATGCTCCATTCCATTATCATCACATTGCTCCATGCACATGTCATCCCAAATCTCCATGACACTTGTCATCACAATGCTCCATACCATTGTCATTACAATCCTGCATGATCTATGTATCACAGTGTTCCATGCCCTTGTCATCACACTGCTCCATGCCCACTCTCTTCACAATAATCCATGAAATATTTCAGACCATTGCCCCATGTCATTGTCATCACAATGTTCCATTACCCCTGTAATAACAATGCTCCATGTCCCCTGCCATCACAAGATTCCACGGTCTTGTCATCACAAGCCTCCATGACCCTTGTCATCACAATGCTCCAAGACCCCTGTAATCACAAATCTCGATGCCCTTGTCATCACAAAGCTCCATGACTCATGTCATCAGAATGCTCCATGGCCTTTTCCTCACAGTGCTCCATGACCTTGTCATCACAATGGTCCATGCCCTTGTCATCACAATGCGCCATGCCCACTGTCATCAGAATAATCCATGAAACTTGTCAGACAAATGTTCCATGCCACTGTCATCACAATGCTCCATGCCCATGTCATCACAGTGCTCCATGCCCATGTCATCACAATGCTCCATTACCCATGTCATCAAAATGCTCCTTGCCTCCAGTCATCACAATGCTTCATGACTTTTGTCATCACAATGCTCCATGCCCACTGTCATCACAATAATCCATGAAACTTGTCAGACCATTTGTCCATGCCCCCGTCACTCAAGGCTCTGTGATCTTTGTCACCACAATGCTCCATGAATATTTCATCACAATGCTCTGTGTCCCTTGTCATCACCATGCTCCATGCCTTTGTCACCACAATGCTCCATGACACTTGTCATCAAAATGCTCCATGTGCTTGTCAGCACAGTGCTCCATGACCCCTGCCATCACAATGCTCCGTGGCTCCAGTAATCACAGTGCTTCATGACCTTTGTCAACACAGTGGTCCATGCCCTCTTCACACAAGGCTCTGTGACCTTTGTCATCACAATGCTCCAGGCCCACTCTCATCACAGTAATCCATGAAACTTGTCAGACAAATGTTCCATGCCACTGTCATCACATTGCTCCGTGCCCTACTCATCACAATGCTCCATGACCCCTGACATCACAATGTTCCATAACCCCTGTCACAAAATGCTCCCTGACCCATTTCATCACAATGCTTCATGACCCCTGACATCACAATGTTCCATACCGCCTGTCATCAAAATATTCCATGACGCTTTTCGTCAAATTGCTCCATGACCCTGTCATCACGATGCTCCCTGCCCTTCTCATCACAATGAAGCACGCCCTTGTCATTAAAATGACCAATGACATTTTTCATCACAAAGCTCCATGACCCCTGGCATCACAATGCTCCATGCCATTGTCATCACAATGCTCAATGAAATGTCTCATCACATTGCTCCATGCCCTTGTCATCACAATGCTCCATTACACCTGTCATAACAATGCTCCATGACCCCTGCCATCACAATGTTCCACGGCCTTGTCATCACAAGGCTCCATGACCCTTGTCATCACAATGCTCCAAGACCTCTGTAATCACAATTCTCCATGCCCCTTTACATCTCAATTCTCCATCAACCCTGTCATCACAATGCACCATGCCCATCATCATAATGATTCATGCTATTGTCATCACTATGAAATCAAAATGCTCCATGACCTCTGTCATCACAAAGCTGCAAACTCTTCTGATCACAATGTTCCATGACATTTGTCATCACAATGCCCCATGACGCTCGTCATCACAATTATGCAAGGTCTTCTCATCACAATGCTCCATGACCTTTGTCAACACAATGCTCAATACACTTGTCATCACAATGCTCCCTGACACTTGTCATCACTATGCTCCTTGAACACTGTCATGACAAAGCTCCCTGCATTTTTCATCACAATGTTTCATTCCCTTTTCTTCACAATGCTCCAAGACCCCTTTTATCACAATGCTCCATGACTCCAGTCATCACAATGCTTCATGACATTTGTCATCACAATGGTCCAAGACCTTGTCACACAAAGCTCTGTGACCTTTGTCACCACAATGCTCCATGAAATTTTTATCACAATGCTCTGTGACAGTTGTCATCACAAAGCTCCATGCCTTTGTCAGCACAATGCTCCATGACTCTTGTCATCACAATGCTCGATGCGCGTGTCAGCACAATGCTCCACAACCAATGTTATCACAGTTCGCCATGCACTTGTCATTACAACGCTCAACATCCTTGTCATCAAATTGCTCCATAAACCTTGTCATCACAATGCTCCTTGCACTTATCAAAATGCTCTCTCACTACTGATATCTCAATGTTCCACCACTAGTCATCCCAATACTCCTTCAACCCTGTCATCACAATGTTCCATTACCCCTCTCATCACAATGCTACATGCCATTATCATCACAATGCTCCATGACACCTGTCATCACAAAGTTCCATAACCCCTGTAATCAAAATGCTCCATGACCCTTTTCATCACAAAGCTCCATGATCCCTGACATCAGAATGTTCTATAACCCCTGTCATCAAAATGTTCCATGACCCTTTTCATCAAATTGCTCCATGACCCTGTTATCACAATGCTCCCTGCCCTTCTCATCATAATGCACCATGTCCTTGTTATCAAAATGCTACATGACATTTTTCATCACAAAGCTCCATGACCCTTGGCATCACAATGCTCCATTCCATTATCATCACAATGCTCCATGTACCCTCTCATCACATTGCTCCATGCACTTGTCATCCCAAATCTCCATGACACTTGTCATCACAATGCTCGATGCACTTCTCATCACAATGCTCCATGACATTGTCATTACAATCCTGCATGATCTATGTATCACGTTGTTCCATGCCCTTGTCATCACACAGCTCCATGCCCACTCTCTTCACAATAATCCATGAAATATTTCAGACCATTGCCCCATGTCTTTGGCATCACAATGCTCCATTACCCCTGTCGTTACAATGCTCCATGTCCCCTGCCATCACAAGATTCCACGGTCTTGTGATCACAAGCCTCCATGACCCTTGTCATCACAATGCTACAAGGCACCTGTAATCACAAATCTCGATGCCCTTGTAATCACAAAGCTCCATGACTAATGTCATCAGAATGCTCCATGGCCTTCTCCTCACAGTGCTCCATGCCCTTGTCATCACAATGCTCCAACACCCCTGGAATCACAATGCTCCATGCCCCTTTTCATCTCAATGCTCCATCAACCCTGTCATCACAATGCACCGTGCCCATCACCATAATATTTCATGCTTTTGTCATCACAATGAAATCAAAATGCTCAATGTCGTCTGTCATTACAATGCACCAAATCCTTGTGATCACAATGCTCCATAACACTTGTCATCACAATGCCCCATGACGCTGGTCATCACAATTATCCATGGTCTTCTCTCACAATGCTCCAAGCCCTTGTCATCACAGTGTTCCATTACATTTGTCATCACAATCCTCCATGACACTTGGCTTCACAATGCTCCATGCCATTGTCATCACAATGCACCATGACATATGTCATCACAATGCTCCCTGACACCTGTCTTCACCATATTCCATGACCTGGTCATATTAATGCTCCATGCCGCTGTCATCACAGTGCGCCATGCCCACTATCATCACAATAATCAATGAAAGTTGTCAGACCAATGCTCCATGCTCCTGTCATCACAATGCTCCATGCCCTTGTCATCACAATTGTCCGTGACTCCAGTCATCACAATGCTACATGACCTTTGTCCTCACAATCGTCCATAACCTCGTCATCACAGGGCTCTGTGAACTTTGTCACCATAAAGCTCCATGAACTTTTCATCACAGTGCTCTTTGACCCTTGTCATCACAATGCTCCATGCCTTTGTCAGCAGAGTGCTCCATGACCCTTGTCATCACAATGCTCCATGGGCTTGTCAGAACAATGCTCCATGACCCATGTCATCACAATGTGCCATGAACTTGTCATCACAATGTTCCACAACTTTGTCATCACAATACTCTATAAACCTTGTCATCACAAAACTCCATGCACTTCACATCAAAATGCTCTTTCACCGCTGATATCAAAATGTTCCATCACTAGTCATTAAAATACTCCTTCACGCCTGTCATGACAATGTTCCCCATGCTTCTCATCACAAGGCTCCATGACCCTTGTAATCACAATGCTCCAAGACCCCTGTAATCACAATGCTGCTTGCTCTTGTCATCACATAGCTCCATGACGCTTGTCATCAGACAGCTCCATGGCCTTAGCATCACAATGCTCCATGCCCTTTTCATCAAAATGCTCCAAGACACCTGTAATCACAATGCTCCATGCCCCTTTTCATCTCAATGTTCCATGAACTCTGTCATCACAATGAACCTTGCCCATCATCATAATGCTTCATGCTATTGTCATAACAATGAAATCAAAATGCTCCATAAACACTGTCATCACAATTCTCCAAACCCTTGTGTTCACAATGTTCCATAACACTTGTCATCACAACTCCCCATGACGCTCGTCTTCACAATTATCCATGGTCTTCTCATCACAATGCTCCATGACCTTTGTCATCACAATGCTCAATACACTTGTCATCACAATGCTCCCTGACACTTGTCGTCAGTATGCTCCTTGAACCCTCTCATGACAAGGATCCATGCATTTTCATCACAATCATCCATGGCCAATTCATCACAATGCTCCAAGACCCATGTAATCACAATGCTCCATGCCACTTTTCATCAGAATGCTCAATGATACTTGTCATCACAAGGCTACATGGTCTTCTCCTCACAATGCTCCAGGACCTTGTCATCACAATGCTCCTTTCCATTGTCACCACAATGCTCCATGACCCCTGCCATCATAATACTCAATGAATATTTTCAGCCCAATGCTCCATGAAATTCTGATCACAATGCTCCATTACCCCTGTCATCACAATGTTCCATGACCACAGTCATCACAAAGCTCCATGACACCAAACAACACAATTATCCGGGACCCTTGTAATCAAAATGCTCCATGACACTTGTCATCAGAATGATCCATGCCCTTGCCATCCCAATGCTTCATGACCCCTGTAATCACAATGCTCCATGACGCATGTCATCACAGTGCTCCATGACACTTTTCATCAAAATGTTCCATGCATTTGTCAGCAAAATTCTACATTACCTTGTCATCACAATGCTCCATGCCTTTGTCAGCACAATGCTCCATGACATGTTTCATCGCAATGCTCCATGCCCCTGTCAGCATAGTGCTCTGTGACGCTTGTCATCACAATGCTCCAAGCCATTGTCATCACAATGTTCCATTACCTTTGTCATCACAAACCTCCATGACACTTGGCATCACAATACTCCATGGCATTGTCATCAAAATGGGCCACGACTTATATCTTCACAATGCTCCCAGACACCTGTCTTCACAATACTGCATTACCTTTTCATCACCATGCTCCATGCGCTTGTCATCACAATGCACCATTCCCACTGTCATTGCAGTAATCCATGAAACTTGTAAGACCAATGTTCCATGCCCCTGTCTTCACAATGCTCCATGCACTTATCTTCACAATGCTCCATGACCCGTCATCACAATGCTCCATGACCCCTTTCATCACAATGCTCCATGCTCCTTGAAATCAAAATGATCCATGACCTCTGTCATCACAATGCTCCAAACCCTTGTAATCACATTGTTCCACAACACTTGTCATCACAACACTCCATGCCCGTGTCATCATAATGCTCCATGAGCTTTGTCATCAAAATGTTCAATACACTTGTCATCCCAATGCTCCCTGACACTTGTAGTCAGAATGATCCTTGAAACCTGTCATGAAAAGGCACCATGACATTTTCATCATAATGCTCCATGCCCTGTTCATCACAATGATCCATGCGATTGTCATCACAATACTCCACAAGCTTGTCATCATTATGTTGCATGACCCTTGTCATCACAATGCTCCATGACCCCTGTCATCACAATGCTCCGTGACTCCAGTCATCCCAATGCTTCATGACCTTTGTCATCACAATGGTCCATACCCTCGTCATCACAAGGCTCTGTGACATTTGTTACCACAATGCTCCATGAAATTTTCATCATAATGGTCTGTGACCGTTGGCATCACAATGCTCCATGCCTTTCTCAGCACAATGCTCCATGACCCTTGTCATCACAATGCTCCATGCCCTTGTCAGCACAGTGCTCCATGACCGTTGTCATCACAATGCTCCATGCGCTTGTCATCAAAATGCTCCATTACCTTTGTCATCACAATCCTGCATGACATTTGGCATCACAATGCTCCATGGCATTGTCATCACAATGGGCCATGACATATGTCTTCACAATGCTCCCAGACACCTGTCTTCACCATAATGCATGAGCTTCTCATCACAATGCTCCATGCCCTTTTCATCACAATGTGCCATTCCCAGTGTCATCGAAATAATCCATGAAACTTGTAAGACCAATGTTCCATGCTCCTGTCATCACAATGCTGCATGCCCTTGTCATCACAATGCTCCATGACACGTCATCACAATGCTCCGTGACTCCTGTCATCACAATGCTTCATGACCTTTCTCATCACAATGGTCCATGCCCTCGTCATCACAAGTCTCTGTGACCTTTGTCACCACAATGCTCAATGAACTTTTCATCACAATGCTCTGTGACCTTTGTCATCACAATGTACTATGTGTTTCTCAGCACAGTGCTCCGTGACCCTTGTCATCACAATGCTCCATGCGCTTGTCATCAAAATGCTCCATGATCTTTGTCATAACCAAGCTCCATGACCCTTGGCATCACAATGCTCCATGTGCTTGTCATCAAAATGCTCCAAGATCTTTGTCATCACGAAGTTCCATGACCCTTGGCATCAGAATGATCCATGCCATTGTCATCACAATGCTTCCTGAAGCCTCTCATCACATTGCTTCCATATCCTTATCATCACAAAGCTCGACGATGATTGTCATCAAAATGCACGATTCCCTTCTCATCACAATGTTCCATGAACTTGTCAATACATTTCTCCATGACCCATGTATCACAGTGTTCCTTTCGCTTGTCATCATAATGCTCCATGCCCACTCTCATCACAATAATCCATGAAAAGTTTCAGACCAATGCTCCATAAACTTGTAATCACAATGCTCCATTACCCCTGTCATGACCATGCTCCATAACCCCTGCCATCAAAATGTTCCATGGCCTTGTCATCACAAGGCTCCATAACCCTTGTCATTACAATGATCCAAGACCCCTGTAATCACAATGCTCCATGCCTTTGTCATCACACAGCTCAATGACGCATGTCATCAGAATGCTCCATGGCTTTCTCATCACAATGCTCCATACCCTTGCCATCACAATATTCCATTACCTCTGTCATAACAATGCTCCATGACCACTGTCATAATGATGTTCCACGGCCTTGTCATCACAATGCTCCATGAACCCTGTCATCACAATGCTCCGTGACTCCAGTCATCACAGTGCTTCATGAACTTTGTCATCACAATGATCCATGCCCTAATCATCACAATTCTCTGTGACCTTTGTCACCACAATGCTCCATGAACATTTCATCACAATGCTCTCTGACCATTGTCATCACAATGCTCTATGCCTTTCTCAGCACAATGCTCCATGACCCTTGTCATCACAATGCTCCACGTGCTTCTCAGCACATTGCTCCATTACCCATGTTATCAAAATGTGCCATGCGCGTGTCATCACTGTGCTCCACAACATTGTCATCACAATGCTCCATAAACCTTGTCATCAATATGCTCCAGGCACTTCTCAACAAAATGCTCTCTCACAACTGATATCACTATGTTCCATCACAAGTCATCACAATACTCCCTCACACATCATCACAATGTTCCATGACCCCTGTCATCACATTGCTCCATGCACTTATCATCACAATGTTTGATGACCCCTGACATCACAATGTTCCATAACCCCTGTCATCAAAATGCTCCATGACCCTTTTCATCAAAATGCTCCATGACCCCTGACATCACAGTGTTCCATAACCCCTGTCATCAAAATCTTCCATGACCCTTTTCATCAAATTGCTCCATGACCCTGTCATCACAATGCTCCCTTCCCTTCACAACACAGTGCACCGCGAACTTGTCATCAAAATGCTCCATGACATTTGTCGACACACATCTCCATGAAAATTTGCATCACAATGCTCTATGTCATTGTCATCACAATGCTCCATGAACCCTCTCATAACATTGTTCCATGCCCTTGTCATCACAAAGCTCCATGACGCTTGCCATCACAATGCTCGATGCCCTTCTAATCACAATGCTCCATGTCCTTGTCATTATAATCCCCCATGACCCATGTATCACAGTGTTCTGTGCCCTTGTCATCAAAATGCTCCATGCCCACTCTCATCACAATAATCCATGAAACTTTTCAGACCCATGCTCCATGCCCTAGTCATCACAGTGCTCCATTACACCTGTCATAACAAAGCTCCATGACCCCTGCTATCCCAATGATCCACGGCCTTTTAATCACAAGGCTCCATGACACTTGTCATCACAATGCTCCAAGACCCCTGTAATCACAATGCTCCATGCAATTGTCATCACAAAGCTCCTTGACGCATGTCATCAGAATGCTCCATGGCCTTCTCATCACAATGCTCCATGCCCTTGTCATCGCAATGCTCCAAAACCCCTGTATTCACAATGCTCCATGCCCTTGTCATCAAAAAGCTCCATGACGCATGTCATCAGAATACTCCTTGGCCTTCTCATCACAATGCTCCATGCCCTTGTCATCACAATGTTCCAAGATCCCTGTAAACACAATGCTCCATGCCTCTTTTCATCAGTATGGTCCATGAGACTTGTCATCACAAGGCTCCATGGTCTTCTCAACACAATGCTCCAGGACTTTGTCATCACAATGCTTCACGACCTTCTCATCAATATTCTAAATGGCCCCTGTGATCATAATATTCCAAGCCCTAATCATCACAATGCCCCATTATCTGTCATCACCTTCCTCCATGACACTTGGCATCACAATGCCCCACGCCATTGTCATCGCAATGGAACATGACATATGTCATCATAATGCTCCCTGACACCTGTCTTCACAATACTCCATGACCTTTTCATCACAATGGTCCATGCCCTTGTCACCACAATCCGCCATGCCGAATGTCATCACAATAATCCATGAAACTTGTCAGACCAATGCTCCATGCCCTTGTCATCACAATTCTCCATGACCCCGCACATCATAATTCTCCGTGAATCCAGTCATCACAATGCTTTATGACCATTGTCATCACAATGGTCCATTCCCTCATGATCACAGTTCTCTGTAACACGTTTCATCACAATGCTCCATGCCTTTGTCAGCACAATGCTCCATGACGCTTGTCATCACAATGCACCATGCGCTTGTCATCACAATGCTCCACATCCTTGTCATCAAAATGCTCCATAAACCTTGTCATCACAATGCTCCATGCACTTCTCCTCAAAATGCCTTCTCACCACTGATATCACAATGTTCCATCACTATTCATCACAATACTCCCTCACCCCTGTCATCACAATATTCCATGACCCCTGTAATCACAATTCTCCATGCCCTTGTCATCACAAATCTCCATGACGCATGTCATCAGAATGCTCCATGGCCTTCTCATCACAATGTTCCATGCCCTTGTCATCACAATGCGCCATGCCCTTGTCATCACAATGCTCCATGACCCCTGTCATCACAATGGCCCGTGACTCCAGTCATCACAATGATTCATGAACTTTCTCATCACAATGATCCATGCCCTCGTCACAAAAGGTTCTGTGATCTTTGTCACCACAATGCTCCATGCACTTCTCCTCAAAATGCCTTCTCACCACTGATATCACAATGTTCCATCACTAGTTATCACAATACTCTCTCACCCTTGTCATCACTATATTCCATGACCCCTGTAATCACAATTCTCCTTGCACTTGTCATCACAAAGCTCCATGACACATATCATCAGAATGCTCCAAAACCCCTGTAATCACAATGCTCCATGCCCCTTTTCATCTCAATGCTCCATGAACCCTGTCATCAAAATGCACCGTGCCCATCACCATAATATTTCATGCTATTGTCATCACAATGAAATCAAAATGCTCAATGATCTCTGTCATCACAATGCACCAAACCCTTCTGATCACAATGTTCCATAACCCTTGTCATTACAATGCCCCATGACGCTGGTCATCACAATTATCCATGGTCTTCTCATCACAATGCTCCATGATCTTTGTCATCACAATGCTCAATACATTTATCATCACAATGCTCCCTGACAGTTGTCATCAGTATGCTCCTTGAACCCTGTCATGACAAGGCTCAATGCATTTTTCATCACAATGCTCTAAGACACTTGTAATCACAATGCTCCATGTCCTTGTCATCACAAAACTCCATGACTCATATCATCAGAATGCTCCATTGCCTTCTAATCACGATGCTCAATGCCCTTGTAATCACATTGCTTCAAAACCACTGTAATCTCAATGCTCCATGCAACTTTTCATCAGAATGCTCCATGCTCTTGTCAACACAATGCTCCTTGACCCTTGTCATCACAATGTTCCAAGCAACTGTCATCAAAATGCTCCATTACCTTTGTTATCACAATCCTCCATGACACTTCGTGTCACAATGATCCAGGCCATTGTCATCACAATGGACAATGACATATGTCATCACAATGCTCCCTGACACCTGTCTTCACAATACTCCATGACCTTGTCATTACAATGTTCCAAGCCCTTGTCATCAAAAGGCTCCATTACCTTTCTCATCACAATCCTCCATGACACTTGGTATCACAATGATCCATGCCATTGTCATCACAATGGACAATGACATATGTCATCACAATGCTCCCTGACCAATGTCTTCACAATATTCCATGACCTTGTCATCACATTGTTCCATGCCCTTGTCATCACAATGCACCATGCCCACTCTCATCAAAATAATCCATAAATCTTGTCAGAGCAATGCTCCATGACCCCTTTCATCTCAATGCTCCGTGACTCCAGTCATCACAATGCTTCATGACCTTTGTCATCACAATAGTCCATGACCTCGTCACACAAAGCTCTGTGACCTTTGTCACCACAATGCTCCATGAAATTTTGATCACAATGCTCTGTGACCCTTGTCATCACAAAGCTCCATGCTTTTGTCAGCACAATGATCCATGAACCTTGTCATCACAATGCTCGATGAATGTGTCAGCACAATGCTCCATAACCCATGTCATCACAATGCACCATGCACTTGTCATCACAATGCTCCACTTACTTGTCATCAAAATGCTGCATAAACCTTGTCATCACAATACTCCATGCACTTCTCCTCAAAATGCTTTGTCACCACTGATATCACAATGTTCCATAACTAGTCATCACAATACTCCCTCACCCCTGTCATCACAATATTCCATGACCCCTGTAATCACAATTCTCCATGCCCTTGTCATCACAAAGCTCCATGAAGCATGTCATCAGAATGCTCCATGGCCTTCTCATCACAATGCTCCATGCCCTTGTCATCACAATGCTCCAACACCCCTGTAATCACAATGCTCCATGCCCCTTTTCATCTCAATGCTCCATGAACCCTGTCATCACAATGCACCGTGCCCATCACCATAATATTTCATGCTATTGTCATCACAATGAAATCAAAATGCTCAATGACCTCTGTCATCACAATGCACCAAACCCTTCTGATCACAATGTTCCATAACACTTGTCATCACAATGCCCCATGACGCTGGTCATCACAATTATCCATGGTCTTCTCATCACAATGCTCCATGATCTTTGTCATCACAATGCTCAATACACTTATCATCACAATGCTCCCTGACAGTTGTCATCAGTATGCTCCTTGAACCCTGTCATGACAAGGCTCCATGCATTTTTCATCACAATGATCCATTCCCTTTTCATCACAATGATCCAAGACCCCTCTAATCACAATGCTCCATGTCCTTGTCATCACAAAGCTCCATGACGCATGTCATTAGAAAGCTCCATTGCCTTCTCATCACAGTGCTCCATGCCCTTGTAATCACACTGCTTCAAAACACCTGTAATCTCAATGCTCCATGAACATTTTCAACAGAATGCAACAGGACCCATTTCACCAAAATGCTCCATTACCCCTGACATCACAATGTTCCATAACCCCTGTCATCAAATTGTTCCATGACACTTTTCATCAATTTGCTCCATGACCCTGTCTTCAAATTGCTCCCTGCACTTCTCATCACAATGCACCACGACCTTGTCTTCAAAATGCTCCATGACGTTTGTCATCACAAAGCTCCATGACCCTTGGCATCACAATGCTCCATGCCTTTTCATCACAATGCTACATGAAACCTCTCATCACATTGCTCCATGCCCTTGTCACCACAATGATCCATGATGCTTGTCATCACAATGCTCTATACACTTCTCATCACAATGCTCCATGCCCTTGTCATTACAATCCTCCATGACACATGTATCACAGTGTTCCGTGCCTTAGTCATCACAATGTTCCATGCCGAATCTCATCACAATTATCAATGAAATTTTCAGACCAATGTTCCATGCCCTTGTCATCACAATGCTCCATTACCCCTGTCATAACAATGCTCCATGACCCCTGCCATCACAATGTTCCACCGCCTTGGCATCCAAGGCTCCATGACCCTTGTCATCACAATGATCCAAGACCCCTGTAATCACAATGCTCCATGCACTTGTCATCACAAAGATCCATGACACATGTCACCAGAATGCTCCATGGCCTTCTCAACACAACGCTCCCTGCCCATGTCATCACAATGCTCCAAGACCCCTGTAATCACAATGCTCCATGCCCCTATTCATCAGAATGCTCCATAAGACTTGTCATTACAAGGCTCCATGGTCTTCTCACCACACTGCTCGAGGACATTGTCATCACAATGCTCCATTCCCTTGTCATCACAATGCTCCTTGACCACTGTCATCACAATGCTCCTTGACCACTGTCATCACAATACTCCATGAACATTTTCAGGCCAATGCTCCATTACCTTCTCATCAGAGTGCTCCATGACCCTTGTCATCACAATGTTCCATAACCCCTGTCATCAAAATATTCCATGACACTTTTATTCAAATTGCTCCATGACCCTGTCATCACAATGCTCCCTGCCCTTCTCATCACAATGCACCAGGCCCTTGTCATCAAAATGACCCATGACATTTGTCATCACAAAGCTCCATGACCCTTTGCCTCACAATGCTCCATGCCATTCTCATCACAATGCTCAATGAAATCTCTCATCACATTGCTCCATGCCCTTGTCATCACAATGCTCCATTACACCTGTCATTACAATGCTCCATGACCCCTGCCATCACAATGTTCCTCGGCCTTGTCATCACAAGGCTCCATGACCCTTGTCATCACAATGCTCCAAGACCTCTGTAATCACAATTCTCCATGCCACTTTTCATCTCAATGCTCCATGAACACTGTCATCACAATGCAACATGCCCATCATCATAATGATTCATGCTATTGTCATCACAATGAAATCAAAATGCTCCATGTCCTCTGTCATCACAATGCTCCAAACCCTTCTGATCACAATGTTCCATAACACTTGTCATCACATGCCCCATGAGGCTCGTCATCACAATTATGCAAGGTCTTCTCATCAAAATGCTCCATGACCTTTGTCACCACAATGCTCAATACACTTGGAATAACAATGCTCGCTGACACTTCTCATCAGTATGGTCCTTGAACACTGTCATGACGAGGCTCCATGCATTTTTCATCACAATGATACATTCCCTTTTCATCACAATGCTCCATGACCCTTGTCATCACAATGCTCCGTGACTCCAGTCATCACAATGCTTCATGACTTTGTCCTCAAAATGGACCATGCCCTCGTCACACAAGGCTCTGTTACCTTTGTCACCACAATGCTCGATGCCCTTGTGATCTCAATGCTCCATGCCCACTGTCATCACAGTAATCAATGAAATTTGTCAGAACAAGGTTCCATGCCCCTGTCATCATATTGCTCCATGCCCTTGTCATCAAAATGCTCCATGACCCATGTCATCACAATGCTCCATTACACCTGTCATTACAATGCTCCAAGAACACTGCCATCACAATGTTCCACGGCCTTGTCATCACAAGTCTCCATGACCCTTGTCATCACAATGCTCCAAGACCACTGTTATCACAATGCTCCTTACTCCAGTCATCACAATGCTTCATGACACTTGTCATCACAATGATCCATGACCTCGTCACACAAAGCTCTGTGACATTTGTCACCACAATGCTCCATGAAATTTTTATCACAATGCTCTGTGACCGTTGTCATCACAAAGCTCCATGTCTTTGTCAGCACAATGCTCCATGAGCCTTGTCATCACAATGCTCGATGCGCGTGTCAGCCCAATGCTCCTTAACCCATGTCATCACAATGCACCATGCACTTGTCATCACAATGCTCCACATCCTTGTCATCACAATGCTCCATGCACTTCTCCTCAAAATGCTTTGTCACCACTGATATCACAATGTTCCATCACTAGTCATCACAATATTCCCTCACCCCTGTCATCACAATATTCCATGACCCCTGTAATCACAATTCTCCATGCCCTTGTCATCAAAAAGCTCCATGACGCATGTCATCAGAATGCTCC
The DNA here is from genome assembly GCF_949752795.1 of Hyperoodon ampullatus. Classification (NCBI taxonomy): domain Eukaryota; kingdom Metazoa; phylum Chordata; class Mammalia; order Artiodactyla; family Ziphiidae; genus Hyperoodon; species Hyperoodon ampullatus. The sequence continues at coordinate 4,959,539 of NW_027641093.1, read as the reverse complement.
ATGGACTTCTCATCACAATGCTCCGTGACCTTGTCATCACAATGCTCCAACACCCCTGTAATCACAATGCTCCATGCCCCTTTTCATCTCAATGCTCCATGAACCCTGTCATCACAATGCACCGTGCCCATCACCATAATATTTCATGCTATTGTCATCACAATGAAATCAAAATGCTCAATGACCTCTGTCATCACAATGCACCAAACCCTTCTGATCACAATGTTCCATAACACTTGTCATCACAATGCCCCATGACACTGGTCATCACTATTATCCATGGTCTACTCATGACTATGCTCCATGATCTTTGTCATCACAATGCTCAATACACTTATCATCACAATGCTCCCTGACAGTTGTCATCAGTATGCTCCTTGAACCCTCTCATGACAAGGCTCCATGCATTTTTCATCACAATGATCCATTCACTTTTCATCACAATGCTCCCAGACCCCTGTAATCACAATGCTCCATGTCCTTGTCATCACAAATCTCCATGACGCATGGCATCAGAATGCCCCATTGCCTTCACATCACAATGCTCCATGCCCTTGTAATCACATTGCTTCTAAACCCCTGTAATCTCAATGTTCCATGCACATTTTCATCAAAATGCTCCATGGCCTTGTCATCACAATGCTCCAGGACACTTGTCATCGCAATGTTCCAAGCCCTTGTCATCAAAATGGACAATGACATATGTCATCACAATGCTCCTTGATACCTGTCTTCACAATAATCCATGACCTTGTCATCACAATGTTCCATGCCCTTGTCACCACAATGTGCCATGCCCACTGTCATCACAATAATCCATGAAACATGTCAGACCAATGTTCCATGCCCCTGTCATCACAATGCTCCATGCCCTTGTCATCACAATGCTCCATGACCCCCGTCATCACAATGCTCCGTGACTCCAGTCATCACAATGCTTCATGACCTTTGTCCTCACAATGGTCCATGCCCTCGTCACAAAAGGGGCTGTGACCTTTGTCACCACAATGTTCCAAGCCCTTGTCATCTCAATGCTACATGCCCACTGTCATCACAATAATCCATGAAACATGTCCGACCAATGATCCATGCACCTGTCATCACAATGCTCCATGCCCTTGTCATCACAATGCTCCATGACCCCCGTCATCACAATGCTCCGTGACTCCAGTCATCACAATGATTCATGACCTTTCTCATCACAATGGTCCATGCCCTCGTCACACAAGGCTCTGTGATCCTTGTCACCACCACGCTCCATGAAATTTTCATCACAATTCTCTGTGTCCCTTGTCATCACAATGCTCCATGCCTTTGTCAGCACAATGCTCCATGACACTTGTCATCAAAATTCTCCATGCCCTTGTCAGCACAATGCTCCATGACACATGTCATCACAATGTGCCATGCTCTTTTCATCACAATGCTCCACATCCTTTTCATCGCTATGCTCCATAAAACTTGTCATCACAATGCTCCATGCACTTCTCATCAAAATGCTCTCTCACCACATATATCACAATGTTCCATCACTAGTCATCACAATACTCGCTCACCTCTGTCATCACAATATTCCATGACCACTGTCATCAGAGTGCTACATGCCCTTATAATCACAATGCTCCAGGAACCCTGACATCACAATTTTCCATAACCCCTGTCACAAAGTGCTCCATGACCCATTTCATCACAATGCTTCATGACCCCTGACATCACAATGTTCCATAACCCCTGTCATCAAAATATTCCATGAAACTGTTATTCAAATTCCTCCATGACCCTGTCATCACAATGCTCCCAGCCCTTCTCATCACAATGCACCACGCCCTTGTCATCAAAATGCCCCATGACATTTGTCATCACAAAGCTCCATGAGCCTTGGCATGACAATGCTCCATGCCATTGTCATCACAATGCTCAATGAAATATCTCATCACATTGCTCCATGCCCTTGTCATCACAATGCTCCATTCCACCTGTCATAACAATGCTCCATGACCCCTGCCATCACAATGTTGCACGGCCTTGTCATCACAAGGCTCCATGACCCTAGTCACCACAATGCTCCAAGACCTCTGTAATCACAATTCTCCATGCCACTTTTCATCTCAATGATACATGAACACTGTCATCACAATGCACCATGCCCATCATCATAATGATTCATGCTATTTTCATCACAGTGAAGTCAAAATGCTCCATGTCCTCTTTCATCACAATGCTCCACACCCTTCTGATCACAATGTTCCATAACACTTGTCATCACATGCCCCATGACGCTCGTCATCACAATTATGCAAGGTCTTCTCATCACAATGCTCCATGACCTTTGTCACCACAATGCTCAATACACTTGGCATCACAATGCTCGCTGACACTTGTCATCAGTATGCTCCTTGAACACTGTCATGACAAGGCTCCATGTCTTTTTCATCACAATGATCCATTCCCTTTTCATCACAATCCTCCAAGATCCCTCTTATCACAATTCTCCGTGACTCCAGTCATCACAATGCTTCATGACACTTGTCATCACAATGGTCCTTGACCTCGTCACACAAAGCTCTGTGACCTTTGTCACCACAATGCTCCATGAAATATTTATCACAATGCTCTGTGACCCTTGTCATCACAAAGCTCCATGCCTTTGTCAGCACAATGCTCCTTGACCCTTGTCATGACAATGCTCAGTACACTTATCATCACTAAACTCCCGGACAGTTGTCATCAGTATGCTCCTTGAACACTGTCATGACAAGGCTCCATGCATTTTTCATCACAATGATTCATTCCCTTTTCATCACAATGCTCCAAGACCCCTGTAATCACAATGTTCCATTTCCTTGTCATCACAAAGCTCCATGAAGCATGTCATCAGAATGCTCCTTTGCCTTCTCATCACAAGGCTCAATGCCCTTGTAATCACATTGCTTCAAAACCCCTGTAAACTCAATGCTCCAAGCACCTTTTCGTCAGAATGCTCCATGAACCTTTTCATCAAAATGCTCCATTAACCCTGACATCACAATGTTCCATAACCTCTGTCATTAAAATATTCCATGACACTTTTCATCAATTTGCTCCATGACCCTGTCATCACAATGCTCCCTGCCCTTCTCATCACAATGCACCCCGATCTTGTCATCAAAATGCTCCATGACGTTTGTCATCACAAAGCTCCATGACCCTTGGCATCACAGTGCTCCATGCCATTTCATCACAATTGTACATGAAACCTCTCATCACATTGCTCCATGCCCTTGTCACCACAATGCTCCATGACGATTGTAATCACAATGTTCGATACTCTTCTCATCACAATGCTCCATGCCCTTGTCATTACAATCCTCCATGACACATGTCATCAGAATGTTCCATGGCCTTCTCATCACAATGCTCCATGCCCTTGTCATCACAATGCTCCAAGACCCCTGTAATCACAATGCTCCATGCCCCTATTCATCAGAATGCTCCATGAGACTTGTCATCACAAGGCTCCATGGACTTCTCATCACACTGCTCCAGGACATTGTCATCACAATGCTCCATTCCCTTGTCCTCACAATGCTCCATGACCCCTCTCATCACAATGCTCCATGACACCTGTCATCACAATGCCCCATGCCACTTGTCATTACAGAGACCCATGATGCTCTTCATCATAATTATCCATGGTCTTTTCATCACAATGTTCCATGGTCTTGGTATCACAATTCACCATGCCCTGTTCATCACAATGCTCCATGTCCCATGTCATTACAATTCTCCACGTCCTTGTCATCACAATGCTTCGTGACACTTCTCATCACAATGTTACATGACCTTGTCATCACAATTCTCCATGCACTTGTCATCGCAATGCTCTATGACCCCTATCATAGCAAGCTCCATGCGCTTGTCATCACAATGCTTCACGACGTTGTCATCAAAATTCCCAATGGCCCTTGTCATCACAATGCTCCATGCACTTGTCATCACAATGCTCCATGACCCTTGTCATCACAATGATCCAAGCCCTTTTCATCAAAATGCTCCATTACCTTTGTCATCACAATCCTCCATGACACTTGGTATCACAATGCTCTATGCCATTGTCATCACAATGGACAATGACATATGTCATCACAATGCTCCCTGACACCTGTCTTCACAATACTCCATGACATTGTCATCACAAGGTTGCATGCCCTTGTCATCACAATGTGCCATGCCCACTCTCATCACAATAATCCATAAATCTTGTCAGAGCAATGCTCCATGACTCCAGTCATCACAATGCTTCATGACATTTGTCATCACAATAGACCATGACCTCGTCACACAAAGCTCTGTGACCTTTGTCATCACAAACTTCCATGCCTTTGTCAGCACAATACTCCATGACCCTTGTCATCACAATGGTCGAGGTACGTGTCAGCACAATGCTCCATAACGCATGTCATCACAATGCATCATGCACTTGTCATCACAATGCTCCACATCCTTGTCATCAAAATGCTCCATAAACCTTGTCATCACAATGCTCCATGCATTTCTCCTCAAAATGCTTGCTCACCACTGATATCACAATGTTCCATCACTAGTCATCACAATACTCCCTCACCCCTGTCATCACAATATTCCATGACCCCTGTAATCACAATTCTCCATGCCCTTGTCATCACAAAGCTCCATGACGCTTGTCATCAGAATGCTCCATGGACTTCTCATCACAATGCTCCATGACCTTGTCATCACAATGCTCCATCACCACTGTAATCACAATGGTCTATGCCCCTTTTCATCTCAATGCTCCATGAACCCTGTCATCACAATGCACCGTGCCCATCACCATAATATTTCATGCTATTGTCATCACAATGAAATCAAAATGCTCAATGACCTCTGTCATCACAATGCACCAAACCCTTCTGATCACAATGTTCCATAACACTTGTCATCACAATGCCCCATGACACTGGTCAACACAATTATCCATGGTCTTCTCATCACAATGCTCCATGACCTTTGTCATCACAATGCTCAATACACTTATCATCACAATGCTCCCTGACAGTTGTCATCAGTATGCTCCTTGAAGCCTGTCATGACAAGGCTCCTTGCATTTTTCATCACAATGATCCAGCCCGTTTTCATCACAATGCTCCAAGACCGCTGTAATCACAATGCTCCATGTCCTTGTCATCAAAAAGCTCCATGACGCATGTCACCATAATGCTCCATTGCCTTCTCATCACAAGGCTCCATGCCATTGTAATCACATTGCTTCAAAACCCCTGTAATCTCAATGCTCCATGCACATTTTCATCAGAATGCTCCATGCCCTTGTCATCACAATGCTCCATGACCCTTGTCATCGCAATGTTCCAAGCGTTTGTCATCAAAATGCTCCATTACCTTTGTCATCACAATCCTCCTTGACACTTGGTATCACAATGCTCCATGCCAATGTCATCACAATGGACAATGACATATTTCATCACAATATTCCCTGACACCTGTCTTCACAATACTCCATGACCTTGTCATCACAATGCTCTATGCCCTTGTCATCACAATGCGCCATGCCCACTGTCATCACAATAATCCATGAAACATGTCAGAACAATGTTCCATGCCCCTGTCATCACAATGATCCATGCCCTTGTCATCACAATGCTCCATGACCCCTGTCATCAGAATGCTCCGTGACTCCAGTCATCACAATGCTTCATGACTTTTGTCCTCACAATGGTCCATGCCCTCGTCACACAAGGCTCTGTGACCTTTGTCACCACAATGCTCCATGCCCTTGTCATCTTAATGCTCCATGCCCACTGTCATCACAATAATCCATGAAACTTGTCAGACCAATGTTCCATGCCCCTGTCATCATATTGCTCCATGCCCTTGTCATCAAAATGCTCCATGACCCATGTCATCACAGTGCTCCGTGACTCCAGTCATCACAATGATTCATGACCTTTCTCATCACAATGGTCCATGCCCTCGTCACACAAGGCTCTGTGATGTTTGTCACAACAATGCACCATAAAATTTTAAAGACAATGCTCTGTGTCCCTTGTCATCACAGTGCTCTATGCCTTTGTCAGCACAATGCTCCATGACACTTGTCATCAAAATGCTCCATGCGCTTGTCACCACAATGCTCCATGACTCATGTCATGACAATGTGCCATGCTCTTTTCATCACAATGCTCCACATCATTTTCATCGCTATGTTCCATAAAACTTGTCATCACAATGCTCCATGCAGTTCTCATCAAAATGCTCTCTCAACACATATATCACAATTTTCCATCACTAGTTATCACAATACTCCCTCACCCCTGTCATCACAATGTTCCATGACCACTGTCATCACAGTGCTACATGCCCTTATCATCACAATGCTCCCTGACCCATTACATCACAACGTTCCACGGCCTTGTCATCTCAAGGCTCCATGACGCATGTCATCAGAATGCTCCATGGACTTCTCATTACAATGCTCCATGCCCTTGTCATCACAATGCTCCAACACCCCTGTAATCACAATCCTCCATGCCACTTTTCATCTCAATGCTCCATGAACCCTGTCATCACAATGCACCGTGCCCATCACCATAATATTTCATGCTATTGTCATCACAATGAAATCAAAATGTTCAATGACCTCTGTCATCACAATGCACCAAACCCTTCTGATCACAATGTTCCATATCACTTGTCATCACAATGCTCCATGACACCTGTCATCACAATGCCCCATGCCACTTGTCATTACAGAGACCCATGATGCTCTTCATCATAATTATCCATGGTCTTTTCATCACAATGTTCCATGGTCTTGGTATCACAATTCACCATGCCCTGTTCATCAAAATGCTCCACGTCCCATGTCATTACAATTCTCCACGTCCTTGTCATCACAATGCTTCGTGACACTTCTCATCACAATGTTACATGATATTGTCATCACAATTCTCCATGCACTTGTCATCGCAATGCTCTATGACCCCTATCATAGCAAGCTCCATGCCCTTGTCAACACAATGTTCCAAGCAATTGTCATCAAAATGCTCCTTTACCTTTGGCATCACAATCCTCCATGACACTTGGTGTCACAATGCTCCATGCCATTGTCATCACAATGGACAATGACATATGTCATCACAATGCTCCCTGACACCTGTCTTCACAATACTCCATGACCTTGTCATCACAATGTTCCATGCCCTTGTCATCACAACAATCCATGAAACATGTCAGACCAATGTTCCATGCCCCTGTCATCTCAATGCTCCAATGTCTTGTCATCACAGTGCTCCATGACCCCTGTCATCACAATGCTCCGTGACACCAGTCATCACAATGCTTCATGACCTTTGTCCTCACAATGGTCCATGCCCTCGTCACACAAGGCTCTCTGACCTTTGTCACCACAATGCTCCATGCCCTTGTCATCACAATGCTCCATGACCCTTGTCATCGCAATGTTCCAAGCCCTTGTCATCAAAATGCTCCATTACATTTGTCATCAAAATCCTCCATGACACTTGGTGTCACAATGCTCCATGCCATTGGCATCACAATGGACAATGACATATGTCATCACAATGCTCCCTGACACCTGTCTTCACAATATTCCATGACCTTGTCATCACAATGATCCATGCCCTTGTCATCACAAGGCGCCATGCCCACTGTCATCACAATAATCCATGAAACATGTCAGACCAATGTTCCATGCCCCTGTCATCACAATGCTCCATGTCCTTGTCAACACAATGCTCCATGACCCCTGTCATCACAGTGCTCCGTGACTCCAGTCATCACAATGATTCATGACCTTTCTCCTCACAATGGTCCATGCCCTCGTCACACAAGGCTCTGTGATCTTTGTCACAACAATGCTCCATGAATTTTTCATCACAATGCTCTGTGTCCCATGTCATCACAATGTGCCATGCCTTTTTCATCATAATGCTCCATGAACCCTGACATCACAATGTTCCATAACCCCTGACACAAAATGCTCCATGACCCATTTCATCACAATGCTTCATGACCCCTAACATCACAATGTTCCACAACCCATGTCATCAAAATATTCCATGACGCTTTTATTCAAATTGCTCCATGAACCTGTCATCACAATTTTCCCTGCCCTTCTCATCACAATGCACCACGCAATTGTCAACAAAATACCCCATGACCTTTGTCATCACAAAGCTCCATGCCTTTATCAGCACAATGCTCCATGACCCTTGTCATCACAATGCTCGATGCACGTGTCAGCACAATGCTCCATAACACATGTCATCACAATGCACCATGCACTTGTCATCACAATGCTCCACATCCTTGTCATCAAAATGCTCCATAAACATTGTCATCACAATGCTCCATGCACTTCTCCTCAAAATGCCTTCTCACCACTGATATCACAATGTTTCATCACTAGTCATCACAATACTCCCTCACCCCTGTCATCACAATATTCCATGACACCTTTAATCACAATTCTCCAGGCCATTGTCATCACAAAGCACCATGACACATGTCATTAGAATGCTCCATTGCCTTCTCATCACAATGCTCCATGCCCTTGTCATCACAGTGCTCCAACACCCCTGTAATCACAATGCTCCATGCTCCTTTTCATCTCAATGATCCATGAACCCTGTCATCACAATGCACCGTGCCCATCACCATAATATTTCATGCTATTGTCATCACAATGAAATCAAAATGCTCAATGACCTCTGTCATCACAATGCACCAAACCCTTCTGATCACAATGTTCCATAACACTTGTCATCACAATGCCCCATGACGCTGGTCAACACAATTATCCATGGTCTTCTCATCACAATGCTCCATGACCTTTGTCATCACAATGCTCAATACACTTATCATCACAATGCTCCCTGACAGTTGTCATCAGTATGCTCCTTGAACCCTGTCATAACAAGGCTCCATGCACTTTTCATCACAATGATCCATTCCCTTTTCATCACAATGCTCCATGACTGCTGTAACCACAATGCTCCATGTCCTTGTCATCACAAAGCTCCATGACGCATGTCATCAGAATGCTCCATTGCCATCTCATCACAATGCTCCATGCCCTTGTAATCACATTGCTTCAAAACCCCTGTAATCTCAATGCTCCATGCACCTTCTCATCAGAATGCTCCATGCCCTTGTCATCACAATGCTCCATGACCATTGTCATCGCAATGTTCCAAACCCTTGTCATCAAAATTCTCCATTACCTTTTTCATCACAATCTTCCATGACACTTGGTATCACAATGCTCCATGCCATTGTCATCACAATGGACAATGACAAATGACATCACAAAACTCCCTGACACCTGTCTTCACAATACTCCATGACCTTGTCATCACAATGTTCCATGCCCTTGTCATCACAATGTGCCATGCACACTGTCATCACAATAATCCATGAAACATGTCAGACCAATATTGCATGCCCCTGTCGTCACAATGCTCCATGCCCTTGTCATCACAATGCTCCATTTCCCCTGTCATCACAATGCTCAGTGACTCCAGTCATCACAATGCTTCATGACCTTTGTCCTCACAATGGTCCATGCCCTCGTCACACAAGGCTCTGTGACCTTTGTCACCACAATGCTCCATGCCCTTGTCATCTCAATGCTCCATGCCCACTGTCATCACAATAATCCATGAAACTTGTCAGACCAATGTTCCATGACCCCTGTCATCACAGTGCTCCGTGACTCCAGTTATCAGAATGATTCATGACCTTTCTCATCACAATGGTCCATGCCCTCATCACACAAGGCTCTGTGATATTTGTCACCACAATGCTCCATGAAATTTTCATCACAATGCTCTGTGTCCCTTGACATGACAATGCTCCATGCCTTTGTCAGCACAATGCTCCATGACACTTGTCATCACAATGCTCCATGCCTTTGTCAGCACAATGCTCCATGACCCATGTCATCACAATGTGCCATGCTCTTTTCATCACAATGCTCCACATCCTTTTCATCGCTATCCTCCATAAAACTTGTCATCACAATGCTCCATGCACTTCTCATCAAAATGCTCTCTGACCACATATATCACAATGTTCCATCACTAGTCATCACAATACTCGCTCACACCTGTCATCACTATGTTCCATGACCACTCTCATCACAGTGCTACATGCCCTTATCATCACAATGCTCCATGACCCCTGACATCACAATGTTCCATAACCCCTGTCACAAAATGCTCCATGACCCATTTCATCACAGTGCTTCATGACCCCTGACATCACAATGTTCCATAACCCCTGTCATCAAAATATTCCATGACCCTTTTATTGAAATTGCTCCATGATCCTGTCATCACAATGCTCCCTGCCGTTCTAATCACAATGCACCACGCCCTTGTCATCAAAATGCCCCATGGCATTTGTCATCACAAAGCTCCATGACCATTTCCATCACAATGCTCCATGCCATTGTCATCACAATACTCAATGAAATCTCTCATCACATTGCTCCATGCCTTTGTCATCACAATGCTCCATTACACCATTCATAATTATGCTCCATGACCCCTGCCATCACAATGTTCCACGGCCTTGTCATCACAAGGCTCCATGACCCTTGTCATCACAATGCTCCAAGACCTCTGTAATCACAATTCTCCATGCCACTTTTCATCTCAATGCTCCATGAACACTGTCATAACAATGCACCATGCCCATCATCATAATGATTCATGCTATTGTCATAACAATGAAATCAAAATGCTCCATGTCCTCTGTCATCACAATGCTCCAAACCTTTCTGATCACAATGTTCCATAACACTTGTCATCACAATCCCCATGACGCTCGTCATCACAATTATGCAAGGTCTTCTCATTAGAGTGCTCCATGAACTTTGTCACCTCAATGCTCAATACACTTGGTATCACAATGCTCGCTGACACTTGTCATCAGTATGGTCCTTGAACACTGTCATGACAAGGCTCCATGCATTTTTCATCACAATGTTCCATTCCCTTTTCATCACAATGCTCCAAGAACCCTGTAATCACAATGCTCCATGTCCTTGTCATCACAAAACTCCATGACGCATGTCATCAGAATGCTGCATTGCCTTCTCACCACAATGCTCCATGCCCTTGTAATCACATTGCTTCAAAACCCCTGTAATCTCAATGCTCCATGCACCTTTTCATCAGAATGCTCCATGCCCTTGCCAACACAATGCTCCATGACCCTTGTCATCACAATGTTCCAAGCAATTGTCATCAAAATGCTCCATTACCTTTGTCATCACAATCCTCCATGACACTTGGTGTCACAATGCTACATTCCATTGTCATCACAATGGACAATGACATATGTCATCACAATGCACCCTGACACCTGTCTTCACAATACTCCATGACATGTCATCACAATGTTCCATGCCCTTATCATCACAACAATCCATGAAACATGTCAGACCAATGTTCCATGCCCCTGTCATCATAATGCTCCATGCTCTTGTCATCACAATGCTCCATGACCCCTGTCATCACAATGCACGGTGACTCCAGTCATCACAATGCTTCATGACATTTGTCCTCACAATGGTCCATGCCCTCGTCACACAAGGCTCTGTGACCTTTGTCACCACAATGCTCCATGCCCTTGTCATCTCAATGCTCCATGCCCACTGTCATCACAATAATCCATGAAACTTGTCAGACCAATGTTCCATGCCCCTGTCATCACATTGCTCCATGACCCCTGTCATCACCGTGCCCCGTTACTCCAGTCATCACAATGATTCATGTCCATTGTCATCACAATGTTCAGTGAAATCTCTCATCACATTGCTCCATGCCCTTGTCATCACAATGCTCCATTACACCTGTCATAACAATGCTCCATGATCCCTGCCATCACAATGTTCCACGGCCTTGTCATCACAAGGCTCCATGACCCTTGTCATCACAATGCTCCAAGACCTCTGTAATCACAATTCTCCATGCTCCTTTTCATCTCAATGCTCCATGAACACTGTCATCTCAATGCACCATGCACATCATCATAATGATTCATGCTATTGTAATCAGAATGAAATTAAAATGCTCCATGACCTCTGTCATCACAATGCTCCAAACCCTTCTGAACACAATGTAACATAACACTTGTCATCACAATACCCCATGACGATTGTCATCACAATTATGCAAGGTCTTCTCATCACAATGCTCCATGACCCTTGTCATCACAATGCTCGATGCGCGTGTCAGCACAATGCTCCATAACCCATGTCATCACAATGCACCATGCACTTGTCATCACAATGCTCCACATCCTTGTCATCAAAATGCTCCATGACCCTTGTCATCACAATGCTCCATGATCCCTGTCATCACAATGCTCCATGACACCTGTCATCACAATGCTCCATGCCCCTTGTCATTACAGTGCTCCATGACGCTCGTCATCAAAATTATCCATGGTCTTCTCATCATAATGTTCTACGGTCTTGCCATCACAATGCTCCAAGACACTTCTCATCACAATGTTACATGCCCTTGTCATCACAGGTCTCCATGCACTTGTCATCGCAATGCTCCATGACCCCTGTCATAGTAAGCTCCATGTGCTTTTCATCACAATGCTTCAGGAACTTGTCATCAAAATTCTCAATGGCCCTTGTCATCACAATCCTCCATGCCCTTGTCATCACAGTGCTCCAAGACCCCTGTCATCTCAATGTTCTGTGACTCCAGTCATCATAAGGCTTCATGACATTTGTCATCACAATGGTCCATGTCCTCGTCACACAGGGCTCTGTGACTTTTCTAACCACAATGCTCCATGAACTTTTCATCACAATGCTCTGTGATCCTTGTCATCACCATGCTCCATGCCTTTGTCAGCACAATGCTCCATGACCCTTTTCATCACAATGCTCCATGCGCTTGTGAGCACAATGCTCCACAACCCATGTTATCACAATGCGCCATGTGCTTGTCATCACAGTGCTCCACATCCTTGTCATTACAGTGCTCCAAAAACCTTGTCATCACAATACTCCATGCACTTCTCATTAAAATGCTCTCTCCCCCCTGTCATCACAATGTTCCATGATCCGTGTCATGACAATGCTACATGACCTTATCATCACAATGCTCCATGAACCCTGACATCACAATGTTCCATAACCCCGTCACCAAAATGCTCCATGACCATTTTCATCAAAATGCTCCATTACTCCTCACATCACAATGTTCCATAACCACTGTCATCAAAATATTCCATGATACTTTTCATCAAATTGCTCCATGACACTGTCATCAAAATGCTCCCTGCCCTTCTCATCACAATGCCCCAGGACCTTGTCATCACAGTGCGCCATTACCCTGTCATCACAATACTCCATGAACATTTTCAGCCCAATGCTCCATGACCTTCTTACCACAATGCTCCATGACCCTGTCATCAAAATGCTCCATGACCAATGTCATCACAGAGCTCCATGATGCTCGTCATCACAATTATCCGTGATCATCTCATCACAATGCTCCACGGTCTTGCCATCACAATGCTCCATGCCCTGGTCATCACAGTGCTCCATGTCCCATGTCATCACAATTCTCCACGTCCTTGTCATCACAATGCTCCATGACATTTCTTATCACAATGTTACATCATATTTTCATAACAATTCTCCATGGACTTGTCATTGCAATGCTCTATGACCCCTGTCATAGCAAGCTCCATGCGCTTGTCATCACAATGCTTCACGACGTTGTCATCAAAATACTCAATGGCACTTGTCATCACAATGCTCCATGACCCTTGTCATCACAATGTTCCAAACCCTTGTCATCAAAATGCTTCATTACATTTGTCATGACAATCCTCCATGACACTTTGTATCACAATGCTCCATGCCATTGTCATCACAATGGACAATGACATATGTCATCACAATGCTCCCTGACTCCAGTCATCACAATGCTTCATGACGTTTGTCATCACAATGGTCCATGCCCTCGTCACACAAGGCTATGTGACCTTTGTCACCACAATGCTCCATGCCCTTGTCATCACAATGCTCCATGCCCACTGTCATCACAATAATCCATGAAACTTGTCAGACCAATGATCCATGCCCTCTTCACACAAGGCTCGGTGATCATTGTCACCATAAAGCTCCATGAACTTTTCATCACAATGCTATTTGTCCCTTGTCATCACAATGCTCCATGCCTTTGTCAGCACAATGCTCCCTGACCCATGTCATCAAAATGCACTATGGGCTTGTCATCACAATGCTCCACATCCTTTTCATCGCTATGTTCCATAAAACTTGTCATCACAATGCTCCATGCACTTCTCATCAAAATGTTCTCTTAACACATATATCACAATGTTCCATCACTAGTAATCACAATACTCCCTCACCCCTGTCATCACAATGTTCCATGACCCCTGTCATCATAGTGCTACATGCCTTATCATCACAATGCTCCATGACCCCTGAGATCACAATGTTCCATAACCCCTGTAATCAAAATGTTCCATGACACTTTTCATCAGTTTGTTCCATGACCCTGTCATCACAATGCTCCCTGCCCTTCTCAACACAGTGCACCACGACCTTGTCATCAAAATGGTCCATGACCTTTGTCATCACAAATCTCAATCACCCTTGGCATCACAATGCTCCATGCCATTTCATCACAATGCTACATGAAACCTCTCATCACACTGCTCCATGCCCTTGTCAGCACAATGCTCCATGACGCTTGTCATCACAATGCTCGATACTCTTCTCATCACAATGCTCCATGCACTTGTCATTACAATCCCCCCTGACACATGTATCACAGTGTTCCGTGCCCTAGTCATCACAATGCTCCATGCCGAATCTCATCACAATAATCCATTAAATTTTCAGACTAATATTCCATGGCCTTGTCATCACAATGCTCCATTACCCCTGTCATGACAATGCTCCATGACCGCAGCCATCACAATGTTCCACGGCCTTGTCATCCAAGGCTCCATGACCCTTGTCATCACAATGCTCCAAGACCCATGTAATCACAGTGCTCCATGCCCCTTGTCATTACAGTGCTCCATGACGCCCGTCATCACAATTATCCATGATCTTCTCATCACAATGCTCCACGGTCTTGCCATCACAATGCTACATGCCCTGGTCATCACAATGCTCCATGTCCCATGTCATCACAATTCTCCATGTATTTATCATCACAATGCTCCTTGACACTTCTTATCACAATGTTACATGATCTTGTCATCACAATTCTCCATGCACTTGTCATCGCAATGCTCTATGACCCCTGTCATAGCAAGCTCCAGACGCTTGTCATCACAATGTTTCACGACGTTGTCATCAAAATTCTCAATGGCCCTTGTCATCACAATGCTCCATGCCCTTGTCATCACAATGTTCCATGACGCTTGTAATCACAATGTCCCAAGCCCTTGTCATCAAAGTGCTCCTTTACTTTTTTCATCACAATCCTCCATGACACTTGGTATCACAATGCTCCATGCCATTGTCATCACAATGGACAATGACATGTCATCACAGTGCTCCCTGACACCTGTCTTCACAATATTCTATGACCTTGTCATCACAATGTGCCATGCCCACAGTCATCACAATAATCCATGAAACTGGTCAGACCAATGATCCATTCCCCTGTCATCACAATGCTTCATGCCCTTGTCATCACAAAGCTCCATGACGCATGTCATCAGAATGCTCCATGGCCTTCTCATTCACGATGCTCCATGCCCTTGTCATCAAAATTCCCCTAGACCCCTGTAATCACAATGCTCCGTGGCCCTTTTCATCTCAATGCTCCATGCCCAACATCATAATGCTTCATGCTATTGTCATAAAAATGAAATCAAAATGCTCCATGACCTCTGTCATCACAATGCACCAAACCCTTGTGATCACAATGTTCCATAACACTTGTCATCACAATGCCCCATGAGGCTGGTCATCACAATTATCCATGGACTTCTCATCACAGTGCTCCATGATCTTTGTCATCACAATGCTCAATACACTTATCATCACAATGCTCCCTGACAGTTGTCATCTGTATGCTCCTTGAACCCTGTCATGACATGTCTCCATGCATTTTTCATCACAGTGATCCATTCCCTTTTCATCACAATGCTCCAAGACCCATGTAGTCACAATGCTCCATGTCCTTGTCATCACAAAGCTCCATGACGCATCTCATCAGAATGCTCCATTGCCTTCTCATCACAATGCTCCATGCCCTTGTCATCACAATGCTTCAAAACCCCTGTAATCAAAATGCTCCATGCACATTTTCATCAGAATGCTCCATGACCCTTTTCATCAAAATGCTCCATGACCTCTGACATCACAATGTTCCATAACACCTGTCATCAAAATGTTCCATGACACTTTTCATCAATTTGCTCCATGACCCTGTCATCACAATGCTCCCTGCCCTTCTACTCACAATGCACCATGACCTTGTCATCAAAATGCTCCCTGACCTTTGTCATCACAAAACTACATGACCCTTGGCATCACAGTGCTCCATGCCATTTCATCACAATGCTACATGAAACCTCTCATCACACTGCTCCATGCCCTTGTCAGCACAATGCTCCATGAAGCTTGTCATCACAATGCTCGATACTCTTCTCATCACAATGCTCCATGCCCTTGTCATTACAATCCTCCAAGACACATGTATCACAGTGTTCCTTGCCCTAGTCATCACAATGCTCCATGCCGAATCTCATCACAATAATCAATGAAATTTTCAGACCAATGTTCCATGCCCTTGTCATCACAATGCTCCATTACCCCTGTCATCACAATGCTCCATTACCCCTGTCATAACAATGCTCCATGACCCCTGCCATCTCAATGTTCCACGGCCTTGTCATCCAAGGCTCCATGACCCTTGTCATCACAATGCTCCAAGACCCCTGTAATCACAATGCTCCATGCCCTTTTCGTCACAGAGATGCATGACGCATGTCATCAGAATGCTCCATGGCCTTCTCATCACAATGCTCCATGCCCTTGTCATCACAATGCTCCAAGACCCCTGTAATCACAATGCTCCATGCCCTTATTCATCAGAATGCTCCATGAGACTTGTCATCACAAGGCTCCATGGTCTTCTCATCACGCTGCTCCAGGACCTTTTCATCACAATGCTGCATTCCCTTGTCATTACAATGCTCCTTGACCACTATCATCACAATACACCCTGAACATTTTCAGCCCAATGATCCATGACCTTCTCATCACAATGCTCCATGCCCCTGTCATAACAATGCTCCATGCCCTTGTCATCACAATGCTCTATGAACACTGTCATAGCAAGCTCCATGCGCTTGTCATCACAATGCTTCACGACGTGGTCATCAAAATTCTCAGTGGCCCTTGTCATCACAATGCTCCATGCCCTTATCATCACAATGCTCCATGACCCTTGTCATAACAATGTTCCAAGCCCTTGTCATCAAAATGCTGCATTACCTTTGTCATCACAATCCTCCATGACACTTGGTATCACAATACTCCATGCCATTGTCATCAAAATGGACAATGACATATATCATCAGAATGCTCCCTGACACCTGACTTCACAATACTCCATGACCTTGTCATCACAATGTTCCATGCCCTTGTCATCACAATGAGCCATGCCCACTGTCATCACAATAATCCATGAAATATGTCAGAACAATGTTCCATGACCCTGTCATCACAATGCTCCATGCCCTTGTCATCACAATGCTCCATGACCCCTGTCATCACAATGCTTCGTGACTCCAGTCATCACAATGCTTCATGACCTTTGTCCTCACAATGGTCCATGCCCTCGTCACACAAGGCTCTGTGACCTTTGTCACCAAAATGCTCCATGCCCTTGTCATCACAATGCTCCATGCCCACTGTCATCACAATAATCCATGAAACTTGTTAGACCAATGTTCCTTGCCCCTGTCATCACATTGCTCCATGCCCTTGTCATCACAATGCTCCATGACCCGTCATCACAATGCTCCGTGACTCCAGTCATCACAAAGATTCATGACTTTTGTCCTCAAAATGGTCCATGCCCTCGTCACACAAGGCTCTGTGATCTTTGTCACCACAATGCTCCATGAAATTTTCATCACAATGCTCTGTGTCCCTTGTCATCACAATGCTCCATGCCTTTGTCAGCACAATGCTCCATGACACTTGTCATCAAAATGCTCCTTGCGCTTGTCAGCACAATGCTCCAAGACCCCAGTAATCACAATGCTCCATGCCCCTTGTCATTACAGTGCTCCGTGACGCTCGTCATCATAATTATCCGTGATCTTCTCATCACAGTGCTCCACGGTCTTGCCATCACCATGCTCCATGCCCTGGTCATCACAATGCTCCATGTCCCATGTCATCACAATTCTCCAAGTCCTTGTCATCACAGTGCTCCTTGACACTTTTTATCACAATGTTACATGATATTTTCATCACAATTCTTCATGCATTTTTCATCGCAATGCTCTATGACCCCTGTAATCACAATGCTCTATGTCCTTCTCATCACAAAGCTCCATGATGCATGTCATCAGAATTCTCCATTGCCTCCTCATCACAATACTCCATGCCCTTGTCATCACAATATTCCATAACCCCTCTTATCAAAATGTTCCATGACATTTTTCATCAATTTGCTCCAAGACCCTCTCAACACAATGCTCCGTGACCTTCACATCACAATGCACAACGACCTTGTCATTAAAATGCTGCATGACATTTGTCATCACAATGCACCACGTGTTTGTCATCAAAAGGACCCAAGACCTTTGTCCTCACAAAGCTCCATTACCCCTGTCATAACAATGATCCATGAAACCTGCCATCGCAAGGTTCCACGGCCTTGTCATCACAAGCTTCCATGACCCTTGTCATCACAATGCTCCAAGACCCCTGTAATCACAATGCTCCATGCCCTTGTCATCACAAAGCTCCATGACGCATGTCATCACAATGCTCCCTGGCCTTCTCATCACCATGCTCCATGCCCTTGTCATCACAAGGCTCCAACAGCCCTGTAATGATAATGTTCCATGCCCCTTTTCATCTCAATGCTCCATGAACCCTGTCATCACAATGCACCATGTCCATCACCATAATATTTCATTCTATTGTCATCACAATGAAATCAAAACGCTCAATCACCACTGTCATCACAATGCACCAAACCCTTCAGATCAAAATGTTCCATAACAACTTGTCATCACAATGCCCCATGAGGCTGGTCATCACAATTATCCATGGACTCCTTATCACAATGCTCCATGATCTCTGTCATCACAATGCTCAATACACTTATCATCACAATGCTCCCTGACACTTGTCATCAGTATGCTCCTTGAAACCTGTCATGACAAGGCTCCATGCATTTTTCATCACAATGATCCATTCCCTTTTCATCACAATGCTCGAAGACCCCTGTAATCACAATGCTCCATGTCCTTGTCATCACAAAGCTCCATGATGCATGCCATCAGAATGCTCCATTGCTTTCTCATCACAATACTCCATGCCCTTGTCATCACAAAGCTAAATGACCCATGTCATCACAATGCTACATGACCACTGTCATTAAAATGATCCATGCCACTTGTCATCAGAATGTTCCATGTGCTTGTCATCCCAATGCTCCATGACCCCTGTAATCAAAATGCTCTTTGACACTTGTCATCATAGAGCTCCATGACACTTGTCATCACAATTTTCCATGCCTTTGTCATCAAAATGCTACATGACCTTGTCATCACAATGCTCCATGCAATTGTCATCACAATTCTCCTTTACCAGTGTCATCACAATCCTCCGTGACCCTTGGGATCACATTGTTTCATGCCCTTGCAATCACAATGCTCCGTGATTCTTGAAATCAAAATGATCCATGACCTGTTTCATCACAATGCTCCAAACTCTTGTGATCACAATGTTCCATAACAATTGTCATCACAACGCTCCATGATGCCTGTCATCACAATACTCCATGCCCTTGTCATCAAAATGCTCCATGAACTTTGTCATCAAAATGCTCAATACACTTGTCATCACAATGCTCCCTGACACTTTTCGTCAGAATGCTCCTTGAACCCTGTCATGAAAAGGCTCCATGCCCTTTTCCTCACAATGCTCCATGCCATTGTCATCACAATGGACAATGACATATGTCATCACAATGCTCCCTGACACCTGTCTTCACAATTCTGTATGACGTTGTCATCACAATGCTCCATGCCCTTGTCATCACAAGGAGACACGCCCATTGCCATCACAATAATCCATGAAACTTGTCAGACCAAAGCTCCATGCCCCTGTCATCACAATGCTCCATGCCATTGTCATCACAATGATCCATGACTCCAGTCATCAAAATGCTTCATGACCTTGGTCATCACAATGGTCCATGCCGTCGTCATCACAAGGCTCTGTGACATTTGTCACCACAATGCTCCATGAACTTTTCATCAAAATGCTTTGTGACACTTGTCATCACAATGCTCCATGCCTTTCTCAGCACAATGCTCCATGAAACTTGTCATCACAATGCTCCATGCCCTTGTCAGCACAGTGCTCCATGACCTTTGTCATCACAATGCTCCAAGCCCTTGTCATCACAATGCTCCATTACCTTTGTCATCACAATCCTCCATGACACTTGGAATCACAATGCTCCATGCCATTGTCATCACAATGGGCCATGACTTATGTCTTCACAATGCTCCCTGACACCTGTCTTCATAATACTGCATGACTTTGTCATCACAATGCTCCGTGCAATTGTCATCACAATGCGCCATTCCCAGTGTCATCACAATAATCCTTGAAACTTGTAAGACCAATGCTCCATGCCCCTGTCATCACAATGCTCCATGCCCTTGTCATCACAATGCTCCATGACCCCTGTCATCACAATGCTCTGTGACTCCAGTCATCACAATGCTTCATGAACTTTCTCATCAAAATGGTCCATTCCCTCGTCATCACAAGTCTCTGTGACCTTTGTCACCACAATGCTCCATGACCTTTTCATCACAATGCTCTGTGATCCTTGTCATCACAATTCTCTATGCCTTTCTCAGCACAATGCTCCATGACCCTTGTCATCACAAAGCTCCATGCGCTTCTCAGCACAATACTCCATGACCCACGTCATCACAACGCGCCATGTGCCTGTCATCACAATGCTCCACATCCTTTGCATCACAATGCTGCTTAAACATTTTCATTACAGCGCTCCATGCACTTCTCATCAAAATGCTCTCTCACCACTGATATAACAATGTTCCATCACTATTCATTCCAATACTCCATCAGCCCTGTCATCACAATGTTCCATGTCCCCTGTCATTAAAATGCTACATGCACTTATCATCACAATGTTCGTTGACCCCTGACATCACAATATTCCATAACCCCTGTCATCAAAATGCTCCATGACACTTTTCATCACGAAGCTCCATGACCACTGATATCACAATATTCCATAACCACTGTAATCTAAATATTCCATGACCCTTTTCACCAAATTACTCAATGACCATGTCATCACAATGCTCCCTGCCCTTCTCATCACAATGCACGTCAACCTTGTCATCAGAATGCTCCATAACATTTGTCATCACAAAGCTCCATAACCCTGGGCATCACAATGCTCCATGCCATTGTCATCACAATTCTCCATGAACCACCTCATCACATTGCTCCATGCCATTGTCATCACAAAGCTCCATGACGCTTGTCATCACAATGCTCCATGCCCACTCTCATCACAATAATCCATGAAACTTTTCAGACCAATGCTCCATGCCCTTGTCATCACAATGCTCCATTCCCCCTGTCATAACAATGATCCAAGACTCCTGCCATCACAAGGATCCACAGCCTTGTCATCACAAGGCTCCATGACCCTTTTCATCACAATGCTCCAAGACCCTGTAATCACAATGCTCCATGCAATTGTCATCAGAAAGCTGCATGACGCATGTCATCAGAATGCTCCGTGGACTTCTCATTCACTATGCTCCATGCCCTTTTCATCACAATGCTCCAAGACCCATGTAATCACCATGATCCATGCCCCATTTAATCTCAATGCTACAAGAACCCTATCATCCCATGCACCATGCCCATCATCATAATGATTCATGCTATTGTCATCACAATGAAATCAATATGCTCCATGACTTCTGTCATCACAAAGCTCCATGACTTCTGTCATCAGAATGCTCCATTGCCTTCTCATCACAATGCTCCATGCCCTTGTCATCACAATGTTCCAAGACGAATTTAATCACAATGCTCCATGCCCCTTTTCATCTCAATGCTCCATGA
Source organism: Hyperoodon ampullatus (assembly GCF_949752795.1). NCBI lineage: Eukaryota > Metazoa > Chordata > Mammalia > Artiodactyla > Ziphiidae > Hyperoodon > Hyperoodon ampullatus. Next base: position 4,937,104 of record NW_027641093.1, on the reverse strand, counting down.
ACCATGTCATCACAATGCACCATGCCCATCATCATAATGCTTCTTGCTATTGTCATCACAATGAAATCAAAATGCTCCATGACCTCTGTCATCACAATGCTCCAAACCGTTGTTATCACAATGTTCCATAACACTTGTCATCACAACGCCCCATGACGCTCGTCATCACAATTTTACAGGGGTTTCTCATCACAATGCTCCATGAACTTTGTCATCACAATGCTCAATACACTTGTCATCACAATGCTCCCTGACACTTGTCATCAGTATGCTCCTTGAACCCTGTCAGGACAAGGCTCCATGCCTTTTCCATCACAATGATTCATGCCCTTTTCATCACAATGCTCCAAGACCCCTGTAATCACAATGCTCCATGCCCTTGTCATCACAAAGCTCCATGATGCATGTCATCAGAACGCTCTATGGTCTTCTCATCCAAATGCTCCATGCCCTTGTCATCCCAATGCTCCAAAACCCTTGTAATCACAATACTCCTTGCCCCTTTTCATCAGAATGCTCCATGAGACTTGTCATCACAAGGCTCCATGGTCTTCTCATCACAGTGCTCCAGGACCTTGTCATCACAGTGCTCCATGACTCCTGTCTTCACAATACTCCATGAACATTTTCAGCCCAAAGATCCATGACCTTCTCATCTCACTTCTCCATGACCCTTGTCATCCCAATGCTCCATGACCTCTGTCATCACAACCCTCCATTACCCCTGACAACACAGTGATACGGGACTCTTGTCATCAAAATGCTCCATAACCCTTGTCATCACAATGATCCATGCCCTTTTCATCCCAATGCTCCATGATCCATGTAATCACAATGCTCCGTGAGTATTGTCATCACAGTGCTCCATGACCCTTGTAATCACAATGCTCCATGCCTTTGTCAGCACAATGCTACATGGCCTTGTCATCACAATCCTCCATGACCCCTGGGATCACATTGCAACATGCTCTTGTCATCTCTGTCTTTATTTTCTGGTTTTTACAGATATTCGGATGTCCCTTTTGACCGGTGGGAAGTGACAATTCTTTGTAGTGTGGATTTGTATTGCTGGGTTGCTTGATTGGCCAGAAAGGGCGTATGCCTTTTCTCCTGAATATATTCAGCAGAAAATGCATACACCCTTTTTGGCCAAGTGCATCATTGTCGAAGTTGTTACGCTTTTCCTGTGCTTTAAAGGCGATTCCAGTTTAACTCTTGAAATATGTTTTGTGCAATTCTGCCTCATTTTCAAGTCTGCTTCGTTGCCTTCCCTCAACAGATTTTTGAAAGAGAGTTGTCCTTTATAACTCTGTAGGTTTGTGAATTGCTGTGCCCCTGAGCTCCAATTTTCAACTCGTGTTTTTGTGAGCTGACCGCAAATCTACAATTTTGCTATAGGACCTATACTGGTTCAGGGGGTGCAGGCTGACGCTTTGGTTAATTCTTCCTTCCGGACGGGAAATTAGAGTGACATGTGTCCGTCCAAATGCCTACAGCTACTCTCTGATTTGTTCTCCCTCTTTCCTTTCATCCACTGTACAATTTGCAAACTGTGCAAACCAGTAGCTTATAGGGGCTGACTCTCCAAGTTGGGAGATTGATAGTAAAGCAGTTGGAATGCCAAACTGGAGCACAAGGAGAGGAAAAATTAGGAGCCTTTTAGAAATCTTTTGCCATCACAGGGTGTCCATTCTCTAGGTTTCCCATACATGTTATAACTGTATTGATATTCCCTTCTACCTGGAGAGTTGGGACCCATGGAATGGGTGGCATGCATTACTGCTTTAAAGGATCTGCATTTTCTCACCCAATCTCACAAGTCCTCTCAGCCCCAAGTGTCCAGCCTTATGTCTCATCTAGCTGTCTTTGCAGATAGGGTCGTTCCAGGTTTCATCAGAACCCCTGAAGGAATTGTGTAAGAATTTCGCTGTTTTTTTGTTTTGTTTTTGAAATTCATTTTTATAATGGGGTTGAGCTGATTTTCACCGACGTGTTTATGCCTGTCTAGACACACTTGATTCCCTTATGGAGACCTATCAATATATAGGTTTTAAGATTCTTACTAGTCAGATATATTCCTCTGTGTGGAATAGGGGTGTTGAGTCCCGTTCACAGAGGAAGGTGTAGGATTTGTCTATTCTGTATTTGCTTCATGGAATGGTAACAGTGCTAATATCAAAGTCTGGTTTTATGCATCACCCCACCTCTCCTTTCCCCTTATCAGGCATAAGAGTGTTTTCTCAATGTGAGACTCTGTTCTCTTTCCTAACTCAGTTCATGTGTAGCCATGTTTACAGGACCTTCATAAGTGATATCTTATGATAAGTTTCTTTTTCTGTGTGACTTATTTCACTTAGAATCATCGTACCTAAATCCACTCATTATGCTGTTACTGGCTTTATGATATTGATTTCATGTCTGAGTGATATTCCGTTGTACAAAATTACCACAAGTTCTTTACACAATTTTCTCTTTCCTGGAATACTTAAGTTGTACTGAAGTTGAGGTTCTTGTATGCAGAGCAGCCTTAAATTTTGGGGTGCCTGTGTCTTGTTGATATTTAGTCTTCCCAAGTTATATGCCCATGAGTGGAAGTGCCCTATGCTCGGTAGCTTTGTATTTTAGATGTTTTAGGAAACAGCATACACTTCTTCAGAGTGGGTCTTGGATATTTATACCACACCCCTCAGCGTGACTAGCTCCCTGTTCTCCATGGCCTCTCCTGCATTTCTGGTTTGTACACATTTTTTGGATGGCCTTTCTGAGCAGTGGAAATTGAGACTTCTTTGTTGTGCGGATTTGCATTTCCCGCTTGCTTGGTTGGCCAAAAAATCTGTATGTGTTTTTTTCCTAAAGATATTCACGAAAAAAACGCATACACCCTTTTGCCCAACTGCATCATTTTAGAAATTCTGCTGCTTTTCATATGCTTTAAATGTGAGTCCAATCTACCTTTTGAAATCTGTTTCCTGCAATTCTGCCTCTCATTCAGATCCTCTTCGTTTCCTTACCTGAATATATTTTTGGACGTTGGTTATCATTTTTATCTTTGCAGGTCTTTGAATTGTTTGCTCCTGAGCCCCATTTTGCAACTCGCATTTTTTGTGAGCTGGTCGCCAAAACATTGTATTGCTTCCGGCCCTATTCTGGTTCTGGGGAGGCAGGCTGAGCCTTTGGTTAATTCTTCTTCCTAATGGGAAATTAGAGTGACATGTGCCTGTCAAAACTCCTACAGCTAGTCTCTCATTGGTTCCCACTCTTCCCGTTTATCCTCTGCACAAATTGCAAACTATGTGAAACAGGAGATTAAAGGTGCTGATTCTCCAAGTGGGGAGATTGTTAGTAATTTGGCTGGAATGGCGAACCCCAGCACCAGGAGATCAAAAATGAGGTGTATTTTAGACACCTTTCCTGGTCACACGGTGTACATTCGTCTCGGTTTCCCAGGCATGTTTTTGCTGTCAGAAGATTCCCTTAAACCTGCAGATTTGGGACCCAAGGAATGGGAATCAGGCAGTATTACTTTAAAAGGTCTGCCTTTACTCACCCAGCCTCTCTAACATCTCTTAGCGTGCATAGCTTCCTGCCTTATATATCATCCTGCTGTGGGTCTACATGTGTTCAATCCATGTTACATCGTAGCCCTTCAACAAAAGTTGTAAGAAGTTTTGTCTGTCTCACTGTTTTTATACATATTTATAAATTTATTTTTATATTGGTTACAGCTGATTTTCAAAGCTCTGTTTTTTGCTGCTGTACATCCACTTGATTCATGTACTGTGAGACAACAATAAATTCTTTTTCAGATGCTTACCAGTCATATATATTATTTTCCAGTGACTTGAGTGCGCTGAGTGCAGTTCTTTGAGGTACCATGTAGGCCCTGTCAGTTATTCAATTTGGTACTTGGAATGGTGTCTTTGCTAATTTCAACCTCCTGGATAATACCTCACCCTTCCCCACCTTTTCCATTTAGCAGCCTTATGTCTATTTTCTACATATTTGACTATGTTTCTATTTTGTAATTTATTTCATGTGTAGCCATTTTTGATTCCACCTTTAAGTGACCTCTTATGATATGTGTCTTTTTCTTTCTGTCATATGTCACTTATAATGATCATATGTAACTCCTCCAGAGTTGTTACAACTGGCCTTATTTCATTGATTTCTGGATGAGAAATATTCCACTCTACATAAGTACCCCAACTCTTTTATCCATTTTATCCTTCCAGGGACATTTAGGTTATATCCAAGTTGAGGCCCTTTTTAACAGAGAGGTGGTAAACTTTGGGGTGCCTGTTTTCTGTCGATTTTTGTTTTTCCCAAGGTATATGCCCATGAGTGCAAGTGCCCTATGCTCTGTAGCTCACTTTTTAGATGTTTTATCAAACACAATACACTTCTCCAGAGTGGCCGTTGGCAAATTACATTTGCACTATCAGCCTCAAAGGGCTCCCTTTTCTCCTCACCCTGTCCTGCATTTCGGGTGTTTACACTTTATGTGGATGGCCCTTCTGACTGATGTGAAGTGATACATTTTGTAGTATTGATTTCCAGTGCCCACCTGTTTGGTTGGATAAAATGTGTGTATGGCCTTTACTTGAATATATTCAGAAAAAAATGCATACAACCTTTTTGGCCAACTGCATTATTGGCGATGTTCAGACCCTTTTCTTGTGCTTTAATGGGGAGTCCTTTCTACCTCTTCAAATCTGTTTCCTGCCACTCTCCCTTGCTTACAAGTCCTTTTCTGTGACTTACCTCAAGACATTTTTTGACGATAGATATTTTCAACTCTGCAGTTTCATGAATTTTAGTGCCCCTGAGTTCCATTTTTCAACTTGTGTTTTTGGAAACTGGACACAAAACAGCGGGATTTCCTCTAGCCCTATTCTGTTTCCGTGGGCAATTCTAGCCTTTGATGAATTTGTCTTCCGGATTGGAAATTAGAGTGGCATGTGCCTGTCTGAACACCTAGGACTTGTCTCTAAATTTTTCTCATCCTTCCTCTTCATCCTCCGGACAAATTACAAACTGTGTGCAACAGGATGTTGACGGTGGTGATATCCCCAAGTGAGGAGATTGTTAGGAAAGATTCTGGATGGATGAACCCGAGCACCAGGCGATGAGGAGATGAGGTGCCTTTTCCAAACTGTTTCCGATCAAACGGTGTACCATCCTCTAGGTGTGACAGGCATGTTTTAGCTGTAGGAATGGCCACGTGCATGTAACGAGAACACCAGGAATTTTTCCAAATCAGTGCCTCCCCGAACCCCTAACTGGGGATTTTTTAAGCTACAGCTACACATATGTCCATTAAGGGCCTTGGGAAATAGGCAGAGTCCAAACTTTAGATGATTGAAATCTTCGGGATCAGAAGTGCTCTCCATCGGCCTTGCTCAGTTTACATTTTATCTGTCATTGATAGATGATGTCAATAAAAATATCTATTCTTTTTCAGATTATTTCCCCTTATAGGTTATTGCAAAATATTCAGTGTAGTTCCCTGTGCTATACAGTAGTTCCTTGTTGATGATCTGTTTTATACATAGCAGTGTGTATGTGTTAATCCCAAACTGTTAATTTATCCGTTCTTCTACCTTTCCCCTTTGGTAATAATAAATTATAAGATTTTATACTTCTCAGAAATGGGGAATCTGAAAGAGAGGTATCATTTTCAATGGAAAAGCATTCAAAACAAGATTGAAGCTTCAGCCAAGAGTATTCGATGTACATCCTTGGGAATAAGTCACTTCATTTCTCTAATGTTTACCTGACAAATAAGACAGACGTCTTCACTGAACTTGCTTATAATAAAGTGATGGAAATATCAAATGTAAGTCTTAGAAACATCTTATTTTACCCGAGCCTTATACACTGCTCTATGTTAACTACAGTTTGGCTCACACATCTGTTCATAGAAGTTACAATGTTCTCAATTTCTGTTACTGATCCTCCAGAGTGGACCCCAACAGGAGTCCCTGTGCCCAGTGTCATTGGAGACAACAGATCAAGACTGAGTTTGTTTCAGGAGCAAAGAAAACTTTATATTTTGAAAACAGAATGGAGATCAGAGAGCGTGCACTCCCTCGCGGGATGTGGGCTGGGCTGCTGTTTAGGGATCCTGGCAGCGTCAGCAGGAGGGAGGGGATGGAGTTCTCGAGGGCTTGGTTGGCTGCAGCTCAGGCTCTATGTCGCGGAGTCTGCATGGGACCCCACTAGCTGAGGTGTCAGCCCAGCCATTCTGCACTAGGAAATCGGGTCTGAAGTGCCGGGTGTGGGACCTCTGCATGTGGAACCCTAGGAGCACGTGAAATTAGACAAAGTACAAAGGAAAAACAGGTTAGACTTTATTTTATTGCCCAGATTCTCTTTTTATCTCCCAGGAATTTTTAATGAACGTTGCCGGGATGAACAGCTCCTCTGCTTGTTGTCCCGTTCCTCATTCTTGGGGTGCTGAGGGTGCAGACCCCTCTTTTGTAACTGCTTCATGCTGAGGTGGGAGCCCTCATACACGGGGGGAGGGGCAAAACTTCTCCCCAGCAGCCTCCAGGTGAGGTTGATTGTCCCAAGGCTTCCTGCCTCACTGCTCGTCCACTTGAGCACCAGCATTGGAAGTGTTATAGATTCTAATGACCTTTACGGGTCCAGGAAAGAGACGCACAGAGATGCTGCGGTGGGAGGTTTCACCCCAACCCACATTTGTTCAGCGACCTTAGGCTGACGGTTTTTGCCAGCCTAGATGCTCTGACCAGTAGTCTGTGCTTTCTTTAATTAGGTACCTGAATTAATGTATAAACAGCACCATGTGTCAGAGCCCTGCCTGCTCAACTCCCAGACAGTCCAGGGTCAGTGGTGATCCAGGACCATGACGTCCACTGAGTCAACGGCCTTTTGAAGTAGCCAGCAGTCCAGCCGGTCATATTGGCCACCATCACTGTGGTTTCTCTAGGGTTTTCTATGGTGAAAGCGTGATATACCTTTCCCCCGCCAAGCTTATTAGCTCCCGTCTGGGTGCAGTAAGTCCTGCAAGAAGTAGTCTGCTCTTTTGGGGCACAGACTTGTTTTCTGAGAGAAACTCCAGGTCAAGTGATGGTCACACGAGTCATCTTGGGGGCCCATTGTCCCCGTTTGTCTCTCTGGAGGTTGGAGTTGGAGGGCCTCCTCACTCGAGGTCAGTGTGTACACAGAGCGACCCCTGCAACTTCAGGGTATGATGGGTGGTTAGGATCACCACGTGGGGTCCTTTTCCCTTAGGAGGGAGCTGGCCTTACGGGCTGCTGATTTCAACCTTTTTAGATACCCCAGTATCCTGGCCTGATGGGGCGGTGGGCAAAGCCCTTGGTGACCATAGTTTATCATACCTGAAGGGCATTCTTGTATTGCTCCATTTCAAGGGGTCCCAGTTTTTGCACTAAGGCTCCAAGGGCGATTAACCTTTGACCGGGTATGTAAAGTTAAAAGGGTTTAGCTAAATTAGGGAGTTCCTGTGCAAGGGCCTGAATTGACTGCTGTTTCCATTCTTGAAATGCTGCTTCTGGATTCTATTCAAAAGGATCATCATCTTTTCGTGTCAGTGTTTCATGTAGAGGCCCAGCTATTAGACTGTAGTTAGGGATCCAGATGCATAAAACCTTGGCCTCCGCAGGAACCCCTAAGCTGTCTTCTAGTTTTACAAGAGGTAAGGCTGCAAGTGGCTTCTTCCCTATCCTGGGATACGTTTCTCTGAATATCTGTGAGAATGAAGCCCAGGCATGTCACCTTAGCCTGGGATATTTGAGCATTTTTCTTGGATACCTTCTATCCTTTCTTGGCTAGGTAGTTCAGAGACGTCTTTAGCAGGCCTGGCGATCAGAATGTCATCTGCATATTGAAGGAGGGTTCCCTTTTACAGAGGCAGAACTTTTAGGTCTTTAGAGGACATTTCCCCAATGATGGTGTGGGGATTTTTGAACCATTGGGGCAGGAAGGCCCAGCATTATTGCTTTTGTTGCATGTTGTGTCCTGCCACTCACAAGCCAAAAGTTCTTGTGACTCTGAGATGAGTGGAATACAGAAAAAGGCATCATTGAAGTCTAATACGGAATGCCATGGCCTGGTGGATGGTAGACTGACAAGCAGGGTGTAGGAAATAGGAGCTACTTGATGTATATCCTCGGTGGCTTCACTGACTGTCCTGATATACTTTACCATGTCTCCAGCAGCCCATGGGGCTCTCGTGGTAAGGCCAATCCCAGGATATGGAGCTCACCTGGGCTGCACCTCCACCCCCACAGCCCACGGGGTTCTCGTGGTCAAGTCCCTCCCAGGGTATGGAGCTCACCTGTGCAGCTACCCGGCAGCCCATGGGGCTCTCATAGTCAGGCCCTTCCTAGGATATGGAGCTCCCTTTGGGCAGGTACCCCAGAAGGGCTGGAAACACAGGAACCGTGCACATAGCCCACCTTGCAGAGAAACTCCAGATCACCTGTCGCTCACACCTGACACAGAACACCTCAGAGCAGGACTTGAACTAACAAACAGCAGCTCTGACAGGTCTGTGACCCCAGGTATCACTCTGTGCGGCCTCTCTCTGCCTGGTCTTCCAGACACTTCCACTGCAGCCAGGGCACCAGGCCTCTATCTCCACCCACCATCACTCCTCTCCCTGACTCCTGGGTTCCTCTCATTAGGATAGGGTCTTCTTGAAGTTGTTTTCCACTCATGGACCAGATAAAATGATAAGAAAACAAGCCACAGCTGCAGCCCCTTGTCTATCCTGACTCTCAAGAGCCCATACCTGTTCCTTGGGCCTGGCCCGTTTAGCAAGGCTCATTTTCTGCAACTGTGAGCCCCTGAGGCGTGAGGATTGGCTGATTTGGACAGCCTGACACTGCCTGGCATCCTTCCCCAGGTGTGCCTGCGTTGAGATCAATATAAGCACCTCTCCATTCAGCAAGAGCTCCTGTAGCTGTGCCTGATGCCATATTCTCTGCCCCGTCAGCAGTGTCGGGGCTGGGGTGGTGGGAGGGAGTGAGGGGCCGTGGCTTTGTGGGTGGCCCAGTGTGAGTGGGGCTCTGCTGGACTTCCTGCAGGAGTTGCCAGGCTGCCACCTGCTAAAGAAGAGGATGTGTCACCCATACCTGCAGCTGGAATTTCTCCCCAGGCAGAGGTGAGGAAGTAAAAAAGCAGTGGGGACCGTGGCAGGAGGGGTATCTCAGGCAGGGAAGTGGAAAGCTTCCAGAAGAGCATCTCGGGCCAGGACCATCCTGGCTGGCCTACAGGCACCACGTCGGCCTGCATGCTGTCGCTGGTGTGGCTCCACAGCCCTTCCTCTAGGCTTGCAAGTTCTTTTACATATTCAGGTGTTTTACCTGGAAAGGGTGGGAAAATTTCAGCTGCAGCAGGACTGGGGTACAGCTCACATTTACTCACAGACGCCTCGACATAGTCCCCCAGCTTTGCAATGAGGATGCTCCTTGTGGGGGGGAGCGCTGCTGACTGCATGGGAGATGATTTCTCACTTCTGACCAACTTAAGAATTTTTTACCACTGGAACATTTTCTCTGATACGATTTTCCTCTGTATAACTGGTGGGTTCTGTTTTTTTTTTTTTTTTTTCTTTTTTCTTTTTGTTTCAAGGTAGGTTTTTTTTATTCCTCTTTTTTTTTTTAATTTAGAGATATAAACATGGAAATAATGCATTTATATAAAGACGTCTATATGAAGGGAAAAACTTTTTTTCTGTTTTATTTTATTAAATGTTATTTATTTATTTTTATTTTTTTAAAATTTATTTATTTCTTTTATACAGCAGGTTCTTATTGGATATCTATGTTATACATATAAGTGTGCACATGTGAATCCCAGTCTCCCAATTCATTCCACCACCACCCTCCCATGGTGTTCCCCCCTTGGTGTCCATATGTTTGTTCTCTACATCTGTGTCTCTATCTCTGCCCTGCAAACCGGTTCATCTGTACCATTTTTCTAGGTTCCACATATATGCATTAATATACAATATTTGTTTTTTCTCTTTCTGACTTACTTCACTCTGTATGACAGTCTCTAGATCCATGAAGGTCTCTACAAATGACCCAATTCCATTCCTATGTATGGCTGAGTAATATTCCATTGTATATATATACCACATCTTTATCCATTCGTCTGTCTGTGGGCACTTAGGTTGCTTTCATTACCTGGCTATTGTAAATAGTGCTGCAATGAACATTGTGGTGAATGTGTCTTTTTGATTTATGGTTTTCTCTGGGTATATGCACAGTAGTGGGATTGCTGGATTATATGGTAATTCTATTTTTAGTTTTTTAAGGAACCTCCATTCTGTTCTCCATAGAGACTCTATCGATTTACATTCCCAACAATAGTGGAAGAAGGTTCCTTTTCTCCATACCCTCTCCAGCATTTGTTTTTTGTAGATTTTCTGATGATGCCCATTCTAACAGGTGTGACGTGATACCTCATTGTAGTTTTGATTTCCATTTCTCTAATAATTAGTGATGTTGAGCAGATTTTCATGTGCGTCTTGGCCATCTCTATGTCTTCTTGGAAGAAATGTCTATTTAGATCTGCTTCCATTTTTGTATTGTGTTTTTTGTCTTATTAATGTTGAGCTGCATGAGCTGTTTATATATATTGGAGATTAATCATTTGTCCATTGATTCGTTTGCAAATATATTCTGCCATTCTGAGGGTTGTCTTTCCATCTTGTTTGTAGTTTCCTTTGCTTTGCAAAAGCTTTTACGTTTCATTAGGTCCCATCTGTTTAGCTTCTTTTTTTTTTTATTTCATTACTGTAGGAGATGGATCAAAAAAAGATCTTGCTGTGAATTACGTCAGAGTATTCTTCGTAAGTTTTCCTCTCAGAATTTTATACTGTCCAGTCTTACATTAACGTCTCTAATCGATTTTGAATATATTTTTATGTATGGTGTTGGGGAGTGTTCTAATTTCATTCTTTTACATATATCTGTCCATAATTCCCAGCACCACTGACTGAAGAAACTCTCTTTTCTCCATTGTAAAGTCTTGCCTCCTTTGCCATAGATTAGTTGAGCATAGGTGTGTAGGTTTATCCCAGGGCTTACTTTTTTTTTTTTTCCTTTTCCACATTTTTTGGAGTATAATTGCTTTACAATGGAGTGTTAGTTTCTGCTGTATAACAAAGTGAATCAGCTATACATATACAAATATCACCAGATCCCCTCCCTCTTGCATCTCCCTCCCAAACTCCATATCCCAACCCTTTAGGTTGTCACAAAGCACCGAGCTGATCTCCCTGTTCTATGTGGCTGCTTCCCAGTAGTGATCAGTATTACATGTGGTAATGTATTTATGTCCATGCCACTCTCTCACTTCGTCCCATCTTACCCATCCCCCTTCCGGTGTCCTCAAGTCCTTTCCGTATGTCTGTGCCCTTAATCCTGTCCTGCCACTAGGGTCTTCAAAATCTTTTTTTTTCCTCATTAGATTCCGTATATCTCTGTTAACATACAGTATTTGTTTTTCCCTTTCTGACTTACTTCACTGTGTAGGACAGATTCTAAGTCCATCCACCTCAGTGAAAATAACTCAGTTTTCCTTCTTTTAATGGCTGAGTGATATTCCATTGTATATATGTGCCATATCTTCTTTATCCATTCATCTGTCGATGGACACTTAGGTTGCTTCCATGTCCTGGCTATTGTAAATAGAGTTGCAATGAACATTTTTGTACATAACTCTTTTTGAATTATGGTCTTCACAAGGCAAATGCCCAGTAGTTGGATTGTTGTGTCGTATGGTACTTCTATTGTTAGTTATTTAAAGGAACCTCCGTAGGGTTCTCCCTAGTGCCCATATCAATTTACATTCCCACCCACAGTGTAAGTGTGTTCCCTTTTCTCCAATAAAGGCCTCTCCAGCATTTATTGTTTCGTAGATTTTTTTGATGATTGCCACTCTGACTGCTGTGAGGTGATACCTCACGGTAGTTTTGATTTGCATTTCTCTAATGATTAGTGATGTTCAGCATCCTTTCATGTGTTTCATGGTAATCTGTATATCTTCTTTGGAGAAATGTCTAGTTAGGTCTTCTGGCCGTTTTTGGATTGGGTTGTTTGTTTTTGTGATATTGAGCTACATGAGGTGTTTGTAAAGTTTGGAGATTAATCCTTTGTCAATTGCTTCATTTGGAAATATTTTCTCCCATTCTGAGGGTTGTTTTTGCATCTTGTTTATGTTTTCCTGTACTGTGTAAAAGCTTTTAAGTTTCATTAGGTCCCATTTGTTGATTTCTGTTTTTATTTCCATTTGTCTAGGAGGTGGGTCAAAAAGGATCTTGCTGTGATTTATGTCATAGAGTGTTCTGCCTATGGTTTCCTCTAAGTGTTTTATAGTGTCTGGCCTTATATTTAGATCTCTAATCAATTTAGAGTTTATTTTTGTGTATGGTGTTATGGAGTGTTCTAATTTCATTCTTTTATGTGTAGGGGTCCAGTTTTCCCAGCACCAATTACTGAAGAGAATGTCTTTTCTCCATTGTATATCCTTAGCTCCTTTGTTATAGGTGAGATAGGCATAGGTATGTAGGTTTATCTCTGCACTTTCTGTCCTGTTCCATTGATCTGTGTTTATGCCAATCTGCATACACTTGATTCCATTATGGAGACATATAAATACATAGGTTTCAAGTTTATTACCAGTCAGATATATTCCTGTTCAGTGAATAGGGTGTTTTGTGTCCAGTTCATTGAGAAAGGAGTAGGTCTTGTCTATTAGATATTTGGTATATGGAATGGTATCTGTGCTAATTTCAAACTCTGCTTTTACACATCACCCCACATCACCTTTCCCCTTAAGGAGGCATAAGTGTGTTTTCTGAATGTGTAACTCTGTTCTCTTTTGGAATTCAGTTCATATGTAGCCATGTTTACATCCCCTCTATAAGTGATATATTACAATAAGTTTCTTTTTCTTTGTGGCTCATTTCAATTAGCATCATCATACCTAAAGCCACTCATTATGCTGCTATTGGCCTTATGACATTGATTTTATGTCTGAGTGACATTCCATTGTATATAAGTACCACAACATATTTATCCATTTTTTTTCCCTTTCCTGGGATATTTAAAGTGTACCGAAGTCGAGGTTCTTGTAAACAGAGCAGCCCTAAACTTTGGGCTGGCTGTGTGTTGTGGATTTTTAGTTTTCCCAAAATACACGCCCATGAGTGGAAGTGTGCTATGCTCTGTAGCTCTGTTTTAGAAAACAACATACGGTTCTCCAGAGAGGCTGTTGGCAATTTACATCCTGTCAATCGGCATAACCAGGATCCCTTTTCTCCATGGCCTGTCCTGTATTTGTGGTTTTTACACTATTTGCGGATGGCCCTTTTGACCGGAGGTAAGTGACACTTCTATGTAGGGTGGATTTGCAATGCCTGATGGCTTGCTTGGCCAAAAAGGGCGTATGCATTTTTTCCCGAATATATTCAAGAAAATACACATACTCTCTTTTCAGCCAAGGGCAACATTGTTGAGGATCTGTCGCTTTTCATGTGCTTTAAAGACGACTCCAACCTACCTCTTGAAATTTGTTTCCTTCAATTCTGCCTTGCTTTCAAATCCTCTTCACTATCTTACCTCAATATATTTCTGGATGATAGTTGTGCTTTATAACTCTGCAAGTTTGTGAATTGCTGTGCCCCTGATTTCCATTTTTCAACTCGCTTATTTGTGAGCTGGCTGCAATACCGCAGGATGGCTTTAGGCCCTAGTCTGGTTCCGCGGTTGCAGGCTCAGCCTGTTTTTAATTCTTTTTCCTAATGGGAAACTAGAGAGATATGTGCCCATCCAAACACCTACAGCTAATGTCTCATTTGTTTCCCCTCTTCCTGTTCATCCTCTGCACAATTTGCAAACTGTGCACAACAGGAGGGTAAAGGCAGTGACACTCCAAGTGGGGAGATTTTTAGTAATGCAGATGGAATGGCGAAGCCGAGCACGAGGAAAGGAAAAATGAGGTACCATTTAGAAAACTTTCCCGATTACACAGTGTACCATCCACTGGGTTTCCCATGCATGTTTTAACTATAGGAAGATTCCCTTAAACATGGAGAGTTGGGGCCACTAGAATGGGTAGCACACAGTATTGCTCCAAGTGGTGTTCTTTTGCTCACACAACCTCAGCAATCTTGTCAGACCCAAGTGTCCAGTCTATGTTTCATCCAGCTGTGGGTGTAAAGGTGGTCAATCCAGGTTGCATTACAGGCCCTGAACGTAATTTTTAAGACATTCTCTCTGTTTCGCTGTTTTTGCATTTTGCTTTTGAAATTTATTTTTATAAGGGGGTTTAGCTGAATTTCAGTGCTGTGTTCATGCCATTATACACACACATGATTCCTTTATGGAGACATGAGAATACATATGTTTTAAAATTGTTACTAGTCAGATATATTCCTCTGCAATGAAAAGGGGTTGTTGAGTCCAGTTCATTGTGCCGGGAGTAGGTGCTGTCTATTACATACTTGATTTATGGAACGGTATCTGTGCTAATTTTGGACTGTAAATTTATGTATCACCCCACCTCGCCTTTCCCCTTAATCAGGCAGAAGTATGTTTTCTAAAGGTGTGACTCTGTTGTGTTTGTAATTCACTTCATGTGTAGCCATGGGTACATTCCCGCTATGAATGATAGCTTATGATAAGTTTCATTATTCTGTTCTCTTTCCTAACTGAGTTCATGAGTAGCCACGTTTCCAGGACCTTCATAAGTGATATCTTATGATAAGTTTCTTTTTCTGTGTGACTTATTTCACTTAGAATCATCGTACCGGAATAAACTCATTTTGCTGCTACTGGCCTTATGACATTGATTTCATGGCTGAGGGATATTCCATCGTACGTAAGTACAACAATTTCTTGAACCAATTTTGTCTTTCCTGGGATATTTAAGGTGTACCCAAATTGAGGTTCTTGTAAGCAGTGCAGCCATAAATATTGGGGTGGCTTTGTCTTACTGATTTTCACTTTTCACAAGGTATATTCCCTAGACTGGAAGTGCCCTTGGCTCTGTAGCTCTGTTGTTTACTTGTTTGAGGGAACACAATGCACTCCTCCAGAGAGGCAGTTGGCAATTTACAACCTGCCCATCAGCATAACTAGGCTCCCTGTTCTCCAGGGCATGTCTTGCCTTTCTGGTTTTTACACATTTTGCGGATGTCCCATTTGACCCCTGGGAAGTGATACTTCTTTGTACTGCAGAATTGCATTGCCCTCTTGTTTGCTTGGACAAACAGGGCGTATGCGTTTTCTCCTGAATATATTCAGGAGAACATGCATACACCCTTTTTGGCCAAGTGCATCATTGTGGAAGTTGTGCCCCTCTTCCTGTGCTTTAAAGGCGATTCAAATGTACTACTTGAAATCTGTTTCCTGCTATTCTGGCTCGCTTTCAAGTCCACCTCGTTGCCTTCCGTCAACAGATTTTTTGTCTATAGTTGTCCTTTATTACTCTGCCAGTTTTTGAAATGTTGTGTCCCTGAGATCCATTTTTCAACTTGTTTTTTGTGAGCTGACCGCAACTCCACAATTTTGGTTCACGACCTATACTGGTTCCTGGCGGGTGGCTGAGACTCTGGTTAATTCTTCTTCCTGTTGGGAAATTAGAGTGACATGTGCCCGTCAAAATGTCTAACAGCTACACTCTCATTGCTTCTCCCTCTTCCATTTCATCCTCTGCCAAATTTGCAACTTCTGCGAAACAGGAGGTTAAATGGGCTGTCTCTCCAAGTTGGGAGATTGATAGTAAAGCAGTAGGAAATTCAAACTGGAGCACCAGGAGAGGGACTATTAGTTGAGTTTTGGAAACCTTTCGTATTCACAGTGTGTCCATTCTCTAGGTTTCCCTTACATGTTATAGCTGTAGTAATATTCCCTTCAACCTGCAGAGTTGGGACCCTTGGAATGTGTGCCACACATTATTGCTTTAAATGGTCTGAATTTGATCACTGAATCTTACCAAACTTCTCAGTCTCAAGTGTCCAGGCTTATGCCACATCCAGCTGTCCTTGTACATAGGGCCATTCCAGGTTTCATCAGAGACCCTGTAAGAATTGTAAAGAATTTCCCTGTTTTTTTTATTTGTTTTTGAAATTCCTTTTTATAGGGGCTTTGAGCTGATTCTCACTGCCATGTTTATGCCAGTCTAGACCCACTTGATTCCCTTATGGAGACATATCAATACTTAGGTTTTAAGATTCTTAGTAGTCAGATATATTCCTCTGCAGGAAATATGGGGTTTTGAGTCCCTTTCACTGTGGAAGGTTTAGGTCTTGTCTATTCCATATTTGGTTTTTTGAACGGTACCTGTACTAATATCAAACTCTGGTTTTATGCATCACCCCTCCTCTCCTTTCCCCTTAAGCAGGCATAAGAGTGTTTTCTAAATGTGAGACTCTGTTCTCTTTCCTAACTCAGTTCATGTGTAGCCATGTTTACAGGACCTTCATAAGTGATATCTTATGATAAGTTTCTTTTTTCTGTGACTTATTTCACTTAGAATCATCGTAACGGAATAAACTCATTTTGCTGCTACTGGCCTTATGATATTGATTTCATGGCTGAGGGATATTCCATCGTACGTAAGTACCACAATTTCTTGAACCAATTTTGTCTTTCCTGGGATATTTAAGGTGTACCCAAGTTGAGGTTCTTGTAAGCAGTGCAGCCCTAAATTTTGGGGTGGATCTCTCTTAATGATTTTCACTTTTCACAAGGAATATTACCTAGACTGGAAGTGCCCTTGGCTCTGTAGCTCTGTTGTTTAATTGTTTTAGGGAACACAATGCACTCCTCCAGAGAGGCAGTTGGCAATTTACATCCTGCCCATCAGCATAACTAGGCTCCCTGTTCTCCAGGGCCTGTGTTGCCTTTCTGGTTTTTACACATTTTGCGGATGTCCCTTTTGACCGGTGGGAAGTGATACTTCTTTGTAGTGCATATTTGCATTGCTGGCTTGCTTGCTTGGCCAAAAAGGGTGTATTCCTTTTCTCCTGAATATGTTCAGTTGAAAACGCATACGCTCTTTTTGGCCAAGTGCCTCATTGTCGAAGTTGTGCCCCTCTTCCTGTGCTTTAAAGGCGATTCCAATGTACTACTTGAAATCTCTTTCCTGCTATTCTGGCTCGATTTCAAGTCCGCCTCGTTGCCTTTCCTCAACAGATTTTTTTTCGATAGTTGTCCTTTATTACTCTGCCAGTTTGTGAATTGTTGTGCCCCTGAGCTCCATTTTTCAACTAGTTTTTAGTGAGTTGAACGCAACTCCAAAATTTTGGTCCAGGAACTATACTGGTTCCTGGCGGGTTGCTGAGAGATTGGTTAATTCTTCTTCCTGCCGGGAAATGAGAGTGGTCTGTGCCCGTCCAAATTCCTAACAGCTACTCTCTCATCGGTTCTCCCTCTACCCTTTCATTCTCTGCAAAATTGGCAACTTCTGCGAACCAGGAGGTTAAAGGGGCTGTCTCTCCAAGTTGGGAGATTGATAGTAAAGCATTTGGAAATTTAAACCGGAGCACCAGGATAGGGACTATTAGTTGAGTTTTAGAAACCTTTCGTATTCACAGTGTGTCCATTCTCTAGGTTTCCCGTACATGTTATACCTTTAGTAATATTCCCTTCAACGTGGAGAGTTGGGACCCTAGGAATGTGTGCCACACATTATTGTTTTAAATGGTCTGCATTTGCTCACTGAATCTCACCAAACCTCTCAGTCCCAAGTGTCCAGGCTTATGCCACATCCAGCTGTTCTTGTACAGAGGGCCATTGCAAGTTTCATCAGAGACCCTGTTGGAATTGTAAAGAATTTCCCTGTTTATTTGTTTTGTTTATCAGATTCCTTTTTATAGTGGGTTTGAGCTGATTCTCAGTGCCATGTTTATGCCAGTCTAGACCCACTTGATTCCCTTACGGAGACATATCAATAAATAGGTTTTAAGATTCTAACTACTCAGATATATTCCTCTACGGGATATATGTTGTTTTGAGTCCCATTCACTGAGGAAGGTGTAGGACTTGTATAATCCGTAGTTGGTTTTTGGAATGGTACCTGTACTAATATCAAACTCTGCTTTTATGCATCACCCCACCTCTCCTTCCCCCTTAAGCAGGCATAAGAGTGTTTTCTAAATGTGAGACTCTGTTCTCTTTCCTATCTCAGTTCATGTGTAGCCATATTTACAGGACCTTCATAAGTGATATCTTATGATAAGTCTCTTTTCCTCTGTGACTTATTTCACTTAGATTCATCGTACCGGAATCCACTCAATTTGCTACTACTGGCCTTATGACATTGATTTCATGGTTGAGGGATATTCTATCCTAAGAAATAACACAATTTCTTGAAACATTTTTGTCTTTCCTAGGATATTTAATGTGTACCCAAGTTGATGTTCTTCTAAGCAGTGCAGCCCTAAATTTTGGGGTGGCTCTGTCTTATTGATTTTCAGTTTTCCCAAGGTATATTCCCTAGACTGGAAGTGTCCTTGGCTCTGTAGCTCTGTTGTTTTCTTTTTTGAGGGAACACAATGCACTCCTCCAGAGAGGCAGTTGGCAATTTACATCCCGCCCATTAGCATAACTAGGCTCCCTGTTCTCCAGGGCCTGTCTTGCCTTTCTGGTTTTTACACATTTTGCGGATGACCCTTTTGACCGCTGGGAAGTGATACTTCATTGTACTGCAGAATTGCATTGCCCGCTTGCCTGCTTGGCCAAAAAGGGCTTATGCATTTCCTCCTGAATATATTCCGCAGGAAACGCCTACACCCTTTTTCGGCAACTGCATCATTGTCAAAATTGTGTCCCTGTTCCTGTGCTTTAAAGGCGATTCCAATGTACCTCTTGAAATCTGTTTCCTGCTATTCTGGCTCTCTTTCAAGTCCACCACGTTGCCTTCCCTCACCAGATTTTTGGACGATAGTTGCCCTTTATTACTCTGCCAATTTGTTAATTGCTGTGCCCCTGAGCTCCATTTTTCAACTCGTTTTTGTGAGCTGACCGCAAGTCCAAAATTTTGCTTCAGGATTTATACTGGTTCCCGGTGGGTGGCTGACACTTTGGTTAATTCTTCTTTCTGCTGGGAAATTAGAGTGTCATGTGCCGGTCCAAATGCCTAACAGCTACTCTCTCATTGGTTCTCCATCTTTCCTTTCATCCTCTGCCTAATTTGCAACCTGTGAGAACCAGGAACTTAAAGGAGCTGTCTCTCCATGTTGGGAGATTAATAGTAAAGCAGTTGGAAATTCAAACCGGAGCACCAGGAGAGGGACTATTATTTGAGTTTTAGAAACCTTTCGTATTCACAGTGTGTCCATTCTCTAGGGTTCCAGTACATGTTATAGCTGTAGTAATATTCCCTTCAAACTGGAGAGTTGGGACCCTTGGAATGTGTGCCACGCATTATTGCTTTCAGTGGTCTGAATTTGCTCACTGAATCTCACCAAACTTCTCAGTCCCAAGTGTCCAGGCTTATGCCACATCCAGCTGTACTTGTACAGAGGGCCATTTCAGGTTTCATCAGAACCCCTGTAGGAATTGTAAAGAATTTCCCTGTTTTTTTGTTTTGTTTATGAAATTCGTTTTTATAGTGGGTTTGAGCTGTTTCTCATTGCCATGTTTATGCCAGTCTAGTCCCACTTGATTCCCTTATGGAGACATATCAATACATAGGTTTTAAGATTCTTACTAGTCAGATATATTCCTCTGTTGGAAATATGGGGTTTTGAGTCCCTTTCACTGAGGAAGGTGTAGGTCTTGTCTATGCCATATTTGGTTTTTGGAACGGTAGCTGTACGAATATCAAACTCTGGTTTTATGCATCACCCCTCCTCTCTTTTCCCCTTAATCAGGCATAAGAGTGTTTTCTAAATGTGAGACTCTGTTCTGTTTCCTAACTCAGTTCATGTGTACCCATGTTTACAGGACGTTCATAAGTGATATCTTATGATAAGTCTCTTTTTCTCTGTGACCTATTTCACTTAGAATCATCGTACCGGAATAAATTCATTTTGCTGCTACTGGCCTTATGACATTGATTTCATGGCTGAGGGATATTCCATCGTACGTAAGTACCACAATTTCTTGAAACAATTTTGTCTTTCCTGGGATATTTAAGGTGTACCCAAATTGAGGTGCTTGTAAGCAGTGCAGCCATAAATATTGGGGTGGCTTTGTCTTACTGATTTTCACTTTTCACAAGGTATATTCCCTAGACTGGAAGTGCCCTTGGCTCTGTAGCTCTGTTGTTTAATTGTTTTAGGGGACACATTGCACTCCTCCAGAGAGGCAGGTGGCAATTTACATCCTGCCCATCAGCATAACTAGGCTCCCTGTTGTCCAGGGCCTGTCTTGCATTTCTGGTTTTTACACATTTTGCAGATGCCCCTTTTGACCGCTGGGAAGTGATACTTCTTTGTACTGCAGAAATGCATTGCCCGCTTTCTTGCTTGGCCAAAAAGGGCTTATGCGTTTCTTCCTGAATATATTCCGCAGGAAACACATAGACCCTTTTTGGGCAAGTGCATCATTGTCGAAGTTGTGTCCCTCTTCCTGTGCTTTAAAGGTGATTCCAATGTACCACTTGAAATCTGTTTCCTGCTATACTGGCTCGCTGTCGAATCCGCCTCGTTGCCTTCCGTCAACAGATTTTTGGACTATAGTTGCCTTTAGTACTCTGCCAGTTTGTGAATTGCTGTGCCCCTGAGCTCCATTTTTCAACTCGGTTTTGTGAGCTGACCGCAAGTCCTAAATTTTGCTTCAGGATCTATACTGGTTCCCGGCGGGTGGCTGAGACTTTGGTTAATTCTTCTTGCTGCCGGGAAATTAGAGTGACATGTGCCCGTCCAAATGCCTAACAGCTACTCTGTCATTGGTTCTCCATCTTTCCTTTCATCCTCTGCCTAATTTGCAACCTGTGCGAACAAGGATGTTAATGGGGCTGTCTCTCCAACTTGGGAGATTGATAGTAAAGCAGTTGGAAATTCAAACAGAAGCAACAGGAGAGGGACTATTAGTTGAGTTCTAGAAACCTTTCGTATTCACAGTGTTTCCATTTTCTAGGTTTCCCGTACATGTTATAGCTGTAGTAATATACCCTTCAACCTGGAGAGTTGGGATCCTTGGAATGTGTGCCACGCATTATTGTTTTAAATGGTCTGCATTTGCTGAACCAATCTCACCAATCCTCTCAATCCCAAGTGTCCAGGCTTATGCCACATCCAGCTGTCATTGTAGATAAGGCCATTCTAGGATTTATCACAGACCCTTTAGGAATTGTAAAGAATTTCCCTGTTTATTTGTTTTGTTTTTCAAATTCCTTTTTATAGTGGGTTTGAGCTGATTCTCAGTGCCATGTTTATGACAGTCTAGACACACATGATTCCCTTATGGAGACATATCAATACATAGGTTTTAAGATTCTTACTAGTCAGATATATTCCTCTGCGGGATATATGGGGTTCTGAGTCCCTTTCACTGAGGAAGGTGTAGGTCTTGTCTAATCAATATTTGGTTTTTGGAAAGGTAGCTGTACGAATATCAAACTCTGGTTTTATTTATTACCCCTCCTCTCCTTTCCCCTTAAGCAGGCTTAAGAGTGTTTTCTAAAAGTGTGACTCTGTTCTCTTTCCAAACTCAGTTCATGTGTAGCCATGTTCACAGGACCATCATAAGTGATATCTTATGATAAGTTTCTTTTTCTCTGTGACTTATTTCACTTAGAATCATCGTACCTGAATCCACCCATTTTGCTGCTACTGGCCTTATGACGTTGATTTCATGGCTGAGGGATATTCCATCTTACGTAAGTACCACAATTTCTTGAACCAATTTTGTCTTTCCTGGGATATTTAAGGTGTACCCAAGTTGAGTTTCTTGTAAGCAGTGCAGCCATAAATATTGGGGTGGCTCTGTCTTATTGATTTTCAGTTTTCCCATGGTATATTCCCTAGACTGGCAGTGCCCTTGGCTCTGTAGCTCTGGTGTTTACCTGTTTTAGGGAACACAATGCACTCCTCCTGAGAGGGACTTGGCAATTTACATCCCTCCCATCAGCATAACAAGGCTCCCTGTTCTCCAGGGCCTGTCTTGCCTTTCTGGTTTTTACACATTTTGCGGATGTACCTTTTGACTGGTGGGAAGTGATACTTCCTTGTAGTGCCAATTTGCATTGCCCGTTTGCTTGCTTGGCCAAAAAGGGCGTATGCGTTTTCTCCTGAATATATTCAGGAGAAAACGTATACGCCCTTTTTGGCCAAGTGCATCATTGTCGAAGTTGTGCCCCTCTTCCTGTGTTTTGAAGGCGATTCCAATGTACCTCTTGAAATCTGTTTCCTGCTATTCCGGCTCGCTTTCAAGTCCGCCTCGTTGCCTTCTCTCAACAGATTTTTGGACGATAGTTGCCCTTTAGTACTCTGCCAGTTTGTGAATTGCTGTGCCACTGAGCTCCATTTTTCAACTCATATTTGTGATTGACCACAAGTCCAAAATTTTGGTTCAGGACCTATACAGGTTCCCAGTAGGTGGCTGAGAATTTGATTAATTCTTCTTCCTGCCGGGAAATTAGAGTGACATGTGCCCGTCCAAATGCCTAACAGCTATTCTCTCATTGGTTCTCCATCTTCCCTTTCATCCTCTGCCAAACTGGCAACCTGTGAGAAGCAGGAGGTTAAAGGGGCTGTCTCTCCAAGTTGGGAGATTGATAATAAAGCAGTTGGAAATTCAAACCCGAGCACCAGGAGAGGGACTATTAGTTTACTTTTAGGAACCTTTCGTATTCACAGTGTGTCCATTCTCTAGGTTTCCCGTACATCTTATAGCTGTAGTAATATTCCCTTCAACCTGGAGATTTGGGACCTTTGGAATGCGTGTCACGCATTATTGTTTTAAACGGTCTGCATTTGCTCACCGAAACTCACCAATCCTCTCAGTCCCAAGTGTCCAGCCTTATGCCAAATCCAGCTCTCGTTGTATATATGGTCATTCCAGGTTTCATCAGAGCCCCTGAAGGAATTGTAAAGAATTTCCCTGTTTTTTTGTTTTGTTTTTGAAATTCCTTTTTATAGTGGGTTTGAGCTGATTCTCACTGCCATGTTTAAGCCAGCCTAGACACACTTGATTCCCTTATGGAGACATTTCAATACATAGGTTTTAAGATTCTTACTAGTCAGATATATTCCTCTGCGGGAAATATGCGGTTTTCAGTCCCTTTCAATGAGGAATGTGTAGGTCTTGTCTATACCATAGTTGGTTTTTGGAACAGTATCTGTACTAATATCAAACTCTGGTTTTATGCATCACCCCACCTCTCCTTCCCCCTTAAACAGTCATAAGAGTGTTTTCTAAATGTGAGACTCTGTTCTGTTTCCTAACTCAGTTCATGTGTAGCCATGTTTACAGGACCTTCATAAGTGATATCTTATGATAAGTTTCTTTTTCTCTGTGACTTATTTCACTTAGAATCATCGTACCTGAATCCACTCATTTTGCTGCTACTGGCCTTATGACATTGATTTCATCGCTGAGGGATATTCCATCGTACGTAATTACCACAATTTCTTGAACCATTTTTGGCTTTCCTGGGATATTTCAGGTGTACCCAAGTTAAGGTTCTTGTAAGCAGTGCAGCCCTAAATTTTGGGGTGGCTCTGTCTTATTGATTTTCAGTTTTCCCAAGGTATATTCCCTAGACTTGAAGTGCCCTTGGCTCTGTAGCTGTGGTGTTTACTTGTTTTAGGGAACACAATGCACTCCTCCAGAGAGGCAGTTGGCAATTTACATCCCGCCCATTAGCATAACTAGGCTCCCTGTTCTCCAGGGCCTGTGTTGCCTTTCTAGTTTTTACACATTTTGCAGATGTCCCTTTTGTCTGGTGGGAAGTGATACTGCTTTGTACTGCAGATTTGCATTGCCTGCTTGCTTGCTTGGCCAAAAAGGGCATATGCGTTTTCTCCTGAATATATTCAGGAGATAACGCATACGCCCTTTTTGGCCCATTGCATCATTGTCGAAGTTTGCCCCTCTTCCTGTGCTTTAAAGGCGATTCCAATGTACCTCTTGAAATCTGTTTCCTGCTATTCTGGCACGCTTTCAAGTCCACCTCGTTGCCTTCCTTGAACAGATTTTGGGTCGATAGTTTTCCTTTATTACTCTGCCAGTTTGTGAATTGCTGTGCCCCTGAGCTCCTTTTTTCAACTCGTTTTTGTGAGCTGACCCCAAGTCCAAAATTTTTGTTCAGGACCTATACTGGTTCTCGGCGGGTGGCTGAGACATTGATTAATTCTTCTTCCTGCTGGGAAATTAGAGCGACATGTGCCCGTCCAAATGCCTAACAGATACTCTCTCATTGGTTCTCCATCTTACCTTTCATCCTCTGCGAATTGGCAACATGTGAGAAACATGAGGTTAAAGGGGCTGTCTCAACAAGTTGGGAGATTGATAGTAAAGCAGTTTGAAATTCAAATCGGAGCACCATGAGAGTGCCTATTAGTTGAGATTTAAAAGACTTTCGTATTCACAGTGTGTCCATTCTCTAGGTTTCCCGTAAATGTTATAGCTGTATTAATATTCCCTTCAACCTGGAGAGTTGGGACCCTTGCAATGTGTGCCATGCATTATTGCTTTAAGTGGTCTGCATTTGCTCACCGAATCTCACCAATCCTTTCTGGCCCAAGTGTTCAGACTTATGCCACATCCAGCTGTCATGGTAGATAGAGTTATTCCAGGTTTCATCAGAGTCCCTGAAGGAATTGTAAAGAAGTTCCCAGTTTTATTGTTTTGTTTGTGAAATTCCTTTTTATAGTGGGTTTGAGCTGATTCTCACTGCCATGTTTATGCGAGTCTAGACACACTTGTTTCCCTCATGGAGACATATCAATACATAGGTTTTAAAATTCTTACTAGTCAGATATATTCCTCTGCGGGAAATATTGGGTTTTGAGTCCCTTTCACTGAGGAAGTTGTAGTTCTTTTCTATTCCGTACTTGGTTTTTGGAATGGTACATGTACTAATATCAAACTCTGGTTTTATGCATCACCCCACCTCTCCTTCCCACTTAAGCAGGCAAAAGAGTGTTTTCTAAATGTGAGACTGTGTTCTCTTTCCTAACTCAGTTCAGGTGTAGCCATGTTTACAGGACCTTCATAAGTGATATCTTATGATAAGTTTCTTTTTCTCTGTGACTTATTTCACTTAGAATCATTGTACCTGAATCCACTCATTTTGCTGCTACTGGCCTTATGACATTGATTTCATGGCTGAGGGATATTCCATCGTACGTAAGTACCACAATTTCTTGAAATATTTTTGTCTTTACTGAGATATTTCAGGTGTACCCAAGTTGAGGTTCTTGTAAGCAGTGCAGGCCTAAATTTTGCGTTGGCTCTGTCTTACTGATTTTCAGTTTTCCCAAGGTATATTCCCTATTCTGGAAGTGCCCTTGGCTCTGTAGCTCTGTTGTTTACCTGTTTTAGGGAACACATTGCACTCCTCCAGAGAGGCTGTTGACAGTTTACATCGTGCCCATCAGCATAACTAGGCTCCCTGTTCTCCAGGGCCTGTCTTGCCTTGCTGGTTTTTACACATTTTGCGGTTGTTCCTTTTGACCGGTGGGTAGTGATACTTCTTTGTAGTGCAGATTTGCATTGGCCGCTAGCTTTCTGGGCTAAAATGGGCATATGCGTTTTTTCCTAAATATATTCTGGAGAAAACGCATATGCACTTTTTGGCCAAGTGCATCACTGACGACAATGTGCCCCTCTTGCTGTGCTTAAAAGTCGATTCCAATGTACCTCTTCAAATTTCTTTCATGCTATTGTGCCTCGTTTTCAAGTCCGCCTCATTGCCATCCCTCAACAGATTTTTGGACAATAGTTGCCCTTTATTACTCTGCCAGTTTGTGAATTGCTATGCACCTGAGATCCATTTTTCAACTCGTTTTTTGTAAGCTGACAGCAAATCCACAATTTTTGTTGAGGACCTATACTGGTTCCTGGCGGGTGGCTGAGACTTTGGTTAATTTTTCTACCTGACGGGAAATTAGAGTGACATGTGCCCCTCCAAATGCCTAACAGCTACTCTCTCATTGGTTCTCCCTCTTCCCTTTCATCCTCTGCCAAATTGGCAACCTGTGCGAACCAGGAGGTTAAAGGGTATGTCTCTCCAAGTTGGGAGCTTGTTAGTAAAGCAGTTGGAAACTCAAACCAGAGCACCAGGATAGGGACTATTAGTTGAGTTTTAGAATCCTTTCATATTCACAGTGTGTCCATTCTCTACGTTTCCCATACATGTTATAACTGTAATGATATTCCCTTTTACCTGGCGAGTTGGGACCCATGGAATTGGTGGCATGCATTATAGCTTTAAATGGTCTGCATTTTCTCATCCAATCTCACCAATCCTCTCAGTCCCAAGTGTCCAGCCTTATGTCTCATCCAGCTGTCATTTTAGATGGGGTCATTCCAGGTTTCATCAGAACACCTGAAGGAATTGTGTTAGAATTTCGCTATTTTATTGTTTTGTTTTTGAAATTCATTTATATATTGAGGTTGAGCTGATTTTCACTGACGTGTTTATGCCGGTCTAGACACACTTGATTCACTTACGGAGACATATCAATACGTAGGTATTAAGATTCTTACTAGTCAGATATATGCCTCTGCGGGAAAAGGGCTGTTGAGTCCCGTTCACTGAGGAAGGGGTAGGTCTTGTCTAATCTGTATTTGGATTATGCAAATGTACCTGTGCTAATATCAAACTCTGGTTTTGTGCATCTCCCCACCTCTTCTTTCCCCTTAAGCAGGCATAAGAATGTTTTCTAAATGTGAGACTCTGTTCTCTTTCCTAATTCATTTCATGTGTAGCCATGTTTACATTTCCTTCATAAGTGATATCTTATGTCAGAATGCTCCACAGCTCTTGTCATCATAATGTTCCATGATGCTCGTCATCACAATTATCCATTGCCTTCTCATCACAATGTTCCACCGTCTTGCCATCACATTGCTCCATGCCCTGGTCATCACAATGCTCCATGTCACTTGTCATCACAATTCTCCACCTCTTTGTCATCACAATGTTCGATGATACTTCTCATCACAATGTTACATGCTCTTGTCATCACAATTCTCCATGCACTTATCATCGCAATTCTCCCTGACACATGTCATAGCAAGCTCCATATGCTTGTCATCACAATGCTTCATGACATTGTTATAAAAATTCTCAATATCACTTGTAATGACAATGCTGCATGCCAATGTCATCACAATGCTCCATGACACTTGTCATCACAATACTCCATGTCATTGGCATCACAATGGAGCATGACATATGTCATCACAATGCTCACTGACACCTGTCTTAAGAATAATCTATGACGTTGTCATCACAGTGCTCCATGCCATTGTCATCACAATGCTCCATGACACTTGTCATCACAATGCTCCAAGCCCTTGTCATCACAATGCTCCATGCCCTTGTCATCACAATGCTCCATGAACTCTGTCATCACAATGTTCCCTGTCACCTGACATCACAATGCTCCCTGCCCCTTGTCAGTACAGTGCTAGATGATGCTCATAATCACAATTACCCAAGGTCTTCTCATCACAATGCTTCAGGGTTTTACCATCAAAATGCTCCGTGCACCTGTCATCACACTGCTCCATGCCCTTGACATCCCAATGCTCCATGGCCGCTGTCAACACAATACTCCGTGACTCCATTCATCACAATGCTTCATGATCTTTGTCATCACAATGGTCAATGCCCTCGTCATCACAAGGCTCTGTGACCTCTGTCACCACAATGCTCCATGAACTTTTCATCACAATGCTCCATGACCCTTGTCATCACAATGCTCCATGCCTTTCTCAGGACAATACACAAAGACACTTGTCATCACAATCCTCCATGCGCTTGTCAACACAATGCTCCACCAGCTTTTCATCACAATGCTCCAAGCACTTCTCATCAAAATGCTCTGTCACCACTGATATCACAATATTCCATAACTAGTCATCACAATACTCCCTCACCCTTCTCATCACAATGTTCCATGACCCCTGCCATCACAGTACTACATGCAATTATCATCAGAGTGCTCCATGACCCCTGACCTCACAATGCTCCATAACACATGTCATCAAAATGCTCCATAACTTTTGTCATCACAAAGCTCAATGACCCTTGGCATCACAATGCTCCATGTCATTGTCATCACAATGCCTCAGGAACCTTCTCATCACATTGCTCCATGCCCTTGTCATCACAAATCTCCATGACGCTTGTCATCACAATTCTCGATGCCTTTCTCATAACAAAGCTCCATGCCCTTGTCATTACAGTCCTCCATGAACCCTCTACCACAGTGTTCCAGGCCCTTGTCATCACAATGCTCCAGGCCCACTCTCATCACAATAATCCATGAAACTTTTCAGACCAATGTCCCATGGCCTTGTCATCACAATGCTCCATTACCCCTGTCATAACAATGCTCCATGATCCCAGTCATCACAATGTTCCACAGCCTTGTCATCACAAGGCCCCATACACATGAAATCACAATGCTCCATGCCCTTGTCATCACAAAGCTCCATGATGCATGTCTTCTGAATGCTCCATGGCCTTCTCATCACAATGCACCATTCCCTTGTCATCAGAATGCTCCACGACCCCTGTAATCAAAATGCTCCATGCCCATTTTCATTAGAATGCTCCATGAGAATGTCATCACAAGGCTCCATGGTTTTCTCATCACAGTGCTCCAGGACCTTGTCTTCACAATGCTCCTTTCTCTTTTCATCACAATGCTCCATGACTCCTGTCATCACAATACTGCATGAACATTTTCAGCCCAGTGTTCCATGACATTCTCAACACATTGCTCCTTGACCCCTGTCATCACAATGCTCCATGACCAATGTCATCACAACACTCCATGACCTCTGATAACACAATTATCCGGGACTCTTGTCATCAAAATGTTCCATGACACTTGTCATCACAATGATCCATGCCCTTGTCATCCCAATGCTCCATGACCCCGTAATCACAATGCTCCGTGACGCTTGACATCACAGTGCTCCATGACAGTTGTCATCACAGTGCTCCATGCCTTTGTCATCAAAATGCTCCATGACTTTGTCATCACAATACCCCATGCCCTTCTCATCACAATGCACCACCACCTTGTCATCAAAATGCTCCATGACATTTGTCATCACAAAGCTCCATGACCATTGGCATCACAATGCTCCATGCTCCTTTAAATCAAAATGGTCCATGACCACTCTCATCACAATGATCCAAACCTTTGTGATCACAATGTTCCATAGCACTTGTCATCACAATGCTCCATGATGCCTGTCATCACAATACACCATGCACTTGTCATCGCAATGCTCCATGACCTTTGTCATCACAATTCTCAATACACTTGTCATCACAATGCTCCCTAATCCTTGTCTTCAGAATGCTCCTTGAACCCTGTCATGAAAAGGCTCCATGCGTTTTTCATCACAATGCTCCATGCCCTTTTCATCACAATGCTTCATGCCATTGTCATCACAATACTCCACAAGCTTGTCATCAGAATGATCCATGACACTTGTCATCACAATACTCCATGACCTCTGTCATCACAATTCTCCATAACACCTGTCATCACAATGCTCCATGCCCCTTGTCATTACAGTGCTCCATGACACTCGTCTTCAGAATTATCCATGGTCTTCTCATCACAATGCTCCACTGTCTTGCCATCACAATGCTTCATGACCTTGGCATCTCAATGCTCCATGCCCACTGTAATCACAATAATCCATGACACTTGTCAGACCAATGCTCCATGCCCCTGTCATCACAATGCTCCATGCCCTTTTCATCACAATGCTCCAAGAACCCTGTAATCACAATGCTCCATGAGACTTTTCATCACAAGGGTCCATGGTCTTCTCATCACAATGCTCCAGAACCTTGTCATCACAATTCTACATTCCCTTGTAATCACAATGTTCTATGACACCTGTCATCACAATACTCCATGAACATTTTCAGCCCAATGCTCCATGACCTTCTCAAGACACTGTTTCATGACGCATGTCATCACAATGCTCCATGACCACTGGCATCAAAATGCTCGATGATAATTGTCATCACAATGATCCATGCCTTTGTCATTCCAGTGTTCCATGGCCCCTGTAATCACAATGCTCTGTGACGCTTGTCATCACATTGCTCCGTGACCCTTGTCATCACAATGCTCCATGCCTTGTCAGCAAAATGCTACATTACCTTGTCATCACAATGCTCCATTGGCTTGTCATCATAATTCTCCATTACCATTGTCATCAAAATTCTCCATGAACCTTGGGATAACATTGCTTCATTCCCTTGTCATCAAAATGCTCCATCCTCCATGAAATCAAAATGATCCATGACCTCTGTCATCACAATGATCCAAACACTTGTGATCACAATGTTCCATAACTCTTGTCATCACAACACACTTTGATGCCTGTCATCACAATTATCCATGGACTTCTCATGACAATGCTCCATGACATTTGTCATCACAATGCTCAATACACTTGTCATCACAATGCTCCCTGTCACTTCTCATCAGAATGCTCCTTGAACCGTGTCATGAAAAGGCTCCAAGCCCCTTTAATCACAATGCTCAATGCCATTATCATCACAATACTTCACAAGCTTGTCATCAGTATCCTCCACGACCCTTGTCATCACAATGCTCCATGACCCCTGTCATCACAATGCTCCATGCCCCGTGTCATTACAGTGCTCCATGATGCTCGTCATCACAATTATCCATGGTCTTCTCATCACTGTGCTCCATGCCCTTGTCATCACAAAGCTCCATGACGTTTGTCATCACAATGCTCGATGCACTTCTCATCACAATGCTCCATGACCTTGTCATCACCCTTCTCCATGCACTTGTCATCACAATGCTCTATGACAACAGTCATAGCAAGCTCCATGTGCTTTTCATCACAATGCTTCACGACACTGTCATCAAAATTCTCAATGGCCCTTCCCATTCACAATGCTCCATGCCCTTGTGATCACAATGCTCCAAGACACCTGTAATCACAATTCTCCATGCCCTTTTTCATCTCAATGCCCCATGAAACCTGTCATCACAATGCACCATGCCCATTATCATAATGCTTCATGCTGTTGTCATCACAATGAAATCAAAATGTTCCATGACCTCTGTCATCACAATGCTCCAAACCCTTGTGATCACAATGTTCCATAACACTTGTCATCACAACGCCCCATGACGCTCCTCATCACAATTATCCATGGTCTTCTCATCACAATGCTCCATAACATTTGTCATCACAATGCTCAATACACTTGTCATCACAATGCTCCCTGACTCTTGCCATCAGTATGCTCCTTGAACACAGTCATGACAAGGCTCCATGCCTTTTTCATCAAAATGATCCATGCCGTTTTCATCACAATGCTCCAAGACCCATGTAATCATTATGCTCCTTGCCCTGGTCATCACAAAGCTCCATGACGCATGTCATCAGAATGTTCCTTGGACATCTCTAACAATGCTCCATCCCCTTGTAATCACAATGCACCAAGACCCCTGTAATCACAATGCACCATGCCCCTTTTCATCAGAATGCTCATGAGACTTCTCATCACAAGGCTGCATGGTCTTCTCATCACAATGCTCCATCCCATTGTCATCACAATAGTCCTCAAGCTTGTCATCAGAATGCTCCATGACCCTTGTCATCACAATGCTCAATGACCCCTGTCATCATAATGCTCCATGCCCCTTGTCATTACAGTTCTCCATGACGCTCGTCATCACAATTATCCATGGTCTTCTCATCACAATGCTCCACCGTCTTGCAATCACAATGCTCCATGACACTTCAAATCACAAGGTTACATGTTCTTGTAATCATATTCTCGATGCACTTGTCATCGCAATGCTCCATGACCACTGTCATAGCAAGCTCCATGTGCTTTTCATCACAGTGCTTAACGAACTTGTCATCAAAATTCTCAAAAGCCCTTGTCATCACAATGCTCCATGCTCTTTTCATCACAATGCTCCATGACCATTGTCATCACAATGCTCCAAGCCCTTGTCATCACATTGCTCCATTTCCTTTGTCTTCACAATCCTCCATGACAATTGGCATCACAATCCTCCATGCCATTGTCATCACAATGGAACATAACATATGCCATCACATGCACCCTGACATCTGTCTTCACAATACTCCATGACCTTGTCATCACAATGCTCCATGACCTTGTCATCACAATGCGCAATGCTGACTGGCCTCACAATAATCCATGAAAATTGTCAGACCAATGCTCCATGCCCCTATCATCACAATGCTCCATTCCCTTGTCATCACAATGCTCTGTGACTCCAGTCATCACAATGCTTCATGACCTTTGTCATCACAATGGTCTATGCCCTCATCATCACAAGGCTCTGTGAACTTTGTCACGAAAATGCTCCATGAAATTTTCATCCCCATGCTCTCTGAGCCTTTTCATCACAATGCTCCATGCCTTTGTCAGCACAATGCTCCATGACCCTTGTCATCAAAATGCTCCATGCGCTTGTCAGCACAATGCTCCATGACCCATGTCATAACAGTGCGCCATGCACTTGTCATCACAATGCTCCCCAAACTTGTCATCACAATACTCCATAAACATTGTCATGAAAAAGCTCCATGCACTTCACATCAAAATGCTCTCTCACCACTGATATCACAATTTTCCATCCCTAGTCATCACAATACACCCTCACCCCTGTCATCACAATGTTCCACGGCCTTGTCATCACAAGGCTACATGACCAGAGTAATCACAATGCTCCATTCCCCTTTTCATCTCAATGCTCCATGAACCCTGTCATCACAATGAACCATGCCCTTCATCATAATGCTTCATGCTATTTTCATCACAATGAAATCAAAATGCTCCATGACTTCTGTCATCACAATGCTCCAAACCCTTGTGATCACAATGCTCCATAACACTTGTCATCACAACCCACCATGAGGCTCGTCATCACAATTATCCATGGTCTTCTCATCACAATGTACCATGACCTTTTTCATCACAATGCTCAATACATTTGTCATCACAATGCTCCCTGACCCTTGTCGTCAGTATTCTCCTTGAACCCTGTCATGACAAAGCTCCATGCCTTTTTCATCACAATGATCCATGCCCTTTCCATCACAATGCTCCAAGACCCCTGTAATCACAATGCTCCATGCCCTGGTCATCACAAAGATCCATGACGCATGTCATCAGAATGCTCCTTGGACATCTCTCACAATGCTCCATGCCCTTGTAATCACAATGTTCCAAGACCCCTGAAATCACAATGCTCCATGCCCCTTTTCATCAGAATGCTCCATAAGACTTCTCATCACAAGGCTCCATGGTCTTCTCATCAGCGTGCTCCAGGACCTTGTCATCACAATGCTCCATGACCCCTTTCATCAGAATACTCCATGAACATTTTCTGCTCAATGTTCCATGATCTTCTCATCACAATGCTCCATGAACCCTGTCATCACAACGAACCATGCCCATCATCTTAATGCTTCATGCTATTGTCATCACAATGAAATCTAAATGCTCCATGACCTCTGTCATCACAATGCTCCAAGCCCTTTTGATCACAATGTTCCATAACGCTTGTCATCACAACGCCCCATGACGCTTGTCATCACAATTATCCATGGTCTTCTCATCACAATGCTCCATAACATTTGTCATCACAGTGCTCAATACACTTGTCATCACAATGCTCCCTGACTCTTGCCATCAGTATGCTCCTTGAACCCTGTCATGACAAGGCTACATGCCTTTTTCATCAAAATGCTCCATGCCCTTTTCATCACAATGCTCCATGCCATTGTCATCACAATACTCCACAAGCTTGTCATCAGAATGGTCCATGACACCTGTCATCACAATGCTCCGTGACTCCAGTCATCACAATGCCTCAAGAATTTGTCACCACAATGGTCCATGCCCTCATCATCACAAGTCTCTGTTACCTTTGTCACCACAATGCTCCATGAACATTTCATCACAATGCTCTGTGACCCTTGGCATCACAATGCTCCATGCCTTTGTCAGCAC
The DNA here is from genome assembly GCF_949752795.1 of Hyperoodon ampullatus. Taxonomy (NCBI): domain Eukaryota; kingdom Metazoa; phylum Chordata; class Mammalia; order Artiodactyla; family Ziphiidae; genus Hyperoodon; species Hyperoodon ampullatus. Next base: position 4,902,904 of record NW_027641093.1, on the reverse strand, counting down.
AATGTTCCATGTCACTTGTCATCACAATTCTCCATGATCTTGTCAGCACAATGCTCCATGACCGATGTGATCACAATGCACCATGCGGTTGTCATCACAATGCTCCAAATCCTGTCATCACAATGCTCCATAAACATTGTCATCACAATGCTCCATGCACTTCTCATGAAAATGCTCTCTCACCACTGATATCACAATGTTCCATCACTAGTCATCACAATACTCCCTCACCGTTGTCATCACAATGTTCCATGACCCCTATCATCACAATGCTACATGCCGTTATCATCACAATGCACCACTCCCTTGTCATCAAAATGCTCCATGACCTTTGTCATCACAAAGCTCGATGACCCTTGGCATCACAATGCTCCAGGCCATTGTCATCACAATGCTTCATGAAGCCTCTCATCACATTGCTCCATGCTCTTGTCATCACGAAGCTCCATGACGCTTGTCATCACAATGCTCGATGCACTTCTCATCACAATGCTCCATGACCTTGTCATTACAATCCTCCATGACCCATGTATCACAGTGTTCGTGTCCTTGTCATCACAATGCTCCATGCCCACTATCATCACAATAATCTATGAAAATTTTCAGACAAATGCTCCATGCCCTTTTCATCACAAAGATCCATGACGCATGTCATCAAAATGCTCCATGGCCTTCTCATTCACAATGCTCCATGCCCTTGTCATCACAATGCTCCAAGACACCTGTAATCACAATGCACCATGCCCATCAACATAATGCTTCATGCTATTGTCATCACAATGAAATCAAAATGCTCCATGACCTCTGTCCTCACAATGCTCCAAACCCTTGTGATCACAATGTTCCATAACACTTGTCACCACAACGCCCCATTTGCTCATCATCACAATTATCCGTGGTCTTCTCATCACAATGCTCCATAACATTTGTCCTCACAATGCTCAATACACTTGTCATCACAATGCTCCCTGACTCTTGCCATCAGTATGCTCCTTGAACACTGTCATGACAAGGCTCCATGCCATTTTCATCACAATGATATATGCCCATTTCATCACAATGCTCCAAGAGCCCTGTAAGCACAATGCTCCTTGCCCTGGTCATCACAAAGCTCCATGACGCATGTCATCAGAATGCTCCTTGGACATCTCTCACAATGCTCCATGCCCTTGTAATCACAATGCTCCAAGACCCCTGTAATCACAATGCTCCATGCCCCTTTTCATCTCAATGCTCCATGAGACTTCTCATCACAAGGCTCCATGGTCTTCTCATCAGAGTGCTCCAGGACTTTGTCATCACAATGCTCCATGACCCCTTTCATCAGAATAGTCCATGAACATTTGCAGCTCAATGCTCCATGATCTTCTCATCACAATGCTCCAGGACCCCTGTCATCACAATGCTCCATGCTCCTTGATATCAAAATGATCCATGACCTCTGTCATCACAGTGCTCCAAACCCTTGTGATCACATTGTTCCATAACACTTGTCATCACAATGCTCCATGATGCCTGTCATCACAATATTCCATGCCCTTGTTATCACAATGCTCCATGACCTTTGTCATCACAATGCTCAATACACTTGTCATCACAATGCTCCCTGACACTTGTCGTCAGAATGCTTCTCGAACCCTGTCATGAAAAGGCTCTATGCCTTTTTCATCACAATGTTCCATGCCCTTTTCGTCACAATACTCCATGCCATTGTCATCACAATACTCCACAAGCTTGTCATCAGAATGCTCCATGACACTTGTCATCACAATGCTCCATGACATCTGTCATCACTATGCTCCAGGCCCCTTGTCATTACAGTTCTCCATGACGCTCATCATCACAATTATCCATGGTCTTCTCATCACTATGCTCCACCGTCTTGCCATCACAATGCTCCATGACTCTTCAAATCTCAATGTTACATTCTCTTGTAATCACATTCTCCATGCACTTGTCATCGCAATGCTCCATGACCCCTGTCATAACAAGCTCCATGTGCTTTTCATCACTGTGCTTCAAGAACTTGTCATTAAAATTCTCAAAAGCCCATGTCATCACAATGCTCCATGCCCTTTTCATCACAATGCTCCATGACCATTGTCATCACAATGCTCCATTGCATTTGTCATCACTATCCTCCATGACACTTGTCATCACAATGCTCCATGACGTTGTCATCACAATGCACCATGACATAGGTCATCACAATGCTCCGTGACACCTGACTTCACATACTCTATGACCATTTCTTCATAGTGCTCCATGCCCTTGTCATCAAAATGTGCAATGCCCACTGTCATCACAATAATCCATGAAATTTATCAGACCAATCCTCCATGCCCCTGTCATCACAATGCTCCATTCCCTTGTCATCACAATGCTCCATGACCCCTGTCATCACAATGCTCCGTGACTCCAGTCATCACAATGCTTCATGATGCCTCTCATCACAATACTCCATGCCCTTGTCATCACAATGTTCCATGGCCTTGTCAGCACAAGGCTCCATGACCCGAGTAAGCACAATTCTCCATACCCCTTTTCATCTCAATGCTCCATGAACCCTGTCATCACAACGAACCATGCCCATAATCGTAATGCTTCATGCTATTGTCATCACAATGAAAGCAAAATGCTCCATGACCTCTGTCATCACAATGCTCAAAACACTAGTGATCACAATGCTCCATAACACTTGTCATCACAACGCCCCAGGAGCCTCGTCATCACAATTATCCATGCACTTCTCATCACAATGTTCCATGACCTTTGTCATCACAATGCTCAATACACTTGTCATCACAATGCTCCCTGACACTTGTCGTCAGTGTGCTCCTTGAACCCTGTCATGGCAAGGCTCCATGCCTTTTTCATCACAATGATCCATGCCCTTTTCATCACAATGCTCCAAGACCCCTCTAATCACAATGCTCCATGCCACTTTTTATCTCAATGCTCCATGAACCTTCTCATCACAACGAACCATGCCCATCATCATAATGCTTCATGCTATTGTCATCACAATGAAATCAAAATGCTCCATGACCTCTGTCATCACAATGCTCCAAACCCTTGTGATCACAATGCTCAATAACCCTTGTCATCACAACGCCCCATGACGCTCGTCATCACAATTATCCATGGACTTCTCATCACAATGCTCCATCACCTTTGTCATCACAATGCTCAATACACTTGACATCACAATGCTCCCTGACACTTGTCTTCAGTTTGCTCCTTGAACCCTGTCATGACCAGGCTCCATGGGCTTCTCATCACAATGCTCCAGGACCTTGTCATCACAATGCTCCATTCCCTTGTCATCAAAATTCTCCATGACGCATGTCATCAGAATGCTCCATGGCATTGTCAGCAAAATGCTACATGACCTTGTTATCACCATGCTCCATGCCCTTGTCATCACAGTGCTCCAAGAAACCTGTAATCACAATGCTCCATGCCCCTTTTCATCAGATTGCTCCATGAGACTTGTCATCACAATGTTCCATCGTCTTTTCATCACAGTGTTCCAGGAAGTTGTCATCACAATGCACCATGACCCCTGTCATCACAATACTCCATGAACATTTTCAGCCCAAAGCTCCATGACTTTCTCATCTCACTTCTCCAGAGCCCTTGTCATCACAATTCTCCATGACCACTGTCATCACAACGCTCCATGACCCCTGACAACACAATGATCCGGGACTCTTGTCATCAAAATTCTACATAACCCTTGTCATCACAATGAGCCATGCCCTTGTCATCCAAATGCTCCATGACCCCTGTAATCGCAATGCTCCGTGAAACTTGTCATCACAGTGCTCCGTTACACTTGTCATCACAATGCTCCATGCCTTTTCAAACAAAATGCTACATGACCTTGTCATCACAATCCTCCATGACCCTTGGGATCACATTGCTTCATGCCCTTGTCATCTCTGTCTTTCTTTTCTGGTTTTTACAGATTTTCGGATGTCCCTTTTGACCGGTGGGAAATGACAATTCTTTGTAGTGCGGATTTGCATTGTGCACTTACTTGACTGGCCAAAAAGAGTGTATGAGTTTTCTCCTGAATATATTCAGCAGAAAATGCATACGCCCTTTTTGGCCAAGTGCATCATTGTCGAAGTTGTTACGCTTTTCAGGTGTTTTAAAGGTGATTCCAATTTACCTCTTGAAATATGTTTTGTGCAATTCTGCCTCATTTTCAAGTCCCCTTCGTTGCCTTCCCTCAACTGATTTTTTGAAGTGAGTTGTCCTTTATAACTCTGAAGGTTTGTGAATTGATCTGCCCCGAACTCCAATTTTCAACTCACGTTTTTGTGAGCTGACCACAAATCCACAATTTTGCTTCAGGACCTATACTGGTTCCGGGGGTGCAGGCTGACGCTTTGGTAAATTCTTCTTCCAGACGGGAAATTAGACTGACATATGTCCGTCCAAATGCCTACAGCTACTCTCTGATTGTTTCTCCCTCTTCCCTTTCATCCTCTGCACAATTTGCAAACTGTGCAAAGCAGCAGGTTATAGGGGCTGACTCTCCAAGGTGGGAGATTTATAGTAAAGCAGTTGGATTGCCAAACTGGAGCACAAGGAGAGGAAAAATTAGGAGCCTTTTAGAAATCTTACGCCATCACAGGGTGTCCATTCTCTAGGTATCCCATACATGTTACAACTGTAGTGATATTCCCTTCTACCTGGAGAGTTGGGACCCATGGAATGGGTGGCATGCAATACTGCTTTAAAGGGTCTACATTTTCTCACCCAATCTCACCAGTCCTCTCACTCCCAAGTGTCCAGCCTTATGTCTCATCTAGCTGTCTTTGCAGATAGGGTCATTCCAGGTTTCATCAGAATCCCTGAATGCATTGTGTAAGAATTTCGCTGTTTTTTTTTGTTTTGTTTTGTTTTGTTTTTGAAATTCATTTTTATAATGGGTTTGAACTGATTTTCACCGACGTGTTTATGCCGGTCTAGACACACTTGATTCCCTTATGGAGACATATCAATATATAGGTTTTAAGATTCTTACTAGTCAGATATATTCCTCTGCGGGGAATAGGTGTGTTGAGTCCCGTTCACTGAGGAAGGTGTAGGTTTTGTCTATTCTGTATTTGGTTTATGGAATGGTACCTGTGCTAATATCAAACTCTGGCTTTATGCATCAGCCCACCTCTCCTTCCCCCTTAAGCAGGCATAAGAGTGTTTTCTCAATGTGAAACTCTGTTCTCTTTCCTAACTCAGTTCATGTGTAGCAATGTTTACAGGACCTTCCTAAGTGATATCTTATGATAAGTTTATTTTTCTGTGTGACTTATTTCACTTAGAATCATCGTACCTAAATCCACTCATTATGCTGCTACTGGCCTTATGACATTGATTTTATGTCTGAGTGATATTCTTTTAAACAAAATTACCACAAGTTCTTTACGCAATTTTCTCTTTCCTGGAATATTTAAGGTGTACTGAAGTTGAGGTTCTTGTTTGCAGAGCAGCCTTAAACTTTGGGGTGCCTGTGTCTTGTTGATATTTAGTCTTCCCAAGTTATATGCCCATGAGTGGAACTGCCCTATGCTCGGTAGCTTTGTATTTAAATATTTTAGGAAACAGCATACCCTTCTTCAGAGTGGTTCTTGGATATTTATACTCCACCCATCAGCGTGAGTAGCTCCCTGTTCTCCATGGCCTCTCCTGCATTTCTGGTTTGTACACAATTTTTGGATGGCCTTTCTGAGCAGTGGAAATTGAGACGTCTTTGTTGTGCGGATTTGCATTTCCCGCTTGCTTGCTGGGCCAAAAACTCTGTATGTGTTTTTTTCCTGAAGATATTCACGAAAAAAACGCATACACCCTTTTGCCCAACTGCATCATTTTAGAAATTCTCCTGCTTTTCATATGCTTTAAATGTGAGTCCAATCTACCTTTTGAAATCTGTTTCCTGCAATTCTGCCTCTCATTCAGACACTCTTCGTTGCCTTACCTGAATATATTTTTGGTCGTTGGTTATCATTTTTATCTTTGCAGGTCTTTGAATTATCTGCTCCTGAGCTCCATTTTGCAACTCGCATTTTTTGTGAGCTGGCCGCCAAACCATTGTATTGCTTCCGGCCCTATTCTGGTTCTGGGGAGGCAGGCTGGGCCTTTGGTTAATTCTTCTTCCTAATGGGAAATTAGCGTGACATGCGCCTGTCAAAACTCCTACAGCTAGTCTCTCATTGGTTCCCCCTCTTCCCGTTTATCCTCTGCACAAATTGCAAACTCTGTGAAACAGGAAGTTAAAGCTGCTGATTCTCCAAGTGCGGAGATTGTTAGTAATTTGGCTGGAATGGCGAACCCCAGCACCAGAAGATCAAAAATGAGGTGCATTTTCGACACCTTTTATGATCACACGGTGTACATTTTTCTCGGTTTCCCAGGCATGTTTTCGCTGTCGGAAGATTCCCTTGAACCTGCAGTTTTTGGACCCATGGAATGGGAATCAGGCAGTATTACTTTAAAAGGTCTGCATTTTCTCACCCAGCCTCTCTAACATCTCTTAGCGTGCATAGCTTCCAGCCTTATATATCATCCTGCTGTGGGTCTACATGCATTCAATCCATGTTACATCGTAGCGCTTCAACAAAAGTTGTAAGAATTTTTGTCTGTCTCACTGTTTTTATAAATATTTATAAATTTATTTTTATATTGGTTACAGCTGATTTTCAAAGCTCTGTTTTTTGCTGCTGTACATCCTCTTGATTCATATACTGTGAGACATCAATAAATTCTTTATCAGATTCTTACCAGCCATATGTATTATTTTCCAGTGACTTGAGTGGGCTGAGTGCAGTTCTTTGATGTACCGTGTAGGCCTTGTCTGTTATTCAATTTGGTACTTGGAATGGTGTCTTTGCTAATTTCAACCTCCTAGATAATACCTCACCCTTCCCCACCTTTCCCATTTAGCAGCCTTATGTCTATTTTCTACATATTTGACTATGTTTCTGTTTTGTAATTTATTTCATGTGTAGCCATTTTTGATTCCACCTTTAAGTGACATCTTATGATATGTGTCTTTGTCTTTCTGACATACGTCACTTAGAATGATCATATGTAACTCCTCCAGATTTGTTACAACTGGCCTTATTTCATTGATTTCTGGATCAGTAATATTCCACTCTACATAAGTACCCCATCTCTTTTATCAATTTTATCCTCCCAGAGACATTTAGACTATATCCAAGTTGAGGTCCTTTTTAACAGAGAGGTGGTAAACGTTGGGGTGCCTGTTTTCTGTCAATTTTTGTTTTTGCCAAGGTATACGCCCATGAGTGCAAGTGCCCTATGCTCTGTAGCTCATTTTTTAGATGTTTTAGCAAACACAATACACTTCTCCAGAGTGACCGTTGGCAAATTACATTTCCATTATCAGCCTCACAGGGCTCCCTTTTCTCCTCACCCTATCCTGCATTTCTGGTGTTTACACTTTATGTGGATGGCACTTCTGACTGATGTGAAGTGATACATTTTCTAGTATTGATTTCCAGTGCCCACCTGTTTGGTTGGATAAAATGTGTGATTGGCTTTACTTGAATATATTCAGAAAAATGCATACGCCCTTTTTGGCCAACTGCATCATTGGTGATGTTCAACCCCTTTTCTTTTGCTTTAATGGGGAGTCCTTTCCACCTCTTCAAATCTATTTTCTGCCACTCTCCCTTGCTTACAAGTCCTTTTCTGTGACTTACGTCAAGACATTTTTTGACGATAGATATTTTCAACTCTGCAGTTTCATGAATTTTATTGCCCCTGAGTTCCATTTTTCTACTTTTGTTTTTGGAAACGGGACACAAAACAGCGGGATTTCCTCTAGCCCTATTCTGTTTCCGTGGGCAATTCTAGCCTTTGATGAATTTGTCTTCTGGATTGGAAATTAGAGTGGCATGTGCCTGTCTGAACACCTAAGACTTATCTCTAATTTATTCTCTTCCTTCCGTTTCATCCTCTGGACAAATTCCAAACAGTGTGCAACAGGATGTTGACGGTGCTGATATCCCCAAGTGAGGAAATTGTTAGGAAAGATGCTGGAGGTGTGAACCCGAGCACCAGGCGATGAGGAGATGAGGTGCCTTTTCCAAACTCTTTCCGATCAAATGGTGTACCATCCTCTAGGTGTGACAGGCATGTTTGAGCCATAGGAATAGTCCCGTGCATGTAAGGGGAACACCAGGGTTTTTTCCAAATTAGTGACTCCCCGAACCCCAAACTGGGGAATGTTTAAGCTACTGCTACACATATGTCCATTATGGGGCTTGGAAAATAGGCAGAGTCCAAACTTTAGATGACTGAAATCTTCGGGATCAGAAGTGCTCACCATCAGCCTTGCTTAGGTTACATTTTATCTGTCATTGATAGATGATGTCAATAAAAATATCTATTCTTTTTCAGATTATTTCCCCTTATAGGTTATTGCAAAATATTCAGTGTAGTTCCCTGTGTTATACAGTAGTACCTTGTTGATGATATGTTTTATACATAGCAGTGTGTATGTGTTATTCCCAAACTGTTAATTTATGCCTTCTCCTAACTTTCTACTTTGGTAATAATAAATTATAAGATTTTATACTTCTCAGAAATGGGGAATCTGAAAGAGAGGTATCATTTTCAATGGAAAAGCATTCAAAACAAGATTGAAGCTTCAGCCAAGAGTATTCAATGTACATCCTTGGGAATAAATCACTTCATTTCTGTAATGTTGACCTGACAAATACGACAGACGTCTTCATTGAACTTGCTTATAATAAAGTGATGGAAATATCAAATATAAGTCTTAGAAACATCTTAATTTACCCGAGCCTTATACACTGCTCTATGTTAACTACAGTTTGGCTCACATATCTGTTCATTGAAGTTACAATGTTCTCAATTTCTGTTACTGATCCTCCAGAGTGGACCCCAACAGGAGTCCCCGTGCCCAGTGTCATTGGAGCCAACAGATCAAGACTGAGTTTGGTTCAGAAGCAAAGGAAACTTTATATTTTGAAAACAGAATGGAGAGGTGAGAGCGTGCACTCCCCCGTGGGCTGTGGGCTGGGCTGCTGTGTACGGATCCCGGCAGCGTCACCTGGAGGGAGGGGATGGAGCTCTCGAGGGCTGGGTTGGCTGCAGCTCAGGCTCTATGTCGCAGAGTCTGCATGGGACCCCGCTAGCTGAGGTGTCGACCCAGCCATTCTGCACTAGGAAATCGGGTCTGAAGTGCCGGGTGTGGGACCTCTGCATGTGGAACCTTAGGAGCACGTGAAATTAGACAAAGCACAAAGGAAAAGCAGGTTAGACTTTATTTTATTGCCCAGATTCCCTTTTTATCTCCCAGGAATTTTTAATGAACGTTGCCGGTGATGAACACCTCCTCTGCTTTTTGTCCCGTTCCTCATTCTTGGGGTGCTGAGGGTGCAGACCCCTCTTTTGTAACTGCTTCATGCTGAGGTGGGAGCGCTCATACACGGGGGGAGGGGCAAAACTTCTCCCCAGCAGCCTCCAGGTGAGGTTGATTGTCCAAAGGCCTCCTGCCTCACTGCTCGTCCACCTGAGCACCAGCATTGGAAGTGTTATAGATTCGAATGACCTTTAAGGGTCCAGGAAAGAGATGCACAGAGATGCTGCTGTGGCAGGTCTCACCACACCCCACATTTGTTTGGCGACCTTAGGCTGACGGGTTTTGCCAGCCTAGATGCTCTGACCAGTAGTCTGTGCTTTCTTTAATTAGGTCCCTGAATTAATGTACAAATAGCACCATGTGTCAGAGCCCTGCCCGCTCAACTCCCAGACAGTCCAGGCTTGGTGGTGATCCAGGACCATGACGTCCACTGAGTCAACGGCCTTTTGAAGTAGCCAGCAGTCCAGCCGGTCATATTGGCCACCATCACCACGGTGTCTGTAGGGTTTTCTATGGTGAAATCGTGAATATACTAATCCCCTGCCAAGCTTATTAGCTCCCCTCTGGGTGCAGTAAGTCCTCCAAGCAGTAGTCGGCTCTTTCGGGGTACAGACTTGTTTTCTGAGAGAAACTCCAGGTCAAGTGATGGTCACACGTGTCTTCTTGGGGGCCCATTGCCCCCGTTTGTCTCTCTGGAGTTTGGAGTTGGAGGGCCTCCTCACTCGAGGTCAGTGTGTCCACAGAGCGACCCCTGCAACTTCAGGACATGATGGGTGGTTAGGATCACCACATGGGGTCCTTTTCCCTTAGGAGGGAGCTGGCCTTGCGGGCTGCTGATTTCCAGCTTTTTAGATACCCCAGTATCCTGGCCTGATGGGACGGTGGGCAAAGCCCTTGGTGACCATAGTTTATCATACCTGAAGGGCATTCTTGTGTTGCTCCATTTCAAGTGGTCCCAGTTGTTGCACTAAGGCTCCAAGGGTGATTAACTTTGACCGGGTATGTAAAGGTCAATGGGTTTAGCTAAATTTGGGAGTTCCTGGGCAAGGGCCTGAATTGACTGCTCTTTCCATTCTTGAAAGGCTCTTTCTGGATTCTATCCTAAAGGATCATCATCTTTTCGTGTCAGTGTTTCATGTAGAGGCCCAGCTATTAGACTGTAGTTAGGGATCCAGATGCAGAAAACCTTGGCCTCCCCAGGAACCCCTAAGCTGTCTTCTAGTTTTAGAAGAGGTAAGGCTGCAAATGGCTTCTTCCTTTTCCTGGGATGCGTTTCACCTAATATCTGTGAGAATGAAGCCCAGGCATGTCACCTTAGCCTGGGATATTTGTGCCTTTTTCTTGGACACCTTCTATCCTTTCTTGGCTAGGTAGTTCCGAGCCGTCTTTAGTAGACCTGACAATCAGAATGTCATCTGCATATTGAAGGAGGGTTCCCTTTTACAGAGGTAGAACTTTTAGGTCTTTAGAGGACATTTCCCCAATGATGGTGTGGGGATTTTTGAACCATTGGGGCAGGATGGCCCAGCATTATTGCTTTTGTGGCATGTTGTGTCCTGCCACTCACAAGCCAAAAATTCTTGTGACTCTGAGATGAGTGGAATACAGAAAAAGGCATCATTGAAGTCTAATACAGAATGCCATGGCCTGGTGGATGGTAGAATGACCAGCAGGGTGTAGGAAATAGGAGCTACTGGATGTATATCCTCGGTGGCTTCACTGACTGTCCTGATATCCTTTACCAGGTCTCCAGCAGCCCATGGGGCTCTTGTGGTCAGGCCAATCCCAGATATGGAGCTCCCCTGGGCAGGTACCCCAGCAGGGCTGGACCCACAGGAACCATGCACATAGCCCACCTTGAAGAGAACCCCCAGCTCACCTCTCGCTCACAGCTGACACAGAACACCTCAGAGCAAGACTTCAACTAACAAACAACAGCTCTGACAGTGTTGTGTCCCTGGGTATCACTCTGTGTGGCCTCTCTCTTCCTACTCTTCCAGACACTTCCACTGCAGCCAGGGCACCAGGACTCTGTCTCCACACATCATCACTCCTCTCTCTGACTCCTTGGTTCCTCTCATTAGGAAAGGGTCTTCTTGAAGTTGTTTTCCACTAATGGACCAGATAAAATGATAAGAAAACAAGCCGCAGCTGCAGCCCCTTGTCTATCCTGACTCTCAAGAGCCCACACCTGTTCCTTGGGCCTGGCCCGTTTAGCAAGGTTCATTTTCTGCAACTGTGAGCCCCTGAGGGGTGAGGATTGGCTGATTTGGGCAGCCTGACACTGCCTGCCAGCCCTCCCCAAGGGTGCCTGTCTTGAGGTCAATATAAAGACCTCTCCAGTCAGCAAGAGCTCCTGTAGCTGTGCCTGACACCATATTCTCTGCCCCGTCAGCAGTGTCAGGGCTGGGGTGGTGGGAGGGAGTGAGGGGCCGTGGCTTTTTGGTTGGCCCAGTGTGAGTGGGGCTCTGCTGGACTTCCTGCAGGAGTTGCCAGGCTGCCACCTGCTAAAGAAGAGGATGTGTCACACATACCTGCCACTGGAATTTCTCCCCAGGCAGAGGTGAGGAAGTAAAAAAGCAGTGGGGGCCGTGGCAGGAGGGGTATCTCATGCAGGGAAATGGAAAGCTTCCAGAAGAGCATCTGGGGCCAGGACCATTCTGGATGGCCTACAAGCACCAAGTTGGCCTGCGTGCAGTCGCTGGTGTGGCTCCGCAGCCCATCCTCTAGGCTTGCAAGTTCTTGTACATATTCAGGTGTTTTACCTGGAAAGGGTGGGAAGAGTTCAGCTGCAGCAGGACTCGGGCTCAGCTCACATTTACTTACAGACGCCTCGACACAGTCCCCCAGCTTTGCAATGAGGATGCTCCTTGTGGGGGGGGAGCGCTGCTGACTGCATGGGAGATTATTTCCCACCTCTGACCAACTTAAGAATTTTTTACCACTGGAGCAAGTGCCCTGATACGATTTTCCTGTTTATAACTGGTGGTTTCTGTTTTTTTTTTTTTTTTTTTCCTTTTTTCTCTTTGTTTCAACATAGATTTTATTTATTCCTCTTTTTTTTAGTTTAGAGATATAAACATAGAAATAATGCATTAATATAACGACGTCTATATGAAGGGAAAAACTTTTTTTCTGTTTTATTTTATTAAAGGTTATTTATTTATTTTTAATTTTTTTAAAAATTTGTTTATTTCTTTTATACTGCAGGTTCTTATTGGATATCTATTTTATACATATAAGTGTGCACATGTGAATCCCAGTCTCCCAATTCATCCCACCAACACCCTCACATGACGTGCCCCCCTTGGTGTCCATATGTTTGTTCTCTACATCTGTGTCTCTATCTCTGCCCTGCAAACCGGTTCATCTGTACCATTTTTCTAGGTTCCACATATATGCATTAATATACAATATTTGTTTTTCTCTTTCTGACTTACTTCACTCTGTATGACAGTCTCTAGATCCATCAAGGTCTCTACAAATGACCTAATTTCATTCCTATGAATGGCTGAGTAATATTCCATTGTATGTATGTACCACATATTTATCCATTCGTCTGTCTGTGGGCACTTAGGTTGCTTTCATTACCTGGCTATTGTAAATAGTGCTGCAATGAACATTATGGTGAATGTGTCTTTTTGATTTATGGTTTTCTCTGGGTATATGTCCAGTAGTGGGATTGCTGGATTATATGGTAATTCTATTTTTAGATTTTAAGGAACCTCCATACTGTTCTCCATAGAGACTGTATCGATTTACATTCCCAACAATAGTGGAAGAAGGTTCCTTTTCTCCACACCCTCTCCAGCATTTTTTGTTTGTAGATTTTCTGATGATGCCCATTCTAACAGGTGTGACGTGATACCTCATTGTAGTTTCGATTTCCATTTCTCTAATAATTAGTGATGTTGAGCAGATTTTCATGTGTGTCTTGGCCATCTCTATGTCTTCTTGGAAGAAATGTCTATTTAGATCTTCCATTTTTGTATTGGGTTGTTTGTTTTATTAATATTGAGCTGCATGAGCTGTTTATATATATTGGAGATTAATCATTTGTCCATTGATTCATTTGCAAATATATTCTGCCATTCTGAGGGTGGTCTTTTCGTCTTGTTTGTAGTTTCCTTTGCTTTGCAAAACCTTTTACATTTCACTTGGTCCCATCTGTTTCGTTTCGTTTTTTTATTTCATTACTATAGGAGGTGGATCAAAAAAGATCTTGCTGTGATTTACGTCAGAGTATTCTTCGTAAGTTTTCCTCTCACAGTTTTATACTGTCCAGTCTTACATTATGGTCTCTAATCCATTTTGAATATATTCTTAGGTATGGTGTTGGGGAGTGTTCTAATTTCATTCTTTTACATGTAGCTGTCCATATTTCCCAGCACCACTGATTGAAGAGACTCTCTTTTCTCCATTGTAAAGTCTTGCCTCCTTTGTCATAGATTAGTTGAGCATAGGTGTGTAGGTTTATTCCTGGGGTTTTTTTTTTTTTTTCCTTTTCTGCCTTTATTGGAGTATATTTGCATTACAATGGAGTGTTAGTTTCTGCTGTCTAACAAAGTGAATCAGCTATACATATACAAATGTCACCAGATCACTTCCCTCTTGCATCTCCCTCCCACACTCCATATCCCACCCCTTTAGGTGGTCACAAATCACCGAGCTGATCTCCCTGTTCTATGTGGCTGCTTCCCAGTAGCTATTGGTATTACATTTGGTAATGTATTTATGTCCATGTCACTCTCTCACTTCTTCCCATCTTACACATCCCCCTTCTGTTGTCCTCAAATCCTTTCTCTATGTCTGTGTCCTTAATCCTGTCCTGCCACTAGGTTCTTCATAACTTTTTTTTTCTTCATTAGATTCCATATATCTCTGTTAACATACAGTATTTGTTTTTCCCTTTCTGACTTACTTCACTGTGTAGGACAGATTCTAAATCCATCCACATCAGTACAAATAACTCAGTTTTGCTTCCTTTTATGGCTGAGTAATATTCCATTGTATATATATGCCAGATCTTCTTTATCCATTCATCTGTCGATGGACACTTAGGTTGCGTCCATGTCCTGGCTATTGTAAATAGAGCTGCAATGAACATTTTTGTACATAACTATTTTTGAATTATGGTTTTCGCAATGAAAATGCCCATATTTGGATTGTTGTGTCGTATGGTACTTCTATTGTTAGTTATTTAAAGGAACCTCCGTACTGTTCTCCCTAGTGGCCATATCAGTTTACATTCCCACCCACAGTGCAAGTGTGTTCCCTTTTCTCCAATAAAGGCCTCTCCAACATTTATTGTTTTGTAGAATTTTTTGATGATTGCCACTCTGACTTCTGTGAGGTGATACCTCACGGTAGTTTTGATTTCCATTTCTCTAATGATTAGTGATGTTCAGCATCCTTTCATGTGTTTCATGGTAATCTGTATATCTTCTTTGGAGAAATGTCTATTTAGGTCTTCTGCCCGTTTTTGGATTGGGTTGTTTGTTTTTGTGATATTGAGCTACATGAGGTGCTTGTAAAGTTTGGAGATTAATCCTTTGTCAATTGCTTCATTTGGAAATATTTTCTCCAATTCTGAGGGCTGTTTTTCCATCTTGTTTATGTTTTCCTGTACTGTGTAAAAGCTTTTAAGTTTCATTAGGTCCCATTTGTTGATTTCTGTTTTTATTCCCATTTCTCTAGGAGGTGGGTCAAAAAGGATCTTGCTGTGATTTATGTCATAGAGTGTTCTGCCTATGGTTTCCTCTAAGTGTTTTATAGTGTCTGGTCTTATATTTAGATCTCTAATCAAGTTAGAGATTATTTTTGTGTATGGTGTTATGGAGTGTCCTAATTTCATTCTTTTATGTGTAGGGGTCCAGTTTTCCCAGCACCAATTACGGAAGAGTCTGTCTTGTCTCCATTGTATATCCTTAGCTCCTTTGTCATAGATGAAATAGCCATAGGTATGTAGGTTTATCTCTGGGCTTTCTGTCCTGTTCCATTGATCTGTTTTTATGCCAATCTACATACACTTGATTCCATTATGGAGACATATAAATACATAGGTTTCAAGATTATTACCAGTCAGATATATTCTTCTTCAGTGAATAGGGTGTTTTGTGTCCAGTACATTGAGAAAGGAGTAGGTCTTGTCTATTACATATTTGGTATATGGTATGGTATCTGTGCTAATTTGAAACTCTGCTTTTACATATCACCCCACATCACCTTTCCCCTTAAGGGGGCATAAGTGTGTTTTCTAAATGTGTAACTCTGTTCTCTTTTGAAATTCAGTTCATGTGTAGCCATGTTTACATTCCCTCTATAAGTGATATATTACAATAAGTTTCTTTTTCTTTGTGGCTCATTTCACTTAGCATCATCGTACCTAAAGCCACTCAGAATGCTGCTATTGGCCTTATGACATTGATTTTATGTCTGAGTGACATTCCATTGTATACAAGTACCACAACATCTTTGTCCATTTTTTTTTTTCCTTTCCAGGGATATTTAAAGTGTACCGAAGTCGAGGTTCTTGTAAACAGAGCAGCCCTAAATTTTGGGCTGGCTGTGTGTTGTGGATTTTTAGTTTTCCCAAAATACACGCCCATGAGTGGAAGTGTGCTATGCTCTGTAGCTCCGTTTTAGAAAACAACATACAGTTCTCCAGAGAGGCTGTTGGCAATTTACATCCTGTCCATCGGCGTAACCAGGCTCCCTTTTCTCCATGGCCTGTCCTGCATTTGTGGTTTTTACACTATTTGCAGATGGCCCTTTTGACCGATGGTAAGTGACACTTCTATGTAGTGTGGATTTGCAATGCCTGATGGCTTACTGGGCCAAAAAGGGCGTATGCATTTTTTTCCCGAATATATTCAAGAAAATACACATACTCCCTTTTGGGCCAAGGGCAACATTGTCGAAGTTCTGTCGCTTTTCATGTGCTTTAAAGACGACTCCAATCTACCTCTTGAAATCTGTTTCCTTCAATTCTGCCTTGCTTTCAATTCCTCTTCACTGCCTTACCTCAATATATTTCTGGATGATAGTTGTCCTTTATAACTCTGCAAGTTTGTGAATTGCTGTGCCCCTGATTTCCATTTTTCAACTCGCTTATTTGTGAGCTGGGTGCAATACCGCAGGATGGCTTTAGGCCCTAGTCTTGTTCCAGGGTTGCAGGCTGAGCCTTTGTTTAATTCTTCTTCCTGATGGGAAACTAGAGTGACATGTGCCCATCGAAACACCTACAGCTAATGTCTCATTTGTTTCCCCTCTTCCTGTTCATCCTCTGCACAATTTGCAAACTGTGCATAACAGGAGGGTAAAGGCGCTGACACTCCAAGTGGGGAGATTTTCAGTATTGCAGATGGAATGGCTAAGCCGAGCACAAGGAAAGGAAAAATGAGGTACATTTTAGAAAACTTTCCCGATTACACAGTGTACCATCCAACGGGTTTCCCATGCATGTTTTAACTGTAGGAAGATTCCCTTAAACCTGGAGAGTTGGGGCCACTAGAATGGGTAGCACACAGTATTGCTCTAAGTGGTGTTCTTTTGCTCACACAACCTCAGCAATCTTGTCAGCCCCAAGTGTCCAGTCTTACGTCTCCTCCAGCTGTGGGTGTAAAGGTAGTCATTCCAGGTCGCATCACAGGCTGTGAAAGTAATTTTTAAGACTTTCTCTCTGTTTTGCTGTTTTTGCATTTTGCTTTTGAAATTTATTTTTATAAGTGTGTTTTGCTGAATTTAACTGTTGTGTTCGTGCCGTTATACACACGCATGATTCCTTTATGGAGACATGAGAATACATATGTTTTAGAATTATTACAAGTCAGATATATTCCTCTTCAATGAATAGGGGTTGTTGAGTCCAGTTCATTGTGCCGGTAGTAGGTGCTGTCTATTACATACTTGGTTTATGGAACGGTATCTGTGCTAATTTAGGACTCTGGATTTATGCATCACCCCACCTCTCCTTCCCCCTTAAGCAGGCATAAGAGCGTTTTCTAAATGTGAGACTCTGTTCCCTTTCCTAACTCAGTTCATGTGTAGCCATGTTTACAGGACCTTCATAAGTCATATCTTATGATAAGTTTCGTTTTCTCTGTGACTTATTTCACTTAGAATCATCGTACCTGAATCCACTCATTTGGCTGCTACTGGCCTTATGACATTGATTTCATGGCTGAAGGATATTACATCGTAAGTAAATACCACAATTTCTTGAAACATATTTGTCTTTCCTTGGATATATCAGGTGTACCCAAGTTGAGGTTCTTGTAAGCAGTGCTGCCCTAAATTTTGGGGTGATTCTGTCTTATTGATTTTCAGTTTTCCCAAGGTATATTCCCTACACTGGAAGTGCTCTTGGCTCTGTAGCTCTGTTGTTTACTTGTTTTAGGGAACACAATGCACTCCTCCAGAGAGGCAGTTGGCAATTTACATACTGCCCATCAGCATAACTAGGCTCCCTGTTCTCCATGTCCTGTCTTGCCTTTCTGGTTTTTACACATTTTGCAGATCTCCCTTTTGAATGGTGGGAAGTGATACTTCTTTGTAGTGCAGATTTGCATTGCCCGCTTGCTTGCTTGGCCAAAAACGGCGTATGCGTTTTCTCCTGAATATATTAAGGAGAAAACGCAAACGCCGTTTTTGGCCAGGTGCATCATTGTCGAAATTGTGCCCCTCTTCCTGTGCTTTAAAGGCGATTCCAATGTACCTCTTGAAATATGTTTCCTGATATTCTGGCTCGCTTTCAAGTCCCCCTAGTTGCCTTCCCTCAAGAGATTTTTGGACGATAGTTGTCCTTTATTACTCTGCCAGTTTCTGAATTCCTGTGCCCCTGAGCTCCATTATTTAACTCGTTATTTGTGAGCAGACCGCAATTCCAAAATTTGGGTTCAGGACCTATACGTGTTCCCGGCGGGTGGCTGAGACATTGGTTAAATCCTCTTCCTGCCGAGAAATTAGAGTGACATGTGCCCGTCCAAATGCCTAACAGCTACTTTCTCATTGGTTGTCCCTCTTCCCTTTCATCCTCTGCCAAATTGGCAACATGTGCGAACCAGGAGGTTAAAGGGGCTGTCTCTCCAAGTTGGGAGATTGATAGTAAAGCAGTTGGAAAATCAGACCGGAGCACCAGGAGAGGGAATATTAGTTGAATTTTAGAAACCTTTCATATTCACAGTGTGTCCATTCTCTAGGTTTCCCGTACATGTTACAGCTGTAGTAATATTCCCTTCAACCTGGAGAGTTGGGAACCTTGGAATGTGTGCCACGCATTATTGCTTTAAATGGTCTTCATTTGCTCACCGAATCTCACCGATCCTCTCAGTCCCAAGTGTCCACCCTTATGACACATCCAGCTGTCATTGTAGATAGGGATATTCGATGTTTCATCAGAGACCCTGAAGGAATTGTAAAGAATTTCCCTGATTTTTTGTTTGTTTGTGAAATTCCTATTTATTGTGGGTTTGAGCTGATTCTCAATGCCATGTTTATGTGGGTCTACACACACTTGATTCCCTTTTTGAGACATATCAATACATAGGTTTTAAGATTCTTACTAGTCAGATATATTCCTCTGTGGGAAATATGGGGTTTTGAGTCCCTTTCACTGAGGAAGGTGTACGTCTTTTCTATTCCATAGTTGGTTTTTGGGACGGTACATGTACTAATATCAAACTCTGGTTTTATGCATCACCCCACCTCTCCTTCACCCTTAAGGAGGCAAAAGAGTGTTTTCTAAATGTGAGACTCTGTTCTCTTTCCTAACTCAGTTCATGTGTAGCCATGTTTACAGGACCTTCATAAGTGATATCTGATGATAAGTTTCTTCTTCTCTGTGACTTATTTCACTTAGAATCATCGTACCTGAATCCACTCATTTTGCTGCTACTGGCCTTATGACATTGATTTCATGGCTGAGGGATATTCCATCCTACGTAAGTACCACCATTTCTTTAACCATTTTTGTCTTTCCTGGGATATTTCAGGTGGACCAAAATTGAGGTTCTTGAGAGCAGTGCAGCCCTAAATTTTGGGGTGGCTATGTCTTATTGATTTTCAGTTTTCCAAAGGTATGTTCCCTAGACTGGAAGTTCCCTTGGCTCTGTAGCTCTGTTGTTTACTTGTTTTAGAGAACACAGTGCACTACTCCAGAGAGGCAGTTGGCAATTTGCATCCCGCCCATCAGCATAACTAGGCTCCCTTTTCTCCAGGTCCTGTGTTGCCTTTCTAGTTTTTACATATTTTGCGGATGTCCCTTTTGTCCGGTGGGTAGTGATACTGCTTTGTAGTGCAGATTTGCATTGCCCGCTTGCTTGCTCGGCCAAAAAGTGCATATGCGTTTTCTCCTGAATATATTCAGGAGAAAATGCATACACCCTTTTTAACCAAGTGCATCATTGTCGAAGTTGTGCCCCTCTTCCTGTGCTTTAAAGGTGATTCCAATGTACCTCTTGAAATCTGTTTCCTGCTATTCTGGCCCAAATTCATGTTCACCTGGATTCCTTCCCTCAACAGGTTTTTGGACGATAGTTGTCCTTTATTACTCTGCCAGTTTGTGAATTGCTGTGCCCCTGAGCTCCATTTTTCAACTCGTTTTTTGTGAGCTGACCGCAAGTCCAAAATTTTGGTTCAGGACCTATACTGGGTCCCGGCGGGAGGCTGAGACTTTGGTTAATTCTTCTTCCTGATGGAAAATTAGAGTGACATGTGCCCGTCCATATGCCTAACAGCTAATCTCTCATTGGTTCTCCCTATTCCCTTTCATCCTCTGCCAAATTGGCAACCTGTGCGTGCCAGGAGGTTAAAGGGTCTGTCTCTCCAAGTTGGGCCATTGATAGTAAAGCAGTTGGAAAGTCAAACCAGAGCACCAGGAGAGGGACTATTAGTTGAGTTTTAGAATCATTTTGTATTCACAGTGTGTGCATTCTCTACGTTTCCCATACATGTTATAACTGTAGTGACATTCCCTTTTACCTGGTGAGTTGGGACCCATGGAATTGTTGGCATGCATTATTTCTTTAAATGGTCTGCATTTTCTCGTCCAATCTCACCAATCCTCTCAGTCCCAAGTGTCCAGCCTTATGTCTCATCCAGCTGTCGTTTTAGATAGGGTCATTCCAGGTTTCATCAGAACACCGGAAGGAATTCTGTTAGAACTTCGCTGTTTTATTGTTTTGTTTTTGAAATTCATTTATATAATGAGGTTGAGCTGATTTTCACTGACGTGTTTATGCCGGTCTAGACACTGTTGATTCCCTTACGGAGACATATCAATATATAGGTTTTAAGATTCTTACTAGTCAGATATATTCCTCTGTGGGAATAGGGCTGTTGAGTCCCGTTCACTGAGGTAGGAGTAGCTCTTGTCTATTCTGTATTTGGATTATGCAACGGTACCTGTGCTAATATCAAACTCTGGTTTTGTGCATCTCCCCACCTCTCCTTTCCCCTTAAGCAGGCATAAGTATGTTTTCTAAATGTGAGACTCTGTTCTCTTTCCTAATTCAGTTCATGTGTAGCCATGTTTACATTTCCTTCATAAGTGATATTTTATGTCAGAATGCTCCACGGCTCTTGTGATCATAATGCTCCATGATGCTCGTCATCACAATTATCCATGGCCTTCTCATCACAATGCTCCACCGTCTTGCCATCACATTACTCCATGCCCTGGTCATCACAATGCTCCATGTCCCTTGTCATCACAATTCTCCCACTCTTTGTCATCACAATGCTCGATGACACTTCTCATCACAATATTACATGCTCTTGTCATCACAATTTTCCATGCACTTGTCATCGCAATGCTCCCTGACCCATATCATAGCAAGCTCCATATGCTTGTCATCACAATGCTTCATGACATTGTTATAAAAATTCTCAATGTCCCTTGTCATGACAGTGCTGCATGCCAGTATCATCACAATGCTCAATGACATTTGTCATCACATTGCTCCGGGCCCTTGTCATCACAATGCTCCATGCCCTTGTCACCAAAATGCTCCATGACCTCTGTAATCACAATGTTCCCTGACACCTGTCATCACAGTGCTCCATGCCCCTTGTCAGTACAGTGCTCCATGAAGCCAGTCATCACAATTACCCAAGGTCTTCTCATCACAATGCTTCAGGGTTTTACCATCACAATGCTCCATGCCCTGGTCATCTCAATGCTCCATGACCCTTGTCATCACCATTCTCCTCATCCTTGTCATCACAGTGCTCCTTGACACTTCTCCTCACAGTGTTAAATGCTCTTGTCATCACAATTCTGCATGCACTTATCATCACAATGCTCCAGGACCCCTGTCATAGCAAGCTCCATGTGCTTGTCATCACAATGTTTCAAGACCTTGTCATTAAAATTCTCAATGGCCCTTGTCATCACAATGATCCTTGCCCTTGTCATCACAATGCTCCTTTACCTTTGTCATCACAATCCTCCATGACACTTGACATCAAAATGCTCCATGTCATTGGCATCACAATGGAACATGACATATGTCATCACAATGCTCCCTGACACCTGTCTTAACAATAATCCATGACGTTGTCATCACAATGCTCGATGCCATTGTCATCACAATGCTCCATGACCTCTGTCATCACAATGTTCCCTGACACCTGTCATCACAATGCTCCATGCCCCTTGTCAGTACCGTGCTCCATGATGCTCCTCATCACAATTACCCTAGGTCTTCTCATCACAATGATTCATGGTTTTACCATCAAAATGCTCCATGCCCCTGTCATCACAATGCTCTATGCCCTTGTCATCCCAATGCTCCATGACCGTTGTCCTCACAATGCTCCATGACTCCATTCAACACAATGCTTCATGATCTTTGTCATCACAATGGTCAATGCCCTCATCATCACAAGACTCTGTGACCTCTGTCACCACAATGCTCCATGAACTTTTCATCACAATGGTCCATGACCCTTGTCATCACAATCCTCCATGCCTTTCTCAGCACAATACGCAAAGACACTTGTCATCACAATGCTCCATTCGCTTGTCAACACAATGCTCCACCAGCTTTTCATCACAATGCTCCAAGCACTTCTCATCAAAATGCTATGTCACCAGTGATATCACAATGTTCCATAACTAGTCATCACATTACTCCCTCACGTTTCTCATCACAATGTTCCATGACCACTGTCATCACAATACTTCATGCCCTTATCATCACAGTGATCCATGACCCCTGACCTCACAATGCTCCATAACACATGTCATCAAAATGCTCCATATCTTTTGTCATCACAAATCTCAATGACTCTTGGCATCACAATGCTCCATGTCATTGTCATCACAATGCGTCAGGAACCTTCTCATCACATTGCTCCATGCCCTTGTCATCACAAATCTCCATGACACTTGTCATCACAATGCTCGAAGCCGTTCTCATAACAGTGCTCCATGGCCTTGTCATTACAGTCCTCCATGAACCCTGTACCACAGTGTTCCAGGCCCTTGTCATCACAGTGCTCCAGGCCCACTCTCATCACAATAATCCATGAAACTTTTCAGACCAATTCCCCATGGCCTTGTCATCACAATGCTCCATTACCCCTGTCATAACAATGCTCCATGATCCCAGTCATCACAATGTTCCACAGCCTTGTCATCACAAGGCTCTATGACCCTTGTCATCACAAGGCCCCATACACATGAAATCACAATGCTCCATGCCCTTGTCATCACAAAGCTCCATGATGTGTGTCTTCAGAATGTTCCATGGCCTTCTCATCACAATGCACCATTCCCTTGTCATCAGAATGCTCCACGACCCCTGTAATCACAATGCTCCATGCCCATTTTCATTAGAATGCTCTATGAGAATGTCATCACAAGGCTCCATGGTTTTGTCATCACAATGCTCCAGGACCTTGTCATCACAATGCTCCTTTCTCTTCTCATCACAATGCTCCATGACTCCTGTCATCACAATACTCCATGAATATTTTCAGCCCAATGTTCCATGACATTCTCATCACAATGCTCCATGACACCTGTAATCACAATGCTCCATGACCAATGTCATCACAACCCTCCATGACCCCTGAGAACACAATGATCCGGGACTCTTGTGATCAAAATGTTCCATGACACTTGTCATTACAATGATCCATGCCCATGTCATCCCAATGCTCCATGACCCCGTAATCACAATGCTCCGTGACGCTTGTCATCAAAATGCTCCATGACACTTGTCATCACAATGCTCCATGCACTTCTAATCACAATGCACCACGACCTTGTCATCAAAATGCTCCATGACATTTGTCATCACAAAGCTCCATGACCATTGGCATCACAATGCTCCATGCTCCTTTAAATCAAAATGGTCCATGAACCCTCTCATCACAATGCTCCAAACCTTTGTGATCACAGTGTTCCATAACACTTGTCATCACAACGCTCCATGATGCCTCTCATAACAATACACCATGCCCTTGTCATCACAATGCTCCATGACCTTGGTCATCACAATTCTCAATACACTTGTCATCACAATGCTCCCTAAACCTTGTCTTCAGAATGCTCCTTGAACCCTGTCATGAAAAGGCTCCTTGAGTTTTTCATCACAATGCTCCATTCCCTTTTCATCACAATGCTCCATGCCATTGTCGTCACAATACTCCACAAGCTTGTCATCAGAATGCTCCATGACCCTTGTCATCACAATGCTCCATGACCTCTGTCATCACAATTCTCCATAACACCTGTCATCACAATGCTCCATGACCCTTGTCATTACAGTGCTCCATGACACTCATCTTCACAATTATCCATGGTCTTCTCATCACAGTGCTCCACGGTCTTGCCATCACAATGCTGCATGCCCTGGTCATCACAATGCTCCATGTCTTTGGTGATCAAAATTCTCCACGTCCTTGGCATCACTACGATCCATGACACTTCAACTCACAGTGTTATATGCTTTGTCATCACAATTCTCTATGAACTATTAATCGCAATGCTCCAAGACCCTTGTCATAGCAAGCTCCATGTGGTTGTCATCACAATGCTTCATGAATTGTGATCAAAATTATCAATGGCCCTTGTCATCACAATTGTCCATGCACTCGTCATCACAATGCTCCAAGCCTATGTCATCACAATGCTCCATTACCTTTGCCATCACAATCCTCCATGACACTTGGCATCACAATGCTCCATGCCATTGTCATCACAATGGACCATGACATATGTCATCACAATGCTCCCTGACACCGGTCTTCACAATTCTCCATGACCTTGTCATCACAATGCACCATGTCCACTGTCATCACAATAATCCATGAAACTTGTCAGACCAATGCTCCATGTCCCTGTCATCACAATCCTCTATGCCATTTTCATCACAATGCTCCAAGAACCCTGTAATCACAATGCTCTTTGCCCCTTTTCATCAGAATGCTCCATGAGACTTTTCATCACAAGGGTCCATGGTCTTCTCATCACAATGCTCCAGGACCTTGTCATTACAATTTTCCATTCCCTTGTCATCACAATGTTCTATGACACCTGTCATCTCAATACTCCATGAACATTTTCAGCCCAATGCTCCATGACCTTCTCAAGACACTGTTTCATGACCCATGTCATCAAAATGCTCCATGACCACTGGCATCAAAATGCTCCATGATCATTTTCATCACAATGATCCATGCCCTTGTCCTCCCAGGGTTCCATGGCAACTGTAATCACAATGCTCTGTGACGCTTGTCCTCACATTTCTCTGTGACACTTGTCATCACAATGCTCCATGCCTTTGTCAGCAAATGCTACATTACCTTGTCATCACAATGCTCCATTCGCTTGTCATCATAATTTTCCATTACCATTGTCATCAAAATCCTCCATGAACGTTGGGATCACATTGCTTCATGCCCTTGTTATCAAAATGCTCCATTCTCCTTGAAATCAAAATGATCCATGACCTCTGTCATCACACTGCTCCAAACACTTGTGATCACAATGTTCCATAACACTTGTCATCACAACACACTTCGATGCCTGTCATCACAATTATCCATGGAATTCTCATGACAATGCTCTATGACATTTGTCATCACAATACTCAATACATTTGTCATCACAATGCTCCCTGTCACATCTCATCAGAATGCTCCTTGAACCGTGTCATGAAAAGGCTCCATGCCCCTTTCATCACAATGCTCGATGCCATTGTCATCACAATACTTCACAAGCTTGTCATCAGTATCCTCCATGACCCTTGTCATCACAATGCTCCATGACCCCTGTCATCACAATGCTCCATGCCCCTTGTCATTACAGTGCTCCATGATGCTCGTCATCACAATTATCAATGGTCTTCTCATCACAATGCTCCACGGTCTTGCCATCACAATGCTCAATGTGCCTTGTCATTACAATACTCTAAGTCCTTTTCATCACAGTGATCCTTAACACTTCTCATAACAATGTTACATGATCTTGTCATCACAATTCTCCATGCACTTGTCATCGCAATGCTCTATGACCACAGTCATAGCAAGCTCCATGTGCTTTTCAGCACAATGCTTCACGACGTTGTCATCAAAATTCTCAATGGCCCTTGTCATCACAATTATCCATGCCCTTGTCATCACAATGCTCCATGACCATTGTCATCACAATGTTCCAAGCACTTGTCATCAAAATGCTCCATTACCTTTGTCATCACAATCCTCCATGACACTTGGTATCACAATGCTCCATGCCATTGTCATCACAATGGACATTGACATATGTCATCACAATGCTCCCTGACACCTGTTTTCAAAATACTCCATGACCTTGTCAACACAATGTTCCATACCTTTGTCATCACAATGTGCCATGCCCACTGTAATCACAATAATACATGAAACTTGTCAGACCAATGTTCCATGCCCCTGTCATCAAAATGCTCCATGCTCTTGTCATCACAATGCTCCATGACCCCTGTCATTACAATGCTACATGACTCCAGTTATCACAATGCTTCATGACCTTTGTCATAACAATGGTGCATGACCTCGTCACACAAGGCTCTGTGACCTTTGTCTCCACAATGCTCCATGCCCTTTTCATCACAATGCTCCAAGCTCACTGTCATCACAATAATCCATGATCTTGTCAAACCAACGTTCCATGCCCCTGTCATCACATTGCTCCAAGCCCTTGTGATCAAAATGCTCCATGACCCCTGTCATCACAATGCCCTGTGACTCAAATCATCACAATGCTTAATGACCTATCTCATCACAATGGTCCATGCCCTCGTCACACAAGGCTCTGTGATCTTTGTCACCACAATGCTCCATGAAATTTTCATCACAACGCTCCATAAAACTTGTCATCACAATTCTCCATGCCCTTCTCATCAAAATGCTCTCTCAACACATATATCACAATGTTCCATCACTAGTAATCACAATACTCCCTCACCCCTGTCATCACAGTGTTCCATGTACCCTTTCATGACAGTGCTACATGCCCTTATCTTCACAATGAACCATGACCACTGACATCAAAATGTTCCATAAACCCTGTCACAAAATGCTCCATGACCCATTTCATCACAATGCTCCATGACACCTGACATCACAATTTTCCATAACCCCTCTCATCAAAATGTTCCAGGACACTTTTGATCAAATTGCTCCATGACCCTGTCATCACAATGCTCCCTGCACTTTTCATCACAATGCACCACGGCCTTGTCATCAAAATGCTCCATGACATTTGGCATCACAAAGCTCCATGACCATTGGCATCACAATGCTCCATGCCATTATCATCAAATGCTCCTTGAACCCTCTCATCACATTGCTCCATGCCCTTGTCATCACAAAGCTCCATGACGCTTGTCATCACAATGCTCGATGCCCTTCTCATCACAATGCTCCATGCCCTTATCATTACAATCCTCCATGACCTATGTATCATAGTGTTCCGTGCCCTTTTCATCACAATGTTCCATGCCCACTCTCATCACAATAATCCATGAAAATTTTCAGACCAATGCTCCATGCCCTTTTCATCACAATGCTCCATTACCCCTGTCATTTTAATGCTCCATGACACCTGCCATCACAAGGTTCCATGGCCTTGTCATCACAAGCCTCCATGACCCTTGTCATCACAATGCTCCAAGACCCATCTAATCACAATGCTCCATGTCTTTGTCATCACAAAGCTCCATGATGCATGTCATCAGAATGCTCCATGGCCTTCTCATCACAGTGCTCCTTGCCCTTGTCATCACAATGCTCCAACAGCCCTGTAATCACAATGCTCCATTCCCCTTTTCATCTCAATGCTCCATGAACCCTGTCATCAAAATGCACCATGCCCATCATCATAATGCTTCATGCTACGGTCATCAAAATGAAATCAAAATGCTCCATGACCTCTGTCATCACAATGCTCCAAACCCTTGTGATCACAATGTTCCATAACACTTGTCATCACAATGCCCCATGACGCTGGTCATTACAATTATGAATGGTCTTCTCATCACAATGCTCCATGACCTTTGTCATCACAATGCTCAATACACTTGTCATCACAATGCTCCCTGACACTTGTCATCAGTATGCTCCTTGAACCCTGTCATGACAAGGCTCCATGCATTTTTCATCACAATGATCCATGCACATTTCATCACAATCCTCCAAGACCCCTCTAATCACAATGCTCCATGTCATTTTCATCACAAAGCTCCATGACGCATGTCATCAGAATGCTCCATGGCCTTCTCCTCACAATGCTCCATGCCCCGGTCTTCACAATGCTACAAAACCCCTGTAATCACAATGCTCATGAACCTTTTTATCAGTATGCTCCATGACAATTGTCATTACAAGGCGCCATGGCCCTCTCATCACAATGCTCCAGGACCTTCTCATCGCATTGCTCCATTCCCTTCTCATCACAATGCTCCATGACCCCTGTCATCACAGTACTCCATGAATATTTTCAGCCCAATGCTCCATGACCTTCTCTTCACAATGCTCCATGACCCATGTCATCACAATGCTACATGACCACAGTCATCAAAATGATCCATGCCACTTGTCATCAGAATATTCCATGCGCTTGTCATCCCCATGCTCCATGACCCCTGTAATCACAATGGTCCTTGATGCTTGTCGTCACAGAGCTCCATGACACTTGTCATCACGGTGCTCCATGCCTTTGTCAGCAAAATGCTACATGACCTTGTCATCACAATGCTCCATGGAATTGTCATCACAATTCTCCATTACCAGTGTCATCACAATCCTCCATGAACCTTGGGATCACATTGCTTCATGCCCTTGTCATCACAATGCTCCATGATTCATGAAATCAAAATGATCCATGACCTCTGTCATCGCAATGCTCAAAACACTTGTGACCACCATGTTCCATAACACTTGTCATCACAACGCTCCATGATGCCTGCCATCACAATACTCCATGCCCTTGTCATCACAATGCTCCATGAACTTTGTCATCACAATGCTCAATACACCTGTCATCACAATGCTCCCTGACAATTTTCCTCAGAATGCTCCTTGAACCCTGCCATGAAAATGCTCCATGCCATTTTCATCACAATGCTCCATGCCCTTTTTCTCACAATGCTCCATGCCATTGTCATCACAATACTCCACAATTTTGTCATCAGAATACTCCAAGACCCTTGTCATCACAATGCTCCATGATCCCTGTCATCACAATGCTCCATGACACCTGTCATCACAATGTTCCATGCCCCTTGTCATTACAGTGCTCCATGACGCTCTTCATCACAAATATCCATGATCTTCTCATCACAATGCTACACGGTCTTTCCATCACAATGCTCCATGACACTTCTCATCACAATATTACATGCTCTTGTCATCACAATTCTCCATGCACTTGTCATCGCAATGCTCAATGACCCCTGTCATAGCAAGCTCCATGTGCTTTTCATCACAATGCTTCACGAACTTGTCATCAGAATTCTCAATGCCCTTGTCATCACAATCCTCCATGCCCTTGTCATCAAAATGCTCCATGACCCTTGTCCTCACAATGCTCCAAACCCCTGTCATCACAGTGCTCCATTAACTTTGTCATCACATTCCTCCATGACACTTGGCATCACAATGCTCCTTGCCATTGTCATCAAAATGGACCATGACATATGTCATCACAATGCTCCCTGACCCCTGTCTTCACAGTACTCCATAATCTTCTCATCACAATGCTCCATTACCTTGTCATCAGAATGTGCCATGCCCACTGTCATCACAATAAACCATGAAACTTGTCAGAACAATGCACCATGCCCCTGTCATCACAATGCTCCTTACCGTTGCCATCACAATGCTCCGTGACTCCCCTCATCACAGTGCTTCATGACCTTTTTCATCCCAATGGTCCATGCCCTCGTCATCACAAGGCTCTGTGACCATTGTCACCACAATGCTCCATGAATTTTTCATCACAATGCTCTGTGATCGTTGTCATCACAATGTTCCCTGCCTTTGTCAGCACAATGCTCCATGACCCTTGTCTTCACAATGCTCCATTCGGTTCTCAGCACAATGCTCAATGATCCATGTCATCAAAATGCGCCATGCACTTGTTATCACAATTCTCCACAGCCTTGTCATCACAATGCTCCATAAATCTTGTCATCACAATGCTCCATAAACTTTGTTATCATAATGCTCCATGCACTTCTCATCAAAATGCTCTCTCAGCACTGATATCACAATGTTCCATCACTAGTCATCACAATACTCCCTCCCCACTGTCATCACAATTTTCCATGACCTCTGTCATCACAATGCTACATGCCCTTATCATCACAATGCTCCAAGACCCCTGAAATCACAATGTTCCATAAACACTGTCATCAAAATATTCCATGACACTTTTCATCAAATTGCTCCATGACCCTGTCATCACAATGCACCATGTCCATCGTCATCATGCTTCATGCTATTGTCATCACAATGAAATCAATATGCTCCATGACCTCTGTCATCAAAATGCTCCGAACCCTTGTGATCACAATGTTCCATAACCATTGTCATCACAATGCACCATGACAATCATCATCACAGTTATCCATGGTCTTCTCATCACAGTGTTCCATGAACATTGTCATCACAATGCTCAATACACTTGTCACCACAATGCTCCCTGACACTTTTCATCAGTATGCTCCTTGAAACCTGTCATGACAAGGCTCCATGCCTTTTTCATCACAATGATCCATACCATTTTCATCACAATGCTCCAAAACCCGTGTAATCACAATGCTCCATGACCTTAATCAAAAAGCTCCATGATGCATGTCATCAGAATGCTCCATGGCCTTCTCATCACAATGCTCCAAGACCCCTGTCATCTCAATGCTCTCTGATTCCAGTCATCACAAGGCTTCATGACATTTGTCATCACAATTGTCCATGTCCTCGTCACACAAGGCTCTGTGACCATTGTCACCACAATGCTCCATGAACTTTTCATCACAATGCTCTCTGATCCTTGTCATCACCATGCTCCATGCCTTTTTCAGCACAATGCTACATGACCCTTGTCATCAAAATGCTCCACGCACTTGTCAGCACAATGCTCCATAACCCATGTCATCACAATGCGCCATGCGCTTGTCATCACAATGCTCCACATCATTGTCGATACAGTGCTCCAAAAACCTTTTCATCACAATGCTCCATGCACTACTCATCAAAATGCTTTCTCCCCCCTGTCATCACAATGTTCCATGATCCCTGTCATTACAATGCTACATGATCTTATCATCACATTGCTCCATGAACCATGACACCACAATGTTCCATAACACCTGTCATCAAAATGCTCCATGACCCATTTCATCCCAATGCTCCATGAGCCCTGACATAACAATGTTCCATAACCACTGTCATCAAAATGTTCCATGATCCTTTTCATCAAATTGCTGCATGACACTGTCATCACAATGCTCCCTGCCCTTCTCATCACAATGCACCACGACCTTGTCATCAAAATGCTCCATGAACGTTGTCATCACAAAGCTCCATTACACTTGGCATCACAATGCTCCATGCCAATTTCATCAAATGCTCCATGACCCCTGTAATCACAATGCTCCCTGCCAGTTTTCATCAGAATGCTCCATGAGGCTACATTGTCCTCTCATCACAATGTTCCAGGACCTTGTCATCACAATGCTCCGTGACTCCAGTCATCACAATGCTTCATGACCTTTGTCAAAACAATGGTCCATGCCCTCGTCATCAAAAGGCTCTGTGATATTTGTCACCACAATGCTCCATGAAATTTTCATCACAATGCTCTTTTACCCATGTCATCACTATGCTCCATGCCTTTGTCAGCACAATGCTCCATGACCATTGTCATCACAATGCTCCATGTGCTTGTCCGCACAATGCCCCATAACCTGTGTCATCACAATGCGCGATGCGCTTGTCATCACAATGCTCCACAACCTTTTCATCACAGTGCTCCATAAAACTTGTCATCACAATGCTCCATGCACTTCCCATCAAAATGCTGTCCCACCAAGGATATCATAATGTTCCATCAATAGTCATCACAATACTCCCTCAACCTTTCATCACAATGTTCCAGGACCCCTTTTCATCATAATGCTCCATGACCCCTGACATCACAGTGTTCCATAACCCCTTTCATCAAAATATCCCATGACACTTTTCATCAAATTGCTCCATGACCATTACATCACAACGCTCTCTGCCTTACTCATCACAGTGCACCACGCCCTTGTCATCAAAATGCTCCATGACCTTTGTCATCACAAAGCTCCATGACACTTGGCATCACAATGCTCCATGCCATTGTCATCAAAATGCTCCATGAACACTCTCATCACATTGTTCCATGCAATTGTCATCACAGGCTCCATGATGCTTTTCATCACAATGCACGATGCTCTTCTTAACACAATGCTCCATGCACTTTTCATTAAAATCCGCCATGACCCATGTATCACAGTGTTCCGTGCCCTTGTCATCACAATGCTCCATGCCCCCTCTCATCACAATAAGCCATGAAACTTTTCAAACCAATGATCCATGCCCTTGTCATCAACATGCTCCATTACCCATTATAACAATGCTCCATGAAACCTGCCATTACAATGTTCCACGGACTTTTCATCACAAGGCTCCATAACCCTTGTCATCACAATGCTCCATGTCCTTGTCATCACAAAGCTCCATGACGCATGTCATCAGAATTCTTCATGGCCTTCTCATCACAATTCTCCATGCCCTTGTTATCACAATCCTCCAACACCCTTGTAATCACAATGCTCCATGCCACTTTTCATCTCAATGCTCCATGAACCCTGTCATCACAATGCACCGTGCCCATCACCATAATATTTCATGCTATTGTCATTACAATGAAATCAAAATGCTCAATGACCTCTGTCATCACAATGCACCAAACCCTTCTGATCACAATGTTCCATAACACTTGTCATCACAGTGCTCCATGACCTTTGTCATCACAATGCTTGCTGACACTTGTCATCAGTATGCTCCTTGAAACCTGTCATGACAAGCCTCCATGCCTTTTTAATCACAATGATCCATGCCCTCTTCCTGACAATCCTCCAAGACCCCTGTAATCACAATGCTCCATGCCCTTGTCATCACAAAGCTTCATGACATATGTCTTCAGAATGCTCGATGGCCTTCTCATCACCATGCTCCATGCCATTTTCATCACAATGCTCCTTTCCCTTGTCATCAAATTGCCCCATGACCCCTGTCATCACAATACTCCTTGAATATTTTCAGCCCAATGCTCCATGACCTTCTCATCACAATTCCCCATGAATACTGTCATCACAATGCTCCATGACCCCTGTCATCACAATGCTCCGTGACTCCAGTCATCACAATGCTTCATGACTTTTGTCATTAGAATGGTCCATGCCCTTTTCACACAAGGCTCTGTGTCATTTGTCACCACAATGCTCCATGAACATTTCATCACAATGCTCTGTGACCCTTGTCATCACAATGCACCATGCATTTGTCAGCACAATGATCCATGACACTTGTCATCACAATGCTCCATGCGCTTGTCATCACAATGCTCCTTGACCCATGGCATCACAATGTACCATGCGCTTGTCATCACAATGTTCCACATCATAATCATCACAATGCTCCATAAAACTTGTCATCACAATATTCCATGCACTTCTCATCAAAATGCCCTCTCACCACTGGTATCACAATATTCCAACACTAGTCTTCACAATATTCCCTCACCGCTGTCATCACAATGTTCCATGACCCCTATCATCACAATGCTACATGCACTTATCATCAAAATGCTCCATGACCCATGCCATCACAATGTTCCATAACCCCTGTCATCAAAATGCTACATTACCCATTTCATCTCAATGCTCCATGACCCCTGTCATCACAATTTTCATAACCACTCTCATCAAAATGCTCCATGACCTTTTTCATCAAATTACTCCATGAACCTATTATCACAATGCTCGCTGCACTTCTCATCACAACGCACCACGACCTCGTCATCAAAATGTTCCATGACCTTTGTCATCACAAAGCTCCATGACCCTTGGCATCACAATGCTCCATGCCATAGTCATCACAATGCTCCATGAAGCCTCTCATCACATTGATCCATGCCCTTGTCATCACAAAGCTCCATGACGCTTGTGATCCCAATGCTCGATGCCTTTCTCATCACAATGTTCCATGCCCTTGTCATTAAAATCCTCCATGACCCATGTATCAAAGTGTTCTGTGCCCTTGTCATTACCATCCTCCATGACCCATGTATCAAAGTGTTCTGTGCCCTTGTCATTACAATGCTCCATGCCCACTCTCATCATAATAATCCATGAAATATTTCAGACCAGTGCTCCATGCCCTTGTAATCACAGTGCTCCATTACCCCTGTCATAACAATGCTCCATGACCCCTGCCATCACAATGTTCCACGGCCTTGTCATCACAAGACTCCATGACACTTGTCATCACAATGTTCCAAGTCACTGTAATCACAATTCTCCATACACTTGTCATCACAAAGCTCCATGACGCATGTCATCAGAATGCTCCATGGCCTTCTCATTTACGATGCTCCATGCCCTCACCATCACAATGCTCCAAGACCCCTGTAATCACAATGCTCCATGCCCCTTTTAATCTCAATGCTCCATGAACCTTGTCATCACAATGCACCATGCCCATCATCATAATGCTTCATGCAAT
The DNA here is from genome assembly GCF_949752795.1 of Hyperoodon ampullatus. Lineage (NCBI taxonomy): Eukaryota > Metazoa > Chordata > Mammalia > Artiodactyla > Ziphiidae > Hyperoodon > Hyperoodon ampullatus. The sequence goes on along the minus strand of NW_027641093.1, from coordinate 4,868,181 downwards.
TGGCATCAAAATGAAATCAAAACGCTCCAGGACCTCTGTCATCACAATGCTCCAAACCGTTGTGATCACAATGTTCCATAACACTTGTCATCACAAAGCCCCATAACGCTCATCATCACAATTATCCATGGTTTTCTATTCACAATACTCCATGACCTTTGTCATCACAATGCTCAATACTCTTGTCATCACAATGCTCTATGACACTTGTCGTCACTATGCTCCTTGAACCCTGTCATGACAAGGCTCCATGCCTTTTTAATCACAATGATCCATGCCCTTTTCCTCACAATGCTCCAAGACCCCTGTAATCACAATGCTCCATGCCCTTGTCATCCCAAAAGTTCATGACACATGACTTCAGAATTCTCCATGGCCTTCTCATCACCATGCTCCATGCCCTTTTCATCACAATGCTCCATTCCCTTGTCATCAAAATGCCACATGAGCCCTGTCCTCACAATACTCAATGAACATTTTCAGCCCAATGCTCCATGACCTTCTCATCACAATGCCCCATGAACCCTGTCATCACAATGCTCCATGACCCCTGTCATCCCAATGCTCCGTGACTCCAGTCATCAAAATGCTTCATGACCTTTGTCATCACAATGGTCCATACCCTTGTCACACAAGGCTCTGTGACCTTTGTCACCACAGTGCTCCCTGAAATATTCATTACAATGCTCTGTGACCCTTGTCATCAAAATGCACCATGCCTTTGTCAGCACAATGATCCATGACACTTGTCATCACAATGCTCCATGCACTTTTCAGCACAATGCTTTTTGACCCATGTCATCACAATGCTCCACATCCTTGTCATCACAATGCTCCATAAACCGTGTCATCACAATGCTCCATGCACTTCTCATCAAAATGCTCTCTCACCACTGATATCACAATGTTCCATCACTAGTCTTCACAATACTGCCTCACCCCTGTCATCACAATGTTCCATGACCACTATCATCACAATGCTACATGCACTTATCATTAAATGCTCCATGACCCATGACATCACAATGTTCCGTAAACCCTGTCATCAAATTAATCCAATACCCTTATCATCACAATGCTCCATGATCCCTGACACCACAATTTTCCATAACCACTCTCATCAAAATGTTCCATGACATTTTTCATCAAATTGCTCTATGACCCTGGTATCACAATGCTCCCTGCCCTTCTCATCACAACGCACCTCGACCTTGTCATCAAAATTCTCCATGACCTTTGTCATCACAAAGCTCCATGACCCTTAGCATCACAATGCTCCATGCCCTTGTCATCACAAAGCTCCATGACGCTTGTGATCCCAATGCTTGATGCCCTTCTCATCACAATGCTACATGCCCTTGTCATTACAATCCACCATGACCCATGTATCAAAGTGATCCGTGCCCTTGTCTTCACAATAATCCATGAAACTTTTTAGACCAATTCTCCATGCCCTTGTCATCACAACGCACCATTACCACTGTCATAACACTGCTCCATGACACCTGCCCACAAAAGGTTCCATGACCTTGTCATCACAAGACTCCATGACACTTTTCATCACAATGCTCCAAGACAATGTAATCACAATTCTCCATACCCATGTCATCACAAAGATCCATGACACATGTAATCAGAATGCTCCATGGCCTTCTCATTCACGATGCTCCATACCCTTGTCATCACAATGCTCCAAGACTCCTGTAATGACAATGCTCCCTGCCCCTTTTCATCTCAATGCTCCATGAAACCTGTCATAACAATGCACCATGCCCATCATCAAAATGCTTCATACTATTGTCATCACAATGAAATTAAAATGCTCCATGACCTCTGTCATCACAATGCTCCAAACCCTTGTGATCACAATGTTCCATAACACTTGTCATCACAATGCCCCATGACTCTGGTCATCACAATTATCCATGGTCTTCTCATCACAATGCTCCATGATCTTTGTCATCACAATGCTCAACACAATTGTCATCACAATGCTCCATGACACTTGTCGTCAGAATGCTCCTTGAACCCTTTCATGACAAGGCTCCATGCATTTTTCATCACAATGATGCATGTCCTTTTCATCACAATGCTCCAAGACCACTCTAATCTCAATGCTCCTTGCTCTTGTCATCACAAAGCTCCATTATGCATGTCATCAGAATGCTCCATGGCCTTCTCATCACTATGCTCCATGACCTTGTCATCTCAATGCCGCAAGACCACTGTCATCATAATGATCCATGCCCCTTTTCATCAGAATGCTCCATGAGACTTGTCATCACAAGGCTCCATTGTCTTCTCATCACAATGCTCCAGGACCTTGTCATCACAATGCTCCATTCCCTTGTCATCACAATGCTCCATGACCCCTTTCATAACAATACTCCAAGAACATTTTCAGCCCAATGCTCAATGAACTTCTCATCACAATGCTCCATTACCCCTATCATTACAATTCTCCATGCTCCTTGAAATAAAAATGATCCATGACCTCTGTCATCACAATGTTCCAAATCATTGTGATCACATTGTTCCATAACACTTATCTTCACAACACTCCAGGATGCCTGTAATAACAATACTCCATGCCCTTTTCATCACAATGTTCCATGACCTTTTTCATCACAATGCTCAATACACTTGTCATCACAATGCTCCCTGACACTTGTCATCAGAATGCTCCTCGAAACCTGTCATGAAAAGGCTCCATGCCTTTTTCATCACAATGTTCCATGCACTTTGCATCACAATGCTCCATGCCATTGTCAACACAATACTCCACAAGCTTGTCATCAGAATGCTCCATAACACCTGTCATCACAATGCTCCATGACCCCTGCTATCACAATGCTCCATGACACCTGTCATCAAAATGCTCCTTGCCCCTTGTCATTACAGTGCTCCATGACGCTCGTCATCTCAATTATACATGGTCTTCTCATCACAGTGCTCCATGGTATTGCCATCACAAGGATCCATGACACTTTTCATCACAATGTTACATGATCTTGTCATCACAATTCTCCATGCAATTGTCATCACAATGCTCCATGAACCCTGTCATAGCAAGCTCCATATGTTTTTTATCACAACGCTTCACGACCTTGTCATCATAATTATCAATATCACGTGTCATCACAATGCTCCATGCTCTTCTCATCAAAATGCTCCATAACACTTGTCATCACAATGCTCCAAGCCCTTGTCATCACAATGCTCCATTACCTTTGTCATCACAATCCTCCATGACATTTGGCATCACAATGCTCCATGCCATTGTCATCACAATGGACCATGACATATGTCAATAGAACGCTCCCTGACACCTGTCTTCACAATACACTTGACTTTGTCATCACAATTCTCCATGCCCTTGTCATCACAATGTGCCTTGCCCACTGTCATCAAAATAATCCATGAAACTTGTCAGACCAATGTTCCATGCCACTGTTATCACAATGCTCCATGCCCTTGTCATCACAATGCTCCATGCCCTTGTCTTCACAATGCACCATGCCTACACACATCACAATAATACATGAATGTTGTCAGACCAATTCTCCATGCCCCTATGATCACAGTGCTCCATGCCATTGTCATCACAATACACCATGAACCCTGTCATCACAAAGCTCCGTGACTCCAGTCATCACAATGCTTCATGACCTTTGACATCACAGTGGTCCATGCCCTGGTCATCAGAAGTCTCTGTGACCTTTGTCCTCACAATGCTCCATGAACTTTTCATCACAATGCTCCATGACCTTTGTCATCACAAAGCGCTATGCGCTTCTCAGCACAATGCTCCATGACCCATGTCATCACAATGTATCATGAGCTTGTCATCACAATGCTCCACGACCTTGTCATCACAGTGCTCCATAAACCTTGTCATCACAATGCACCATGCACTTCTCATCAAAATGCTCTCTCACAACTGATATCACAATGTTCCATCACTAGTCATCACTATACTCCCTCACCCCTGTCATCACAATGTTCCATGACCCCTGTAATCACAATGCTCCACGGCCTTGTCATCACAAACCTCCATGATGCATGTCATCAGAATTGTCCATGGCCTTCTCATCACAATGCTCCATGTCCTTGCCATCACAATGCTCCATATCCCCTGTCATCACAATGCTCCATGACCACTGTCAACACAGCGCTCCATGACCACTGACAGCACAATGATCTGGGACACTTGTCATCAAAATGCTCCATGACACTTGTCATGACAATGATCCATGCGCTTGTCATCCCAATTCTCCATGACCCCTGTAATCAGAATGTTCCGTGACGCTTGTTATCCCAGTGATCCATGACCCTTGGCATCACAATGCTCCATGCCATTGTCATCACAATGCTCCATGAAACCTCTCATCACATTGCTCCATGCCCTTGTCATCACAAAGCTCCATGACGCTTGTCATCACACTGCTCGATGCCAATATCATCACAATGCTGCAGGCCCTTGTCATTACAATGTTCCATGGTCCATGTATCACCGTGTTCCGTGCCCTTGTCATCACAATGCTCCATGCCCACTCTCATCACAATAATCCATATAACTTGTCACATCAATGATCCATGCACTTGTCATCAAAAGGCTCCATTACCCGTGTCATAACAATGCTCCATGACCCCTGCCATCACAATGTTCCACGGCCACATGATCACAAGGCTCCATGACCCTTTTCATCACAATTCTCCAAGAACCCTGTAATCGCAATGCTCCATGCACTTGTCATCACAAAGCTCCGTGACACATATCATCAGAATGCTCCATGGCCTTCTCATCAAAATGCTCCATGACCTCTGTCATCTCAATGCTCCAAACCATTGTGATCACAATGTTCCATAACACTTGTCATCACAATTCCCCATGACGCTCGTCATCACAATTATCCATGGTCTTCTCATCACAATGCTCCATAACATTTGTCATCACAATGCTCAATACACTTGTCAGCTCAATGCTCCCTGACACTTGTCCTTAGTATTCTCCTTGAACCCTGTCATGACAAGGCTCCATGCCTTATTCATCACAATGATCAATGCACTTTTCATCACAATGCTCCAAGACCCCTGTAATCACAACGCTCCATGCACTTGTCATCACAAAGCTCCATGACCCATATCATCAGAAGTCTCCATGGCCTTCTCATCACCATGCTCCATGCCCTTGTCATCACAATGCTCCCTGACATTTGTCTTCAGAATGCTCCTTGAAACCTGTCTTGAAAAGGCTCCATGCCTTTTTCATCACAATGCTCCATGCCCTTTTCATCACTATGCTCCTGGCCATTGTCATCAAAAAACTCAACAAGCTTGTCATAAGAATGCTCTATGACCCATGTCATCACAATGCTCCATGACCCCTGTCATCACAATGCTCCATGACACCTGTCATCACAATGCTCCATGTCCCTTGTCATTAGAGTGCTCCATGACTCTCGTCATCACAATTGTCTATGGCCTTCTCATCACACTGCTCCACGGTCTTGCCATCACTATGCTCCATGCCCTAGTCATCACAATGCTCCATGTCCCTTGTCATCACAATTCTCCACGTCCTTGTCATCACAATACTCCATGACACTTCTCATCACAATGTTACGTGGTCTTGTCATCACAGTTCTCCATGCACTTTTCATAGCAATGCTCCATGTCCCCTGTCATAGAAAGCTCCATGCGCTTGTCATCACAATGCTTCATGACGTTTGCATCAAAATTCTCAATGGCCCTTGTCATCACAATGCTCCATGTCCTTGTCATCACAATGCTCAATGACCCGTTTCTTCACAATTCTAAAAGAAATTGTCATCACAATGCTCCATTACCTTTGTCATCACAATCCTCCATGACACTTGGCATCACAGGGCTCCATTACATTTGTAATCACAATCCTCCATGACACTTGGCATGACAATGCTCCATGCCATTGTCATCACAATGCACCATGACATATGTCATCACAGTGCTCCCTGACACTTGTCTTCACAATACTACATGACCTTGTCATAACTATGTTCCATGCCCTTGTCAACACAATGTGCCCTGTCCACTCTCATAGCAATAATTCATGAAAATTGTCAGACCAATGCTGCATGCCCCTGATATAACAATGCTCCATGCCCTTGTAATCACAATGCTCCATGACCCCTCACATCATAATGCTCCGTGACTGCAGCCATCACAATGCTTTATGAACATTTTCATCACAATGGTTAATTCTTTCGTCATCACAATGCTCTGTAACACTTGTCATCACAATGCTCCATGCCATTGTCAGCACAATGCTCCATGACCCTTGTCATCACAATGCTCCATGCGCTTGTCAGCACAATGCTCCAAGACACATGTCATCACAATGTGCCATGCAATTGTCATCACAATGCTCCACAACCTTGTCATCACAATTTTCCATAAAACTTGTCATCACAATGCTCCATGCACTTCTCATCTAAATGCTCTCTCACCACTGATATCACAATGTTCCATCACCAGTCATCACAATACTCCCTCAACACTGTCATCACAATGTTCCATGACCCCTGTCATCAAAATGCTACATGCCCTTATCATTACAATGCTCCATGACCACTGACATCACAATGTTCCATAACCCCTGTCATTAAAATATTCCCTGACCCTTTCTATCAAATTGTTCCATGAACCTGTCATCAGAATGCTCCCTGCCCTACTCATCACAATGCACCACGCCCTTGTCATCAAAATGCTCCATTACATTTGTCATCACAAAGCTCCATGACACTTGGCATCACAATGCTGCATTCCTTTGTCATCACAATGCTCCATGAAATATCTCATCACATTACTCCATGCATTGTAATCCCAAATCTCAATGACGCTTGTCATCACAATGCTCGATTCCTTTCTCATCACAATGATCCATGTCTTGTCATTACAATCCTCCATGACCCATGTATCACCGTGTTCCCTGCCCTTGTCATCACAAAGCTCCATGCCCACATTCATCACAATAATACATGAAACATTTCAAACCAATGCTCCATGCCCTTGTAATCACAATGCTCCATTACCCCTGTCATAACAGTGCTCCATTACCCCTGCCATCACAATGTTCCACGGCGTTGTCATCACAAGGCTCCATGAACATTGTCATCACAATGCTCCAAGAACCCTGTAATCACAATGCTCCATACCACTTTTCATCTCAATTCTCCATGAACACTGTCATCAAAATGCACCATGCCCTTCATCATAATGCTTCATGCTGTTGTCATCACAAAGAAATCAAAATGCTCCATGACATCTGTCATCACAATGCTCCAAATCCTTCTGATCACAATGTTCCATAACACTTGTCATCACAATGCGCCATGACGCTCGTCCTCACAATTATCCATGGTCTCCTCATCAAAATGCTCCATGACCTTTGTCAACACAATGCTCAATACACTTGTCATCACAATGCTCCCAGACACTTGTCTTCAGTATGTTACTTGAAACCTGTCTTGACAAGGCTCTTTGCCTTTTCCTCACAATGATCCATGCACTTTTCATCAAAATGCTCCAAGACCCCTGTAATCACAATGCTCCATGTGCTTGTCATCACAAATCTCCAGGACGTATGTCATCAGAATGCTCCATGGGATTGTCATCACCATGCTCCATGCCCTTGTCATCACAAATCTCCAAGACCCCTCTAATCACAATGCTCCATGCACTTGTCATCGCAATGCTCCATGACCCATGTCATAGCAAGCTCCGTGCGCTTGTCATAACTATACTTCACGACCTTGTCATCAGAATTTTCAATGGCCCTTGTCACCACAATGCTCCAAGCCCTTGTCATCACAATGCTCCATTACCTTTGTCATCACAATCCTCCATGACACTTGGCTTCACAATGCTCCATGACATTGTCATCACAATGCACCAGGACATATGTCATTACAATACTCCCTGATACCTGTCTTCACAATAATCCATGACCTGGTCATAACTATGTTCCATGCCCTTGTCATCACAATGCGACATGCACACTTTCATCACAATAATCCATGATACTTCTCAGACCAATGCTCCATGACCCCTGTCATCACAATGCTCCATGACCACTGTCATCAAAACACTCCATGACACCAGACAACACAATGATCCGGGACACCTGTCATCAAAATGCTCCATGACACTTGTCATCACAATAATCCATGCCCTGGTCATCACAATGCTCCATGACCCGTCATCACAATGCTCCGTGACTCCTGTCATCACAATGCTTCATGACCTTTCTCATCAAAATGGTCCATGCCCTCCTCATCACAAGTCTCTGTGATATGTGTCACCACAATGCTCCATGAACTTTTCATCACAATTCTCCATGATCATTGTCATCACAATGCTCCATGTGCTTATCAGCACAATGCTGCATGACCCATGTCTTCACAATGCACCATGTACTTGTCATCACAATGCTCCATAAAACTTGTCATCACAGTGCTCCATGCACTTCTCATGAAAATGCTCTCTCACCATTGATATCACAATGTTCCATAACTAGTCATCCCAATACTCCATCACCCCTGTCATCACAATGTTCCATGAACCATGTCATCAAAATGCTACATGCACTTATCATCACAATGTTCGATGACCCCTGGCATCACAATGTTCCATAACCCCTGTCATGAAAATGCTCCATGACCCTTTTCATCACACTGCTCCATGACCCCTGACATCACAATATTCTATAACCCCTATAATCAAAATGTTCCATGACACTTTTCATCAAATTTCTCCATGACCCTGTCATCACATTGCTCCCTGCCCTTCTAATCACAATGCTCCATGCCCTTGTCATCAAATTGCTCCATGACATTTGTCATCACAAAATTCCATAATCTTTGGCATCACAATGCTCCATGCCATTGTCATCACAATGCTCCATGAACCCTCTCATCAAATTGCTCCATGCACTTGTCATCGCAAAGCTCCATGACGCTTGTGATACCAATGCTCGATGCCCTTCTCATCACAATGCTCCATGCCCCTGTCATTACAATCCTCCATGACCCATGTAACACAGTGTTCCGTGACCTTGTCTTCACAATGCTCCATGCCCTCTCTCATCACAATAATCCATGAAACTCTTCAGATCAATGCTGATGTCCTTGTCATCACAATGCTCCATTACCGCTGTCATAACAATGCTCCATGACACCTGCCATCACAAGGTTCCACGGCCTTGTCATCACAAGCCTCCATGACCCTTGTGATCACAATGCTCCAAGACCCTGTAATCACAATGCTCCATGCACTTGTCATCACAAAGCTCCATGGCGCATGTCATCAGAATGCTCCATGGCCTTCTCATTCACAATGCTCCATTCCCTTGTCATCACAATGCTTCAAGACACCTGTAATCACAATGCTCCATTCCCCTTTTCATCTCAATGCTCCATGAACCCTGTCATCACAATGCACCATGCCCATCATCATAATGCTTCATGCTTTTGTCATCACAATGAAATCAAAATGCTCCATGACCTCTGTCATCACAATGCCCCAAAGCCTTGTGATCACAATGTTCCCTAACACTTGTCATCACAATGCCCAATGACGCTCCTCATCACAGTTATCCATGGTCTTCTCATCACAATGCTCCATGAACTTTGTTAAAACAATGCTCAATACACTTGTCATCACAATGCTCCCAGACACTTGTCATCAGTATGCTCCTTGAACCCTGTCATGACATGGCACCATGCCCTTTTTATCACAATGCTCCAAAACCCCTGTAATCACAATGTTCCTTGCCCTTATCATCACAAACCTCCATGACGCATCTCATCAGAATGCACTATGGCCTTCTCATCACAATTCTCCATGCCCGTGTTATCACAATGCTCCAAGAACCCTGTCATCACAATACTCCATGTATATTTTCAGGCCAATTCTCTATGATATTCTCATCACAATGCTCCATGACCCCTTTCATCACAATGCTCCCTGCTCCTTGAAATCAAAATGATCCCTGACCTCTATCATCACAATGCTCCAAACCCTTGTGATCACATTGTTCCACAACACTTGTCATTGCAACGCTCCATGATACCTGTCATCATAATACTCCATGCCCGTGTCATCACAATGCTCCATGAACTTTGTCATCACAATGCACAATACACTTGTCATCACAATGCTCACTGACACTTGTCGTCAGAATGCTCCTTGAACACTTTCATGAAGAGCTCCATGCCTTTTCCATCACAATGCTCCATGCCCTTTTCATCACAATGCTCCATGACCCCTGTCATCACAATTCTCCATGCACTTTTCATCGCAATGCTCCATGTCCCCTGTAATAGAAAGCTCCGTGGCTTGTCATTACAATGCTTCACGACGTTGAAATCAAAATTCTCAATGGCCCTTGTCATCACAATGCTCCATGACGCTCGTCATCACAATTATCCTTGGTCTTCTCATCACAGTGCTCCACGGTCTTGCCATCACAATGCTCCATGACACTTCTCATCACAATGTTACATGCTCTTGTCATCACAATTCTCCATGCACTTGTCATCGCAATGCTCCATGACCCCTGTCATAGCAAGCTCCATGTGCTTTTCATCACAGTGCTTCACGAACTTGTCATCACAATTCTCAATGGCCCTTGTCATCACAATGCTCCATTACCGTTGTCATCACAATCCTCCATGACACTTGGCTTCACAATGCTCCATGCCATTGTCATCACAATGCACCATGACATATGTCATCACAATGCTCCCTGACACCTGTCTTCACAGTACTCATGAGCTGGTCATAACAATGTTCCATGCCCTTATCATCACAATGTGCCATGCCCACTATCATCACAATAATCCATGAAACTTGTCAGACCAATGATCCATGACCCTATCATCACAATGCTCCATGCCTTTGTCATCACAGTGCTCCGTGACTCCAGTCATCACATTGCTTCATGACCTTTGTCATCACAATGGTCCCTGCCCTCCTCATCACAGTGCTCTTTGAAATTTGTCACCATAATGCTCCATGAACTTTTCATCACAATGCTCTCTGACCCTTGTCATCACAATGCTCCATGCCTTTGTCAGCAGAGTGCTCCATGACCCTTGGCATCACAATGCTCCATGTGCTTGTTAAAACAATGCTCCATGACCCATGTCATCACAATGTGCCATGCGCTTGTCATCACAATGTTCCACAACCTTATCATCACAATGCTCCTTAAACATTGTCATCACAAAGCTCCATGCACTTCTCATCAAAATGCTCTTTCACCACTGATATCAAAATGTTCCATCACTAGTCATTACAATACTCCCTCACCCCTGTCATGACAATGTTCCACGGCCTTGTCATCACAAGGCTCCTTGACACTTGTCATCACAATGCTCCAAGACCCCTTTAATACCAATGCTCCATGTCCCTTGTCATCAGTGTGCTCCATGAGGCTTGTCATCACAAGGCTCCATGGTCTTCACATCACAATGCTCCAACACCTTGTCATCACAATGCTTCACGACCTCCTCATCAAATTTCTCAATGTCCCTTGTCATCATAATGTTCCAAGCCCTAATCATCACATTGCCCTTTATCTTTGTCATCAGAATCCTCCATGACACTTGGCATCACAATGCCCCATGCCATTGTCATCACAATGGAACATGACATATGTCATCACAATGCTCCCTGACAACTGTCTTCACAATACTCCATGACCTTGTCATCACAATGCTCAATACACTTGTCATCACAATGCTCAATACACTTGTCATCACAATGCTCCCTGACACTTGTCGTCAGTATGCTCCTTGTACCCTGACATGACAAGGCTCCATGCATTTTTCATCACAATGATCCATGCCCTTTTCTCACAATGCTCCAAGACCCCTGTAATCACAATGCTCCATGCCGTTGTCATCACACAGCTTCATGACGAATGTCTTCAGAATGCTCCATGGCCTTCTCATCACCATGCTCCATGATATTTTCATCAAAATGCTCCATTCCCTTGTCATCAAAATGCCACATGACCCCTGTCACCACAATACTCCATGAACATTTTCAGCCCAATGCTCTATGACCTTCTCATCAGCATGCCCCATGAACCCTGTCATCACAATGCTCCATGACCCATGTCATCACAATGCTCCATGAACCCTGACAACACAATGATCCGGAACTTTTGTCATCATAAGGCTCCATGACCCTTGTCATCACAATGATCCATTCCCTTGTCATCACAATGCTCCATTAACCTTGTCATCACAATGCTCCATTACATTTGTCATCACATTTCTCCATGAGACTTGGCATCACAATGCTCAATGCCATTGTCATCACAATGCACCGTGACATATGTCACCACAATGCTCCCTGACACCTTTCTTCACAATAATCAATGACCTTGTCATCACTATGCTCCATGCGCTAGTTATCAAAATATCCCATGCCCTCTGTCATCACAATAATTCATGAAACATGTCAGACAAATTCTCCATGCCCCTTTAATCCCATTGCTCCATGCCCTTGTCGTCACAATGCTCCATCACCCCTGTCATCCCAATGCTCTGTGACTCCAGTCATCACAATGCTTCGTGACATTTGTCATCACAATGTTCCATGCCACTTTTCATCTCAATGCTGCATGAACCCTGTCATCACAATGCACCATGCCCATCATCATAATGCTTCATGCTATTGTCATCACAATGAAATCAAAATGCTCCATGACCTCTGACACCAAAATGCCCCAAACCCTTGTGATCACAATGTTCCATAACACTTGACATCACAACGCCCCATTACGCTCATCAACACAATTATCTATGGTCTTCTCATCACAATGCTCCATGACCTTTGTCATCACAATGCTCAATACACTTGTCATCTCAATGCTCCCTGACACTTTTCCTCAGTGTGCTCCTTGAACCCTGTCATGACAAGGCTCCATGCATTTTTCATCACAATGATCCTTGCCCTTTTCATCACAATGCTTCAAAACCCCGGTAATCACAATGCTCCATGTGCTTGTGTTCACAAAGCTCCATGACGCATGTCATCAGAATGCTCCATGGCCTTCTCATCACCATGCTCCATGCCCTTGTCATCTCAATGCTCCAAGACCCCTGTAATTACAATGCTCCATGCTGCTTTTCATCAGAATGCTCCATGAGACATGTCATCACAAGACTCCATGGTCTTCTCAAAACAATTCTCCAGGACCTTGTCATCACAATGCTCCATTCCCTTGTCATCACAATGCTCCATGACCCCTGTTATCACAATACTCCATGAACATTTACAGCCCAATGATCCATGACCTTCTCATCACAATGCACCATGACCCCTGTCATCACAAATCTCCATGACCACTGTCATCCCCGCGCTCCATGACCCCTCACAACACAATGATCCGGGAATCTTGTCATCAAAAATCTCCTTGACACTTGTCATCACAATGATCCATGCCCTTGTCATCACAATGCTTCATGACCCCCGCCTTAACAATACTCCATGAACATTTTTAGCCCAATGCTCTATGACCTTCTCATAACAATGCTCCATGAACCCTGTCATCACAATGCTCCATTACCACTGTCATCACAATGCTCCATGACCCCTGACAACACAATGATCCGGAACTCTTGTCATCAAAATTCTCCATGACACTTGTCATCACGATGATCCATGCCCTTGCCATCCCAATGCTCCATGACCCCTGTAATCACAATGCTCCATGACGCTTGTCATCACAGTGCTCCATGACTCTTGTCATCAAAATGCTCCATGCATTTGTCAGCAAAATGCTTCATGACCTTGTCATAACAATGCTCCATGCGCTTGTCATCACAATACTCCATACCCATTGTCATCAAAATCCTTGGTGAACCTTGGGTTCACATTGCTTCATGCCCTTTTCATCACAATGCTCCATGGTCCTTGAAATGAAAATTATCCATGACCTCTGTCAACACAATGCTCCAAACCCTTGTGATCACAATGTTCCATAACACTTGTCATCACAACGCTCCATGATGCCTGTCATCACAATGCTGCATGAACTTTGTCATCACAATGCTCAATACACTTGTCATCACAATGCTCCCTGACAGTTGTCATCAGTATGGTCCTTGAACACTGTCATGACAAGGCTCCATGCATTTTTCATCCCAATGATCCATGCCAGTGTCATCACAATACTCCACAAGCTTTTCATAAGAAGGCTCCATGAGCCCTGTCATCAAAATGATCCATGACACCTGTCATCACAATGCTCCATTCCCTTTGTCATTACAGTGCTCCATGAAGGTCGTCATCACAATTACCCATGACCTTCTCATCACAATGCTCCACCGTCTTGCCATCACAATGCTCAATGCCCTGGTCATCACAATGCTCCATGTCCCTTGTCATCACAATTCTCCTCATCCCTGTTATCACAATGCTCCATGATACTTCTCATCACGAAGTTACATGCTCTTGTCATCACAATTATCCATGCACTTGTCATCGCAATGCTCCATGACCCCTGTCATAGCAATCTCCATGTGCTTGTCATCACAATGCTTCACGACGTTGTCATCAAAATTCTCAATGGCCGTTGTCATCACAATGCTCCGTGCCCTTGTCATCACAATGTTCAATGCCCTTGTATTCACAATACTCCATGACCCTTGTCATCACAATGCTCCAAGCCCTTGTCTTCACAATGCTCCATTACCTTTGTCATCACATTCCTCCATGACACTTGTCATCACAATGCTGCAAGCCATTGTCATCACAATGCAGCATGATATATGGCATCACAATGCTCCCAGACTCCTGTCTTCACAATAATCCATGAGCTTCTCATCACAATGCTCCATTCCCTTGTCATCACAAGGCACCATGCGTAATGTCATCACAATAATCCATGAAACTTGTCAGAACAATGCTCCATGCCCCTGTCATCACAATGCTCAATGCCTTTGTCATCACAATGCTCCGTGACTCCAGTCATCACAATGCTTCATGACCTTTGTCATCACAATGGTCCATGAACTTTTCATCACTATGATCTGTGACCATTGGCATCACAATGCTCCATGACTTTGTCAGCACAATGCTCCATGACCCTTGTCAGCACAATGCTCCATGAGCTTGTCAGCACAATGCTCCATAACACATGGCATCACAAGGCACCATGTGCTTGTCATCACAATGCTCCACATCCTTGTCATCACAATGCTCTATAAAACTTGTCATCACAATGCTCCATGCACTTCTCATGAAAAAGATCTCTCACCACTGATATCACAATGTTCCATCACTAGTCATCAAAATACTCCCTCACACTTGTCATCACAATGTTCCATGACGCCATTCATCACAATGCTACATGCCCTTATCATCACATTGCACCACTCCCTTGTCATCAAAATGCTCCATGACCTTTGTCATCACAAAGTTCCATGACCCTTTGCATCACAATGCCCAATGGCATTGTCATCACAATGGATCGTGACATATGTCATCACAATGCTCCCTGACACCTGCCTTCACAATAATGTATGACCTTGTCATCACATTGCTCCATTCCCGTGTCATCACAATGCTCCATGACCCCTGCCACCACAATACTCAATGAATATTGTCAACCCAATGCTCAATGAGCTTCTCATCACAAAGCTTCAAGACCCCTGGCATCACAATGTTCCATGTTCACTGTCATCACAACGTTCCATGACACCAGACAACACAATGATGCCGGACTCTTGTCATCAAAATGCTCCCTGACCCTTGTCATCACAATGATCCATGTCTTTGCCATCCCAATGCTCCATGACCCCTGTAAAAACAATGCTCCATGACGCTTGTCATCACAATGCTCCATGACCCTTGTCATCAAAATGCTCCATGCATTTGTCAGCAAAATGCTACATAGCCTTGTCATCACAATGCTCCATGCGCTTGTCATCACAACACTCCGTTCCAATTGTCATCAAAATCCTCCATGAAACTTGGGTTCACATTGCTCCATGCCCTTGTCATCACAATACTCCATGCTCCTTGAAATGAAAATGATACATGACTTCTGTCATCACAATGTTCCATAACACTTGTCATCACAATGCTCCATGATGCCTGTCATCACAATGCTCCATGACCTTTATCATCACAATGCTCAATACACTTGTCATCACAATGCTCCCTGACACTTGTCGTCAGAATGCTCCTTGAACACTGTCATGAAAAGGCTACATGCCTTTTTCATCACAATGCTCCATGCCCTTTTCATCACAATGATCCATGCCATTGTCATCACATTACTCCACAAGCTTGTCATCAGAATGGTCCATGACCTTTGTCATCACAATGATCCATGACACCTGTCATCACAATGCTCCATGACCCCTGACATCACAATGCTCCGTGACTCCAGTCATAACAATGATTCATGACCTTTTTCATCAAAATGTTCCATTCCCTCGTCATCACAAGTCTCTGTGACCTTTGTCACCACAATGCTCCATGAACTTTTGATCACAATGCTCCCTGACCCTTGTGATCACAATGCTCCATGCCGTTCTCAGCACAATGCTCCATGACCCTTTTCATCACAATGCTCCATGTGCTAGTCAGCACAATGCTTCATAACACATGTCATAACAATGCACCACGCGCTTGTCATCACAATGCTCCACAACCTTGTCATCACAACGCTCCATAAACATTGTCATCACAATGCTCCATACACTTCTCATCAAAATGCTTTCTCACCATTGATATCACAGTGTTCCATCACTAGTCATCACAATACTCCCTCACCCCTGTCATCACAATATTCCATGACCCCTGTAATCACAATGCTACATGCCTTTATCACCACAATGTTCGATGACCCCTGATATCACAACGTTCCATAATCCCTGTCATCAAAATGCTCCATGACGCTTTTCATCACAATGCTCCATGACCCCTGACAACACAATGTTCCATAAGCCCTCTTATCAAAATATTCGATGACCTTTTTCATCAAATTACTCCATGACCCTGTCATCACAATGCACCATGCCATTCTCATCACAATGCACCACGCACTTGTCAACAAAATGCTCCATGATCTTTGTCATCACAAAGCTCCATGATCCTTGGCATCACAATGCTCCATGCCATTGTCATCACAGAGCTTCATGAAGCCTCTGATCACATTGCTTCCATGTCCTTGTCATCACAAAGCTCCACGATGCTTGTCATCAAAATGCTCGATGCACTTCTCCTCACAATGCTCCATGCCCTTGTCATTACAATCCTCCATGACCCATGTTACACAGTGTTGTGTGACCTTGTCATCACAATGCGCCATGCCCACTCTCATCACAATAATCCATGAAACTTTTCAGACCAATGCTCCATACACTTGTAATCACAATGCTCCATTACCCATGTCATAACAATGCTCCATGACCCCTGCTATCACTATGTTTCCCAGCCTTGTCATCACAATGCTCCATGACACTTGTCATCACAATGCTCCAAGACCCTGTAATCACAATGCTCCATGCCCTTGTCATCACAAAGCTGCATGATGCATGTCATCAGAATGCTCCATGGGCTTCTCATCACAATGATCCTTGCCCTTGTCATCACAATGCTCCAAGACCCCTGTAATCACAGTTCTCCATGCCCCTTTTCATCTCAATTCTCCATGAACCCTGTCATCACAATGCACCATGCCCATCATCATAATGCTTCATGCTATTGTCATCACAATGAAATCAAAATGCTCCATGACATCTGTCATCACAATGCTCCAAACCGTTGTGATCACAATGTTCATAACACTTGTCTTCACAACGCCCCATGACTCTCGTCATCACAATAATCCACGGTCTTCTCATCACAATACTCCATGACCTTTGTCATCACAATGCTCAATACACTGGTCATCACAATGCTCCGTGACACTTCTCATCAGTATGCTCCTTGAACCCTGTCATGACAAGGCTACATGCCTTTTTCATCACAATGATCCATGCCGTTTTCATCACAATGCTCCAAGACCCCTGTAATCACAATGCTCCATGCCCTTGCAATCACAGTGCTTCATGACGCATGTCATCAGAATGCTCCATGGCCTTCTCATCACCATGCTCCATGCCCTTGTCATCACAATGCTCCAAGGCTCATTTAATCACTATGCTCCATGCCCCATTTCATCAGAATGTTCCATGAGACTTGTCATCACAAAGCTCCATAGTCTTCTCATCACAATGCTCCAGGATCTTGTCATCACGATGCTCCATTCCCTTGTCATCACAATGCTCCTTGACCCCTGTCATCACAATACTCCATGAACATTTTCAGCCCAGTGCTCCATGAACTTCTCATCACAATGCTCCATGACGCCTGTCATCACAATGCTCCATGACCACTGTCATCACAATGCTCCATGACCCCTTACAACACAATAATCCGGGACTTTTATCATCAAAATGCTCCCTGACCCTTGTCATCACAATGATCCGTGCCCTTGCCATCTTAATTCTCCATGACCGCTGTAATCACAATGCTCCGTGATGCTTGTCTTCACAGTGCTCCATGAAACTTGTAATCACGATGCTCCATGCCTTTGTCAGCAAAATGCTACATGACATTGTCATCACAATGCCCAATGCGCTTGTCATCAAAATCTTCCATGAAACTTTGGATCACATTGCTTCATGCCCTTGTCATCACAATGCTCCATGCTCCTTGAAATCAAAATATTCCAAGACCTGTCATCACAATGCTCCAAAACATTGTGATCACAATGTTCCATAACCCTTGACATCACAATGATCCATGATGCCTGTCATCACAATACTCCATGCCATTGTCATCACAATGCTCCATGACCATCGTCAGCACAAAGCTCAATACACTTGTCATCACAATGCTCACTGACACTTGTTGTCAGAATGATCCTTGAAACCTGTCATGAAAAGGCTCCATGCATTTTTCATCACAATGATCCATGCCATTTTCTTCACAATGCTCCATGCCATTGTCATCACAATACTCCACAAGCTTATCATCAGAATGCTCCATGCCCTTGTCATCAAAATAATCCATGCCTACTGTCATCACAATAATCCATGAAACTGGTTAGACCAATTTTCCATGCCACTGTCATCACAATGCTCCATGCCCTTGTCATCACAAAGCTCCATGACGCATGTCATCAGAATGCTACATTGCCTTCTCATCACAATGCTCCATGCCCTTGTCATCACAATGCTCCAAGACCAATTTAATCACAATTCTCCATGCCCCTTTTCATCTCAATGCTCCATGAACCCTGTCATCACAATGCACCATGCTCATCATCATAATGCTTTATGCTATGGTCATCACAATGAAATCAAAATGCTCCATGAACTCTGTCATCACAATGCGCCAAACCCTTGTGATCACAATGTTCCATAACACTTGTCATCACAATGCCCCATGACCCTCGTCATCACAATTATCCATGGTTTTCTCATCACAATGCTCCATGACCTTTGTCAACACAATGCTCATTATACTTGTCATCACAATTCTCCCTGACACTTGTCGTCAGTATGCTCCTTGAACCCTGTCATAACAAGGCTCCATGCCTTTTCCATCATAAAGATCCATGCACTTTTCATCACAATGCTCCAATACCCCTGTAATCACAATGCCCCATGCCCTTTTCATCACAATGCTCCAAGCCCTTGTCATCACAATCCTCCATGACACTTGGCATCACAATGCTCCATGCCATTGTCATCACAATGGACCACCGCATATGTCATCACAGTGCTCACTGACACCTGTCTTCACAATACTGTATCACCTTGTCATCACAATGCTCCATGACCCCTGTCATCACAGTCTTCCTTGATTCCAGTCATAACAATGATTCATGACCTTTGTCATCACAATGGTCCATGCCCTCTTCATCACAAGTCCCTGTGACCTTTGTCACCACAATGCTCCATGAACTTTTGATCACAATGCTCCGTGACCCTTGTCATCAAAATGCTCCATGCCTTCCTCAGCACAATGCTCCATGACCATTGTCATCACAATGCTACATATGCTAATCAGCACAATGCTCCATAACTCATGTCATAACAATGTGTCATGCACTTGTCATCACAATGCTCCACAACCTTGTCATCACAACGCTCCATAAATATTGTCATCACAATGCTCCATACACTTCTCATCAAAATGCTCTCTCACCACTGATATCACAATGTTCCATCACTAGTCATCACAATAGTCCCTCACCCCTGTCATTACAATGTTCCATGACCCCTGTCATCACAATGGTACATGGCCTAATCATCACAATATTCAATGACCCCTGACATCACAATGTTCCATAACACCTGTCATCAAAATTCTCCATGACCCATTTCATCAAAATGCTCCATGAACCCTGACATCACAATGTTCCATAACCCCTGTCATCAAAATGTTCGATGACACTTTTCATCAAATTGCTCCATGACCCTGTCATCACAATACACGCTGCCCTTCTAATCACAATGCATGACGCACTTGTCATCAAAGTGCTCCATGACCTTTGTCATAACAAAGCTCCATGACCCTTTGCATCACAATGTTCCATGCCATTGTCATCACAATGCTTAATGAAGCCTCTCATCACATTGTTCCATGTCCTGGTCATCAAAAAGCTCCAAGACGCTTGTCATCAAAATGCTTGATGCCCTTCTAATCACAATGCTCCTTGCCCTTGTCATTACAATCCTTCAAGACCCATGTATCAGAGTGTTCCATGACCTGTCAACACAATTCTCCAAAACCTTTTGATCACAATGTTCCATAACACTTGACATCACAATGCTCCATGATGCCTGTCATCACAATACTACATGCCCTTGTCATCACAATGCTCCATGACCATTTTCATCACAATGCTCAATACACTTTTCATCACAATGCTCCCTGACACTTGTTCTCAGAATGCTCCTTTAAATCTGTCATGAAAAGGCTCCATGCATTTTTCATCACAATGATCCATGGCCTTTTCATCATAATGTTCCATGCCATTGTCATCACAATACTACACAAGCTTATCATCAGAATGCTCCATGACCCCTGTCATCACAATGTTCCATGACCTGTGTCATCACAATGCTCCATGACGCCTGTCATCAGAATGCTCGATGCCCCTTGTCATTACAGTGCTCCATCATACTCGTCATCACAGTTATCCATTTTTCTTCTCATCACAGTGCTCCATGGTCTTTCGATCACAATACTCCATTCCCTGGTCATAACAATGCTCCATGTCCCTTGTCATCACAATTCTCCACGTTCTTGTCATCACAATGCTCCATGACACTACTCATCACAATTTTACATGCTCTTGTCATCACAATTCTCCATGCACCTGTCATTGAAATGTCCCATGACCCCTGTCATAGGAAGACCAATGGCTTTGTCATCAAAATGCTTCATAACTTGTCATCAAAATTCTCAATGCCCGTTTTCATCACAATGCTCCATCACCCTTGTTATCACAATGCTCCAAGCCCTTGTCATCACAATGCTCCATTACCTTTGTCATCACAATCCTCCAACACTTGGCGTCACAATGCTCCATGCCCTTTTCATCACAATTCGCCATGCCCACTGTCATCACAATAATCCATAAAACTTGTTACACCAATTTTCCATGCCACTGTCTTCACAATGCTCCATGCCCTTGTCATCACAAAACTACATGACACATGTCATCAGAATGCTCCATTGCCTTCTCATCACAATGCTCCATGCCCTTGTCATCATAATGCTCCAAAACCACTTTAATCACAATGCTCCTTGCCACTTTTCATCTCAATTCTCCATGAACCCTGTCTTCACAATGCACCATGTCCATCATCATAATGCTTCATGCTATTGTCATCACAATGAAATCAAAATGCTCCATGACCTCTGTCATCACCATGCTCCAAACCCTGATTATCACAATGTACCATAACACTTGTCATGACAACACCCCATGACGCTCGTCATCACAATTATCCATGGTTTTCTCATCACAATGCTCCATGACCTTTGTCATCACAATGCTCAATACACTTGTCATCACAATGCTCCTTGACCCCTGTCATCACAATACTCCATGAATATTTTCAGCCCAATGCTCCATGACTTTCTCATCTCAATGCTCCATGACCCTTGGCATCACAATGCTCCATGCCATTGTCATCACAATGCTCAATGAAATCTCTCATCACATTGCTCCATGCCCTTGTCATCACAATGCTCCATTACACCTGTCATAACAATGCTCCATGACCCCTGCCATCACAATGTTCCACGGCCTTGTCATCATAAGGCTCCATGACCCTTGTCATCACAATGATCCAAGACCTCTGTAATGACAATTCTCCATGCCACTTTTCATCTCAATTCTCCATCAACCCTGTCATCACAATGCACCATGCCCATCATCATAATGATTCATGCTATTGTCATAACTATGAAATCAAAATTCTCCATGACCTCTGGCATCACAAAGCTGCAAACCCTTCTGATCGCAATGTTCCATGACACTTGTCATCACAATGCCCCATGACGCTCGTCATCACAATTATGCCAGGTCTTCTCATCACAATGCTCCATGACCTTTGTCACCACAATGCTCAATACACTTGTCATCACAATGCTCCCTGACACTTGTCATCACTATGCTCCTTGAACACTGTCATGACAAGGCTCCCTGCATTTTTCATCACAATGATGCATTCCCTTTTCTTCACAATGCTCCAAGAACACTGTTATCACAATGCTCCGTGACTCCAGTCATCACAATGCTTCATGACATTTGTCATCACAATGGTCCATGACCTTGTCACATAAAGCGCTGTGACCTTTGTCACCACAATGCTCCATGAAAGTTTTATCACAATGCTCTGTGACCCTTGTCATCACAAAGCTCCATGCCTTTGGCAGCACAATGCTCCATGACCCTTGTCATCACAATGCTCGATGCGTGTGTCAGCACAATGCTCCATAACCAATGTCATCACAATTCGCCATGCACTTGTCATCACAATGCTCAACATCCTTGTCATCAAAATGCTCCATAAACCTTGTCATCACAATGCTCCATGCACTTAGCAAAATTCTCTCTCACCACTGATATCTCAATGTTCCACCACTAGTCATCACAATACCCCCTCAAACCTGTCATCACAATGTTCCATTACCCCTGTCATCACAATGCTCCATGCCATTATCATCACAATGCTCCATGACACCTGACATCACAAAGTTCCATAACCCCTGTATTCAAAATGCTCCATGACGCTTTTCATCACAAAGCTCCATGATCCCTGACATCACAATGTTCTATAACCCCTGTCATCAAAATGTTCCATGACCCTTTTCATCAAATTGCTCCATGGCCCTGTCATCACAATGCTCCCAGCCCTTCTCATCACAATGCACCAGGCACTTGTCATTAAAATGCTCCATGACATTTGTCATCACAATGCTCCATGACCCTTGGCATCACAATGCTCCATTCCATTATCATCACAATGCTCCATGGACCCTCTCATCACATTGCTCCATGCACTTGTCATCCCAAATCTCCATGACGCTTGTCATCACAATGCTCGATGCCCTTCTCATCACAATGCTCCATGCCATTGTCATTACAATCCTGCATGATCTATGTATCACAGTGTTCCGTGCCCTTGTCATCACACTGCTCCTTGCCCACTCTCTTCACAATAATCCATGAAACTTTTCAGACCATTGTCCCATATCCTTGTCATCACAATGCTCCATTACCCCTGTCATAACAATGCTCCATGACCCCTGCCATCACAGGATTCCACGGTCTTGTCATCACAAGCTTCCATGACCCTTGTCATCACAATGCTCCAAGACCCCTGTAATCACAAATCTCGATGCCCTTGTCATCACAAAGCTCCATGACGCATGTCACGAGAATGCTCCATGTCCTTCTCCTCACAGTTCTCCATGCCCTTGTCATCACTATGCTCCAACACCCTTGGAATCACAAAGCTCCATGCCCCTTTTCATCTCAATGCTCCATCAACCCTGTCATCTCAATTCACCGTGCCCATCACCATAATATTTCATGCTTTTGTCATCACAATGAAATCAAAATGCTCAATGACGTCTGTCATTACAATACACCAAATCCTTGTGATCACAATGTTCCATAACACTTGTCATCACAATGCCCCATTACGCTGGTCATCACAATTATCCATGGTCTTCTCTCACAATGCTCCAAGCCCTTGTCATCAGAATGCTCCATTACATTTGTCATCACAATCCTCCATGACACGTGGCTTCACAATGCTCTATGCCATTGTCATCACAATGCACCATGACATATGTCATCACAATGCTCCCTGACACCTGTCTTCACCATACTCAATGACCTGGTCATATCAATGCCCATGGGGCTGTCATCACACTGCACCATGCCCACTATCATCACAATAATCAATGACAGTTGTCAGACCAATGTTCCATGCTCCTGTCATCACAATGCTCCATGCCTTTGTCATCACAATTGTCCGTGACTCCAGTCATCACAATGCTTCATGACCTTTGTACACACAATGGTCCATAACCTCGTCATCACAGGGCTCTGTGAACTTTGTCACCATAATGCTCCATCAACTTTTCATAACAATGCTCTGTGACCCTTGTCATCACAATGCTCAATGTCTTTGTCAGCAGATTGCTCCATGACCCATGTTATCACAATGCTCCATGGGCTTGTCAGAACAATGCTCCATGACCCATGTCATCACAATGTGCCATGTACTTGTCATCACTATGTTCCACAACTTTGTCACCACAATACTCTATAAACCTTGTCATCACAAAGCTCCATGCACTTCTCATCAAAATGCTCTTTCACCATTGATATCAAAATGTTCCATCACTAGTCATTACAATACCCCCTCACGCCTGTCATGACAATGTTGCACGTCCTTGACATCACAAGGCTCCATGACCCTTGTCATCCCAATGCTCCAAAACCCCTGTAATCACAATGCTGCATGCTCTTGTCATCACATAGCTACATGACGCTAGTCATCAGACAGCTCCATGGCCTTAGCATCCCAATGTTCCAGGCCCTTTTCATCACAATGCTCCAACACCCCTGTAATCACAATGTTCCATGCCCCTTTTCATCTCAATGCTCCATGAACCCTGTCATCACAATGCACCGTGCCCATCACCAAAATATTTCATGCTCTTGTCATCACAATGAAATCAAAATGCTCAAAGACCTCTGTCATCACAATGCACCAAACCCTTCTGATCACAGTGTTCCATAACACTTGTCATCACAATGCCCCATGACCCTGGTCATCACAATTATCCATGGTCTTCTCATCACAATGCTCCATGATCTTTGTCATCACAATGCTCAATACACTTATCATCACTATGCTCCCTGAGAGTTGTCATCAGTATGCTCCTTGAACCCTGTCATGACAAGGCTCCATGCATTTTTCATCACAATGATCCATTCCCTTTTCATCACAATGTTCCAAGACCCCTGTAATCACAATGCTCCATGTCCTTGTCATCACAAATCTCCATGACGCATGTCATCAGAATGCTCCATTGCCTTCTCATCACAATGCTCCATGCCCTTGTAATCACATTGCTTCAAAACCCCTGTAATCTCAATGCTCCATGCACCTTTTCATCAGAATGCTCCAGGCCCTTGTCATCACAATGCTCCATGACACTTGTCATCGCAATGTTCCAAGCACTTGTCATCAAAATGCTCCATTACCTTTGTCATCACATTCCTCCATGACACTTTGTATCACAACGCTCCATGCCATTGTCATCACAATGGACAATGACATATGTCATCACAATGTTCCCTGACACCTGTCTTCACAATACTCCATGACCTTGTCATCACAATGTTCCACGCCCTTGTCATCTCCATGCTCCATGCCCACTGTCATCACAATAATCCATGAAACTAGTCAGACCAATGTTCCATGCCACTGTCATCACAATAATCCATGAAACTAGTCAGACCAATGTTCCATGCCACTGTCATCATATTGCTCCATGCCCCTGTCATCACAATGCTCCATGACCCTTGTCATAACAGTGCTCCTTGACTCCAGTCATCACAATGATTCATGACCTTTCTCATCACAATGGTCCATGCCCTGGTCACACAAGGCTGTGTGATCTTTGTCACCACAATGCTCCATGAATTTTTCTTCACAATGCTCTGTGTCCCTTGTCATCACAGTGTTCCATTCCTTTGTCAGCACAATGCTCCATGACATTTGTCATCAAAATGCTCCATGCGCTTGTCAACACAATGCTCCATGACACATGTCATCACAATGTGCCATGCCCTTTTCATCACAATGCTCCATGACCCCTGACATCACAATGTGCCATAACCCCTGTCACAAAATGCTCCATGACCCATTTCATCAGAATGCTTCATGACCCCTGAAATCACAATGTTCCATAACCCCTGTCATCAAAATATTCCATGACACTTTTATTCAAATTGCTCCATGACACTGTCATCACAATGTTCCCTGCCCTTCTCATCACAATGCACCACGCCCTTGTCATCAAAATGCCCCATGATATTTGTCATCACAAAGCTCCATGACCCTTGGCATCACAATGCTCCATGCCATTGTCATCACAATGCTCAATGAACTCTCTCATCACATTGCTCCATGCCCTTGTCATCACAAAGCTCCATTACACATGTCATAACAATGCTCCATGACCCCTGACATCACAATGTTCCACGGCCTTTGTCATCACAAGGCTCCATGACCATTGTCATCAAAATGCACCAAGACCTCTGTAATCACAATTATCCATGCCACTTTTCATCTCAATGCTCCATGAACACTGTCATCGCAATGCACCATGCCCATCATCATAATGATTCATGCTATTGTCATCACAGTGAAATAAAAATGCTCCATGTCCTCTGTCATCACAATGCTCCAAACCCTTCTGATAACAATGTTCGATAACACTTGTCATCACATGCCCCATGACGCTAGTCATCACAATTATGCAAGGTCGTCTCATCACAATGCTCCATGACCTTTTTCACCACAATACTCAATACAATTGGCATCACAATGCTCGCTGAGACTTGTCATCAGTATGGTCCTTGAACACTGTCTTGACAAGGCTCCATGCCTTTTTCATCACAATGATCCATTCCCTTTTCATCACAATGCTCCAAGACCCCTGTTGTCACAATGCTCCGTGACTCCAGTCATCATAATGCTTCATGACATTTGTCACCACAATGCTCCATGCCCTTGACATCTCAATGCTCCATGCCCACTGTCATCACAATAATCCATGAAACCTGTCAGACCAATGTTCCATGCCCCTGTCATCACATTGCTCCATGCCCTTGTCATCACAATGCTCCATGACCTCTCTCATTACACTGCTCCGTGATTCCAGTCATCACAATGATTCATGACCTTTCTCCTCACAATGGTCCATGCCCTCATCACACAAGGCTCTGTGATGTTTGTCACCACAATGCTCCATGAAAATTTCATCACAAGGCTCTGTGTTCCTTGTCATTACAGTGCTCCATGCCTTTGTCAGCACAATGCTCCATGATACTTGTCATCAAAATGCTCCCTGCACTTGTCAGCACAATGCTCCATGAAACAGGTCATCACAATGTGCCATGCTCTTTTCATCACAATGCTCCACATCCTTTTCATCGCTATGCTCCATAAAACTTGTCATCACAATGCTCCATGCACTTCTCATCAAAATGCTCTCTCACCACACAATCACAATGATCCATCACTAGTCATCACAATACTCGCTCTTCCCTGTCATCACAATGTTCCATGACCACTGTCATCACAGTGCTACATGCCCTTATCATCACAGTGCTCCATGACGCCTG
The DNA here is from genome assembly GCF_949752795.1 of Hyperoodon ampullatus. Lineage (NCBI taxonomy): Eukaryota > Metazoa > Chordata > Mammalia > Artiodactyla > Ziphiidae > Hyperoodon > Hyperoodon ampullatus. The sequence continues at coordinate 4,840,178 of NW_027641093.1, read as the reverse complement.
ACATCACAATGCTCCATGTCCTTGTCATCACAAAGCTCCATGACACATGTCATCAGAATGCTCCATTGCCTTCTCATCACAATGCTCCATGCCATTGTAATCACATTGCTTCAAAACCCCTGTAATCTCAATGTTCCATGCACCTTTTCATCAGAATGCTCCATGACCATTTTCATCAAAATGCTCCATTACCCGTGACATCACAATGTTCCATAACGCCTGTCATCAAAATGTTCCATGACACTTTTCATCAATTTGCTCCATGACACTGTCATCACAATGCTCCCTTCCCTTCTCATCACAATGCACCACGACCTTGTCATCAAAATGCTCCATGACCTTTGTCATTACAAAGCTCCATGACCCTTGGCATCACAATATTCCATGCCATTTCATCAAAATGCTACATGAAACCTCTCATCACATTGCTCCATGCACTTGTCACCACAATGCTCCATGACGGTTGTCATTAAAATGCTCGATACACTTCTCATCACAATGCTCCATGCCCTTGTCATTACAATCCTCCATGATACATGTATCACAGTGTTCCGTGCCCTAGTCATCACAGTGTTCCATGCCGAATCTCATCACAATAATCCATGAAATTTTCAGACCAATGTTCCATGCCCTTGTCATCACAATGCTCCATTACCCCTGTCATAACAATGCTCCATGACCCCTGCCATCACAATGTTCCACCGCCTTGGCATCCAAGGCTCCATGACCCTTGTCATCACAATGTTCCAAGCCCTTGTCTTCAAAATGCTCCATTACCTTTGTCATCACAATCCTCCATGACACTTTGTGTCACAATGCTCCATGCCATTGTCATCACAATGGACAATGACATATGTCATCACAATGCTCCCTGACACCTGTCTTCACATTACTCCATGACCTTGTCATCACAATGTTCCATGCCATTGTCATCACAATCCGCCATGCCCACTGTCATCACAATAATCCATGAAACATATCAGACCAATGTTCCAAGCTCCTGTCATCACAATGATCCATGCCCTTGTCATCACAATGTTCCATGACCCCTGTAATCACAATGCTCCGTGACTCCAGTCATCACAATGCTTCATGACCTTTGTCCTCACAATGGTCCATGCCCTCGTCACACAAGGCTCTGTGACCTTTGTCACCACAATGTTCCATGCCCTTGTCATCACAATGCTCCATGCCCACTGTCATCACAATAATCCATGAAACTTGTCAGACCAATGTTCCATGCCCCTGTCATCACATTGCTCCATGCCCTTGTCATCACAATGCTCCATGACCCCTCTCATATCAGTGTTCTGTGACACCAGTCATCACAATGATTCATGCCCTTTCTCCTCACAATGGTCCATGCCCTCGTCACACAAGGCTCTGTGATCGTTGTCTCCACAATGCTCCATGAAATTTTCATCACAATGCTCTGTGTCCCTTGTCATCACAATGCTCCATGCCTTTGTCAGCACAATGCTCCATGACACTTGTCATCAAAATGCTCCATGTGCTTGTCAGCACAATGCTCCATGACACATGTCATCACAATGTGCCAAGCTCTTTTCATCACAATGCTCCACATCCTTTTCATCGCTATGCTCCATAAAACTTGTCATCACCATGCTCCATGCACTTCTCATCAAAATGCTCTCACACCACATATATCACAATATTCCATCACTAGTCATAACAATACTCGCTCACACCAGTCATCACAATGTTCCATGACCACTGTCATCACAGTGCTACATGCCCTTATCATCACAATTCTCCATGACGCCTGACATCACAATGCTCCATGTCCTTGTCATGACAAAGCTCCATGCCACATGTCATCAGAATGCTCCATTGCCTTCTCATCACAATGCTCGATGCCCTTGTAATCACATTGCTCCGAAACCCTGTAATTCCATGCTCCATGCACCTTTTCATCAGAATGCTTCATGACCCTTTTCATCAATATGCGGCATGACCCCTGACATCACAATGTTCCATAACCCCTGTCATCAAAATGTTCCATGACACTTTTCATCAATTTGCTCCATGACCCTGTCATCACAATGCTCCCTGCCCTTCTCATCACAATGCACCACGACCTTGTCATCAAAATGCTCCATGACCTTTGTCATCACAAAGCTCCATGACCCTTGGCATCACAATACTCCATGCCATTTCATCACAATGCTACATGAAACCTCTCATCACATTGCTCCATGCACTTGTCATCCAAATCTCCATGACGCTTGTAATCAAAATGCTCGATGCCCTTCTCATCACAATGCTCCATGCCCTTGTCATTACAATCCTGCATGATCGATGTATCACAGTGTTCCGTGCCCTTGTCATCACAATGCTCCATGCCCACACTCATCACAAATATCCATGACAATTTTCAGACCAATGCCCCATTCCCTTGTCATCACAAAGCTCCATTACCCCTGTCATAACAATGCTCAATGACCCCTGCCATCACAAGGTTCCACGGCCTTGTCATCACAAGCCTCGACGACCCTTGGTATCAAAATGCTCCAATAATCCTGTAATCACAATGCTCCATGCCCTTGTCATCACAAAGCTCCATGACGCATGTCATCAGAATGTTCCATGGCCTTCTCATCATAATGGTATATGCCCTTGTAATCACAATGTTCCAACACCACTGTAATTACAATGCTCCATGCTACTTTTCATCTCAATGCTCCATGAACGCTGTCATCACAATGAACCGTGCCCATCACCATAATATTTCATGCTATTGTCATCACAATGAAATCAAAATGCTCAATGAACACTGTCATCACAATGCACCAAACAGTTCTGATCAAAATGTTCCATAACTCTTCTATTCACAATGCCTCATGACGCTGGTCATCACAATGATCCATGCCCTTTTCAGCACAATGCTCCAAGACCCATGTAATCACAATGCTCCATGTGCTTGTCATCACAAAACTCCATGATGCATCTCATCAGAATGCTCCATTGCCTTCTCATCACAATGCTCCTTGCACTTGTCTTCACAATGCTTCAAAACCCCTGTAATCACAATGCTCCATGCACCTTTTCATCACAATGCTCCATGACACTTTTCATCACAATGCTCCATGACCCCTGACATCACAATGTTCCATAACCCCTGTCATCAAAATGTTCCATGACACTTTTCATCAATTTGCTCCATGACCCTGTCATCACAATGCTCCCTGCCCTTCTCATCACAATGCACCACGACCTTGTCATCAAAATGCTCCATGACCTTTGTCATTACAAAGCTCCATGACCCTTGGCATCACAATGCTCCATGCCATTTCATCACAATGCTACCTGAAATCTCTCATCACATTGCTCCATGCCCTTGTCAACACAATGCTCCATGACGCTTGTCATCACAATGCTCGATACTCTTTTCATCACAATGCTCCATGCCCTTGTCATTACAATCCTCCATGACACATGTATCACAGTGTTCCGTGCCCTAGTCATCACAATGCTCCATGCCGAATCTCATCACAATAATCCATGAAATTTTCAGACCAATGTTCCATGCCCTTGTCATCACAATGCTCCATTACCCCTGTCATAACAATGCTCCATGACCCCTGCCATCACAATGTTCCACGGCCTTGTCATCCAAGGCTCCATGACCCTTGTCATCACAATGCTCCAAGGCCCCTGTAATCACAATGCTCCATGCCCTTGTCGTCACAAAGATCCATGACCCATGTCATCAGAATGCTCCATGGCCTTCTCATCACAATGCTCCAAGCCATTGTAATCACAATGCTCCAAGACCCCTGTAATCAAAATGCTCCATTCCCCTATTCATCAGAATGCTCCATGAGACTTGGCATCACAAGACTCCATGGTTTTCTCATCACACTGCTCCAGGAATTTGTCATCACAATGCTCCATTCCCTTGTCATCACAATGCTCCTTGACCCCTGTCATCACAGTACTCCATGAACATATTCATCCCAATGCTCAATGACCTTCACATCAAAATGCTCCATTCCCTTGTCATCACAATGCTACAAGACCCCTGTAATCACAATGCTCCATGCCCCTTGTCATTACAGAGCTCCATGACGCTCGTCATCACAATTATCCGTTATCTTCTCATCACAATGCTCCACGGTCTTGCCATCACAATGCTCCATGCCCTGGTCATCACAATGCTCCATGTCCCATGTCATCACAATTCTCCACGTCCTTGTCATCACAATGCTCCATGACACTTCTTATCACAATGTTACATGATCTTGTCATTACAATTCTCCATGCTCATGTCATTGCAATGCTCTAAGACACCTGTCATAGCAAGCTCCATGCGCTTGTCATCACAATGCTTCACGAAGTTTTCATCAAAATTCTCAATGGCCCTTGTCATCACAATGGTCCATGCACTTGTCATCACAATGCTCCATGACCCTTGTCATCACAGTGTCCCAAGCCCTTGTCATCAAAATGCTCCATTAACTTTGTCATCATAATCCTCCATGACACTTTTTATCACAAAGCTCCGTGCCATTGTCATCACAATGGACAATGACATATGTCATCACAATGCTCCCTGACACCTGTCTTCACAATAATCCATGACCTTGTCATCATAATGTTCCATGCCCTTGTCATCACAATGCGCCATGCCCACTGTCATCACAATAATCCAGGAAACTTGTCTGACCAATGTTCCATGCCCCTGTCATCACAATGCACCATGCCCTTGTCATCACAATTCTCCATGACCCCTGTCATCACAATGCTCCGTGACTTCAGTCATCACAATGCTTCATGACCTTTGTCATCACAATGGTCCATTCCCTCGTCACACAAGGCTCTGTGACCTTTTTCACCACAATGCTCCATGTCCTTCTCATCGCAAAGCTCCATGACGCATGTCATCAGAATGCTCCATTGCCTTCTCATCACAATGCTCCTTGCCCTTGTCATCACAATGCTTCAAAACCCCTGTAATCACAATGCTCCATGCACCTTTTCATCAGAATGCTCCATGACCATTTTCATCAAAATGCTCCATGACAATTACCATCACAATGTTCCACTGCCTTGTCATACAAGGCTCCATGACCCTTATCATCACAGTGCTCCAAGACCCCTGTAATCACAATTTTCCATGCCCTTGTCGTCACAAAGATTCATGACGCAGGTCATCAGAATGATCCGAGGCCTTCTCATCACAATGCTCCATGCCCTTGTCATCACAATGCTCCAAGACCCCTGTAATCACAATGCTCCATGATACTTCCTATCACAATGTTAAATATTTTCATCACAATTCTCCACGCATTTGTCATCGCAATGCTCTATGACCCCTGTAATCACAATGCTCCCTGTCCTTTTCATCACAAAGCTCCATGACGCATGTCATCAGAATGTTCCATTGCCTCCACATCACAATACTCCATGCCCTTGTCAACTCAATGTTCCATAACCCCTGTTATCAAAATGTTCCCTGACACTTTTCATCAATTTGCTGAAAGAACCTGTCATCAGAATGCTCCCTGCCCTTCTCACCACAATGCACAACGACCTTGTCATCATAATGCTCCATGACCTCTGTCATCACAATGCACCACGCCCTTGGCATCAAAATGCCGCATGACTTTTGTCATCACAAAGCTCAAATACCCCTGTCATAAGAATGATCCATGACCCCGGCCATCACAAGGTTCCACGGCCTTGTCATCACAAGCCTCCACGGCCTTGTCATCACAAGCCTCCATGACCCTTGTCATCACAATGCTCCAAGACCACTGTAATCACAATGCTCCATGTCCTTGTCATCACAAAGCTCCATGACGCATGTAATCTGAATGCTCCATGGCCTTCTAATCACAATGCTCCATGACCTTGTCATCACAATGCTCCATGACCTTGTCATCACAATGCTCCATGACGCTTGTCATCACAATGCTCGATACTCTTCTCATCACAATGCTCCATGCTCTTGTCATTACAATCCTCAATGACACATGTATCACAGTGTTCCGTGCCCTAGTAATCACAATGCTCCATGCCGAATCTCATCACAATAATCCATGAAATTTTCAGACCAATGTTCCATGCCCTTGTCATCACAATGCTCCATTACCCCTGTCATAACAATGATCCATGACCCCTGCCATCACAAGGTTCCACGGCCTTGTCATCCAAGGCTCCATGACCCTTGTAATCACAATTCTCCAAGGCCCCTGTAATCACAATGCTCCATGCCCTTGTCGTCACAAAGATCCATGACGCATGTCATCAGAATGCTCCATGGCCTTCGAATCACAATGCTCCATGCCCTTGTCATCACAATGATCCAAGACCCCTGTAATCACAATGCTCCATACCACTTTTCATCTCAATGCTCCATGAACACTGTCATCACAATGCACCATGCTCATCATCATAATGCTTCATGCTATTGTCATCACAATGATATAAAAATGCTCCATTACCTCTGTCATCACAATGTTCTAATCCCTTTTGATCACAATGTTCCATAACACTTGTCATCACAATGCTCCTTGACGCTGGTAATCACAATTATCCATGGTCTTCTCATCACAATGTTCCATGACCTTTGTCATCACAATGCTCAATACACTTATCATCACAATGCTCCCGAACACTTATCATCAGTATGCTCCTTGAACACTGTCATGAGAAGGCTCCATGCACTTTTAATCAAAATGATCCATTCCTTTCTCATCACAATGCTCCAAGACCCCTCTAATCACAATGTTCCATGTCCTTGTCATCACAGAGCTCCATGACGCATGTCATCAGAATGCTCCATGGCCTTCTCATCACAATGCTCCATGCCCTGGTCATCACAATGCTTCAAAACCCCTGTAATCACAATGCTCTATGCACCATTGCATCAGTATGCTCCATGACTATTCTCATCACAATGCTCCAAGGCCCTCTCATCAAAATGCTCCCGGACCTTCTCATCACATTGCTCCATTCCCTTCTCATCACAATTTTCCATGACCCCTGTCATCACAGTACTCCATGAACATTTTCAGCCCAATGCTCCATGACCTTCTCATCACAAAGCTCCATGACCCATGTCATCACAATGCTACATGACCACAGTCATCAAAATGATCCATGCCACTTGTCATCAGAATGCTCCCTGTGTTTGTCATCCCAATGCTCCATGACCCATGTAATCACAATGCTCCTTGACACTTGTCGTCTCAGAGCTCCATGACACTTGTCATCACAAATCTCCATGCCTTTGTCAGCAAAATGCTACATGACCTTGTCATCACAATGCTCCATGCACTTGTCATCACAATTCTCCATTACCAGTGTCATCACAATCCTCCGTGAACCTTGGGATCACATTGTTTCATGCCGTGTCATCACAATGCTCCACGGTCTTGCCATCACAAAGCTCCATGACACTTCTCATCACAGTGTTACATGCTCTTGTCATCACAATTCTCCATGCACTTGTCATCGAAATGGTCCATGACCCCTGTCATAGAAAGCTCCATGTGCTTTTCCATAGAATGCTTCACGAACTTGTCATCAAAATTCTCAATGGCTCTTGTCATCACAATCCTCCATGCCCTTGTCATCAAAATGCTCCATGACCCTTGTCATCACAATGCTCCAAACCCCTGTCATCACAATGCTCCATTAACTTGGTCCTCACATTCCTCCATGACACTTGGCATCACAATGCTCCGTGCCATTGTCATCACAATGGACCATGACATATGTCATCACAATGCACCCAGACCGCTCTCTTCACAGTACTCCATGACCTTCTCATCACAATGCTCCATGCTCTTCTCATCGGAATGCGCCTTGCCCACTGTCATCACAATAAACCATGAAACTTGTCAGACCAATGCACCATGCCCCTGTCATCAGAATGCTCCATACCCTTGTCATCACAGTGTTCCGTTACTCCAGTCATCACAATCCTTCATGAACTTTGTCATCACAATGGTCCTTGAACTCCTCATCACAAGGCTCTGTGACCATTGTCACAATGCTCCATGAACTTTTCATCGCAATGCTCTGTGACCGTTGTCATCACAATGTTCCATGCCTTTTTCAGCAGAATGCTCCATGACACTTGTCATCACAATGCTCCATGCGCTTCTCAGCACAATGCTCCATGACCCATGTCATCAAAATGCGCCATGCACTTGTCATCACAATGCTCCACAGCCTTGTCTTCACAATGCTCCATAAACCTTGTCATCACAATGCACCATAAGCCTTGTCATCACAATGCTCCATGCATTTCTCATCAAAAAGCTTTCTCACCACTGATATCACAATGTTCCATCAGTAGTCATCACAATACTCCCTCACGACTGTCATCACAATTTTCCATGACATCTGTCATCACAATGCTACATGCCTTTTCATCACAATGCTCCATGACCCCTGACATCAAAATATTCCATATACTCTGTCATCAGAATGCTCCATCACCCTTTTCATCACAATGCTCCAAGACCCCTGACATCACAATGTTCCATAACCACTGTCATCATAATGTTCCATTACACTTTTCATCAAATTGCTCCATGACCCTGTCATCACAATGCACCATGTCCATCATCATAATGCTTCATGCTATTGTCATCACAATGAAATCAATATGCTCCATGACCTCTGTCATCAAAATGCTCCAAACCCTTGTGATCACCATGTTCCATAACCATTGTCATCACAATGCACCATGACGCTCATCATCACAATTATCCATGGTCTTCTCATCACAGTGCTCCATGACCTTTGTCATCACAATGCTCAATACACTTGTCATTACAATGCTCCCTGACACTTGTCATCAGTATGCTCATTGAACCCTGTCATGACAAGGCTCCATGCCTTTTTCATCACAGTGATCCATACCATTTTCATCACAATGCTCCAAGACCCCTGTAATCACAATGCTCCATGACCTTTAATCACAAAGCTCCATGATGCATGTCATCAGAATGCTCCATTGCCTTCTCATCACAATGCTCCATGTCCTTGTCATCACAGGGCTCCAAGACCCCAGTCATCTCAATGCTCTGTGACTCCTGTCATCACAAGGCTTCATGACATTTGTCATCACAATGGTCCATGTCCTCGTCACACAAGGCTCTGTAACCTTTCGCACCACAATGCTCCATGAACTTTTCATCACAATGCTCTGTGATCCTTGTCATCACCATGTTCCATGCCTTTGTCAGCACAATTCTCCATGAGCCTTGTAATCACCATGTTCCATGTGCTTGTGAGCACAATGCTCCATAACCCATGTCATCACAATGCGCCATGTGCTTGTCATCACAATGCTCCACATTATTGTCATTACAGTGCTCCAAAAACCTTGTCATCACAATGCTCCATGCACTTCTCATCAAAATGCTCTCTCCCCCAGTCATCACAATGTTCCATGATCCCTGTCATTACAATGATACATGACCTTATCATCACAATGCTCCATGAACCCTGACATCACAATGTTCCATAACTCCTGTCATCAAAATCCTCCATGACCCTTTTCATCACAATGCTCCATGACTCCTGACATAACAGTGTTCCATAACCACTGTCATCAAAATATTCCATGATACTTTTCATCAAATTGCTCCATGACCCTGTCATCAAAATGCTCCCTGCCCTTCTCATCACAGTGCACCATGAACTTGTCATCAAAATGTTCCATGAACTTTGTCATCACAAAGCTCCATGACACTTGGCATCACAATGCTCCATGCCATTTTCATCACAATGCTCCATGACCGCTGTAATCACAATGCTCCATGCACCTTTTCATCAGAATGCTCCATGAGACTTGTCAACACAAGGCTCCATGGTTTTCTCATCACAATGCCCCAGGACCTTGTCATCACAATACTCCATTCCCTTGTCATCACAATGCCCCATTACCCCTGTCATCACAATACTCCATGAATATTTTCAGCCCAATGCTCCATGACCTTCTTATCACAATTCTCCTTGACCCTGTCATCACAATGCTCCATGACCACTGTCATCACAGCGCTCCATGACCCCTGACAACACAATGATCTGGGAATCTTGTCATAAAAATGCTCCATGACACTTGTCATCACAGTGCTCCATGCCCTTGTCATCACATTGCTCCATGAAGCCTCTCATCACAATGCTACATGCCCTTGTCATTACAATCCGCCATGACCCATGTATCACAGGGTTCCATGCCCTTGTCATCACAATGCTCCATGCCCCCTCTCATCACAATAATCCATTAACTTGGTCCTCACATTCCTCCATGACACTTGGCATCACAATGCTCCGTGCCATTGTCATCACAATGGACCATGACATATGTCATCACAATGCACCCAGACCGCTCTCTTCACAGTACTCCATGACCTTCTCATCACAATGCTCCATGCTCTTCTCATCGGAATGCGCCTTGCCCACTGTCATCACAATAAACCATTAAACTTGTCAGACCAATGCACCATGCCCCTGTCATCAGAATGCTCCATACCCTTGTCATCACAGTGTTCCGTTACTCCAGTCATCACAATCCTTCATGAACTTTGTCATCACAATGGTCCTTGAACTCCTCATCACAAGGCTCTGTGACCATTGTCACAATGCTCCATGAACTTTTCATCACAATGCTCTGTGACCGTTGTCATCACAATGTTCCATGCCTTTTTCAGCAGAATGCTCCATGACACTTGTCATCACAATGCTCCATACGCTTCTCAGCACAATGCTCCATGACCCATGTCATCAAAATGCGCCATGCACTTGTCATCACAATGCTCCACAGCCTTGTCTTCACAATGCTCCATAAACCTTGTCATCACAATGCACCATAAGCCTTGTCATCACAATGCTCCATGCATTTCTCATCAAAAAGCTTTCTCACCACTGATATCACAATGTTCCATCAGTAGTCATCACAATACTCCCTCACGACTGTCATCACAATTTTCCATGACATCTGTCATCACAATGCTACATGCCTTTTCATCACAATGCTCCATGACCCCTGACATCAAAATATTCCATATACTCTGTCATCAGAATGCTCCATCACCCTTTTCATCACAATGCTCCAAGACCCCTGACATCACAATGTTCCATAACCACTGTCATCAAAATGTTCCATTACACTTTTCATCAAATTGCTCCATGACCCTGTCATCACAATGCACCATGTCCATCATCATAATGCTTCATGCTATTGTCATCACAATGAAATCAATATGCTCCATGACCTCTGTCATCAAAATGCTCCAAACCCTTGTGATCACCATGTTCCATAACCATTGTCATCACAATGCACCATGACGCTCATCATCACAATTATCCATGGTCTTCTCATCACAGTGCTCCATGACCTTTGTCATCACAATGCTCAATACACTTGTCATTACAATGCTCCCTGACACTTGTCATCAGTATGCTCATTGAACCCTGTCATGACAAGGCTCCATGCCTTTTTCATCACAGTGATCCATACCATTTTCATCACAATGCTCCAAGACCCCTGTAATCACAATGCTCCATGACCTTTAATCACAAAGCTCCATGATGCATGTCATCAGAATGCTCCATTGCCTTCTCATCACAATGCTCCATGTCCTTGTCATCACAGGGCTCCAAGACCCCAGTCATCTCAATGCTCTGTGACTCCTGTCATCACAAGGCTTCATGACATTTGTCATCACAATGGTCCATGTCCTCGTCACACAAGGCTCTGTAACCTTTCGCACCACAATGCTCCATGAACTTTTCATCACAATGCTCTGTGATCCTTGTCATCACCATGTTCCATGCCTTTGTCAGCACAATTCTCCATGAGCCTTGTAATCACCATGTTCCATGTGCTTGTGAGCACAATGCTCCATAACCCATGTCATCACAATGCGCCATGTGCTTGTCATCACAATGCTCCACATTATTGTCATTACAGTGCTCCAAAAACCTTGTCATCACAATGCTCCATGCACTTCTCATCAAAATGCTCTCTCCCCCAGTCATCACAATGTTCCATGATCCCTGTTATTATAATGATACATGACCTTATCATCACAATGCTCCATGAACCCTGACATCACAATGTTCCATAACTCCTGTCATCAAAATCCTCCATGACCCTTTTCATCACAATGCTCCATGACTCCTGACATAACAGTGTTCCATAACCACTGTCATCAAAATATTCCATGATACTTTTCATCAAATTGCTCCATGACCCTGTCATCAAAATGCTCCCTGCCCTTCTCATCACAGTGCACCATGAACTTGTCATCAAAATGTTCCATGAACTTTGTCATCACAAAGCTCCATGACACTTGGCATCAAAATGTTCCATGAACTTTGTCATCACAAAGCTCCATGACACTTGGCATCACAATGCTCCATGCCATTTTCATCACAATGCTCCATGACCGCTGTAATCACAATGCTCCATGCACCTTTTCATCAGAATGCTCCATGAGACTTGTCAACACAAGGCTCCATGGTTTTCTCATCACAATGCCCCAGGACCTTGTCATCACAATACTCCATTCCCTTGTCATCACAATGCCCCATTACCCCTGTCATCACAATACTCCATGAATATTTTCAGCCCAATGCTCCATGACCTTCTTATCACAATGCTCCTTGACCCTGTCATCACAATGCTCCATGACCACTGTCATCACAGCGCTCCATGACCCCTGACAACACAATGATCTGGGAATCTTGTCATAAAAATGCTCCATGACACTTGTCATCACAGTGCTCCATGCCCTTGTCATCACATTGCTCCATGAAGCCTCTCATCACAATGCTACATGCCCTTGTTATTACAATCCGCCATGACCCATGTATCACAGTGTTCCGTGCCCTTGTCATCACAATGCTCCATGCCCCCTCTCGTCACAATAATCCATGAAGCTTTTCAAACCAATGCTCCATTCCCTTGTCATCAAAATGCTCCATTACCCCTGTTATAACAATGCTCCATGACACCTGCCATTACAATATTCCACGGCCTTGTCATCACAAGGCTCCATAACCCTTGTCATTACAAAGCTCATGTCCTTGTCATCAAAAAGCTCCATGACGCATGTCATCAGAATGCTCCCTGGCCTTCTCATTCACGATGCTCCATGCCCTTGTCATCACAATTCTCCTAGACCTCTGTAATCACAATGCTCAATGCCCCTTTTCATCTCAAATCTCCATGAACCGTGTCATCACAATGCACCATGCCCATCATCATAATGCTTCATGCTATTGTCATCAAAATGAAATCAAAATGCTCCATGACCTCTGTCATCACAATGATCCAAACCCTTCTGATCACAATGTTCCATAACACTTGTCATAACAACGCCCCATGATGCTCATCATCACAATTATCCATGGCCTTCTATTCACAATACTCCATGAACTTTGTCATCACAATGCTCAATACACTTGTCATCACAATGCTCGCTGACACTTGTGATCAGTATGCTCCTTGAACCCTGTCATGACAAGGCTCCATGAATTTTGCATCACATTGATCAATGTCCTTTTCATCACAATGCCCTGTGACCCTTGTCATCACAATGCACCATGCCTTTGTCAGCACAATGATCCATGACACTTGTCATCACAATGCTCCATGTGCTTTTCAGCACAATGCTCCTTGAAACATGTCATCACAATGCACCATGCGCTTGTCATCACAATGCTCCACATCCTTGTCATCACAATTCTCCATAAACCTTGTCATCACAATGCTCCATGCACTTCTCATCAAAATGCTCTCTCACCACTGATATCACAATGTTCCATCACTAGCCTTCACAATACTACCTCACCCCTGTCATCACAATGTTCCATGACCCCTATCATCACTATGCTACATGCACTTATCATCAAAATGTTCCATGACCAATGACATCACAGTGCTCCATAATCCCTGTCATCAAAATGCTCCATTACCATTTTCAGCACAATGCTCCATGACCCCTGACATCACAATTTTCCATAACCACTCTCATCAAAATATTCCATGACTTTTTCACCAAATTGCTCCATGACCCTGTTAGCACAATGTTCCCTGCCCTTCTCATCACAACGCACCACGACCTTGTCATCAAAATGCTCCATGACCTTTGTCATCACAAAACTCCATGACACTTGGCATCACAATGCTGCATGCCATTGTCATCACAATGCTCCATGAAGCCCCTCATCACATTGCTCCATGCCCTTGTCATCACAAACCTCCATGTCGCTTGTCATCACAATGCTCGATGCCCTTCTTATCACAATGCTCAATGTCCTTGTCATTACAGTCCTCTATGACCCATTTATCAAAGTGTTCTGTGCCCTTGTCATCACAATGCTCCATGCCCACTCTCATCACAATAATCGATGAAACATTTCAGAACAATGCTCCATGCCCTTTTCATCACAATGCTCCATTACCCCTGTCATAACAATGCTCCATGACACCTGCCTTCACAAATTTCCACGGCCTTGTAATCACAAGTCTCCATGACACTTGTCATCACAATGCTCCAAACACTGTAATCACAATTCTGCATACACTTGTCATCACAAAGCTCCATGACGCATGTCATCAGAATGCTCCATGGCCTTCTCATTCAAGATGCTCCATGCCCTTTTCATCACAATGGTCCAGACCACCTGTAATCACAATGCTCCATGTCCCTTTTCATCTCAAAGCTCCATGAACCCTGTCATCACAATGCACCGTGCCCATCACCATAATATTTCATGCTATTGTCATCACAATGAAATCAAAATGCTCCATGACCTCTGTCATCACAATGCTCCAAACACTTGTGATCACAATGTTGCATAACACTTGTCATCACAACGCCCAATGACGCTCATCATCACAGTTATCCATGGGCTTCTATTCACAGGACTCCATTACCTTTGTCATCACAATGCTCAATACACTTGTCATCACAATGCTCCCTGACACTTGTCGTCAGTATTCTCTTTGAAACCTGTCATGACAAAGCTCCATGCATTTTTCAACACAATGATCCATGCCCTTTTCCTCACAATGCTCCAAGACCCCTGGAATCACAATGCTCCATGCCATTGTCATCACAAGCTTCATGACTCATGTCTTCAGAATGCTCCATGGCCTTCTCATCACCATGCTCCATGCTCTTTTAATCACAATGCTCCATTCCCATGTCATCAAAATGCCCCATGACACCTGTCATCACAATACTCCATAAATATTTTCAGCCCAATGCTCCATGACCATCTAATCACAATTCCCCATGAACCCTGTCATCACAATGCTCCATGACCCCTGTCATCACAGTGCTCCGTGACTCCAGTCATCACAAAGCTTCATCAACTTTGTCATCTCAGTGGTCCATGCCATTGTCACACAAGGCTCTGTGTCCTTTGTCACCACAATGCTCCATGAACTTTTCATGACAATACTGTGTGACCCTTGTCATCAAAATGCACCATGCCTATGTCAGCACAGTGCTCCATGACCCATTTCATCACAATGTGCCATACGCTTGTCATCACAAATCTCCATGAGGCTTGTCATCAAAACGATCGATGCACTTCTCATCACAATGCTCCATGCCCTTGTCATTACAATCCTGCATGATCTATGTATCACAGTGTTCCGTGCCGTTGTCATCACAATGATCCATGCACTTGTCATCACAATTCTCCATGACACTTGTCATCACGATGTTCCAAACCCTTGTTATCAAAATGCTCCATTACCTTTGTCATCACTATCCTCCATGACTCTTGGCATCACAAGGCTCCATGCCATTGTCATCACAATGGAACATGACATATGTCATCACTATGCTCCCAGACACCTGTCTTCACAATAATCCATGACCTTGTCATCACAATGCTCCATGCCCTTGTCATCACAATGAGCCATGCCCACTGTCATCACAATAATCCATGAAATTTGTCAGACCAATGTTCCATGTCCCTGTCATCACAATGCTCCATGCACTTGTCATCACAATGCTCCATAACACCTGTCATCACAATGCTCCGTGACTCCAGTCATCACAATGCTTTATGACATTTGTCATCACAATGATCCATGCCCTCGTCACACAAGGCTCTGTGACCTTTGTCACCACAATTCTCCATGCTCTTGTCATCACAATGTGCCATGCCCCTGTCATCACAATGCTCCTTGCCCTTGTCATCAAAATGCTCCATGACCCTTGCATCACGATGCTCTAAGCCCTTGTCATCAAAATGCTCCATGACCCTTGTCATCACGATGCTCTTAGCCCTTGTCATCAAAATGCTCCATTACGTTAGTCATCACAAGCCTCCATGACACTTGGCATCAAAATGCTCCATGCAATTGTCTTCGCAATGGACCATGACATATTTCATCAAAATGCTCCCTGACACCTGTCTTCAAAATACTCCCTGACCTTGTCATCACAATGCTACATGCCCTTGTCATCACAATGCGTCATGCCCACTGTCATCACAATAATCCATGAAACATGTCAGACCAACGTTCCATGCCCCTGTCATCAAAATGCTCCATGCCTTTGTCATCACAATGCTCCATGATCCCTGCCATCACAATGTTCCACGGCCTTGTTATCCAAGGCTCCATGACCCTTGACATCACAATGCTCCAAGACCCCTGTAATCACAATGCTCCATGCCCTTGTCATCACAAAGATCCATGATGGAGGTCATGAGAATGCTCCATGGCCTTCTCATCACAATGCTCCATGCCCTTGTCATCACAGTGCTCCAAGACCCCTGTAATCACAGTGCTCCATACCCATTTTTATCTCAATGCTCCATGAACCCTGTCATCACAATGCACCATGCCCATCATCATAATGCTTCATGCTATTGTCATCACAATGAAATCAATATGCTCCATGACATCTGTCATCACAATGCTAAAAACCCTTCTGATCACAATGTTCCATAACACTTGTCATCACAATGCCCCATGACGCTCGTCATCACAGTTATGAATGGTTTAATCATCACAATGCTCCATGATCTTTGTAACCACAATCCGCAATACACTTATCACCACAATGCTCCCTGACACTTGTCATCAGTATGCTCCATGAACCCTGTCATGAAAAGGCTCCATGCCTTTTTCATCACAATGATCCATTCCCTTTTCATCACAATGCTCCAAGACCCCTGTAATCACAATGCTCCCTGCCCTTGTCATCACAAAGCTCCATGACACATGTCATCTGAATGCTCCTTGGCATTCTCATCACAATGCTCCATGCCTTTGGCATCACAATGCTCCAAGTACACTGTCATCACAATGCTCCGTGACTACAGTCATCACAGGGCCTCATGACATTTGTCATCACAATGGTCCATGACCTCGTCACACAAGGCTTTGTGACCTTTGTCACCACAGTGCTCCATGAACTATTCATCTCAATGCTCTATGACCCTTGTCATCACAAAGCTCCATGCCATTGTCAGCACAATGCTCCATGACCCTTGTCAGCACAATTCTTGACGCGCGTGTAAGCACAGTGCTCCATAACCCATGTCATCACAATGCTCCCTGCACTTCTCATCACAATGCACCACACACTTGTTTTCATAATGCTCCATGACCTTTGTCATCACAAATCTCCATGACACTTGGCATCACAATGCTCCATTCCATTGTCATCACAATGCTCCATGAACCCTCTCATCACATTGCTCCATGCACTTGTCATCACAAATCTCCAAGAGGCTTGTCATCACAACGCTCGATGCCCTTCTCAGCACAATGCTACATGTCGTTGTCATTACAATCCTGCATGATCTATGTATCACTGTGTTCCGTGCCCTTCTCATAACAATGCTCCATGACCCCTGCCATCACAAGGTTCCATGGCCTTGTCATCACAAGCCTCCATGAACCTTGTCATCACAATGCTCCAAGACCCCTCTAATCACAATGCTCCATGCCCTTGTCATCACAAAGCTCCATGACGCAAGTCATCAGAATGCTCCATGGCCTTCTCATCACAATGCTCCATGCCCTTGTCATCACAATGCTGCAAGACCCCTGTAATCACAGTGCTCCATGCCCCTTTTCATCTCAATGCTCCATGAACTCTGTCATCACAATGCACCATGCCCATCACCATAATATTTCATGCTGTTGTCATCACAATGAAATCAAAATGCTCAATGACCTCTGTCATAACAATGCTCCAAACCCTTCTGATCACAATGTTCCATATCTCTTATCATCACAATGCCCCATGAGGCTGGACATCACAATTATCCGTGGTCTTCTCATCACAATGCTCCATGATCTTTGTCATCACAATGCTCAATACACTTTTCATCACAATGCTCCTTGAAACTTCTCATCAGTATGCTACTTGAACCCTGTCATGACAAGGCTCCATGCAATTTTCATCACAATGATCCATGTCCTTGTCATCCCAAAGCTCCATAATGCATGTCATCAGAATGCTCCATGGCCTTCACATCACAATGCTCCATGCCCTTGTCATCACAATGCTACAAAACCCCTTTAATCACAATGCTCCATGCACCTTTTCATCAGAATGTTCCATGACACTTTTCATCACAAGGCTCCATGGTCCTCTCATCACAATGCTCCAGGACCTTGTCATCACAGTGCTCCATTCCCTTGTCATCACAATGCTCCATGACCCCTGTCATCACAATACTCTATGTACATTTTCAGCCCAATGCTCAATGACCGTCTCATTACAATGCTCAATGACACATGTCATCACAATGCTCCATGTCCACAGTCATCAAAATGCTCCATGACCCCTGTCATCACAATAGTGCATGCCCTCGTCATCAAAAGGCTCTGTGACATTTGTCACCACAATGCTCCATGAAATTTTCATGACAATGTTCTCTTACTCATGTCATCACTATGCTCCATGCCTTTGTCAGCACAATGCTCCATGAACCTAGTCATCACAATGCTCCATGTGCTTGTCCGCACAATGCCCCATGACCTGTGTCATCACAATGCGACATGCGCTTGTCATCACAATGCTCCACAACCTTGTCATCACAGTGCTCCATAAACCTTGTCGTCACAATGCTCCATGCACTTCCCATCAAAATGCTCTCCCATCACTGATATCATAATGTTCCATCACTAGTCATCACAATACTCCCTCACCCCTCTCATCACAATGTTCCATGACCCCTGTCATCACAATGCTCAATGACAGTTTTCATCACAGTGCTCCCTGACTCCTGACATCACAATGTTCCATAACACCTGTCATCAAAATGTCCCATGACACTTTTCATCAAATTGTTCCATGATCCTTTCGTCACAATGCTCACTGCCTTTCTCATCACAGTGCACCACGCCCTTGTCATCAAAACCCTCCATGACCTTTGTCATCACAAAGCTCCGTGACCCTTGGCATCACAATGCTCCATGCCATTGTCATCAAAATGCTCCATGAACCCTCTCAACACATTGTTACATGTCCTTGTCATCACAGGCTCCATGATGCTTTTCATCACAATGCTCGATGCTCTTCTTAATACAAAGCTCCAAGGCTTGTCATTACAATCCTCCATGACCCATGTATCACAGTGTTCCGTGACCTTGTCATCACAATGCTCCATGCCCCCTCTCATCACAATAATCCATGAAAATTTTCAGACCAATGCTCCATGCCCTTGTCATGAAAATGCTCCATTACCACTGTTATAACAATGCTCCATGAAAACTGCCATTACAATGTTCCACGGCCTTCTCATCACAAGGCTCCATGACCCTTGTCATCACAATGCTCCAAGGCACCTGTAATGACAATGCTCCATGCCCTTGTCATCACAAAGCTCCATGATGCATGTCATCAGAATGCGCCTTCGTCTTCTCATCACAATGCTCCATGACCTGATCATCGCAATGCTCCAAGACCCCTGTAATCACAATGCTCCATGCCATTTTTCATCTCAATGCTCCATGAACACTGTCATCACAATGCACCATGCCCATCATCATAATGCTTCATGCTATTGTCATTACAATGAAATCAAAATGCTCCATGACTTCTGTCATCACAATGCTCCAAACCCTTGTGATCACAATGTTCCATAACACTTGTCATCACAACGCCCCATGACGCTCATCATCACAAATATCCATGGTTTTCTATTCACAATACTCCATGACCTTTTTCATCATAATTCTCAATAAAATTGTCATCACAATGCTCCCTGACAATGGTCGTGAATATGCTCCTTGAAATTTGTCATGACAAGGCTCCATGCATTTTTCATCAAAATGATCCATGCACTTTTCATCACAATACTCCAAGACTCCTGTAATCACAATGCTCCATGCTCTTGTCGTCACAAAGCTTCATGAAGCATGTCTTCAAAATTCTCCATGGCCTTCTCATCACAATGCTCCATGCCCTTGTCATCACAATGCTCCGTGACCCCTGTAATCACAATGCTCCATGACGCTTGTCATCACAGTGTTCCATGACACTTGTCATAAAAATGCTCCATGCATTTGTCAGCAAAATGCTACATGACCTTGTCATCAAAATGCTCCATGCGCTTGTCATCACAATACTCCATTCCCATTGTCATCAAAACCCTCCATGAACCTTGGGTTCACAATGCTTCATGCCCTTGTCATCACAATAATCCATGCACCATGAAATGAAAATAATACATGAGTTCTGTCATCACAATGCTCAAAACCCTTGTGATCACAATGTTCCATAACATTTGTCATCACAACTCTCCATGATGCCTGTCATCACAATGCTCCATGACCTTTGTCATCACAATGCTCAATACACTTGTCATCACAATGCTCCCTGACACTTGTCGTAAGAATGCTCCTTGAACCCTGTCATGAAAAGGCTCCAAGCCTTTTTCATCACAATGCTCCATGCGCTTTTCATCACAATGCTCCATGCCATTGTCATCACATTACTCCACAATCTTGTCATCAGAATGGTCCATGACCCTTGTCATCACAATGATCCATGACACCTGTCATCACAATGCTCCCTGCCCTTCTCGTCACAATGCACAATGCCCTTGTAATCAAAATGCTCCATGACCTTTGTCATCACAAAGCTCCATGACCCTTGGCATCACAATGCTCCATTCCATTGTCATCAAAATGCTCCATGAACCCTTTCATCACATTGCTTCATGCCCTTGTCATCACAAAGCTCCATGACACTTGTCATCACAATGCTCGAAGACCTTCTATTCACAATGCTCCATGCTCTTTTCATTACAATCCTCCATGACCCATGTATCACAGTGTCCCTTGCCCTTGTTATCACACTGCTCCAAGACCCCTGTAATCACAATGCTCCATGCCATGGTCATCACAAAGCTTCATGACGCATGTCATAAGTATGCTCCATGGCCTTCTCATCACAATGCTCCATGCCCTGGTCATCACAATGCTCGAAGGCTCCTGTAATCAAAATGCTCCTTGCCCCATTTCATCAGAATGCTCCATGAGACTTGTCATCACAAGGCTCCATGGACTTCTCATCACAATGCTCCAGGACCTTGTCATCACGATGCTCCATTCCCTTGTCATCACAATACTCCATGAACATTTTCAGCCAAAGCTCCATGATCTTCTCCTCACACTGCTCCATGACCCCTGTCATCACAATGCTCCATGACCCCTGTCATCACAATGCTCTATGACCCCTTACAACACTATAATCCGGGACTGTTGGCATCACAATGCTCCATGGTCATTGTCATCACATTTCTCAATACACTTGTCATCACAATGCTCCCTGACACTTGTTGTCAGAATGCTCCTTGAAACCTGTCATTAAAAGGCTCCATGCATTTTTCATCACAATGATCCATGCCCTTTTCATCACAATGATCCATGCCAGTTTCATCACAGTACTCCACAAGCTTATCATCAGAATGCTCCATGACCCTTGTCATCACAATGCTCCATGACCCGTCTTCACAATGTTCCATGACCCATGTCACACAATGCTCCATGACGCCTGTCATCAGAATGCTCCATGCCCCTTGTCATTACAGTGCTCCATGATGCTCGTCATCACAGTTATCCATGGTCTTCTCATCACAGTGCTCCACTGTCTTGCCATCACAATGCTCCATTCCCTGGTCATAACAATGCTCCATGTCCCTTGTCATCACAATTCTCCACGTCCTTGTCATCACAATGCTCCAAGACACTTCTCATCACAATGTTACACGCTCTTGTCATCACAATTCTCCATGCACCTGTCATCGCAATGCCCCATGACACCTGACATAGCAAGCTCCATGCCTTTGTCATCAAAATGCTTCATATATTTTCATCAAAATTATCAGTGTCTGTTGTCATCACAGTGCTCCATGCCCTTGTCATCACAATGCTCCATGTCCCTTGTGATCACAATGCTCCAAGCCGCTGTCATCACAATGCTCCATTACCTTTGTCATCACAATCCTCCATGACACTTGGCATCACAATGCTCCATGACATTGTCATCTCCATGGACAATGACATATGTCATCACAACGCTCCCTGTCACCTGTCTTCACAATATTCCATGACCTTGAAATCACAATACTCCATGCCCTTGTCATCAAAATGCACCATGTCCACCATCATCACAATAATCCATGAAACTTGTTAGACCAATTTTGAATGCCACTGTCATCACAATGCTCCATGCCCTTTTCATCACAAAGCTCCATTACGCATGTCATCAGAATGCTCCATTGCCATCTCATCACAGTGCTCCATGCCCTTGTCATCACAGTGTTCCAAGACCACTTTAATCACAATGCTCCATGCCCCTTTTCATCTCAATGCTCCATGAACCCTGTCATCACAATGCACCGTGCCCATCATCATAATGCTTAATGCTATTGTCATCACAATGAAATCAAAATGCTCCATGACCTCTGTCATCACAATATTCCAAACCCTTGTGATCACAATGTTTCATTACACTTGTCATCACAACGCCCCATGACGCTCGTCATCACAATTATCCATGGTTTTCTCATCACAATTCTCCATGAACTTTGTCATCACAATGCTCAATACACTAGTCATCACAATGCTCCCTGACACTTGTCGTCAGTATGCTCCTTGAACCCTGTCATGACAAGGCTCCATGCATTTTCCATCACAATGATCCATGCCCTTTTCATCACAATGCTCCAAGACACATGTAATCACAATTCTCCATGCCCCTTTTCATCAGAATGCTCCATGAGACTTGTCGTCACAAGGCTCCATTGTCTTCTCATTACAATGCTCCAGGACCTTGTCATCACAATGCTCCATGACCCATGTCATCACAATACTCCATGAACATTTTCAGCCCAAAGCTCCATGACCTTCTCATCTCACTTCTCCATGACCCTTGTCATCAAAATGCTCCATGACCACTGTCATCACAACCCTCCATGACCCCTGACAACACAGTGATCCGGGAATCTTGTCATCATAATGCTCCATAATCCTTGTCATCACAATGATCCATGCCCTTGTCACCCCAATTCTCCATGACCCCTGTAATCACAATGCTCCGTGACGCTTGTCATCACAGTGCTCCGTGACCCTTGTCATCACAATGCTCCATGCCTTTGCCAGCAAAATGCTCCATGACCTTGTCATCACAATCCTCCATGACCCTTGGGATCACATTGCAACATGCTCTTGTTATCTCTGTCTTTATTTTCTGGTTTTTACAGATTTTCGGATGTCCCTTTTGAGTGGTGGGAAGTGACAATTCTTTGTAGTGTGGATTTGCATTGTGGGCTTGCTTGATTGGCCAAAAAGGGCGTATGCATTTTCTCCTGAATATATTCAGCAGAAAATGCATACGCCCTTTTTGGCCAAGTGCATCATTGTCGAAGTTTTTACGCTTTTCCTGTGCTTTAAAGGCGATTCCAATTTACCACTTGAAATATGTTTTGTGCAATTCTGCCTCATTTTCAAGTCTGCTTCGTTGCCTTCCCTCAACAGATTTTTGGAAGAGAGTTGTCCTTTATAACTCTGCAGGTTTGTGAATTGCTGTGCCCCTGAGCTCCAATTTTCAACTCGTGTTTTTGTGAGCTGACCGCAAATCCACAATTTTGCTACAGGACCTATAATGGTTCCGGGGGTGCAGGCTGACGCTTTGGTTAATTCTTCCTTCCAGAGGGGAAATTAGAGTGACATGTGTCCGTCCAAATGCCTACAGCTACTCTCTGATTGGTTCTCCCTCTTCCCTTTCATCCACTGCACAATTTGCAAACTGTGCGAAGCAGGAGCTTACAGGGGCTGACTCTCCAAGTTGGGAGATTGATAGTAAAGTAGTTGGAATGCCAAACTGGAGCACAAGGAGAGGAAAATATTAGGAGCCTTTTAGAAATCTTTTGCCATCACAGGGTGTCCATTCTCTAGATTTCCCATACATGTTATAACTGTAGTGATATTCCCTTCTACCTGGAGAGTTGGGACCCATGGAATGGGTGGCATGCATTACTGCTTTAAAGGGTCTGCATTTTCTCACCCTACCTAACCAGTCCTCTCAGCCCCAAGTGTCCAGCCTTATGTATCATCTAGCTTTCTTTGCAGATAGGATCATTCCAGGTTTCATCAGAACCCCTGAAGGAATTGTGTAAGAATTTTGCTGTTTTTTTTTGTTTTGTTTTTGAAATTCATTTTTATAATGGGGTAGAGCTGATTTTCACCGGCATGTTTATGCCGGTCTAGACACACTTGATTCCCTTATGGAGACATATCAATATATAGGTTTTAAGATTCTTACTTGTCAGATATATTCCTGTGCTGGGATTGGGGTTTTGAGTCCCGTTTACTGAGGATGGTGTAGGTTTTGTCTATTCTGTATTTGCTTCATGGAATGCTACATGTGGTAATATCACACTCTGGTTTTATGCATCACCCCACCTCTCCTTCCCCCTTAAGCAGGCATAAGAGTCTTTCCTCAATGTGAGACTCTGTTCTCTTTCCTCAGTTCATGTGTAGCCATGTTTACAGGACCTTCATAAGTGATATCTTATGATCAGTTTCTTTTTCTGTGTGACATATTTCACTTAGAATCATCGTACCTAAATCCACTCATTATGCTGCTACTGGCCTTATGACATTGATTTCATGTCTGAGTGATATTCCATTGTACAAAATTACCACAAGTTCTTTACGCAAATTTCTCTTTCCTAGAATATTTAAGTTGTGCCAAAGTTGAGGTTCTTGTATGCAGAGCAGCCCTAAACTTTGGGGTGCCGGTGTCTTGTTGATATTTAGTCTTCCCAAGTTATATGCCCATGAGTGGAAGTGCCCTATGCTCGGTAGCTTTGTATTTTAGATGTTTTAGGAAACAGCATACACTTCTTCAGAGTGGCTCTTGGATATTTATATCCCACCCATCAGCGTGACTAACTACCTGTTCTCCATGGCCTCTCCTGCATTTCTGGTTTGTACACATTTTTTGGATGGCCTTTCTGAGCAGTGGAAATTGAGACTTCTTTGTTGTGCAGATTTGCATTTCCCGCTTGCTTGGTTGGCCAAAAAATCTGTATGTGTTTTTTTCCTGAAGTTATTCATGAAAAAAACGCATACACACTTTTGCCCAACTACATCATTTTAGAAATTCTGCTGCTTTTCATATGCTTTAAATGTGAGTCCAATCTACGTTTTGAAATCTGTTTTCTGCAATTCTGCCTCTCATTCAGATCCTCTTCGTTTCCTTACCTGAACTATATTTTTGGACGTTGGTTATCATTTTTATCTTTGCAGGTCTTTGAATTGTCTGCTCCTGAGCTCCATTTTGCAACTCGCATTTTTTGTGAGCTGGCCGCCAAACCATTGTATTGCTTCCGGCCCTATTCTGGTTCTGGGGATGCAGGCTTAGCCTTTGGTTAATTTTTCTTCCTAATGGGAAATTAGAGTGACATGTGCCTGTCAAAACTCCTACAGCTAGTCTCTCATTGGTTCCCACTCTTCCCGTTTATCCTCTGCACAAATTGCAAACTGTGTGAAACAGGAGGTTAAAGGTGCCGATTCTCCAAGTGGGGAGATTGTTAGTAATTTGGCAGTAATGGTGAACCCCAGCACCAGGAGATCAAAAATGAGGTGCATTTTAGACCCCTTTCCTGATCACACGGTGTACATTCGTCTCGGTCTCCCAGGCATGTTTTTGCTGTCAGAAGATTCCCTTGAACCTGCAGATTTGGGACCCATGGAATGGGAATCAGGCAGTATTTATTTCAAAGGTCTGAATTTCCTCACCCAGCCTCTCTAACATCTCTTAGCGTGTATAGCTTCCTGCCTTATATAGCATCCTGCTGTGGGTCTACATGTGTTCAATCCATGTTACATCATAGCCCTTCAACAAAAGTTGTAAGAAATTTTGTCTGTCTCACTGTTTTTCTAAATATTTTTAAATTTATTTTTATATTGGTTACAGCTGATTTTCAAAGCTCTGTTTTTTGCTGCTGTACATCCACTTGATTCATGTACTGTGAGACAACAATAAATTCTTTTTCAGATGCTTACTATTCATATGTATTATTTTCCAGTGATTTGAGTGGGCTGAGTGCAGTTCTTTGAGGTACCGTGTAGGCCTTGTCTGTTATTCAATATGGTATTTGGAATGGTATCTTTGCTAATTTCAACCTCCTGCATAATACCTCACCCTTCCTCACCTTTCCATTTAGCAGCCTTATGTCTATTTTCTACATATTTGACTATGTTTCTGTTTTGTAATTTATTTCATGTGTAGCCATTTTTGATTCCACCTTTAAGTGACATCTTATGATATGTGTCTTTTTCTTTCTGACATACGTCACTTAGAATGATCATATGTAACTCCTCCAGACATGTTACAACTGGCCTTATTTCTGGATGAGTAATATTCCACTCTAAATAAGTACCCCATCTCTTTTATCCATTTTATCCTTCCAGGGACATTTAGGTTATATCCAAGTTGAGGCCCTTTTTAACAGAGAGGTGGTAAACGTTTGGGTGCCTGTTTTCTGTCGATTTTTGTTTTTCCCAAGGTATACGCCCATGAGTGCAAGTGCCCTATGCTCTGTAGCTCATTTTTTACATGTTTTAGCAAACACAATACACTTCTCCAGAGTGACCGTTGGCAAATTACATTTCCACTATCAGCCTCACAGGGCTCCCTTTTCTCCTCACCCTGTCCTGCATTTCGTGTGTTTACATTTTATGTGAATGGCCCTTCTGCTGATGTGAAGTGATACATTTTGTAGTATTGATTTCCAGTGCCCACCTGTTTGGTTGGATAAAATGTGTGTATGGCCTTTACTTGAATATATTCAGAAAAAATGCATACGCCCTTTTTGGCCAACTGCATCATTGGCGACGTTCAGCCCCTTTTCTTGTGCTTTAATGGGGAGTCCTTTCTACCTCTTCAAATCTGTTTCCTGCCACTCTCCCTTGCTTACAAGTCCTTTTCTGTGACTTACCTGAAGACATTTTTTGACGACAGATATTTTCAACTCTGCAGTTTCATGAATTTTAGTGCCCCTGAGTTTCGTATTTCAACTTGTGTTTTTGGAAACTGGACACAAAACAGTGGGATTTCCTCTAGTCCTATTCTGTTTCCATGGGCAATTCTAGCCTTTGATGAATTTGTCTTCCGGATTGGAAATTAGAGTGGCATGTGCCTGTCCAAACACCTAGGACTTGTCTCTAAATTTTTCTCATCCTTCCGCTTCATCCTCTGGACAAATTCCAAACTCTGTGCAACAGGATGTTGACGGTGCTGATATCCCCAAGTGAGGAGATTGTTAGGAAAGATGCTGGAGGGGTGAACCCGAGCACCAGGCGATGAGGAGATGAGGTGCCTTTTCCAAACTGTTTCCGATCAAACGGTGTACCATCCTCTAGGTGTGACAGGCATGTTTGGGCCGTAGGAATGGTCTCGTGCATGTAAGGGGAACACCAGGGATTTTTCCATATCAGTGCCTCCCCGAACCCCAAACTGGGGAATTTTTAAGCTACGGCTACACATATGTCCATTAAGGGCCTTGGGAAATAGGCAGAGTCCAAACCTTAGATGATTGAAATCTTCAGAGTCAGAAGTGCTAACCATCGGCCTTGCTTAGGTTACATTTTATCTGTCATTGATAGATGATGTCAATGAAAATATCTATTCTTTTTCAGATTATTTCCTCTTATAGGTTATTGCAAAATATTCAGTGTAGTTCCCTGTGCTATACAATAGTTCCTTGTTGATGATCTGTTTTATACATAGCAGTGTGTATGTGTTAATCCCAAACTGTTAATTTATCCCTTCTCCTACCTTTCCCCTTTGGTAATAATAAATTATAAGATTTTATACTTCTCAGAAATGGGGAAGCTGAAAGAGAGGTATCATTTTCAATGGAAAAGCATTCAAAACAAGATTGAAGCTTCAGCCAAGAGTATTCGATGTACATCCTTGGGAATAAATCACTTCATTTCTCTAATGTTGACCTGACAAATAAGACAGACGTCTTCACTGAACTTGCTTATAATAAAGTGATTGAAATATTAAATGTAAGTCTTAGAAACATCTTATTTTACCCGAGCCTTATACACTGCTCTAGGTTGACTACAGTTTGGCTCACACATCTGTTCATTGAAGTTACAATGTTCTCAATTTCTGTTACTGATCCTCCAGAGTGGACCCCAACAGGGGTCCCCGTGCCCAGTGTCATTGGAGCCAACAGATCAAGACTGAGTTTGATTCAGAAGCAAAGGAAACTTATATTTTGAAAACAGAATGGAGAGGTGAGAGCGTGCACACCCCGTGGGCTGTGGGCTGGGCTGCTGTGTAGGGATCCTGGCAGCGTCAGCAGGAGGGAGGGGATGGAGCTCTCGAAGGCTGGGTTGGCTGCAGCTCAGGCTGTATGTCGCAGAGTCTGCATGGGACCCCGATAGCTGAGGTGTCGACCCAGCCATTCTGCACTAGGAAATCGGGTCTGAAGTGCCGGGTGTGGGACCTCTGCATGCGGAACCCTAGGAGCATGTGAAATTAGACACAGCACAAAGGAAAAACAGGTTAGACTTTATTTTATTGCCCAAATTCTCTTTTTATCTCCCAGGAATTTTTAATGAACGTTGCCGGAGACGAACACCTCCTCTGCTTTTTGTCCCGTTCCTCATTCTTGGGGTGCTGAGGGTACAGACCCCTCTTTTGTAACAGCTTCATGCTGAGGTGGGAGCCCTTATACACGGGGGGAGGGGCAAAACTTCTCACCAGCAGCCTCCAGGTGAGGTTGATTGTCCCCAGGACTCCTGCCTCACTGGTCTTCCACCTAAGCACCAGCATTGGAAGTGTTATAGATTCTAATGACCTTTAAGGGTCCAGGAAAGAGATGCACAGTGATGCTGCGGTGGCAGCTTTCACCCCACCCTACATTTGTTCGGCGACCTTAGGCTGACGGTTTTTGCCAGCCTAGATGCACTGACCAGTAGTCTGTGCTTTCTTTAATTAGGTCCCTGAATTAATGTACAAACAGCACCATGTGTCAGAGCCCTGCCCGCCCAACTCCGAGACAGTCCAGGTTGGGTGGTGATCCAGGACCATGACGTCCACTGAGTCAATGGCCTTTTGAAGTAGCCAGCAGTCCAGCCGGTCATATTGGCCACCATCACCGCGGTGTCTGTAGGGTTTTCTATGGTGAAATCGTGATATACGTTTCCTCCGCCAAGCTTGTTAGCTCCCGTCTGGGTGCAGTAAGTCCTCCAAGCAGTAGTCTGCTCTTTCGGGGTACAGACTTGTTTTCTGAGAGAAACTCCAGGTCAAGTGATGGTCACACGTGTCTTCTTGGGGGCCCATTGCCCCCGTTTGTCTCTCTGGAGGTTGGAGTTGGAGGGCCTCCTCACTCGAGGTCAGTGTGTCCACAGAGCGACCCCTGCAACTTCAGGGCATGATGGGTGGTTAGGATCACCACGTGGGGTCCTTTTCCCTTAGGAGAGAGCTGGCCTTGTGTGCTGCTGATTTCCAGCTTTTTAGATACCCCAGTATCCTGGCCTGATGGGGCGGGGGGCAAAGCCCTTGGTGACCATAGTTTATCATACCTGAAGGGCATTCTTGTGTTGCCCCATTTCAAGTGGTCCCAGTGTTTGCACTAAGTCTCCAAGGGCGTTTAAACTTTGACCGGGTATGAAAGGTCAAAGGGTTTAGCTAAATTAGGGAGTTACTGGGCAAGGGTCTGAATTGACTGCTCTTTCCATTTTTGAAAGGCTGCTTCTGGATTCTATTCAAAAGGATCATCATCTTTTCGTGTCAGTGTTTCATGTAGAGGCCCAGCTATTAGACTGTAGTTAGGGATCCAGATGCAGAAAACCTTGGCCTCCCCAGGAACCCCTAAGCTGTCTTCTAGTTTTAGAAGAGGTAAGGCTGCAAATGGCTTCTTCCCTATCCTGGGATGCCTTTCTCCGAATATCTGTGAGAATGAAGCCCAGGCATGTCGCCTTAGCCTGGGATATTTGAGCCTTTTTCTTGGACACCTTCTATCCTTCCTTGGCTAGGTAGTTCAGAGGCGTCTTTAGTAGGCCTGGCGATCAGAATGTCATCTGCATATTGAAGGAGGGTTCCCTTTTACAGAGGCAGAACTTTTAGGTCTTTAGAGGACATTTCCACAATGATGGTGTGGGGATTTTTGAACCATTGGGGCAGGACGGCCAAGCATTATTGCTTTTGTTGCATGTTGTGCCCTGCCACTCACAAGCCAAAAGTTCTTGTGACTCTGAGATGAATGGAATACAGAAGAAGGCATCATTGAAGTCTAATAGAGAATGCCATGGCCTGGTGGATGTTAGAATGACCAGCAGGGTGTAGGAAATAGGAGCTACTTGATGTATATCCTCGGTGGCTTCACTGACTGTCCTGATATACTTTACCAGGTTTCCAGCAGCCCATGGGGCTCCTGTGTTCAGGCCAATCCCAGGATATGGAGCTCACCTGGGCTGCGCCGCCCACCGCACAGCCCACGGGGCTCTCGTGGTCAAGTCCCTCCCAGGGTATGGAGCTCACCTGTGCAGCTACCCAGCAGCCCATGGGTCTCTCATAGTCAGGCCCTTACCAGGATACGGAGCTCCACTGGGCATGTACCCCAGCAGGGCTGGACACACAGGAACCGTGCACATAGCCCACCTTGCAGAGAACCCCCAGCTCACCTGTCGCTCACAGCTGACACAGAACACTTCAGAGCAGGACTTGAACTAACAAAGAGCAGCTCTAACAGGTCTGTGACCCTGGGTATCACTCTGTGTGGCCTCTCTCTGCCTGGTCTTCCAGACACTTCCACTGCTGCCAGGGCAACAGGCCTCTGTCTCCACCCACCATCACTCCTCTCCCTGACTCCTGGGTTCCTCTCGTTAGGATAGGGTCTTCTTGAAATTGTTTTCCACTCATGGACCACATAAAATGATAAGAAAATAAGCCGCAGCTGCAGCCCCTTGTCTATCCTGACTCTCAAGAGCCCACACCTGTTCCTTGGGCCTGGCCCGTTTAGCAAGGCTCATTTTCTGTAACTGTGAGCCCCGGAGGGGTGAGGATTGGCTGATTTGGGCAGCCTGACACCGCCTGCCAGCCCTCCCCAGGTGTGCCTGGGTTGAGGTCAATATAAACACCTCTCCAGTCAGCAAGAGCTCCTGTAGCTGTGCCTGACGCCATATTCTCTGCCCCGTCAGCAGTGTCGGGACTGGGGTGGTGGGAGGAAGTGAGGGGCCGTGGCTTTGTGGGTGGTCCAGTGTGAGTGGGGCTCTGCTGGACTTTCTGCAGGAGTTGCCAGGCTGCCACCTGCTAAAGAAGAGGATGTGTCACCCATACCTGCTGCTGGAATTTCTCCCCAGGCAGAGGTGAGGAAGTAAAAAAGCAGTGGGGTCCGTGGCAGGAGGGGTATCTCAGGCAGGGAAATGGAAAGCTTCCAGAAGAGCATCTGGTGCCAGGACCATCCTGGCTGTCCTGCAGGCACCACGTCGGCCTGCATGCTGTCGCTGGTGTGGCTCCACAGCCCTTCCTCTAGGCTTGCAAGTTCTTGTACATATTCAGGTGTTTTACCTGGAAAGGGTGGGAAGATTTTAGCTGCAGCAGGACTGGGGCTCAGCTCACATTTACTCACAGACGCCTCGACATTGTCCCCCAGCTTTGCAATGAGGATGTTCCCTGTGGGGTGGAGCGCTGCTGACTGCATGGGGGATGATTTCCCACTTCTAACCAACTTAAGAATTTTTTACCACTGGAACAAGTGCCCTGATATGATTTTCCTCTGTATAAGTGGTGGGTTCTGTTTTGTTTTTTTTTTTTTTTTCCTTTTTTCTTTTTGGTTCAACATAGATTTTATTTATTCCTCTTTTTTTTTAATTTAGAGATATAAACATGGAAATAATGCATTAATATAAAGACGTCTATATGAAGGGAAAAACTTATTTTCTGTTTTATTTTATTAAATGTTATTTATTTATTTTTATTTTTTTTAAATTTATTTATTTCTTTTATACAGCAGGTTCTTATTGGATATCTATTTTATACATATAAGTGTGCACATGTGAATCCCAGTCTCCCAATTCATCCCACCACCACCCTCACATGGCGTTCCCCCCTTGGTGTCCATATGTTTGTTCTCTACATCTGTGTCTCTATCTCTGCCCTGCAAACCGGTTCATCTGTACCAATTTTCTAGGTTCCACATATATGCATTAATATACAATATTTGTTTTTCTCTTTCTGACTTACTTCACTCTGTATGACAGTCTCTAGATCCATCAAGTTCTCTACAAATGACCCAATTTCATTCGTAAGTATTGCTGAGTAATATTCCATTGTATATATGTACCACATCTTTATCCATTCGTCTGTCTGTGGGCACTTAAGATGCTTTCATTACCTGGCTATTGTAAATAGTGCTGCAATGAACATTGTGGTGAATGTGTCTTTTTGATTTATGGTTTTCTCTGGGTATATGCCCAGTAGTGGGATTCCTGGATTATATGGTAATTCTATTTTTAGTTTTATAAGGAACCTCCATTCTGTTCTCCATAGAGACTGTATCAATTTACATTCCCAACAATAGTGGAAGAAGGTTCCTTTTCTCCACACCCTCTCCAGCATTGGTTGTTTGTAGATTTTCTGATGATGCCCATTCTAACAGGTGTGACGTGATACCTCATTGTAGTTTCGATTTCCAATTCTCTAATAATTAGTGATGTTGAGCAGATTTTCATGTGCGTCTTGGCCATCTCTATGTCTTCTTGGAAGAAATGTCTATTTAGATCTGCTTCCATTTTTGTATTGAGTTTTTTCTCTTATTAATGTTGACCTGCATGAGCTGTTTATATATATTGGAGATTAGTCATTTGTCCATTGATTCGTTTGCAAATATATTCTGCCATTCTGAAGGTTGTCTTTTTGTCTTGTTTGTAGTTTCCTTTGCTTTGAAAAAGCTTTTACGTTTCTTTAGGTCCCATCTGTTTAGCTTCTTTTTTTTATTTCATTACTATAGGAGGTGGATCAAAAAAGATCTTGCTGTGATTTACGTCAGAGTATTCTTCGTAAGTTTTCCTCTCAGAGTTTTATACTGTCCGGTCTTACATTAAGGTCTCTAATCCATTTTGAATATATTTATATGTATGGTGTTGGGGAGTGTTCTAATTTCATTTTTTACATGTAGCTTTCCATATTTCCCAGCACCACTGATTGAAGAGACTGTCTTATCTCCATTGTATAGTCTTGCCTCCTTTGTCATAGATTAGTTGACCATAGGTGTGTAGGTTTATCCCTGGGCTTTATTTTTTTTTTTCCTTTTACACGTTTATTGGAGTATAATTGCTTTACAATTGAGTGTTAGTTGCTGCAGTATAACAAAGTGAATCAGCTATACATATACAAATATCACCAGATCCCCTCCCTCTTGCATCTCCCTCCTATATTCCATATCCCACTTCTTTTTGTGGTCACAAAGCACCGAGCTGATCTCCCTCTTCTATGTGGCTGCTTCCCAGTAGCTATCGGTGTTACATGTGGTAATGTATTTATGTCCATGCCACTCTCTCACTTCGTCCCAGCTTACCCATACCCTTTCCGGTGTCCTCAAGTCCTTTCTCTACATCTGTGTACTTAATCCTGTCCTGCCACTAGGTTCTTCATAATCTTTTTTATTTCTTCATTAGATTCCGTATATCTCTGTTAACATACAGTATTTGTTTTTCCCTTTCTGACTTACTTCACTGTGTAGGACAGATTCTAATCCATCCTCCTCAGTACAAATAACTCAGTTTTGCTTCTTTTTATGGCTGAGTAATATTCCATTGTATATATGTGCCAGATCTTCTTTATCCATTCATCTGTCGATGGACACTTAGGTTGTTTCCATGTCCTGGCTATTGTAAATAGAGCTGCAATGAATATTTTTGTACATAACTCTTTTTGAATTATGGTTTTCGTAAGGCAAATGCCCTGTAGTTGGATTGTTGTGTCGTATGGTACTTCTATTGTTACTTATTTAAAGGGACCTCCGTACTGTTCTCCCTAGTGCCCATATCAATTTACATTCCCACCCACAATGCAAGTGTGTTCCCTTTTCTCCAATAAAGGCCTCTCCATCATTTATTGTTTTGTAGATTTTTTTGAGGATTGCCACTCTGACTGCTGTGAGGTGATACCTCACGGTAGTTTTGATTTGCATTTCTCTAATGATTAGTGATGTTCAGCATCCTTTCATGTCTTTCTTGGTAATCTGTATATCTTCTTTGGAGAAATGACTATTTAGGTCTTCTGCCCGTTTTCGGATTGGGTTGTTTGTTTTCGTGATATTGAGCTACATGAGGTGCTTGTAAATTTTGGAGATTAGTCCTTTATCAATTGCTTCATTTGAAAATATTTTCTCCCATTCTGAGGGTTGTTTTTGCATCTTGTTTATGTTTTCTTGTACTGTGTAAAAGCTTTTAAGTTTCATTAGGTCCCATTTGTTGATTTCTGTTTTTTTTTTCCATTTCTCTAGGAGGTGGGTCAAAAAGGATCTTGCTGTGATTTATGTCATAGAGTGTTCTGCCTATGGTTTCCTCTAAGTGTTTTATAGTGTCTGGTCTTATATTTAGATCTCTAATCAATTTAGAGTTTATTTTTGTGTATGGTGTTATGGAGTGCTCTAATTTCATTCTTTTATGTGTAGGGGTCCAGTTTTCCCAGCACCAATTACTGAAGAGACTGTCTTTTCTCCATTGTATATCCTTAGCTCCTTTGTCATAGATGAGATAGCCATAGGCATGTAGGTTTATCTCTGAGCTTTCTGTCCTGTTCCATTGATCTGTGTTTATGCCAATCTACATACACTTGATTCCATTATGGAGACATATAAATACATAGGTTTCAAGATTATTACCAGTCAGATATATTCCTCTTCAGTGAATAGGGTGTTTTGTGTCCAGTTCATTGAGAAAGGAGTAGGTCTTGTCTATTACATATTTGGTATATGGAATGGCATCTGTGCTAATTTCAAACTCTGCTTTTACACATCACCCCACGTAACCTTTCCCCTTAAGGAGGCATAAGTGTGTTTTCTAAATGTGTAACTCTGTTCTCTTTTGAAATTCAGTTCATGTGTATCCATGTTTACATTCCCTCTATAAGTGATATATTACAATAAGTTTCTTTTTCTTTGTGGCTCATTTCCCTTAGCATCATCATACCTAAAGCCACTCGTTATGCTGCTATTGGCCTTATGACATGGATTTTATGTCTGAGTGACATTCCATTGTATATAAGTACCACAACATCTTTATCCATTATTTTCCCTTTCCTGGGATATTTAAAGTGTACCAAAGTCGAGGTTCTTGTAAACAGAGCAGCTCTAAACTTTGGACTGGCTGTGTTTTGTGGATTTTTAATTTTCCCAAAATACACGCCCATGAGTGGAAGTGTGCTATGCTCTGTAGCTCTGTTTTAGAAAACAACATTCAGTTCTCCAGAGAGGCTGTTGGCAATTTACATCCTGTCCATCGGCGTAACCAGGCTCCCTTTTCTCCATGGCCTGTCCTGTATTTGTGGTTTTTACACTATTTGCGGATGGCCCTTTTGACCGGAGGTAAGTGACACTTCTATGTAGGGTGGATTTGCAATGCCTGATGGCTTGCTTGGCCAAAAAGGGCGTATGCATTATTTCCCGAATATATTCAATAAAATACACATACTCCCTTTTCGGCCAAGGGCAACGTTGTCGAAGTTCTGTCTCTTTTCATGTGCTTTAAAAACGACTCCAATCTACCTCTTGAAATCTGTTTCCTTCAATTCTGCCTTGCTTTCAAATCCTCTTCACTGCCTTACCTCAATATATTTCTGGATGATAGTTGTCCTTTATAACTCTGCAAGTTTGTGAATTGCTGTGCCCCTGATTTCCATTTTTCAACTTGCTTATTTGTGAGCTGGCTGCAATACCGCAGGATGGTTTTAGGCCCTAGTCTGGTCCCGGGGTTGCAGGCTGAGCCTGTGTTTAATACTTTTTCCTGATGGGAAACTAGAGTGACATGTGCCCATTCAAACACGTAGAGCTAATCTCTCATTTGTTTCCCCTCTTCCTGTTCATCCTCTGCACAATTTGCAAACTGTGCATAACAGGAGGGTAAAGGCGCTGACACTCCAAGTGGGGAGATTTTTAGTAATGCAGATGGAATGGCAAAGCCGAGCACGAGGAAAGGAAAAATGAGGTACCTTTTAGAAAACTTTCCCGATTACACAGTGTACCATCCACTGGGTTCCCCAAGCATGTCTTAACTGTAGGAAGATTCCCTTAAACCTGGAGAGTTTGGGCCACTGGAATGGGTAGCACACAGTATTGCTCTAAGTGGTGTTCTTTTGCTCACACAACCTCAGCAATCTTGTCAGACCCAAGTGTCCAGTCTTATGTCTCATCCAGCTGTGGATGTAAAGGTGGTCAATCCAGGTTGCATCACAGGCCCTGAACGTAATTTTTAAGACTTTCTCCCTGTTTCGCTGTTTTTCCATTTTGCTTTTGAAATTTATTTTTATAAGGGGGTTTAGCTGAATTTCAGTGCTGTGTTCAAGTCATTAGACACACACATGATTCATTTATGGAGACATGAGAATACATATGTTTTAAAATTCTTACTAGTCAGATATATTCCTCTTCAATGAATAGGGGTTGTTGAGTCCAGTTCATTTTGCCGGGAGTAGGTGCTGTCTATAACATACTTGGTTTATGGAACGATATCTGTGCTAATTAAGGACTGTGGATTTATGCATCACCCCAACTCGCCTTTCCCGTTAATCAGGCAGAAGTTTGTTTTCTAAATGTGTGACTCTGTTGTGTTTGTAATTCAGTTCATGTGTAGCCATGTGTACATTCCCGCTATGAGTGATATCTTATGATAAGTTTCATTGTTCTGTTGTCTTTCCTAACTCAGATCATGTGTAGCCATGTTTACAGGACCTTCATAAGTGTTATATTATGATAAGTTTATTTTTCTCTGTGACTTATTTCACTTAGAATCATCATATCTGAATCAAATCATTTTGCTGCTACTGGCCTTATGACATTGATTTCATGGCTTAGGGATATTCCATCGTACATAAGAAACCCAATTTCTTGAACTGTTTTGTCTTTCCTGGGATATTTAAGGTGTACCCAAGTTGAGGTTCTTGTAAGCAGTGCAGCCCTAAATTTTGGGGTGGCTCTGTCTTATTTATTTTCAGTTTTCCCAAGGTATCTTCCCTAGACTGGAAGTGCCCTTGGCTCTGTAGCTCTGATGTTTACTTGTTTTAGGGAACACAATGCACTCCTCCAGAGAGGCAGTTGCCAATTTACATCCTGCCCATCAGCATAACTAGGCTCCCTGTTCTCCTGGGCCTGTCTTTCCTTTCTGGTTTTTACACATTTTGCGGATGTCCCTTTTGACTGGTGAGAAGTGATAATTCTTTGTAGTGCAGATTTGCATTGCCCGCTTGCTTGCTTGGCCAAAATGGGCGTATGCGTTTTCTCCTGAATATATTCAGGGGAAAACGCATACGTCTTTTTTGTCCAAGTGCATCATTGTCAAAATTGTGCCCCTCTTCCTGTGCTTTAAAGGCAATTCCAATGTAACTCTTGAAATCTGTTTCCTGTATTCTGGCTCGCTTTCAAGTCTGCCTCATTGCCTTCCCTCAACAGATATGTGGAGGATTGTTGTCCTTTATTACTCTGCCAGTTTGTGAATTGCTGTGCACCTGAGCTCCATTTTTCAACTCGTTTTTGGTTAGCTGACCACAAGTCCAAAATTTTGGTTCAGGATCTATACTGGTTCCCGGCGGGTGGCTGTGATTTTGGTTAATTCTTCTTCCTGACAGGAATTAGAGTGACATGTGCCCGTCCAAATCCCTAACAGCTATCTCTCATTGGTTCTCCCTCTTCCCTTTCATCCTCTGCCAAATTAGCAACCTGTGCGAAACAGGAGTTTAAAGGAGCTGTCTCTCCAAGTTGGGAGATTGATAGTAAAGCAGTTGGAAAGTCAAACTGGAGCACCAGGAGAGGGATTATTTGTTGTGTTTTAGAAACCTTTCGTATTCAATGTTTGTCCATTCTCTAGGTTTCCCGTACATGTTATAGCTGTAGTAATATTCCCTTCAACCTGGAGAGCTGGGACCCTTGGAATGTGTGCCACACATTATTGCTTTAAATGGTCTGCATTTGCTCACCGAATCTCACGAATCCTCTCAGTCCCAAGTGTCCAGCCTTATGCCTCATCCAGCTGTCATTGTAGATCGGGTCATTCCAGGTTTCATCAGAGACCCTGAAGGAATTTTAAAGAATTTCCCTGTTTTTTTGTTTTGTTTTCAAAATTCTTTTTATAGTGAGTTTGAGCTGATTCTTACTGCCATGTTTATGCCAGTCTAGACACACTTGATTCCCTTAGGGTGACATATCAATACACAGGTTTTAAGATTCTTACTAGTCAGATATATTCCTCTGCGGGAAATATTGTGTTTTGAGTCCCTTTCACTGAGGAAGGTGTAAGTCTTGTCTATTCCGTAGGTGGTTTTTGGAACGGTACCTGTACTAATATCAAACTCTGGTTTTATGCATCACTCCACCTCTCCTTCCCCCCTTAAGCAGGCACAAGAGTGTTTTCTAAATGTGAGACTCTGTTCTCTTTCCTACCTCAGATTATGTGTATCCAGACAATTTTAAAGGACCTTCATAAGTGATATCTTATGATAAGTTCCATTTTCTCTGTGACTTATTTCACTTAGAATCATCGTACCTGAATCCACTCATTTTGCTGCTACTGGCCTTATGACATTGATTTCATGGCTGAGGAATATTCCATCGTACGTAAGTAACACAATTTCTTGAACCATTTTTGTCTTTCCTGTGATATTTTACATGGACCCAAGTTGAGGTCCTTGTAAGCAGTGCAGCCCTAAATTTTGGGGTGGCTCTGTCTTATTGATTTTCAGTTTTCCCAATGTATATTCCATAGACTGGAAGTGCCCTTGGCTCTGTAGCTCTGTTGTTTACTTGTTTTAGAGAACACAGTGCACTCGTCCAGAGAGGCAGTTGGCAATTTACATCCTGCCCTTCTGCATAAGTAAGCTCCCTGTTCTCCAGGGCCTGTCTTGCCTTTCTGGTTTTTTACACATTTTGTGGATGTCCCTTTTGACTGGTGGGAAGTGATACTTCTTTGTTGTGCAGATTTGCATTGCCCGCTTGCTTGCTTGACCAAAAAGGTCATATGCATTTTCTCCTGAATATAATCTGGAGAAAACGCATATGCCCTTTTTTAGCTAAGTGCATCACTGTCGAAGTTGTGTCCCTCTTCCTGTGCTTCAATGTTGATTCCAATGTACCTCTTGAATTCTGTTTCCTGCTATTCTGGCTCGCATTCAAGTCCACCTCGTTGCCTTCCCTCAACAGATATTTGGATGATAGTTCTCCATTATTACTCTGCCACTTTCTGAATTGCTGTGCCCCTGAGCTCCGTTTTTCAACTCGTTTTTTTGTGAGCTGACCGCAAGTCTAAAATTTAGGTTCAGGAACTATATTGGTTCCCGGAGGGTGGCTGAGACTTTGGTTAATTCTCCTTCTTGCCGGGAAATTAGAGTGACATATGCCCATCCAAATGCCTAACAGCTACTCTCTCATTGGTTCTCCCTCTTCCCTTTCATCCTCTGCCA